>NC_134144.1:53934196-54558884 GCF_033958435.1 Carettochelys insculpta
CCTAAAAAAGCCATCAAGTCCAGCCCCCTGCCCTAGGCAGGACCAAACTCATCAGACCAGACCAGCCAGGGCTTTGTCAAGGCATGACTTCAACACCTCCACTCCACTACTTCCCTGGGTAGATCATTCCAATGCTTCACCACCCTCCTAGTGAAAAAGTTTTTCCTAATGTACAACCTGGACCTTCCCAACCGTAACTTGAGACCATTGTTCTGTGTTCTGCCATCTGTGACCACTGTGAACAGCCTCTCTCCAGCTTCTTTGCAGCCTCTCTTCAGTAAGTTGAAGGCTGTTATCAAGTCCCCCTCAGTCTTCTCTTCTGCAGACTAAACAGTCCCAATTCCCTCAACCTTTCTTCATAGGTCATATGCTTCAGCCCCCTAATTATTTTGGTCACCCTCCCCTGGACCCTCCCCAGTGTACTCACATCCTTCCTATAATTGAGGGCCCAGAACTGGACACAGTCTACCACCTCTACCAAATTGCCAGTTAGAATACTAAATTTAACATAAAATTATTATCCGAACACCAGGAAATTTTATGAAAAGGATCAAAGCACTATTCCATTTGCTTTTAGAGTTTTTAAATATTCATATGATATAGTCTTATATTTTTATTTCTTGATCTCAGAACATGTCTGGTTAAAGGATGATGTATTCAGCTCGTGAAGAAAATTGAAAAATATCTTAATTTCTTCTTAGATAAGCCATTAATCAGTGGCTAATTGCAAATACTTATCCGTTTGGAAAATATAGGAATGGAATTAGATTGTGACTACAAGTCAAATAAACATTGGTTTTGTTATTGATTTAAACGTTTTTAAGACAGATGTTCAATACATTTTGCTTAGCACATTTTTGTAATGATTGATCAACATGCTGAATAACAATTGGACTGAGTCATTACACATATTTTTGTATCACATTTAACTTAACTTGTAATCATCAATATTCTTAAGAGTGAACATTTTCCAATACATCTACACATAGATGCCTGCAAAGCATCTATATATGTTGTTCAGCTAATGGTATCTAAGAACATTTAATAATTGTTTAATGCCAGGCACTTTGATACCATCTTTGAACATTTTAACATTTTCAGTGACTAGAAGTCCAATCCTCCTTCATTCATGAAGACAATTCCCAAGGGCCCGAGAAGGACAGACCTTCTTTTGGTGTTAATCAGTGTAATGCAACACTAACTGAGCATCTGTGCCTTGGAGCAACTGAAACTAGAATCCTTTGAGTTGTTCAGGGAAAGAAAACATGAGTTTGGAGATTAAGGGTTTAGTCCCATTCTCAATGTAATTTTTTTGTCACATACTTTAATATTGATGATTTCTTCCAGAGTGCATAATAATGTGAATCATTTCAAAATATTTTTGTTGACTTCACTGGAATCTCTATTGGGCCAGTTGCGAATGCACAACTTAAGTATCTGTTTATCCCTACTTTATCACATATTTCCTATTTGATCTTGAGCAAACCAGTCAGCCTCTCTGGTCCTCAGTTGTCCATCTGTAAACAAATGAAGATTAATAACACTTCTCAGCCTCAATAATAGGGGTAGGAGGACAATACAACATGAAAGACTAAGATATTACAGTAATGAGGTCTACATAAATACTAACAATATTTTGACAGAACTATCTACACTACAATCTGAAATCACTGTGAAGTCTCAGTTTTATATTATGTCATAAAATTAGACTGTTACAATACAGGAATAATGACTATTATTCTACCAAGAATTATAGATATGAAATAAAAAGATTTCATTTTTGCTGGTTCTTATAGATTTCATTATGATTCTTGCTCTCTTTGTTTTTTTTGTTTTTGTTGTTTTGTTAAAGCTTCAATTCCTAGAATCATGGAATTACATAATAATCTCATCTTTTTTTTTTTTTTTAATAAAATGGCCTTCATGGGAACAGGAAAAAGAAACACGTGTACCCTGAAGACTAAAACACAAAGCAGCAAATGAAAAGAATTGAAAATTAGTTTTTTTTTTAAACCTAATGATTTAATGATTTAATAAAATCTAATGATTTTTGAGGTGGAGGGTTCAGAATACAGGAATACATTAACGAGTGTTTTCGGAGTAATAGTGCTGAATCATAACTTGCATTGGTAAAAAAAATCACATAAAATTGTTACTTTTTTCACTGTTTATTTTTGATTAAGTAAAAAACTAGGAAAAAAAGCTTTCGAAATTTAATGTTTTTGAGCAGTTGTCCTCCCCTTCTCTCTTTTCTTCCCCCATCCAAACCATTTTTTCACTGAAAAATAAAGAATAAGGAGAAAATATGAGAGGAATAACTCAAATGAAAAAAAAGAAAAAAAAAATCAATGCAGCAGAAAACATTAACCACAACAAAGCATTTTGTGCAAAAACACCTGAAAAACCACTTTATTCAAAATGGAATTTATAATAGGAAACAAAGATTAGATGAAAAAAGTTTGAGCAGTTCTAAACATATCACAATACTGAGATTTTTGTAGCAAGTAAATATTAATCCTTGGGAACTGATTAGTTAGTGTTTACACGCCTTGTACAATTTCTACTTTTTTTTTCTAAATGTACTGCACTCCCACTATAACCTTTTCACCTGGGTTTCAGATACAAAACTAGTGACATTTTTGTTGCATTTTACTTACTTTATCATGCAGTTTGAAAACTTTTTTTTAAAATACTTGCTTGTTTAGAGATATTTTCTGAATCATTCCCAAATGTCTGTAAAAGGAAAAAAAAGTCAGATATATATTTAGTGGGTAATCGTACTTTTTATATTAGTGAAGGGATGTTTTTTCTTCTGTTACCCACTGAGACCCACTTTAACATGGCTGTTATTAGCCAGCTAACTGTAGCTAGGCAATGTGGCAGTCAGGGGTGGCTGCTCTTTATTAAAGAACTACCAAAGAGAAACAAGGTGGGATAAATTGTTCCCTTAGGCACAGTCCTAAGCAAGACATGGTGCTTAAACTCTATGCTTTAGAAATACTTTTGTGAGGCATTATTCTTCTGAGGCACATTTAGGCCGTGTCTACACGTGCCCCAAATTTCGAAATGGCCACTTCGAAGTTTACTAATGAAGCGCTGAAATGCATATTCAGCGCTTCATTAGCATGTGGGCTGCCGCGGCGCTTCAAAATTGAAGCGCCTTGCCGCCGCGCGGCGCGTCCAGACGGGGCTCCTTTTCGAAAGGACTCCGACTACTTCGAAGTCCCCTTATTCCAATATTCCAATAAGGGGACTTCGAAGTAGTCGGGGTCCTTTCAAAAAGGAGCCCCGTCTGGATGCGCCGCACCGCGCAGCGGCAAGGCGCATCAGTTTTGAAGCGCCGCGGCAGCCTGCATGCTAATGAAGCGCTGAATATGCATTTCAGCGCTTCATTAGTAAACTTCGAAATGGCCATTTGCGTGGCCATTTCGAAGTTTGGGGCATGTGTAGACTTAGCCTTAGTCAATTAAATCCCTGATTTCCCATTTCTCCTGCTTGTCACTGTTCACCTTTTCCTCATCTCTAAAATTAAGGTTTGGACAGTCTTCGGAAGACTGAAAGAGGGTTTTTATTTTCCTTTATGCCACAGAATGGCTTTTTAGCCCTAAAGTTGTAAGTTTTATTCTAGTTCCTTACTTTCCACCTGTTTGTCTGCTTAAGCCTAATGATGCAATGTAAACCACTAACAGTGTGTGTCACCCACACACTTACTGGGTGTGGCTCACTGTCCCCTGTAGTGGCACTGAGATCACAGAGAGAAAGAATAAGTCTCCTCTACAGCCTTATTTAATAGCCTGATGGCTTTTAGCTCTTGTTGTAAAGGCAAGTGCACTAAGCTCCAGAGATCTCAGGTAAATTTTCTCTGTCCGTGGTGTACCTGCACTCTGTAGAATTTAATGTTAGCAGCAAAATTCCATACCCTACATGAGACCACATTAATGGCTCTTAAGGCAAGGTTGGCAATTAATATTGTAAAAAGCGAACCAATGGCTGTGTGGCCAACACGGTAGACCCACCAATAAAAATGAGAATGCTGTCTTTAGGTTAATAGTTTCCTGTGCTCGAGTGGAGTTATTTCTTTTCATAGGCATTTCCCTCCTCCACACACACCCCAAAGTAAAAATCAATTCAATATCAAAACACAGAAGGAAAATTAATTGAATGCATTAGACTGGGGTTAAACTAGTTGATCCTTCTGGTCTCTTCAAACCCTATGGTTCTATGAGTCCAAGACTGGTGAAAAAGGTAAAATATGAGCAAAGTATTTCATTGGTCTTTTTAAACTTGATCATCCAAGTATTCAATTCATCCAGACTTGTCCTTTTATTAAGAGATGAAAGACAGAATCATATTAATGAACTATAAATTATGTGTTATAGTTAATCTCAGTAAATTCAATATATGGGAAGATAATTCCAACACAGATCTTTTCTTCTTTTGTAATTTCAATAGCCATAATATACATAAGGAGTCTCAAATATAAGGGATGGGTCTTACTGGCACAAAAGAAATTTATGAAAATTTATCACTGTGTTTTTAGAAATTTTTGTCTTCATTTCTAAGGATTTCCTTGTCTGTATAGTTTATTCATCACATTTAACACACTTAAAAGGAGCATATTCAGCGGATATGTTATTTATTGAAGTTCTTCTGCATGCTAATGGCTAGCTGGATTTCCAGTTGTGTCTTTGAGGACAAATCAAGGAGGCAAACTCAATGGGAAATGAAAGGTTTGCACCTCCTATGCCAGAGTTTTGCAATATACATTTACTACACTGATGAAACGTCCTTAAAAACTCCAAGGACACATGGTAAAGTTTCCTAAGAGGAGTCTAATTCATGGTCTGACCTTTTTTCCAGTTTTGTTATAGCATACACTCAATTATCATTTTTTAAAGAGCAATTCAGAGCAATGCAGTTGTTATGAGCCTAAGTCTCACACTGAGTTGTTCCATATTCCTGTAGCTCCAATCATTCCCTAAAATGCACAGGAAAATAATGCTTTCTAAACAATCTTCTGCAGAACATTCATCCTCCAGGGAAGGAATTCTCTGTATGAACTCTTTCTTATATAAAGTTGTTGCGTTCATTTATATTATTTCTGAAATCTATGTCCATTCTACACCCTGAGGCTTTCATAACTAGTAAATAGAAAACATGTCTTCATCTGAAGGAAGAAGGAGGCTACATGCATCAAAGAATAAATGTATTTTTTCTAGGTAAATGAAGTTTGCTTGCTACTGCTATGGTTTTCTTTTATTTTTTTATCCTTTCCCTGAGGTACTTTAATGAAATTCCTTGCTTTTCCTTTCCTGGCTGAGGATTGAAGAGTCAAACCTTAAAATAATATATTTTCAGTGATTGCATGATTTAAGTTTTGGTCTTTTGTATTTTTGAAAACATTACAAGCAAATATTCATTCCACTTCTAAACTATGTAAGAGTTTCAGGACTACATAAATTATAACAGCAATCAATGAGTCTTCATTTAATATCTAAAAGAACACTGAAATAATTAAGTAAAAGACACTTTAGCTAGTTATTCATGCCAAAATTTTCTAATATATTCACTGATTTTGAATGCTTCAGTTTTTGAGTGCCCAGTGTCAGACACTGTGGATCTGCTTTTCACTTGTGCTGAGTACATGTAACTCCGACTGACTTTAAGTGAGGAGTCGTAGGTCCTCAGCACTTTTTCAAAATCAGAAATAGAGGGGTTTACTTTGTGCACCCCCAAAACTGTGGCACTTAAAATCAGTGGACACTTGAAAATGCTGACCCAAATTCTCATAGTGGGCCCAATCCTGCATGATTGAAATCAAAGGAAGTTTTGCTTTTTGATGTCAGTAGCAGCAGGATCAGATCCTTAAATTATATTGAGTAAAAATGCTCTAATGAGCATCAATATAATTGAAGAACATAAGAAATGTACATTGGTCCTGATCTTGCAAACTTTCCTCATAAGAGAAAACTTTGTTTCAAGTAATTCCATTGATTTTTGAAATAGTATCATCTGGATTCAGTGAGACTACTTGAATGAATAAGAATTACCCACGTGAGTATATCTGGAAGGATAAGATCCAATATTGGTAACAACCGTACATTTACTTTCATAATTAGGTAACCTCTGCACAAAGGGTTTTTTTGTTGTTTTTACTAGAATTCGCTACCATATTTGCAGATGTTCATCATTAGTCTTTGTAAATAAAGACTGCTGACCAAATAGAATTATAATGCTCTTTTGTCAGGAAGATAAATATTGGATTTCACTTTATGTTTTACACTAAGAAAATTGTGACTATTTTGGCCATAAATTTAAGAATGTCATCAAAATTGGATTGCTACTGCAATGCTACTCTGCTGAAGTAACGCAATACATACACTAACATGATCGATGCCCTCAGAAAGTACTGATATAACATAATGCAATACTTTTTACAGATGAAATGTTATGTTAATGTATGCCATGCATAACGATTTCACTATAATATATGATAGGTGGGTTTTTCTTTATTGATTTTAGCATTTAACAAAGTTGTAGGTCAGTACTCAGAGTTACATAGCATAAGATATAAATCTTGGCAGTGATAACTACTCTGCCTCAGCATCTTCCCAGTTAGTTTATGCATCTGAAACACAAGGCTAACAACGATCCTCAGTGCTTAGAATTTTCCTCAGTGAGACCACAAACTCTTTTGACAACCACTTTGTTCAAAAGTCTTTCACAAGAAAGGAAACCAATATGTCTCTACAGAAATGGAATGTGCTTTTATAGAAATGGTAACATCTTTACAGTTTTTATCTATAGTAGGCATACTTATTATTTTTCACAGATTTTGTGAACAATTCTGTAGATTATCCTTAGAGTATTTCTATCAGTTCTAAAGACAGTCTATACACTTTATAGGCTCTGATACAAAGTTTTCTGAAGTCAGTAAGAGCCTAGACCAGGGGCTGGCAACTGAAATAGCAAAAGCCATTTTTTTCCAATTTGGTAAAAAAAACTAAATAACTCAAGAGCTGCTATGCATGTGGATTTTGATGGGGAGTTCCATCTCCTTAATAAATAATGTCAAGCCATACTTTTCGTAACCTCTGTTTTAAGAGCAGCACGCACACAATGATTTGTAATGTGACGCATGTTTACTGCAGGATGTTCACAAACTTTTAACATTTCATTTCCTCCCATTTTGGTATGGGTTTGTACCACTGTCTTCCTGATTTTTACTCTTGAATCTTCTCTCAAGAGACAGAGGATGTTAGGGGAAGTATCCAACTTTTGAGATCACTTATCATTTGCTATTTAGATATGAGTTGTTCAATTTTGGGCCTTGAGATATGCACAGTTTATCAAAAATAATCAGGAGAGGGTTTTACTGTTTGTTTTGTTTTTGTTTTTTACTTTGCAATTACAGCATTGGGAGCCACAAAGAAATCCTTAAAGGCTGGGTCTACACTTCTCCCCAGCTTTGAAGGGGGCATGTTAATCAGGGTGATGGGAGATTACTAATGAAGTGCTGCAGTGAATACACAGCACTTCATTAGGCTAATTCTCTCCCACAGCAACTTTGAAGTGTCTAACTTTGAAGTGCCAGCATGCGTGTAGCACCTCAAAATTTTGGGGAGTAAAGGCACTTTGAAGTGCCCACAGCTACACGCATGCCTACACTTCGAAGCTGGACACTTTGATGTTGCCACAGGGGAGAATTAGCCTAATGAAGTGCTGCATATTCACCACAGCACTGCATTAGTAGTCTCCCATCACACTGATTACCATGCCCCCTTCAAAGTTGGGGGCAAGTGTAGACAAGCCCAAAGAGTCTCATGCAGCTCCAGAGCTACAGGTTGTAGTCCTCTGGCCTAGGCTTTGAGTTGGGCATTTAGGCCCCAATTTAGAAAAGTACTGAAAAAATGCCTAATTTTATGTGTGTAAATAGTTACAGTGAAGTTAAGGAGCTTGAAATTGGACATATATAAATCCTGTCCTGGTCAGTGTATATTTCTTGAAACATATGGGTGCATTCTGAAATAATCACACTTCTCTCAACTATTCATTTAAATGGTAATATTCACAACATGACTAAGTATTTAAATCTTGCTTAAAGTTAAGTGTGTGCTTTAAATTTCTGCTGGATCATAGCCTTCAAACACTCCAGAACACTGCAATCCTCGACTAGAACTACATCAGCGCTGAGGCTCTGTCTACACTGCAGTCTTCTGTCAACCAAACTTCTGTCAATAGAAGATTCGTTCAGACTGCAGATATGTCAGAAGAGATCTGCCAATGGGGAGTGTTCTGTTGACATCCCTGTGTGCCTCGTTCCATGATGAAGAAGGGATGTCTCAACAGAGAGGGTTTTCTAACATTTGGCAATGTGTGAATGGACCAAATGTTGTAAAAGTCTCTCCTGACAGAACTGTTGGCAAAAGATATGCAAACGTGTTCTCCACAATGTAGACATAGCCTTAGGGGATCTGGGTCTAACCACTGTTGTTAATAAAAATACAGTTAAGTGTTTGGAGCTGAGTGCACTAACAATCTATTTGTTTCTACACTCTTACCTAAAAACCTAAACTCATACTCACAACAGAAATAAATTCATTTTTCCCTTCCCCAACTCCAGGGCATCATCTTACTGAACTGGCTCCTAGTTGCCAATGCTTCCCTAAAGAGCTATCAGCTTAGTTTCTTTCCCTGCAGGAAGGAAAAAACAGCCCTCCACCCATGGGAAACCTTTCCTTCCTCTTTCTGCAGAATTTACCTCTCCTCAGCCTCCCCCGCCCCCAATAACTTTTTTCTCAGACAAAAGAAGAGTGTTTGATTTTTTTCTCCCAAGGTCATTACGTGTCCTCAATTGGCCTCAGGTGTCTAGTTCACCCAAGGTAATCTTTTAGCTCCTAAGGAACAGGACTTTCACCATGCTAGGGCTATTAGATCTGTACCTCACCGCTCTCTTCTATCTGTCAGAACTGAACTTGTTATAGATCAACAAGCAGTACTGAGCTGTTTCATAGCAAAGATAATATGTAACATATTTGTGTTCTATTTTCTTTCAGATTTCTAGCCCTAGAAAACACCAATTCAGCCCAGATATTCATCAGTATACCTTTTACATTTTCATTATTCTCTCTGCTCCATTAATAGAGCTATTTGCATGAAAGAAAGAGCAAATCATCTTGCTACTGATTCATTAAAATGTATGTTAATAACTATAGGAGGACTTCTGAGGCTTATTAGTACTTTTATGGTGTACTCTTTTTTTCCCCAGCTGTCATTGTTGTTGTTGCTATAACAGGCTGGTTTGCAGATGTCTGAACATTCTATTAGTGTTTAACAAATAATGCATTAGAACCTGGGTAGTACATCTGTATTCTCTTTATTGGTAAAATTGGTGTACATAAATCAAAAGCAAGGTTTATTACCATTCAGCTAATAGCAGTTGAACGACTTGCGTATCAGAAATCTTCCTGAATAACACATGATCTTAGCTACATAAAGCAGAGAAGCAATACAAATTTCTTGCAGTTTTTGAAAGACTTTCCCACAGGCCTGCAAAGGGGTTGGGGAAGCAAAGGAGACAATTGCTCAGGGGCCCAGCATTTCAAAGGGGCCCAGAGCTCTGAAGCTCTGTGTTTCTTTGAAATGCATCTCAGGGGGAGTGTATGGAGAGAAGCAGGGCTGACTGCCCCAAGCCCTACCCCTTCCACACTTGGTTCTGCCCCTTCCAGGGATGGAGAGCTGAGCCCCCACCCTGCACCTTGCCCCAGGCCTATGGTGCTTCTCAGCACTTCTGCTTTTCCACTAGTATGTAAGGGAGTATTTTGATCCCAAGACAAAGCTCCTTGTATACCTTGCAGTGGTTGTTCCAATGCTACTCTATGCATGTGAAACCTGGACAACATACACGTGTCATTTGAAGGCACTTGGACAATATTATTCATGCTGCCTCAGGAGACCTCTAAATATCTATTGGAAGGACAGGCACATAAACACCAGCCTCCTAGAAGAGTCGAACATGACAGCAGTGAAGCCATTATCATTCATCAATAACTTCATTGGACTGCTCACATGGTTCGGATGTCTGATCAGCACCTTCCAAAACAGATTCTGTTTTCTGAATTGGAGGAAGGACAGAGAAGCATTGGGGGCCAATGGAAATTATATAAGGATATGCTGAAGGCACACATGAAGGAATGCAGCACCAGTGTCAACACTTGGGATGGTCTTTGGCAAGGTTCTCCCGAGTGAAGAAACGGTAATCTGTGAGGGAGTGGTGTAATTTGAGAAGTCCCACAGCTGTGCAGGCGAGAACAGGCAGAGAAGAAAAGAGCATCAAAAACTGCCCCAACCCCTCCAACAGTTAGTAACAACTGCCTCTTCTGTGATAAGATCTGTGGGTCCAGAATTTGGCTGCTCAGCCATCAATGGACTCACAAATAGGAAAGTGACATGAAGACATCCTACTCATTACCAAGTGACCACCAAGAAGGAAGAAGAAGAAAAGAAGAAAGTCGTATTTACAGAGTTGGTTCCTTACTAAGGGTAAAAATTGGTGTGAGTTTTGCTTGGTTAACAAGAAGATTAAACTTGTGTTATAATAAGGCTACATATGTCACTGTAATTAAAATTATATATGGTGTAAATCACTATTGATTTGTCTACACTAGAGAGTTTTGTCAACAAAACCCACGGAACATCCACATTCTTAAGGTGTTCTGTTGACACTAAATTGAGAGGATGCAACACTTTTGTCAACAGCATTCTTCTGCTTCCCCTGAAGCAAAATCCCTCTGTTGACAGAGATGTATTGACAAAAGAGACAATCTGGACATTCTGGGGGACCTTCACTGACTTTGGGGCACATCTATACATTTTAAAAAACAATGTGCAAAACAAGCATAGTACAAGGGCATTGTTTTGTTTGCTTAATCAAATACTTGAAAGTTAGGAAATACCCGATTTATGGTTGCTTATGAAACCTTAATTTGCTCTTGTGTGTACCCTTTGCACTGAGTGAAGGAAAGAAATTGTGTGCCACTATGTAATTACATATTCGAGGGGAATGAATTCAATCTGCATGGACACTTTTAAATCTGCTATTTCCCAAGACGTGGGTGCTTGACTTCATGACCCAAATAAATTTGTTTTTAATTTTTTTCCTCTCCACACACCTCTTTGCCTCTTTCCCGTGGTTTTTGGAAGAGAAAAAAGTAAAAATAAGTTTGGTACTACATTAGGGGCTCAATATTCGTGACGCTAAGGTCACAAATTCAACTATTTGAGAATGGCTGTGAGCAGCTGCTTCCCCAGGGGTCCAGGCAGGAGCGCTGGCAGCTGCTGCTTCCCAGGGCTCCAGGGTGAGGAGCATCAGTGGCTGCCACTTTCCCGGGACCCCAGGCAGGGAGCACCAGCAGCCAGGGGCTGCCATATTCACTAAATTCAACATTCATGAGGGTTCTCAACACAGAACTCTTGTGAATGTTGAGACCCTGCTGTAGTCATCTGTAGAAATTCTCCCGTCATTCATGTTTGAACTCCAAGCCTTTAACATTATAGCACGACTCATATAGGACTCATCAGCTACCTCCTACACTAGCCAAAAACTTTGAAATGGCCATGAAAATGGCCATTTTGAAGTTTACTAATGAAGCACTGAAATACATATTCAGCTCTTCATTACAATGCCGGTGGCCACGGCACTTCAAAATTGACACGGCTCGCCGCTGCATGGCTCATCCAGACGGGACTCCTTTTCGAAAGGACCCTGGCTACTTTGAAGTCCCCTAATTCCTATGAGCAGATGGGAATAAGGGGACTTCAAAGTAGCCGGGGTCATTTTGAAGAGGAGCCCTGTCTGGATGAGCCGTTCGGCAGCAAGCCACATCAATTTCGAAGTGCCACGGCCGCCTGCATGCTAATGAGGCGGTGAGTATGTATGTCAGCGCTTCATTAGTAAACTTCAAAATGGCCATTTGCATGGCCATTTCGAAGTTTTTGTCTAGTGTAGACACAGCCATCATGTTAGCACACATGTATAGAAATCTGCTATTGTGCATGCTACTGACATCACATGCAGCATTAGGGAGTGGTCAGGGGGCACTGGGACCAGCTCATTCTCTTCTCCTCCTGTTCAGGGGAGGCCCCACAGAAGCATATGAGAAGGTAGAATATGAGAATTCACTACTGGAGCCATGGATTGGGTCCAGAGTATACTCTGGGGTACCCTGTGTTGCTTTCTTTTTTGTTGTTTGAAACACAGGGGGAGGACACAAAGGACTAGCTCCAGTGATTTGTCCAAGCCAAATTTTGAAGGCTTACTGCAAACATTGGAGGTGCTTGAATTTCTTAAAGGAAAGTCTCAAGAATATTTTGAGTGGTCAGTGGTCAGCAATATAAACATCAGGTCCACAACTTCCTCCACCTATAATTTAATTTTAAAATTATAATTTAGCAAGCCATACTATGGCTGGTCTGTTTCAGAGGAATTGTCATTACTCACACAAGTAATCTTACTGAAATCCATGGACTTTCCAAGGCAATTAGTTGCAAAACCATAAACATAAATAAAATATCACATTAGAAAAACAATATGCAGATTGTCTCTCAAGGAAAAAAAAGGTTTTCTGCTTGTAGTACCCAGAGGCACTGAGCTCTCACCTGGGGTGAGTGAAGTCTCTGCTCTACAGCCATGGCTGAGAGGCAGGTGGCTTTTAGCTCACATGGTAGAGTGCAGGGCTTTAGACCTTATGCTGGCAAGTTCTATCCCAGGGGCCAGCAACTTGGGTCTGTCAGCATTATGTGTTTATCTTACTTCAAAGTGATTTCTTTCTCAAGCAAATCAGTGGACTAGCTTCCAAAGTCCTGAGTCAAGGAAAACAATGGCAGACATAATCTTTTGGTGGATCTGCAACACGTTTCACTCACCCACATCACACTCATGCATCTAACAAGAATCTGTATCTTTAAGATTTTTGAAGAACTTTAGGCATATTTTATATAAAAAAATGTGGAGGGTGTCTTTAGGGCATCACCAACTGCTAGGTGGAGGAGAAGTTGAGCTGCTATTGGGGTCTGTGCATTGGTGCCAGCAATAACAATAAAATAAAAGGACAAATGCCCAGACACAATAGTCTAAGACAACTACTTTTTAAAATAAATAATTCAACAAACATGTGATTAACCTTTTTAAGGCATCAAATTGAGACTAAGCAACCTCTCATGCAAACAACTTGCTACCCATGCCAATAGCCACAGTGGTTGTTCATCAGAAGAACCAATTCATTTGCAGACACCTCCCCGGTATCTGTGAGTTCTTGAGACAGTTCTATTATCATAAAATGCAACTAGGTCAACACTGACCAACTGAGAAGTTAAGTGGTTCTTGAATGTGAAGTGTGCCCCTGAGCACATTTCAAGGGCTCCAAAGTTCAGCTGTGGGTGACAACGAAGTCTGTATATAAACTTGAGTCTATAAGGAAAATCATAGTGATACATTTTCCACTGTAGTCAGGGCTGGCTCTACATGTATTGTTGCACAGGTGGGAAAATGTTTTCACCTCCCCTGAGAATCTGAGTGAAAATCACAATTAAATAAAATAAAAATAGCCAAGAGGGTGACTACCATGGTCAGCCACCATTAAGACCACCCATGACCTTATGAAGGTTTTGTAATTTATACACTATCTTGCTCTGCCAATTTAGGGCCAGGTCTTAAAATGTAATGAAGCTATGCTGATTTTCATCAGCTGAGGCTCCGTAAAACTACTTAGATGGTGCAATGACAAACTTTCTGCCACCCAGTGTAATTCACAGCCTGAAGTTAGAAATCTAGCTTCCTTATACTATGCATATGGAGAGTTAGGCACCTAAAAATGGGATTCACAGAAGCTGAAAAACTGAGCAGGGAGCAAGCCATTTGGAAATGTCAAAGAGAGGGGTTTAAGTCCCTAAATGTAGCTAGGCTCTTGTGTGTGCTTGGCATTCACAGTCCCAAACCCTCTTCTGGAAGCTGGTGCCTAAGCCAGCTCAAAACTTGCTCATCAAAAGCAAAACAAAACAAAAACAAACAAACAAACAAACAAAAAGCCAAACAAACGAAAGAGATGGGCCCACCCCATTATAGTCAATATCTTTGTGGTTAGGTTAGTGAGCTAGCTTATAGGAAGCTGGTTTGTGAAATCCCCACTCCAGTGGTTGTGGAACAATCGAACTTTAAGCTTGTATGTCCTACTTAAGTGCCTTAACCACCATCTTGTCAGATTCTTTACTGAATATGAATATGTATTTGCTTATACAAAACATAGCAGCTTCAGCAGAAGAGATTAAGAAAACCCTGAAACAAAATACCCAATATCTTGGTGGTTAGGGCACTCCTCTTAGATATGAGACCAAAGTTTAAGTGTCTTTATGAAAGCAGGCAGAATGTGGATTTCAAATCAGCTCTCCAGGATCCTTGATGAACACCCTAACCCAGGGATATGCAATGAAAACAGTAAAAAGAGCCATTTTTTCAAATTCATTTACAAAATTAATATTTCAAGATCTGCAATGCATATGAATACAAGATAGTCCTTAACAAGTAATGTCAAACCATACTTTTGGTAACCCATATTTTAAGAACAGGATATATACAAAGATTTGTAATGCAATACATATTTTTTGCAGGATGTTCACAAACTTTTTGCACATTCTATTTTCTCACACTTTACGTGTGAGGTGAGGTTTGGGTCAGAGAGTCTCAGTTCCTGTCCCCGGGGAAGATAGGGGTTCTTTGGGGCCAAAGGGAGGGATGGAGGAAAGTTTGCTGAGAAAAGTTGTTTGGGATGTTGACCACCATGGTGGGCCAGGGAGCCAGTCTGGGGAGGGGACCAGGATGCTCTTACTTAGCTGCAGCAGGCTGGGTCCATCCTCCAATGAGCTAGATAGCAGGAGCAGCAGCTGGGGAGGCCATATGAGCTACACTAAGCCAGCCCTGGTGGGGTGGGAAGCACTGCCCAGCTGTAAGGGGTGCCCAATTTAGCTACATTCTGCAAATTGGGGCTCAGGCATTCAGCACAGTCAGGAACTGGAGGCAGTAGATTCAGACACGTGCTCCCCCAGCACCCAGGCCACCATGCACTCCTGTGAGCTCTGCAGCTGGACCTTGCCCGGGGGGCTGCTTGTCACCTGTGGCAGAGGCAAGTAGAGGGGCCAGCAGCAGCTGCATAGGAGTACCATGTGACAGACCCAGTAGTTCTAATTCCGCCTCAAGCCACCATGCCCGTTCCGCCTTCCCCATCCCTCATAGCCCCTGTATCTGCCCACCTTACCTGCTGATGACTTGCACCAGGAGGAGGGAGGGAGCCATCTGGAGCTGGCCAACATGGAAGACACAGGTGGGCAGGGGAGGGAGGATGCAGAACCATCTCCTCCAGTGCCCCCCTTCAAGGCCAGACAGCTCTGTCCCTGAGCCCACAGGGAGTCATTGCAGCTCCAGACACTGCTGCCACCGACTCCTCTGCTCCTCCCAGCCCTGCCGCCACTGAAACAGTAGAACTAAATTCATTTGGTTTAATGGCCAGCAGTGGGGCAGGAGGTATCTGGCCATTAAGCCAACTGAATTTAGTTCTATTGTTTCAGCAGCAGCAGGGCAGGAAAATGCAAAGGAGTCAGCGGAGGCAGCATCCGGAGCCACAAATGACTCCTTAAAGAGCTGCATGCAGCTCCAGAACTGCAGGTTGCTGACCCCTAACCACTAGGGTTGAATACAGGCATGCCAGCTGTTATGAAAAATTCCAGAGCTGATCACCCCATCCTGTTCTTTTGTGCAAGCTAATATCATGTCCACATGCCCACCAGATTGGACCAGGCAGGTGAGGCGATTAAGGCATCCTGCTCGGGCTTTGGCAGCTGCTCACACCCACCAGTGAAAACTTAGTGCCATGGGGACTTCAGTGGCAAAAATTCAGGCAGCTATGGGATTAGGTGGAATCTGAGTAGGAATTTTGCATTGGTGCCTAAATGTTGAACTTACACTTCTAAAGTGGCATGTAGCTATCAAAGCCCTTTTAGCCTGAGTCCCACAAGCCTGAGTCAAGAGGCACAGGACAGCTAGAGGTAACTCTTAACAGTGTAGACACAACCACAAACAGCTAAATAAGTGGCTTGTTTTTAAAATGCTCTGAACCCACATCTCTCCTATTGCCAGCACTTGGGAGTTGTGAGCTCTCAGGACTTCTGCAAATTGGATCCCTTACTTAGATGCCTAATGTTAGCCTCCTGGATTTGAAATGTTTTGCCTCACTTTTACCAAAAAAAAAAAAGTCATAAATGGAGGTCCTTAACATTAAAATTGATTAGCAGCTGTGACTTTCATATACCTTAAAGGTCTGCTCTAAATTACACCTTATATAAAGTTTTGTATAAATTTTTCATAAATTTCATTTTGAAAGGTACATCATATTTTGGAGCTGCTACCCGAATAATGTCACAGTGTCATTTTCACTGACTATTAAATTGAAGTTATATGCTGCTCAAGGGGAATGGTGCTGTCTTTTTATAAAACCCACAAACGTTAAATCAAAATATTAAATACTCCCATCTTTTTCTGATCCTGAGTTGTACATGCAACAGCTCTAGATTGCTATATTCATACACGGTCTGTCATCAGCCCTTCCCAAGGTTGTTCTTGTTCCTCATCCAGTGTGATACAAGGAGGAGAGGGAAGGCATTTGAAATCTTTCCGCTTGATGCGACCTACGAGTGACAGTGATGAGACTGTAATAAATATTTACAAACGTGTACCCTATGTATAGCTATGAAATGAGCTGATTTCACTGCATATTCAGAGCCTGTAAATTCATAATCATTCATTAACTTGCAACTATACTTTTTCTAAAAGTACTGTTTGTCAAAAATGTTTGAAGCAAAAAGTAATATAATAAAAGGTTTAAACATCTCAAATTAGGGTGTTTTATATTTATGGAAATCACTGTTCTCTGAGCAATTTTTGTATTTTTTTAAAGCTGATAACGTAGGCTGATGTATTATGAAGTATTTTTATGTGAAGTGTTTATTATTGAGTTTGATTTCCTGGAGGCTTTAGTGTCGAATTTACTGAAGAGGATGGGATCAGCTTAAATCTCATGTGGAAAATGTAGAATAACACCTTTTCTGCTAACCTATTTTGTTCATGCCGTGATAATATACAGCTAACTGTCATAAAGCCATAGAAGTGTGATTTGGGTCATGTAACAATGCAAGAGCTGGAGAGAATATCATACTATTAATAATACTTTAAAAAGGGCCAAAACTGGAACTATTTCTCTGAATGCTGAAACTCATGAAGCATAACAGCCATAAAAACAAAAAAAACAAAAAAAAAAAAAAAGAGTTTGAGGTCCAGCCCTAGTTTTGGTTTCTCAGGCCATTATCATTTTCAACGCAAAAGCGTCTCTCAGCATTGTCCGTGTCTCAATCTGTTTGTGCAATATCTTATCCCTTTATTTTCAAATAATTTGATGGTCCCTGATTCCAACATTGGTTTGTTGAACTTTCTGAATCTTTTCAAGAGCAGGTAAATTATTCCTGTTCTGCTTTAGACTGTGAATTAACAGTGAAATTTTGAAGCAGGTGAAAATTATTGCAGCCAAAACCCATTTCCAACACCAGTATGAAAAGTAAACTCATTACGTCTGTGACCTTCCTTTTTTTTCCTGTTTCAGAGACAGATAATCAGTTTTAATGGCCTGGTCTTATTCCTGACATTATAATACACAAAATATGGTGTGCTGCATTAAATAAATAGTATGCTTTTAGAGCGAAAACGTATATATCTTGTTTTGTTTTAAGGTAGCTATATTTTGCTTAGCGTCGTTACTTATCTTAATGGCTTTGCAAAATAAATTATGATATTCTCCATAACTATTTCTGAAATAGTCCTGCGTAAAATTCCTCTTGAAATAATGAAAATTGTGTGCAAGACAATGTAAGCATCATCAAATCTGTGCATTCTTTCACCGTGTTTCTAAATATGTTTAGCAATTAGGATAGAAGTATCATATATTTGTAATTATCTCCCAATTTAAGGGTAGCAAGATGATTTTTTTTTTTAAATTTTGGTGACTGGATTAAATAAACTTGTCAAAATACATGTGGGTTTGGAGACAGTGGTGTCTCCTATGGTATCTGTAAACATAAGGATGTTTCTCTTTTTTATACTTTATTTTTAGATTGTTTATACTTTATATTGTTCTGACAAATGTTTGAGTACAAAACAAAATCAATGGCACACAAATGTAATGTCAACATCTTTGTGCATCAAAAGAATGAAAACCAAAAATACTTTCAAATGCAATTTAAAATGTAAGGGGTTGTAATGTATACATTACTATGTATACTGTAATGGAATATAAGTTACTATAACTTACATGAAAAGACTAACTTTAAATGTAAATTATATCAACATAATCTTATATCTGAATTTGGCCCCAGATTTTAATATGACTACCACAAATGAGGTTTTTTTTTCCAGGGTACATGTAAGGAAATAGTCAATATGAATTGCAATTCACAGAAATTTGATTTTTTTCTGTTATTAGGCTTCTGGCAATAATAAATCATCAGGAAAGATGACCAGATGTCTTGAAATGCATCCGATTTTTCATTACACTGATAGGTTATGCTTTTTAAACTTGCTAGTTCACTCAGATCATTATACTAATTTGATATGGCAAGATAAATGCTTATATTGATTTTGTAGGATATGTCTTTTTGGTACTAGAATGCTCTCAGTTTTTTTCTCAGCTTTATAGTTATCTATTTTAGGCCCCAGTGCAAGAAACTCCTTTAGCACACACTTCACTTTAAGCACATTTTAACAGGCTAACCATAGTATCTGTACATCCCCAAAAAATAAGGCTACTTTGTCAACATTATGAGAAAAATTCAAATTTATACAAATCAATTTTGTAACGCTGGATTTTATAAATTTGAAGTTGAGTATCCTCACCTCCCCACATGGTCCCCATAAAGTCAATTTATTGCTGCCACACTCAATCAGCAAACATCGGCTGTTGCAACAGTGCATTGTGGGAACCTATCCCACAGTTCCCTCATCCCCGTAGTGTTGTTGGTATTTTTACTGGTGCAGCATGGGAAAAAAGTACCCCACAAGTGGTTGTGGGTATTTTACATTATCTTCCACATTTCATTGTCCTTATTCCCTTCCCATGATAAACAAATGTCCATTTTTCCAGGAGGAAGAAGGAAAGGTAGGGCATAAAAAATCACCAAATTAACAAAAATCTCTTGCTTCTGTAACTTAATTCTTTTTTAAAACTGTAGCTGTAACTGAATTATCAAAGGTTTTATAAAAAGCAGCAGGTGTGTGTCTTCTCAACTGGCCCTCCACCACTGTCCCCCATCCCTTGATTACATCTGATCCCTGAAAATAATGCAGGAACAATGCAAAGCTTGAAGAAAGAGTAGATAGTGAAGGTTTTGGAAAAAAAAAAAGATTTAGTGAGACAGGGCTTTTGGTTTCCCAGTTCATTATACAGATTCTGTGCCCTGGGACCTCCCAGAAGTCTGCCTCTTCTAAACTGGCCCTCCACCCATGCTTCCCTGCATGAAGTGGTCCAAAATTTAGAAGAAAGAGGATAGAAAAGGATAGGAAAAAAGATTTTTGGATTCCCTCTTCACTACACAGACACAGTCACTAGATAAGGATTTGGAACATCTTGTTGAAGTCCCTATTTCACCACAGACTGTGTGACCTGGGGCAAGTCACTTAGTGCAGATTTTAAAGTATTTTGTTGTGCTCAGTTTTGCAACATGTAACTGATTTAGGAGTCCAAATCTCATTGTGAAAAAGTGAAGTAGATACTTAGGGCTAGACTCACATTAGAACTTTCGTATGGTGATATATTGCCTATGTCTACACTACAGTGATCTGTCGACAGAAATTCTGTCAACAGATCATGGCCACACATGAAAGCAGATTGCTCTGTCAATCCACTGTGCCAACAGAGACCATCCAGAGTGTCCAGCCATTCTCTTCATGGAACAGCCAGCCAGAAGCACAGTGGACAGGGCAACCCAGTGACCCAGAATTCCTGTCTGTCAACAGAGGACTGTATGGAGGATCCACACAGCTTTTTTGTCCACAGCTTCTGTCAAGAAAAGTGTTCTGCCTCATGGGAGAAAGGCAGAAGGCTGTCGAGAGAAATGTTGAGTTCTGTCAACACTATCTCAAAAGAACGCGTTTTTAGTGTGGACGCTCCATGAGATCTGTCCACAAAAGTGGGGTTTTGTTGACAAACCTCTCTAGTGTAGTGTAGCTACTGAGTATTCCTTCGCTTTATTATTAGGTGCCTAGAATGCCTAGACTCACAATGCCTGTATTTGTTGCCTAACTTCCTACACAAGGCATGGAAAGAATTAATGACTGATAATAAATGGATTTACAAGAGACACCAGGCTCTGTGTTTCCTTGTCTAGGTTACTTAATGAGAGACAGCATGCAAAGGGTATGTGCTAGCCCTTCTCCTCTTACAAAAATAGGCAGCTAAATTCAGTCTGCAGACAGGCACCTCTCTCCGTTTGGATTTCTCAGCTGCAGATCCTTGAGGGGGGCGGTTAGAGTCTATGCCATTTTAGTAAGGAGGAGAAGGGCTTCCTAACTTTTATGTCCCACATTCCACTGCGGGAAACATTATGGAGGAGGAGGTCCTCCTTCCTGTCTTCTTGTTAAAAATGGGGCAGATGCCTAATGCAAGAGAATTTTTGCACCAGAGAATTCCAAATGGAGGGAGGTGTTTCCCTCCAACCTGAACTTAGGTACTTATCTTCAGAGGAGAACCACCTAGCTTGCTGATTTTTGTAAACATCAGTCTGAGGTACCTGTCTTTCTCCATTCATTGTACAAGGAGTAGACCCTCAGTGCCTGCCCTAGGCTTTGTACATCCTAGTGACTTTTAAAGTACCTCATATTCCTTTAGATTTAGACCTTGTCCTTTCTGATTCCAGCCCACCATACAGCCTAATTTTGACTGAAGCCTTAGATATTGTGTTTTAAAATAGCTTGGTATTTGATTCTTGTATCTAGTACTAACATCAAATCACTCCTTTCTTTAGCCAATCAAAATATCATGATAGGCAGAGCAACTATTCTCCTGCCCTGTTCTTTTCCTGGTTCAGTCACACAGCAGCAAATTAGGTAACTAGTATCATTGTTCCTTCTCATTCAGTGTTTGATCAACCTTAATATTAGGGTGCAAACTGGTTGTTCTGGAAGTTAAGGGTAAGATTTTCAAAGGACTCTCAGGAAATTAGATGCCTACTTCCATTGACTTTCAATGGGAGTTTGGCATCAAAATGTAAATTTGTACATCCCTAATAGTAATATACATGCTCTTTATGCACTAGAAAATATAACTTGTTTAAGGTGCACATCTTAGTGTGCTACTTGTAGTTCATATGGATAATGAAATAAACAAGTTAACTAGCATTCACGTACAGCAATATTTTTATGCACTAGACATGCTGACTTGTAAGCCAATGTGCTGTGAAAGTTATCTTTATTTAGCTTTTTGGCTGGAGGACAGAAAATTCTGGAGAGGGTGCAGAGAGTGGGAAAAGGTGGGTTTTTTTGTTTTGACAATTAATTTCAGTCATTAATTTAAACTATTTTTCCTGAAAAATAAATGTGATTTGATTTTTTTAAATTAATCACTCTGTCATTCCAAAATTCTTCATAATTTAAAATTCCCTTTGGCTTTGTGATCTGTCTTCACATCATAGAATTTCTATAAATCCAAGAAATAGAACCAGATACTTCTAATGCCATTTGCAAAATGTAGAAGTAATAAAAATAGCAATTTATATTTATTATTTGTTTCTCACACAGTATTGCAGAGGTCCATAAGCTGAAGGCCTGCATCCCATTCAACATGCAGCAAAAAGAGTCTTTGCCCCCGAAGAGCTTAAAGATGGGACCTTCATGGAGTGTGGAAGGAGATAGGATCATCATCATCAATAACCATCGGCTCAGAGCCCATTGGTGTCTGATGCCTCTCTCACTATTCCTTTCCATTTTTCCCTGTACAGTGCGCAGTGGCTTAGTTTCTGTAGACTAGCTCTGCACCAATCTACTATATCATCTATCCATTCTCTGTGGGGTCTGCCTCTCCTATTCAAACCATCTATTATGCAGAATACCAGGGTCTTGATTTTTCATTCATTGTTCATTCTACAAATATGCCCAACTAGTTGCAGCTGCCATTTTATAACCTTCTACAGTTAGCTCTCTTTCAGCTGTATCTTCCTATATAATTCCTCATTGGTGACCTTCTGCACCCATCCTATTCTCAGAATCTTTCTATAACAACTCCTTTGAAAGCCAATATTCTTATTTTTGAATTTTTCATTATCACCCATGCCTCACATCCATACAACATGCTGCTGAATACTTATGTTTTCAAGATGCTCAGCTTTGTTCCTAAGCTAATCACTTTGTTTTTCCAGATCTTATTCATCGCCTTCAAACTCGTTCTTGCTTTCGCTATTCTAGTTGCTCTTTCTTTCTTACAGTCTCGATCATACATTACGTTGCTCCCCAGATATGTGAACTTCTCCACATTTTCTAGTTCAATACCATAGACACTGATCTTTCTTCCTATTTCCTTGTCTCCAAATACCATTGTTTTTATTTATTGATGTTCATAATCAGTCCATACCGCTTCCATTCCTCATTTAGCACCTGCACCATTTTCGCTAGCTTCTGCTCATCTTCCTCAATGATAACTACTTCATCCCTAAACCTCAAGTTGTTAATTCTTTTCCCATGCAGATATCCCTTCTGCATCTTCCTTGATCTTGTCCATCACTCTGTTCAGATACATGATGAAGATACTTGGCAATATTGGATCTCCTTGTCTCATACCTCTACTTGTTTTAAACCAACTTCCCAACTCTCCACATGTTCTTAATCCTGCCTCCACATTGTCACTGATACCCTTCAACAACTGTATCTGTCTGCTATCGACTCCATACAACTCCAACACCACACAAGACACTTTCTGATCTATACTGTCAGGACAACTATAAAGCAAGCAAGTTATCTAATAAATATTATGTAGTCACAGTGATGTGGTGCATTTCCACCTTTGTCTCAGGAAAAGCTTTCAGGACTACATAACCTGGAATTTTTGTAGGCCAACAGTTATTGATGCTGTTTTCCTAGGAAACCTCTGAAGCATATGCTTATTTTTAATAGGAGTTCACTTTGATGAGACTTAAGTGATGCTTGAATGCTTGTTGAATTACAGTGCTTTCTTGAATTGGGGCTCTAATAGACAGTTCCCATAAAATTTATGCACTTCTGTATCTGACCTATTTTATGCATTGTATATGTATGCATGGGAAATATACATTAACAAATGAGTGCCTTTTTCAAATGTTAGAGTAAACCAAATAAATTGGGTCTCCAGGTAGTAATTATTCTCTGAATAATGGTCCATCTAAATTATTCTGTATTCGAAAAACAGCATCACATTTTAAAGATGAAAGAATCCAAATGTTTTAGTCTCAAACGATTACAATCAGTACATATGGGAGAAAAAAATATTGTACTTTTCTAAATTAAACTATTAAGTATAATATTCAAATCTGCCGAGACATTTCATTTGAACTAATGTGGCTAATTTAAAATTGGTGATTAAGAGAAGATAAACAACATTTATATTTGTTATTTGATTTTACTATAATCAGATTTGTTCAGTAAAAGTTATTAAAAGAATGTTCTAAAGACTAGTCAGATTTGAACTGGAAAGCTTGTGTATGGTCTTTTTTTTTTTTCGTTAGAGAGCAACACTAAATATATAAAATGCAATATAGAAAAAAAAATTCTCTTTCCTGTCTTATGGTCTTCAGTATTTTGACAATTGGTTTAGCAAAAGATATTAAGCTGACTGAACTAGTTTAAGTTAAATGCAAACTGAATATGTAATTACTTTAATTGACTGTTAAGTTTGAAGTTGAGAAAGCAGCAGTACTGAAAAATCTTATGACACTTCCAATGCTGAATGTCATTGATCATTACTCAAGTCATTTTAGTACATTCAAGAGAATATATAGTCAAGCCCAAACACCTCTGGTTTGTCAGGACTCTCTTGATGAACAGGTATTTAAATATTTAAATGAGTCCCTGAACAAGGAGGTGCGTGAACCCCCTGTGCGCGGATCCCAGGACCCGAGCCAGAACCCTGCTGCAACCCCAAGACAGGAGGGTGCCACCCTGGTATGTTCTGATCCCCACTAAGGCCTCCTGGAAAGAAGTGTCTGGCAGAGACACTGAGACCAGGACAAGGGTTACGTTTAAAAAACAAAGTAACTAGTATCTTTATTAGGTAACACAAATTAGATTGTAACAGTATTAACACTTAAAAGCTATCTATTACTAAATTTCTACCAGTAACTTCAACTTGCAGTTAACATAGTTTCCATGTTGTTCCTTGGCTGCTGTTTTAAAATTTTATTATTCTGGAAGGCAAAATGGGTTAGGTTAATAAATATAGGTGAGTGTATTTAGGAATGGGTATTTAAATCCCCGTCGCTTCCTTTAAGAGGAGGGGTGAGGTTGCTAGGCCTCATCTCCTACCGGGGGCAGGGTGATAACCTGCCCCAAAAGAGTTGGAGCCTAGGAGGCGGTTGAGGCTGTTCCTCTTTTGGGAGCCCACCCCCCCGGCTACTCCCAATAGGCCCAACTAAATAGGGTCCTGGGAGGCAGCTTGCTCTACCACAGGCCACGTGAGGTAAGCAACAATGGAGAAGCAGGGAGGCAACACCTGCACCTGCAATATATATATACATATATATAAGAGGGTGGGCAAGAGGGTCATGGAGGTTAAACCTTCACCTTGTTACTAAAACTATTATAAACAACAATTATAACAACTAAAATCCACTATACTTAACCAATGAACATTAATTATTAATTAAACGTGCTTTCGTTTGTACAAGTGGAAAAACTAGCCTGGGCTTTTAGGCCTAGCCCTGGGGGTCAAGCCCTCAGGTACTGTGCCTCCCCCGCCGGGGAAGCCCACAGTAGGGGTGCGATCCCTGCTCCCCCACTGGGGGTCCCAATGTCCCAGGTGGAAGTATATTAAGACGTATATGTGTGTGTTAGTGTAAGATTACGTGTCTTGTCCGGTATGTGGATCCAGTCAGAAGAGTTGAGGTCCAGTCCGGTAGTAGTCACATCCGGTGTGTATGTAGATCCAGGCACCGATACCAGGGAGCGCTGATGGTAGTGGTGGCGGGCCCCTAGTTGCGTCACCGGGTACGCAGTACCACCACCAAAGTGGGGGCCAGTTCACCACCCGGTGACTTGGCTAAGGGGCCCGCTTGCTGCTCCCTGATGCAATGCGCAGCTCGGGTGCGCTGGGGCACGCTGGGACATTGGCGCCGCTTCTGCCACTATAGGCTCCTGAGGTGACCTGGAGCTCCGGTGCCCCTCAGCTCCCAGTTAGCACCGCCTAAAGGGCAGGCGCGCTGTAGTGATTTTAGCTCTGTCACCGCCTGAGGGCAGGTGCCGCAGTGATTTTTCAGCTCTGGGCGGCGCCCCTTAAAGGGCAGACACCGCTGTGATTTCAGCTCCCCTTCGCTGTCTTCTCGAGCTGGCCTAAGGGTCAGCGGACATTGCCATGGCAACCAATGCTCCCCTGTGTAGCAGAACTATTATGATAGCTAGCTCCCAGGGCCACTGAATGGTGGGTGGCACCTGAATTTATAGAACAGATTCATAAATATTCATGACCTGATTACTATACTGAAAGTTCTGAACACCTGTTTTCAAACAGGTCCTCCAGGCTGGGAAGTTTCCAGAAACTGCCCACCTGTGTCCAATCAGGGGCCCGGAATTCAAATCCATGATTATGAATTATTCATGAGTTCAAGTTGCCGGGGAAATCAACTGACACAGAGTGACCATTGCAGGGGGCTGTTAAATGGCAGCCTATGTATCTTTAGATTCTACCTGTACCTGCACTGATGTTTAATGGACAAAGGCTTGTTTCCCCTGACCCACGGGGACAATAATGCCCGAGGGATAAAAATCCCTGACATGGTTGAATATGAATTGCACATTAGTTTAAGAATAATAGTTTTTGGAGGTTAAAGTATTAGTCATGGGAAGCCAAGTTACATTGCAAGAATATTAAAATGGTGATTAGCCAGTAAAGGAAGTAACATATATGGACAGTCTTGATAATGATAAGATCCATATTGTTAAAGTAAGGCTCTTTAGTTGGGCACAGTCATAATAATGCATGTCACATTTTAGTACTTTATATACATAGAAGACCCCTTCATAGACTTTCCATATGCTTAATATTGGTGAAGATACACAGGTTGAAAGAAAGAAAGAATGGAATGCATAAAACTATCATATCATTGTTTGGTTTATGTTTTCTTCCTTTTGTTTGTTTGTTTTTAAGGCTCTGATCCTTTAGGTCACCTGTGTGAGTGAACCCTGTGCCCAGATGGAGTCCTACACACTTCAGTGAAGCTCTTCACATGTGTACTGATTCACTCATATATTATTTAATAAAATTCCTTTGCAGTATCAGAATTTTAGTTTGTGCAAACTTTTAATAGACCTTGTTTTAAAGTGTTAACCAAATCATTAAGTTAAGGTTTTAGAAAAATCGTATGTTTCCTTAAATGTAATATGGCCAGTAATAATAATTATGAGCAAGATTGTGGCTCCCATATTCATTACTGCACAGCCGTGTACATGGATAGTCCTGCAGAAGTTAAAAATAACTGCTGATTCACTTCTTATCAGCTCCGCAAAGAAGTAAGTCTTACTCAGAACCCGAATGAGGAAAAAAGTAATAGCTTGGTGCACAAGTGTAGTGAGCACATTACATGAAAGACAGATGGAAGGGAGATAACATAGGAGGTGTGGACAACAGGCCATCAAGGCTGGAAAGAGTTCTGTAGCAGAGGAGGAGAGTAAGAACATAATAATGGTTAAGTTGTATCTATGTGTAGTACCCAGAGGCACTGTGATCTGAGGCCTCTGCTCTCTAGGCTTGACTGAGCGCTGGCTAGCCTTTAGCTCCTGCGCTAGAGCACATGGCTTTAATCCCTATGATTACAGGTTCAATCCCTGGTGCTGGTGACCTATGTGGGTTGGGGTTACATGTACAATTAGGAACAAAAAGAAGACAACTAGCATTATTAGTGTAGCATTTGGTTTCTTATACAACCATATAGGTTGAATGGCCATTACTATCATAGGCATTACCAGTGTTGCTTACGTGACATTCATGCAAAGGCTATTTTGTAGATCCAGCTCCTATACTTGCTAGTTCTGTGTGTCAGGGCCTGCAGCCCCTCACTTCTGCTGAGGTTTGTACCCCTTGGTCAGGCCTCAGTGGCCAAGTCAATATCACATCCTCCATGGCCTGGTTGGTATTACAGTCTAGCAGATCCAGCAGCCTACTCCATATTCCCCCAGTTCGGCCCCAGTGGCTTAGTCAGTGCTCCTTCAGTCAGCCCTCAGCAGCATAGTCAGTACTCCCTCAGTCAGGCCTCAGTGGTGGCCTAGTCAATCGTGGGGAGTCATGCTCCCCCTTCCTTGGGGTCATGGGGGTGGGGGTACTGGATCCTGGGCTCTCCTGCTCTACTGGGCCGTAGCCCTGGGCACTGTTGGTGGTGGACATGCCCCCAAGCACAAGCTCAGCAGCAAATCCCTCTGCAACACACTGAGCTCATCTGGCTGCCTCCTGGCTCCCTGCCCTGGGCTCCTTCCTACCCACTTCCAGATGGGATGCACTGGTCAGTCTCTGGCTGCACCTCCTTAGGCTGCTGTGCCTTGTTTGGCTGCTGCTTCTGCAGCTGTGACTGCATGGCAACAGCATTGGTGGCTGCTGCTGCTTTTCAGGCTGCTGTTGTTCTACCTCCAGTGACTGCTGCTCCAAGTAGAGCAGGAGCTTTTTCTCCCACGGTGGCCAGCCCCAACTGACTGGCCTCCCTGGCCTTTATACTTGGGCTGCAGTTGGAGCATGCTCAGCAGGGCCATGGGGTAGGAGCCTTCTTTACCCAGCATGCCTGGCCCCCACCCTCTTGGCCAGTGTGGAGTTGGTATACCCCATCAAAGTCTGCCACTAAAGTCAATAAAGCATTGTTTGTAATGTACTTTAAAACTTTTTGTTAGAGAGATCTGAATGGGAATTATCTATAGTGTAATTTAATAGATCTCTTAATTAAATCTATAACTTTTCTAATTTTCCAAAAAACTTAATACTAATAACCAAAATGGCACACTATAATTTGACTTCCTCTTATCTCTACAAGTAGTTCATTTATTAAGGAAAAAATCGAGTACTTTTTAAAATAGTCTCACTACATGATGGTTTTGCACTGGACATTCAGGACACATGATGATCTTAGTTGCACTATTGTAAATTGGATGAAACTCCATGGAAGTCAGCTGAAAGGATATGTATTCCTATTGAAGTCAATAATGTAACATCCTATTCATGCTGATGTACTGGAGGTAGGCTGGACAGGTGTTCAATTTTTCAAAAGAACAACTGGTTGAAAAGACACCCTCCCCTGGCTGGTGAAAATGAGAGGGTGAGTGGGGGTGAGGGACAACATGTGACAGAATGGGGATTAAGTGTGGGGAATTGTGACCTCAGAGAAGAGCCATGGGTGTTTGATTTTATTTGGTCAGAGAATAGACAATCCTGGGGGCCATAATCAGTTCTATTCCCCCTGTTTTCAACACTTTAACTCTTGCTGTGTTGGTCTGTTTCACTCCAGGATGGTTACAGAAAACCTGCTCCACTTCCTGTGAAAGAGACTAAGGATGAAGAAGGCCAGATTCATGAGTCAATATGAAGTAAGATGATCATCAGAAAATGCAATAAATGAAGAATAATCTGTGTGACTTGAATTCCTTTGTTAAACTCCATAACAAACTGAACAAACTGATTATTATTTAGACAATAATCTTTGTTACGAGAAACAGCTCTCTTATGTTTAGCATATTGCATGTTTAGAAAATGCAATAAATGAAGAATAATCTGTGTGACTTGAATTCCTTTGTTAAACTCCATAACAAACTGAACAAACTGATTATTATTTAGACAATAATCTTTGTTACGAGAAACAGCTCTGTTATGTTTAGCATCTGAGGCATGCTAGAAAAGAGCCACATGGAAAAATTAATAATTTTACACTATATGACAGTGTGAGCTTGAAAACATTGAACTTTCTCACTGAAGAACTGGTGTTGGTTTTATTTCCACTTTTTCCATTGCTTTGCCTTTTGAACAATTCAGTGGTCATTTTTTATTCTTTCTGAAAAATCAAGTATCCAAACATGCCATCCAGTAGGATACATTTTAAAATAATATTTTTGAAGAGCTAAAATATTTTCTGATAAATATAATTTAATTTTTAACACATTCTGTCAGACAGAATGGCCTTCATACATTATAAATTTGGCTCACTGGTGATGTGTCTACACTACAAAAATATCTTGGAAGTTGCTTTCTTCGAAGTACAACTTTGTATCATGGAGGGCAGCGCTGTGAAGCACAATGAACAATTTGCCTGCAGTAGGGGAAACTGAGGCATGACACAAAATTTAAATTTTATTGATTTTTTATGCCCTCGAGACACTTAGCCACACCCCTGGAGATGCTAGCAAAGTGCCTCACTGGATTTACCCCGCAACCCAGCGCGTGGTGCACGGTGGTCACTCACAATGGGGTTTACAGGGTTGTGATAGGATCCGCAGAAATGGTGCTGAACACTGTCTGCCCTGAAAGAACGAATGAGTCACTTTAAAGGTGCAACCACCAGAGGAATTTATTAAGGGGAGAGGAACTACACATGAGGATAAACTTAAATTGACAGATCATAGGTTTTCCCTTTCCTCTACTAGTTTTTTAGCACAGAGTTTGTCTATTTATGACACCAGCCTTTGAATTATGCAAGCTGCAATGAGCAGCACCCTCAAAATGTCCCACTACTTACAGCGAATCCCAGGAATCCCATGATGTCTTCGCTGAGTGTTGCAAGGGGAAAGTAGTTAAAACACAATATTACACAATCCTCTTTTATAGAGGTGCCAGTTAACGGCAAAGAATAAGAAGTAACCTGCCGCAGGGAGCTATTCCCTCACAGGCAGAGGGGAGAGCCACGAGGCTCTCAACCCTAATTCCAGAATCACCTCTTACGATGATCCGGGCGCTCAACCTCCCTCTCGAACAGGGGGGAGCAGATGGAATGGGACCGCCTCCTACAGCAGTTCCTGAGGTTTGGGGTCACCTCTTATGATGACTCCCTAGATTGGACTGCCAGTTAAACAGCTAGCCCAAGGTAAGAAACACCTTTCACAGTAGTTTCCAAATACAATATCCGTCCCTATTACGGGCCAGTCAAATTAATCCTTGCCTCTTAAAGGCAAAGTAAATTATGCTTTTAGAATACTCTGAGGGTTGAAGATATCTCGGGCTGGCTATAAATAGCGCCCCCTGTGCTTTACATGGGCTAGTAGAAACAAAGGGTTACACAGTTCGGATTGTGTTAGCAGAACTGGGGCAGTCCCAGCTTACCACCTATAATGCGTTGCTGCTATTGGTTAGCACATCCAGCAGCAAGCAAAGGTACAACAACACGTGTAAAATACACACACTAACCAGGTCATTACAAGTACATTTGATTGTTACCTCTCCTTCCTTAGCGCTGTTTCCAGGCGCTGGGCCTGCAATCGCTTCTTTCAGGAGCTAAGAAAGTATGGCTGCACAGGCATGTTTTTACAGCGCCGCGCTAGGCCTGACAGGAAGAGGATTAAAGAAAAGAACCAGGAGGAAAAGAATCAACGTGGGGATACAAAAAGCTCCTGTAACAAATTTGCAAATAAGCAAGCAAATTTGTAGTGATTTCAGAACGGCCTTAGTTCTCCCCACTGGCCACGGCAATGGTCGAGGAGGAGAAAGGCAGGACCACTGTTGCGGTTTGTCCCTGTCACAGGGCACACGCACGTTAGGCGGCGTCACCTGCCAGAACAAACCCTCCGGGAAAAACCGGAGCCTTCAAAATGGCTGCAATCAGGAGCTCTTCTTTGTCCCTCGATGACTGTGGGCGCAAAGTCCAAGTTCCTGATGGCATCCTCTTCGGGTCTTCGACATCCCTCGGTGGCTAGGGTACGACGACTGACACGAAGCTTGTCACCTTCTTTTCTTCTTTCTTCTTCAGCTCTTTAGTGATTTCAGCTCAGTCCAGGTCCAGGTCCCCAGAAGGAGTGAGAGCAAGGGTCTCAAGCTCCTAACTTTATAGGGCCTGTGAGGACCTGTTTGAAGTCCATGTTGCATTTTGGTTGCCATAACAACCAAGGAAAGCTATATGTTACATATTTAGTAGGTATCCAAAACTAACCAACTAACTATTAGGATTTCAAACTGTAACTTATACATATTAACTGCCCCTCATAAATATTTATACCAACTGTCATTTTCTACTGTCATTCTTGTTTACTTCATTCTAGACAGTTCTATATGGTGTTTTTCAAAGGGGATTTTTTACAGTAGATTTTTATAGAGTACTCCTATGGGCTTGATAGGGAATAAAGTCATGAATTAAACAACATAGATGTTAAAATGCTTAGTTCCCAAGGCTTTTGGTTAAGATGTGGAGATGAACACACAGACACCACAGCCCATGGCCAGGGACATATCAATCACCTCAGGTGAGGATATTTCAACACTTCGAAGTAACAGACTTCGAAGCAGAGCATCTACACCACCCTGCTTCAAAGTTAAACTTCAAAATAGGGCACTACTCCATTCCCAAATGGAATAAGGACTTCAAGGTTGGGCTCGTTTACTTGGAAGTTAACTTCAAAGCAAAGGAAAATGTGTGTAGACTCTCTGCTGGCTGCTTTGAAATAGTGCCTAACTTTGCAATTAACTTTGAAGTTAGTTCCTAGCACAGACGCACACTGGTAGTCTTACAAATAAGTTGCAACACATAATAGTCTGTTATAGAGAAAGGCATGAAGATGTCCTTCTTTGACTTCATGAAAATATTTAAGAATACGTAGCTATTTGTCTCTAAAAATTTGGCGTAGAAGTTACAGTAAACTCTTTCATACCGAGCATTCTCAGGACTGGGAGGTTGCTAGATATTCTGAATGATAGAGAGGTGTAGCTAACAATGCATAATGCTAAAGAAAAACAAGGTTAGATATTAAGAAACAAAGAAAAAATGTATGCAGAGTACTTTATTTACTATCAACAGTGTTATGGTACACTGTAAACATACTTTATTTGCTGTATTTATTTGTATTTTTTTTCACTGTACTGTACTTATGGGAAATGTAACTAAAATTTACTTATGGTTAAAATGCTGGTTATTAGAGAGTTCTGGATGATAGAATGCCAGATATGAAAGAGTTTACTGTACAAACATTTTCGTAAGAAAATCTGTTATAAATTATACTTTTGGAAACATCATAAATAAAGGTTTTCAACAGAAAGCTACAATGAAATGAGCAAACATTCAAACTTCTGCTGTACTTCAAGGCTACCTAAGTGAAAATATTGTAGCATACTGAAGATGTCATAGGGAAGTAGCTCTTACTGCTGAACTGGCATCTCGTTCTAGTTACTTTGAGGATTACCTAAAAGTTCACACCCAATTCCTCGTCTCCATACCATCATCCTGTCTCTGCTTCTGCTTGCAGTTTGCGAAACGGCTGTCTGGTGTTCACGACTCAGCCCTCTGGTCACTATCAGGGCTAGCAGGGTACAGGACCCTGAAAAACTCCTCCTGTTCTCCAGTCCCACATAGATTAGATCCTGCATACCCCTGAAGCACAAGACTTCCCACAGTGCACAGCCCAGAGCAACTACCCCAAACTGTGCAATGGATACAACAGCTCTGGTCACAATTCATATTTCCCCCTTCCCAGGTGTTTATGCATGTGTGTGTGTGTATGTGTGTATCACAGCCCCACTGCATAGCCACTTCTCCAGTAGTGAGTGGAGAGTCCCAACACAGGGAGCCTGTAAATAGCAGTCTCTTGATTGCTTTAACTCCTCTCAATACTATTATATTTCCCTGGCCACTTCCTCATGGTTATGGCATCTTCTTTGTCTGCATCTCTGGGAACTCAGTTGTTCAGTTCAAATAGACAGTTTCCTCAGTGCCCTGGTACCTACCAGGAGCTGCTGTGTCCAAGGTGCGTACAGTTCTCTCAGCCCTCCAGTGACACAGCCCCTACTTCTTGAGCTCCAAGCAGTAATTGGCCCACTCAGGCTCTGCAGTTACATTTATGTGAACCTGCTGGGCACTGAATAAGCTGCTCCTTGTAGCCTCTCCCTGATTGGTTGTACCTTATACAGCTTCACAAGGCCACTTGGATGTCTGATCTTTCCTTATTCCTTCTGGGACAGGGCATGGTTAATCATTCTTATGTGTATGGAGTAGACACCCTGTGAGCAGGTGGTTGCTCCACACTGGAATAAAAGGGGTTTAAAGCAGCCTGGGAGAAGCTGTAAGGCACCATTTAGAGGGAGTCTGAAGCAGCCAATCAGGGCCAGACAGAGTCCTATAATAAGGGCTGCTGGGCAGAGAGTTGTTAGTCTCTTTATAGCACTGGAGTTTGATAGATTAAGCTGTCTAACAGACTGGTACCATAGACAGGGCTGTGCTGGGTGAAGCAAGGGAGCCAGGAGGGATCCAGCCTGATTAACTTCCAGGCTCAGCTTCTGGCTAAGGAACCTGAGGAGATACTAGCGCTTCAGAGAGCTAACCAGGGGAAAGAAAGAGACAGTAGTTCCACTCCCTTCAGCACTGATGAGCATGGCTAATTCAGATTGCAGTTGTCCCCTGAAGGGGAAAGAGTTAGGCTAAGGACAACAGTGGGCCACTGAGACAAGTGGTGGGATTAGGGATGGTTGTTCCCCAAAAGTGGAGGAACTGAGAGAATGGGCGCCAAGAGAGGAGTGCAGCAGTCTGGGAGGGATGTGGATTATGGCACAGAGGAGATGAAAAGGAGGGGTAATGGCAGATGAGATGCCGTGAGAGAAAGGCATCCCAAAACTGGGAAGAGCTAATTCCCTAGGAAACGAACATGAGTCACTGTGCAGTGAGTCCGACGTGTTGCACATCTCATCACAGATTCTTTACAGAGCCTAATATGCTGTGTTGTGTAGATAAATAACTACAAGCAACCTAAAAATCTGTGGACTATTCCAGCTCTCTGAATTTTAATGGAGCACCAGTGAAAGCCTTAGCAAAGGAACACCTTTATGCTAGAATATTGTTTTAATAAAGTCTTCCAGAGTAACCAAAAATGTGCGTTTCTAAAGATACCATTAAAAGTGTGATCTCCAGAGGCTCAAACGAACTGTCATCTCCTGGGTGAAATGTTGGTACTAGAAATTCTGTTTAATTCCATGATGGATGATAGTGGATCTGCCTAACTGCTCAGTGCTTTAGAATCTTATTACCAAATTTTCTCATGCATGGTTTCCTAACAGAGTGATATCTACCATCTGTGAAAGAATAAGAGACAATGAACCAGTTATCCTCTCCTTGACAATGAGGTAAACAGAAGTCAGTCCACTGAAGTCAGTGGCATTATATTTATGTAAAGTAGGTGTGAGTAGTGATACAGATTGTAGTGTTAAATGAGTAAAGATATGCTATCTCTTCCCTTCTTTCTCCTTAGTTGGGCCATCTGGGCAATAATATATGTTGAGAGGAAGGGAAATGTTCTGTAGTCCTAATTTTGTTTTTTTTAATTACACAATAGTTTCTCAGATAAGAAAATTATGTGTATGAAATTATTGTGTAATAAAAAAAAACAAAATTAGAACTACCACAGAACAATTCCCTTCCTATTTTGCAGATAAGAAAATTATACATATGAAATCAATTAAAGTAATTTGCGTGTGAGTTGGACAAGTCTGTCAAATGTTACTGTCCACTTTGCCTTGCAGTTTTGAATGACAGCAGTATGGCAAGCAAATTCATTCATTATTTTGTGCCACACTGATTAGTGTAAGCAATCCTGGCCCTCCACCCCTGCCTATTATGAGTATTCTGGAGCATCTCCACAGTACTGTAGCAATGCAACCATGAAGTGATACTGTGCAATATTTTCTCATGTCGTCTACCTCATCCTTGCTTTCCATTATACTTTTGTGTTGTCACTAAATTTTCAAGTGCAGACTTTCTAATTATATGGCTTAAAAATTTGCCTGCCTTTTTCTTATCCTGTTTAACAGTGTTATTTTGCTGTTGGCTTCATTTAAGACAGACTCATTCTTCCTTTTGGTCATCCATGAAATGCACAACATCCTTCTTAAAAACCACATTTCTGTGGCTTCAAAATACTTCTCAACTTGTGTACTGATAGTCCATGATTCGCATCCATACAAATAAAAATCAAATAATTTATATATTATTAAAGATTATGATGTAAGCATAATTCATTGTCACTGTATGGATTATATCAATTAAACAACTTTATTTAATTGGCACACAACAGCTATACAATACTCTTTAATAAAATTCATTTTATCTTACGAGACAGTTATATAGGCCTGTACTTTTCATCATCCTGGGCAAGTTCTCCCATCAAAGAGTTTAGCTTGATGCTTGTTTTATTTTCTTTCCTGGGCAAGTTCTCCCATCAAAGTTTAGCTTGATGCTTGTTTTATTTTCTTTCCATTTTATAATATTACTGATGTATAATTTAATGACGGAATATTTTGAACGTATTTGTTGATAAATAAAAGCAGAGCTTTGTTCTTAGTGGGATCATTGCTATTTTTATCTTTTTCTTCACCAGATTGTCAAGATCACATACACAGACACTGCTAAAGACTGGGACTAATCCTGCACCTAGTCATGTGAATGGGAGTTCTGCAATTGTCTACAGTGGGACCAGGATTGTGTACAATGTACACTAATCCGTAATTTCTAAATACCATTTTCAAGTGTATCAATTTTGTTAACCCCATAATTTGAAATTTACAGAAAGTATTAATTGGCATGCAATATATTCAGATTTATTGTGCTCCAAGATGACACATTTTTAAGCTACATTCACACCTTGAAAATTGTCATAGCAACATATTGGCACTAGTGTCGCCAGCTGAAGGGATGACTGATATACTGTGGGTCAGGGTCATATTAATCAACTAACGAAGAGTGGGCCACAACAATTTTAGGACAGAGGGGAGGTATAGGAAGGACAGCCAGAAAAACAAGAGGAGAATGAAAAGATACGCAAAAGCAAGATCAGTCTGGAGAAATAATTTAATAAACAGAAATATGGCATTTCAACTATATATAGAACTATACACACAAAATTCTGAGGCTTAAATTAGCTGTTACCACCCAAGAAAAAAAATATCTTGGTGTCGTGGATAGTTCTCTGAAAACATTTGCTCAATATGCAGCAGTCAAAAAAGCTAACAGTATTAGGACCATTAGGAGAGGGGTATATAATAAGACAGTAAATAAACATGATAATGCCATTCTGTAAATATATAGTATGACTACATAACGCATGCAGTTTTTATCACTCCAACTCAAAACTGATATATTGGAATTGAAAAGAGAAGGAGAAGGGCAACAAAAATGATTAGGAGTATTGAACAGCTGCCGTAAGAGGAGGAATTGAAAACACTGTAACTGTTTATTTTGAAAGAGATAACTAAGGGAGGATCAGATAGCAATTTATAAAATCATGAATGGTATTAAGAAAGTGGATTAGGAAGTGTTTTTCATATAACACAAGAATCAAGGAACAGTCAAGGAAATAAATAGGCACCAGGTTTAAACAAACACAAGGAAGTCCTTCGCACCACACACAGACAATCTCTGTGGCTATGGCTAGACTAAAGGTTTTTGTGAACAAAACGGCCATTTTGTTGACAAAATCTGCAGTGTCCAAATTCACAAGGTGTTCTGTTGACAGTAAGTGGACAGAATGCAGCACTTTGGTCCACAGCTGTACCCCCTCACCATAAGTAAGAACACCTCTGGTGACAGAGATCTGTCAACATAAAACTGGTCTGGATGTTCCAGAGGCCCTTCTGTCAACAGAAAGGGCTTCTGGGACACTGGGCCACCTGTCTGCTTTGCTTCCAGCTGGCCGTTTTGCTGATAAAGTGTCTGGGCACTCCACTCTCAACACAGCAGATTACTCTTTTGATCTGTTTTGTGGTCTGGCCTCTGTCTGTCAGCAGAAGTTTTGTCAGAAGATATCTTCCAACAAATCCCTCTTGTCTAGACATATCCTCTGTTGTGAGACCAGCCAACGGATATTGTAAAGGACAATGATATGACTTGGGTTAAAAAAAAATAGATGATGCCATTGAGGATTGCTCCATTAATGGCTAGTAGCCCATGTGACCAGGGATGAATTCCATGCTCTGGATGTCCCTAATTTTCTGACTGTCAGAAGCTGGGACTTGATGACTGGGAATGGATGATAAGTATTTGCACTTTTGTTCTTTCCCTCTGAAACATCTGGTATTGGCCACTGTCAGAAGACAGGGTATGGGGCTAGGTGGACCATTGGTTAGTCCCAGCATGGTCATTCTTATGTTCTTCTTATGCATTGGGAGTGCTATAAAATTTTGATCTCCAAGCTATTACGGTGCATCTTTAGTAAGGAATTAAGACTACGAGATTATCTTCTTCTTGGGTCAGGGCTATATTTCACTTTTATCTTAGAAATATTGAACTAAAGCCAGCCAAAAATTGTGAAATTACTTTGTGAACTTTTTGAGATATTTTCATTCAAACAAATTGTAAAAGATTTAAAATGTTCTGATCTAAAAATATTTTTACTTTTGTTCGTTTACCAGTTCTCTTTTAATTTTCCTTTTCCCTTTCATGTTGTTTAGTGCAAACAATAGGAAAAGTAAAACAAAAACAAACAAACAAAAACAATAAGAAGATGGTTGAGGAAGAAAAAAGTGAGAAAAGGGGGAAAACACTCAACACTGAAATTTGGAAACAAATAAACGGTTTTTGTAGAGAGTAATTCACTTTGAAAAAAATCAGATAAAAAAACCAGAAAATAAGTATGAGGTTGGTTTTTTGTGGAGGCCTTTTTCATCAAGAAAAGTCGTCAGTGAAAAAATTGAATGAGCTCTAATTGGGACAAATTCTAAAATTAAATCAATAGCTCTATGCCACTTGTTTCTTTTGCTAAGGTCCACAGAGCCATCACAATGGGTACTTCATTCTGCTCTGCTGGGCAGTGGAAGGAGGGAGGAAAACCAGATCAGTCAGGTCCTGGTAGTTCTTGCTGCCAGTGCTTGTTCAGGGGAGGTTACAGCTTTTATTTCAAATTTATCACTAGCAATTCATCTCATTGAAATTTCATTTGTGTTCAATGGCTGCTTTACCATCTCAGCTCTCTTTTCCCTGCAGAGAAGTTTACAGTAGCTGGCTGCTCTGCAGGCTTCAAGATGGTGAGTCTGAGAAACTCAAACATAGAGGGAATATTTGTGTTCAGGAGTGTCTCATTGGGCTTCTCAACCTACTCCACAAAGTGGGTTCCCTCTCACAGCCCTTAGCAGGTGGGGTTGCCTAGGCTTCCTTTTGCCAGGCAAGAAATGTATCAGACAGGTTCAGGGCAAGTGGCTCCCTGAGATTAGTACTAGAGCTGGCAAGTCATGTCTAAGTCCCTAAAACCTCTGCCCACAGCCCATGCTGCTGATGAGAAAACTCAGACTATACCTCCAACTTTGTCGCCCTTCAAACCACAAAAGGAAGATTTTGGGCACAACGTGGGTAGAGTTGGTCAAAGAGAGTGTGGTAAGGGGCTTTCAGTTCTGTGCCACTCATTCTGCTGCCATTTCTGAGAGAGATCTCCTGTAATTTCCCAGGGGAAATATTGGCCCCTCTGATCAATGCTGGCCCCATGCAGCTAGAGTTATCAAGCTTCTATGAGTTTTATGAACTCCTTTAGAGTTCATTCCTTCAGAGACCGAAAAGAGGACTGGATAGGGTGACCACATTGCCCCATGGCAAATATGGGGCACTGACTTCTGGGGATGGGAGGGCTTCAGTTCCATGTGAGGGCTTCTCAGCAATGGGGGCTGCTGCCCCATGGTGAGGCACCAGGGATGGCTCCACAGCTCCTTGATGAGAGGGAGTGCAGAATGGCGGCTCCACAACCTCCCAGGAGGGTGGTAGCAGCGAATGAAGAGGCCAACCAGTGGCAGAACTTACCAGCTGTGGGAGCTACCTCTGTGGGGTGCCAGGGAATGGGGCAGGTGCCCAGTAGAGGAGCTCCTTGGCAGCAGGGTCTGCTGCCTCAAGACACCAGGTGCCAGGGAACAGGAGTCCCACAAAATACAAGACAATTTGTCTATTTTTTTAAAGTCAGAACACCTGTGAAACAGCTCAAATCAGGGACTGTCCCAGGAAAAATGGGATGGATGGTTACCTTAGGACTGGATGGGAGGGAGACAATAATATTTTGGAGCAACTCATGTGCCTCCCATCTTTCTGAATAGGGGGTCTTCGGAACAAATTCCCAAAGGTGGAAAATAAATACTTAAAAGTTAGTATTTGGTTTCTGTGCTTGATTTCCTGGAGTGGACATGGCAGATAAATCTTGGGTTGCCAAGTTTCCACTTACACAAAACCAAGTAGCCATGCCCTCTCCTCTGTCCCACAGCTCCTCTGAGGCCCTGTCCTTGCTCCAGACCTTCTTCAATGCCCCATCCTCTGCTCACTCCATCTCCCACCCTCACTCACTTGCTCATGGGGTTAAGGGTGAGGGAAAGGGTGAGGGCTGCAGCTGGAGATGAGAATTCTGAGATGAGGCCAGAAATGAGATCACAGTAAAAGAGAGGGCTTCAGGCTGAAACAGTAGGTTGGGACGTGAGGAATAGGGGTTCAGGCTCTGGACTGGGACCAGACATGAGGGGCTAAGGCTGTAGGAGGTGGGTCCAGTCTGTGTGGTAGAGGTGAGGACTTTGTAGTATGAGAGGGCACTCCTGGCTGAGGTAGAGGGTTGGGATGTGACCAGGAATGCAGGCTTTGCTAGTTGAAGTCAGAAATGAGTTCATGGTGTGGGAGGAAGTTCTGGAACTGAGCAAGTGGTCATGTATTGTTTAAAACTCTCAATTTTATCCAAACCCTCACACTTTTTCCTGTTCTTTGAACTAAATACTGCCACTTGCTCCGAGGCTTTCCATCTACTATACATTTAAACATTTATTTTTAACTGCGTTTTCATATATCCTTTCTTTTCTTGCACATGCTTGCTTCCAGGTACCTTTTGGCATAATTGACATGATGCTAAATCAAGCTGGCAACAAGATTCCATACTTCACTTTTAAAAGAGTTCTGCACAGTATTTTAACAGTACCACAAACGCAGAAAGGTTGATTTCCAACACAAAAATAAACTCATCATGTTTTTCTGAGTTGGAAATGTTCTCCAACGAGTTGTCTAATTCCTGAATTAATACCTTCTAAAGCATTTCTGAGCATTTTTTTTTATAAAATCATAGATATATAAGTAGTTGATAGCTAATCCTTTGAAACGCACATGTGTAAAAGCTGGAGAAATATACTGCTTAGTATATGAGGAGGCAGTACAATCATCCTAAAATCTCTTGCTTGTTTTGCTCTCTTTTGGATACCATATACAGATTAAATAACAAGATTACATTAATCCAGGGCACAAACACTTGTGGAAGACCGCAGGTGTCAGAAAGGCCGATGAAGGAAGCTGTTACAACAAACAGCCACAATCTGTCCACTCCTGAAGTACAAAATTGGCCTGAACTTCCCCCCATAGTGTATAGCACTAGTCAGAAATGGGGTGGCAGTTAAGGGATGAACTCTTTTATCACATCCTTAATTCAGCCTACATTGGAGTCATAATGATCACCTGGAAAAACACAAAGATACTCTTCTGCAACATGATACCTCAGGGTAAGTGAAATATTACATGTCCTCTAGAGCTTTTCATGAGTTTTCGACAAAATGATTTTTCACTGGGACTTGCTAATAAATCAACCCCCAAAATTTTCAGAGACATATATTGGTTTCTACCAAAAGTTCATAGAAAGTTTTCTCAGTTCCAAGATGGTGGGCCTGAAAGAAAGAGAGAGATTTAAGCCATTCATGTGAAACATCTAGGTCCAAGTCTGAATGCCTGCTGATCCTACTAAGGAGTTGAACTTCAACCTTTAGTGATAGGGCTATTATGGGTTGGTATCTCATTCTTTTGTCTTGACCATACGTTCCACTCTAGACCTGAGAAACCTCCCCTTAGCAAAGTTCCTCAGAACTGATAGTAGGCTTTGCCACCTGATCTGGAATAGGAACACAAACTCGCATCACTCGTAAGCCCTAGGCACTGTGCTGTAAAGCATTCTGGTGTCTCTCTGAGTTTCCTTTTCATGAAAGATTTCAACCAATCAGTTTCATTCTCTATTATAATGAAAGCAAGTACTAAAACTTCAATTTTTCATTAACCGTAATGATTGTTTTCTGGCGAGCCCTATCGTCCTTCCCAATGGCAAATCTCATGATTAGGGAGGTGTAATTCATGCCTTCTTCAACCAAATGGACTGTAATGAGTGCTCACATTTTGCTTAAGAGTTTGTTATATCATGTCAACCAGCTAATGAATTATGTCACAAGTTTTGGTCACTATCATCTTCTGAATTTACAGATATATTTCCACTCATATAGCCACCTGTTCCTCAAAACAATTTTTTTATCATTCATCTAGCTTCTGATAAAATTTTTCACTAAAATATGTCAGCGCTTAAACGCCCAATGCCCGTGTCTACCTGTGAACATCCTTATAAAATTAGCCAGTAAAAATCTCATTTCCATGATTGTTACTTTGAACTTCTGGAAGAAGAAGATTCACTGCTCTCTAACCATTACTCAAAAGTGGTGTAGCAATCAGCACAGTAAGGTAGTTGCACTGGCTTTTTAAATAAGGAGTGGACAATATAGCAAAATACCCACTTTATTTTCATAGGATATTAATCCGCTATCACCACTTTCCTACTTCCAGTTCTACTTTGTTAATGCATGCCATTAATATGCTGCCATTAGCTTAACAAGAAGCTCCTGCAAAAATATTTCACCTTAATTTGTGATGAAAATCTCACTCTGTGATACTAAGGGTGCATGCACTCTCAGATAGAAGTCCATCGCTTCCCACTATTTGTTCTTACCAACTCCCTTTTTTTCCTCCCTTTAGGACCAGATCATCAGTTCGTGTAAATTAATGCCTATCTTGGTTTACAGGGGCTGAAGATGTGACCTTCAGTCACAGATGATCACATCAGCTCTACCCTTGAAAAGTTCAGCTGACCAACTATCCACTTGCAAAACTACATCTTCTCATTTTTGAAATTCTGTGATCACGCTCCTGTCTATCTTGACAATCTTATCACTTCAGTTGCTTCCAGAAGTCTGCCAACCCTATTCCCACTTCCTCCTCTCTTCTGCTAGAGGAAGATCTCCCACTGATGCCACATCTGCTCTGTGAAACAATCTGTTGCCTTTTCTAGACCTCTGATTTCTCCTCACTTTTTGAAACCCAAATTTTTCTGTGCTGCCCATTGAAGCTATTGAACTGTGCCCTTCATGAAGTCTTTATTCCCTGTCTCTTTCACCTAACCCACCTTCTATGTATTTCTTCTTACTTTAGCTTTCCTGCTGTGGCAGCTGCTGTGTATTGTCAGATGGCTGTGTAATTTACACATTAAAAACACTGATCTTCATCACTATTTTGCTAATTTTCCCCAAGGATGCATGTTGTTTTTCTTTCTACTAAGCTAGACTAGACATTCCATTATGTGTAGATTTACTTTCCCAAACATCTCTACCATTTTAATTATACATATACATCTTTGGCTTTCCTTTCCTTGAGGCTGATCATTTTCATCTGTGCCTCTTTCACAGATCCTTGGTGTTTATTCCTACCATTTTTCTAAGGCCCCAACCCTGAAAGGTGCTATTGGAATTAAAAAAAAGAGTATTTTCAGTTCCTATAGACTTCAACAGAGTGGGGCTGTGTTTCTTTTGTTGTCCAGGTGATGGCTGTCAGGGTGCCCTGCACCATAAGTCAGCTTCTTATTCCCTGCCTCTGGTGAGACTAGAGAGTCTTGACTGTGATAGTTTGATGTTAGCTTTCTAATGCCACCATGCTTTCAACCTCTCCAGCACTTTACCCAGGACTATTCCAGCCTTGTCTTTTTCTTTCAGGATACGAATAGTTGCAGCCAATCTCTGAGCATTCTGTTTTCATACAGAAATCAGCGATCCTCTACTCCCAAAGGACCAGTAACAGAGAGAAAGCTGTGCTAGTCTATATACTATCAAAACAAAAAAGCAGTCCAGTAGCACTTTAAAGACTAACAAAATAATTTATTAGGCAGTCAGTTTTTGTGGGACAGACCCACTTCTTCAGACTATAGCCATACCAGAACAGACTCAATATTTAAGGCACAGAAAACCTAAATAGTAATCACGGTTGACAAATCAGAAAAATATAATCAAGGTGAGCAAATCAGAGAGCAGAGGGGCAGAAGGGGTGGGAAGAGTCAAGAATCAGATAAAGCCAAGTGTGCATAACAGCCCCTATAATGACCTAGCAAATTCCCATCCCAGTTCAAACCATGTGTTAATGTGTTGAATTTGAATATAAAAGAGAGTTCAGCAGCCTCTCTTTCCGAAGTGCTGTGAAAATTCCTCTTCAGTAAGATGCAAACTTTCAGGTCAGTAACAGAATGGCGCACGCCATTAAAGTGTTGGCTTTCCCAAAGGACCAATGTATCCCATTTGAGCAGTTTTACCTTAAAACAGTGGTCCCCAAAATGTTCACGTTTGCATCCCTTTTACTCCTGTTTGAACTTCCCCACGGCAGCAGGGGCCAGCTACTGAAATCAGGCCACAGCCAGAAGTAAGTGGGCCACAGCTGTGGCTGCAGTTGTGGGGTGAGATTGGGAGCTGGATTGCGCTATGAAGGGGGCTGGCAGTAAGGCCTGTGGATGGGTATGGAGTCACAGTGAGACATGGACGAGGCCAAGTGCAGGACCAAGCCCTGGGACCATGGCGGGGAGTGGGGCTGTAGCAGAGCTGGTAGTGAGGTGGAAAAGGGTGGCATTCCTCACCACCCCCATGGATGCCACCCAGGCCCCACAGTTTTGGGATCTCTGCCTTAAATCACCTTTCCTGTATAACACACAACACTTATAATAAAACACTTACAATAAAATCATAATGCACTTATCATAAAACAGAAGATGGTTTATTTGAGAAAGAATTGAGCTTCCACTAGAAACAAAGCAATGGAAACAAATGGTTACAATAGAAACCAAAATATGGACTGTGGCCTACACTTATTAACAGTTAATTTTCCTGTCTAATAAAATGCCTCCTTCTCCCAACATTCAGTCTGTTGCAGAGTTGGTTGGCTTCACAGGAAGCAGGATTCAGTGTGTCAAGAAACACCTTTGCTCATCAAGATGTCTCCTCAGTGAATGGATGCAGAGTTTCCTTTTCCTGTGATATACTGAATCAGTCGTTTTTCTTGATTGACCACCTGGGCCATCACCTGTGTGTTATAATATTCCTTTTACCTTCGAGTGGATTCCATTTTTTGCTGTTGTCTTTGATCATTTTCCATTGATTGTTCTGGAATGAATGAGGCAAAGGTAGAGAACTGAACCTTGAATTATGTCATGTTTTGACCAGGGCAAAAGTACCATCATAGCAGACAGATGATTCCCTGGCAACTAACTTTTACTCCCAGATCAAAAGGCATAATTTTCAATATAGTTCATTTATCGCTTCAATATTATCTCTGCACACATCTTGCAATCATTATGAATATTGATAAGTTGGGAGAATGCAGTAGACAGCTCAGAAGCTACACTTCATGGATCAACACCATGAAAGTGGTATGTTATGTACAGTCAGTTTGCCAGGTCTCAGACAAGAGTTGCTTGTAATGAAGGGGTTGCCTGCTGGCATCAGTGGGTTTCTATGCAACAGCCAAATCTCCAGGCTAGAATGTAAACTCCCTAAACGTACTTAAATTACTCTAATTTCAAAATAATGATTCGTTATTGAGACTGCAAGTAAAACTTTTTGACAGAAAAGCAGAACCATCAATTCACAGAAGAGGTGCTGCAAGATATAGTTTACAAGCACATGGTGATTGTAACTTCTGTCCAAATGTCCCCCCTGAGTGTTTTTGCTGGCATTTGTCTTGTCTCAGCTTAGACCCCACCCCTTGCTATATGCAGACCATCTTGTAAGAGAAGTGCTCTTAGATGGTAAATTTTTGGTAGAGGAAACATTTGTTTTATTTGTTATTCATACCTGTGGTGCTATACTAAAAACGTACCTTCTACATTTATTCTCTGACTTGCCTTTCATACCTAAATCTAATGATTTTCTGGCTCAACAAGCACAGTTAAATCCATATTAAGCTTGTGTAGTTTATGTACTATTACATCATAAATTAAGGGTCAGTTTCTTACTTTCCCATTATCTATATATAAACAATAAAATGTGTGGTCATACAACTTCATATTCATGTATTACTAATACATTCTTTAGCTGGTAGGTGTTATAAATTGCCAATCATTTCTGGTATTAAATTCAAGTAGGAATGTTTGAAGGTTGGGGGGGGGTTATTTTGTTTTTCTTGGGGGGGGTGTTGTTTGTTTGTTTGTTTTGTTTTTATTTTTTTGTCTTCTTGACACCAAATTATTTCTCATGTAAAAAGAACTTGATTAACTTAAATAACATATATGAATAAATAGATCATGGAAAATATGGGAGGTCATATTGAGTGAAACCCTGTCAGGGCCAAAATATCCACACAAAGCCCCATATACATAGGTGAATTTCTGCTTTGATGAGTAGACCTGCACCATTATGACAAAGTATACATTTTCCATGGTTATACCACATATCATGGTATTTAGAGATAGAAAAAACGTAGTATGATCCAGCCAATTACCATGAAAACATAAGATATAAGCATCTATTACAGCTTGTGTTAGGCTGAAGTGTAATAAAAGCTACACAATGGCCAAAAGTAAAAGAATCTGGGATAATATAATTCTTCAGGTTCCTGTAGTTTTCCCTGTATGACTGTGCCAGTGAAGTTTATCTTCCTATCTACATGGTAGTGGAGCACAGAGTCTATTAGGTTCTTTCCAGGTTGACAACATCACAGCTCACTGATTCCACAGATCTTCCCTTTCAGTTATACATTCCAGTTAATGTACCTTGAGATGCAGGGCAAAAGTCTCCCTATTACATATTCTTCACTCACTGCTTGCACTCAGCCTCCGTTGACATCAATGGAAGCGTTGCATACAAAATATATGACAGAGATCCACAGTACGCATAAGAGATCCACAGTGTGGATCAGAGATAAGAACTTTGCCCTTACCTTGGATACCAGCTGGGACAATGGGGTACCACTCTTAACAGGGAAGTGCCATAAAAGCATCAATGTAGGCACACTGAACAAAAAGTAACCTCTACAAAGTAATAGAGACTTCCAGTAAATGCTTATGACACTGCACCATGTTGGATCAAGGACGTTCTCTTTAGCCGCTAAAATAAATCTAACAATGACCATGAATAGATGGAGTTGCTAAAGACTGATTTGTAATTAATGTACTTTCAATGTAGGTTTTTAATGACACTTGGAAACGTCTGCTACTCTATAAACAACCATTTATACTAGCATTTCAAATAAAATGGGCTGAAAGGAAGAATTTATAATATTTTTGTCCTATTTGTGTCAACACATTCCTTAAGCATCTTGCATTTTAATTTTTTTTCAAATGGAATTTACATAAGTGCCACTTGGAGGCACTCTTATACTTTGCTAGTGTGTAACTTATGTTACAAGCATTTCGTATAATAAACAGTCATTTTTATTTCATTTTTGTATTTAATAATGCCTTGTGTATGGGTAATTAACACTGGTTTGGCTAATTAAATTTGATATTATTCATATTTATTGTATTATAATTTGCATGAGGGTAAACTTTTTCCTATACTTTCAATAAAACTCACTTAATTCCTTTGTGGAAAGTATGGTAAGACATTGTCTAGAAATCAAACTTTATTTCAAAACGGGTTAGAATTGATTGCCAGCTGCAAACTATTCATGTTAGAAATGTATGATATTTTATTACTCCAGATTTAAAATTAAGTGCTCAGATTATAATTATATTCTCTATATGTTAAGTTATGTACAATTATCTTTGAGAAGTAGCTAAAAGCTGTTATATTTTACATAATTGTTGTGTTTTGATTTTGTGATAGATGGAGACTTCTGGGATATATTTTAAGGTATTTGGAGCTCTATGTTTCTAATATATAGGAGAAATTCAAATAATCACTCTGGCTTCTGTTATACTAGTGGGTTTTGCCAACCAAACCCTGGTTTAGTCGGCAAAAGTGGTAGAATGTCCACACAAAATGTCACCAGTTTGTGGACAACACTCAGTACTTTCACTGGCAGCCTTCTGCCTCTCAGCCATGAGGCATAATGCTGTTGTCAACAGATTCTGTTGACGAAAAGCTGTGGGGACAGTCTGAGGGGGGCCTTCTATTGACAGACAGGGAATCCAGAACAATAAGTAGCCCTGTCTGCTGTGCTTCTGGGTGCCTGTTTTGTCAAGAGAGTAGCTTGGCAGTTCAGATGTTCTATAGACAGAGCTGAGTGCTCTTCTGATTGGCTTTTGTCAGAAGTTTTGTTGGGAAATCTCTTCTGACAGTGACTTCTGCTGACAGATTGCAGTAGTGTAACCATAGCCTCTGAGTCTACAAGAAGGATGGTATTCTCAAACATACTTGCATGGCAGTTAAAGTTTCAAATGTCATGTGCCTAGTATTGCAAACTGTAAATAGCTCACAAAAGCAAATATAATCAGGTAACATGAAATATCTGCCATTACATAAAAGATATATTTTTATTAGTGGCATATCAGGGATAAAGGAATGTCAGGAGATGGAAGCCATGTCACTGAAAGAACAGAAGGAAGGACCAGGAGTCCTGCAGGGCATAAGAAAGAGAAGATAAAGGATGTACATGAATACTATTGTCTCCGCTGCTCATAAACTGGGTTTCTGCATGTTCCTTTCCGAAGGGAACCCAAGACTCTTCTCCTTCCCTCCTGTGTTCTTCTTTCACATCTCACTTTTCTTTGCTCATTTGTTCCATTCCTTTTTACTCTTAAACACTTTTTCTCTCTTCCTTATTTCTCCTTTTACCTTTAATTTCTGATTCTTCTCCTTACCTTCTTTTCCCCATCCTTCATTTCTTCTCTTTCCTCTTTATTTTCTTAGGTCTTTCTTTTACCTCCCTGTGATGGAGCTAGGCTCACTGGTGGTGCTACCTAGCAGTAAGGTCATTAGATTCCATTTTGGGAGTAAGGGAATGTTGAAGTTTGGCAGGTACTTCGACACTCCAGAGGCTACACTGCCTGTCAGCACTTCAAAGTTAGTGACTTCAAACTTCCCGTTGTGGACATTATGTTAATGAGGTGCTAATCAGATCAGGCTAATTAGCATGCCCCCTTTGAAGCCCAAAGATTCCCTAGTCTTAGAAAATCACTAGTTCCTCCTATAGGACTGGGACTAATTGCATTTGCTTACATTTCTCCTGCAGCTGGAGCTACTGCTGCACTCTGTATACACCCTTACTCACACATACCCAAGCCAGGACAGTTTCCCACACCTCTGTCTGAGCTGTCTAGCTCTCTTTTAAGCTCCTTCTACAACAGAAGTCAGCTCTTCTGATTCAATGGTATGGAGTTATCTGGAGACAGTGATTACAAATGATGATTTAAATGTGAAGTTTGCCCCAGATCAGTCTTAATGAACTATTGATGCATAAATTTAAAACAGTATTCCACCACTCGCATCAGTTCCATTAGATCTAGCCCATGACAGCCTTCCAGCATCAAAATCCTAACAGTAAGAGGAATAAGGGACCATTAAACAATGACACTAAATGCTTATGTAACCCTGCCACTTTCAGAGTAATAACAGACACTGCAAAGGGTTGGTATACATATAGAAAACAAGAGGTTTATTCTGATTGGCCAACCTCTCTGTTTGATAATGTAAACAGTGGCCATTATAGGTTTCCTCCAAGTTAGAAGTTTCTGTTCAAACAATTATTCATCCACCCACAGGTCACCAAATGAATTATCCTTGTCATTTTACACCCAAACTGGTGCCTGATGTTAATTTGACAAGCCAACTGGTAGAATCCTTAAAATGCTTTCCTGTTAAAATGACTAGACCAAGTTGAAATTGTGCATTAGGACATCAATCAAGCAAACCATCTGTTCTAACAGGATTTTTGTGCTTTCAAATTCAAGGGTATTAAAGCATTCTGAATGAGATGCTGATTGTTTTATAAATACTGACAAGTATCAGTATACAGGAAGCTATCTATTCACTGTTTCTTAGACATGATAATTGGCAGTAGTCAGTTAACTGGTAAAGCTGTTTTGAATAATTATCATTTGATATGATGAGTTAGAGAGTTTCTTCATTAATTCCATACCAAACAAATCTTTCTTATGCTTGCAACTTGATAATAAGCTAGATAAGACCCATTATATATGAAACATTTCCTCCCCATGGATCTAAGTGAAGGGTGTGCCAAGTTAGGGCCAGTCTCAACTGCCAAATATAGTCTATATGAGATGCATGGGCTTTCTCCAACATGACTTCCCAAGGTAATGATTTCCTTTAATTCTGACTGTCATGTACTACTATCACCACTCCTTTCACAGACAGTCACTTTCTGACAGGACTTTGTAAGCAGTTTCTTCTCTGACAGCACAAGAGAGAAGGAGGAGCATGTCAGAGATTAAAATCTATAATAAAAATGAATAAACAATTTTAAACAAAAGACCTTAATTTGTTGATAACAGACTTCCTTAAGTTTAAAAAGCTTCAATGACCCTTCTATCCAAACCAATAGAGTGATACATCTAACATTCACCTTGAAAGCCAAATGCATCCTATTTGCACTGTTATGCCTCTGTACTTGGAAGAATTTTGTACACCTAAGTCTGCACAGCAGCACTACATGTTTGTGTCAAACCACTGAGTTTCTTGCAGCTGTTTCTAACATCCATACTCTGTATTTAGACAAGATAATTTGTTTTATTTCTGAAGTCTGATCATATATTGTATTTCACATAGCATCTTTAATGCTTAATGATCCCAAAGAACTTCACAAAAAATACATATGAAAGAAATGTCTCCCACTTCAAATGTAGCCACTACTAGGCTGGAAGGCTTCAGCAAAAAAGGACAAGTTCACAGGAAGCTGCTTAAAAATGAGATAAGAGAGATTTGGGCAAAGCCTCCCAAAGAAAAGTAACACAGATTTTTTTAACTTTCATGAAGATCAGGAAGGACTTAGGTATTTAAAGCCTTGTTACTTTCACATTTAAAATGAGAGAAGAAAAATGGGAAAATAGACCTTGTTCTGACAAAAAGGAAAAGCTGAAGTATTCAATGCTTTTTTGCCTCAGTCTTCATGGGCAAAGTCAACTTCCACATGACGGTCCTAGACAATGCATTGTGGGAAGATGGAGGGCAGCCATCTGTGGGGAAGGAACAAGTTCTGAGCTATCTAGAAAAACTAGATGTACACAAGTCCATGGGTCTGGATTTAATGCACCCTAGGGTACTGAGGGAATTGGCAGAGGTCATTGCTGAACCTTTGGCCATTATTCTTGAATACTCTTGGAGATCGATGGACATACCAGATGACTGGAAGAAGGCTAACATAGTGCCCATCTTTAAAAAAGGAAATAAGGACAATCCAGGGAACTATAGGCTGGTCAGCCTTACCTCAATCCCTGGGAAAATAATGGAGGGAATCCTCAAGGAATCTATTTTGGAGCACTTGGAAAAGGGGAAAGTGATCAAAAGTAGCCAACATGGATTCACCAGGGGCAACTCCTTCCTGACCAATCTGATCAGCTTCTATAATGAGGTAGCTAGCTCTGTGGACATGGGGAAGTCAGTGGATGTGGTATACCTTGACTTCAGCAAAGCTTTTGATATAGTCTCCCACAACATTCTTGTCCATAAGTTAAGGAAATATGGATTGCATCCTTGGACTATAAGATGGATAGAAAGCTGGCTTGATGATCGGGCCCAATGGGTAGTGGTCAATGGCCCAATATCTGGATGGCGGTCAGTTTCAAGCAGAGTGCCGCAAGGCTCAGGTCTGGAGCCGGTGTTATTCAACATCTTTATTAATGTCCCTCCTGGATGAGGGACTGGATTGCACCCTCAGCAAGTTTGCAGATGACACAAAACTAGGTGGAGAGGTAGATACATTGGAGGGTAGAGAGAGAATCCAGAGTGACCTGGATAAATTGGAGGACTGGGCCAAAAGAATCTGATGTGGTTCAACAAGAAGAAGTGTAGAGTCCTGCACCTGGGGCAGAAGAATCTCAATAATTGTTACAGGCTGGGAACCAACTGGCTCAGCAGCAGTACAATGGAAAGTGATCTAGTGGTTATGGTGGATGAAAGGCTGGATATGAGTAAACAGTGTGCCCTTGTAGCCAAGAAGGCTAACGATATACTAGGATGCATTAGGATGAGCACTTTGAGCAGATCTAGAGAAGTAATTATTCCCCTCTATTTGGCACTGGTGAGGCCACATCTGGAATATTGCATCCAGTTTTGGGGCCCCCCCCAGTATAAAAAGGATGTGGATTTGCTGGAGCAGGTTCAGTGGAGGTAAACAAAAATAATTAATGGGCTGGAGCACAAGACCTATAAGGATAGGCTGGGGAATTTGGGCTTGTTTAGTTTACAGAAGAGAAGATTTAGAGGTGATTTAATAGTAGCCTCCAACTTCCTGAAGGGGAGCGCTAAAGAGGCGGGTGAGAAACTGTTCTCAGTGGAGTCAGATGGCAGAACAAGGAGTAATGGTCTGAAGTTGAAGAGGGAGAGGTGTATGTTAGATGTTAGGAAAAACTACTTCACCAGGAAGGTGGTGAAGCATTGGAATGTGTTGCCTAGAGAGGTGGTGGATTCTCCATACCTTCAGGTTTTTAAGTCCCAGCTGGATAAGGTCCTGGATGGGATGACCTAGTCAGGGTTGATCCTGCTTGAAGCAGGGGGCTGGACTAGATGACCTCCTGAGGTCCCTTCCAGCCCTATGATTCTGTGATTCTGTGTCATTGTAGCTACATCTACAGCTAATAAAAACCTTGAAATGGCCATGCTAATGGCCAAATCGAAGAATACTAATAAGGCACTGAAATGCACATTCAGTACCTCATTAGCATGCCAGCGGCTGAGGCGCTTCGACAGCGCTGCAGTTCTTTCCCGCATGACTCGTCTACACCAGGGTCCTTTTCGAAAGGACTCCACTAACATTGAAATCCCCTTATTCCTATGAGCTCATTTAGAAGTTTTTACTAAGTGTAGACAAGACCTATGTTATAGATTTTATAACAGTTAAAAAACTCTCCAATTACATTCTTCCTACAACATTTCTTTATAGTAGTAATCTTTCCAGGCAGATGATGCCATAGATGTTTGCAGAAGTGCTGTTGAACAGATCTCTGTTCAGCGAAATCCTGCTGACAGCTAGGAACTAAAATCTGCATTTTCTTGTGCCCTTAAGATAATACAATTGCTGGGATACAATAACATCTTATGCAGTTTATGAGATAGTGATCAATCACTGATTGACAATTTTAATTAGCAGCTTTGCTATGTGAAACATAGCATTTTATAGCAACTCTCTGTTGCCTATAAAAGCTCCACTGCCGTCGGCTATGAAGAGAGGGTATTTTATAGAGCATTTGATACCCACTGCTTTCAACTATGTTTGTTTGTACGGAAGAGTATTATTGACATAGTAGCATTCCACTTTTGGATATACAAATTCACAGCTATAATCGCTCAGTGATCTCTTCCAACCTTGGTGTTTCTGCATTAAAGACCTAATGGTATTTCAGATTGGCACAGACTGTTTTTTATTATTATTGTTATTATTACCATTATTATTTGCCTGTGTCTACACTGAGCCCTAGTACTGACAGTTTGATGCAAATAAGCAGTTTCGAAAATGCAAAACAGTTGCTAATTTGCATATTTATATATCTAACATACATGTTTATTATATTGATTTGCATATTCGCAGCAGGCATCAAGCAATGTAAATGTGGCTCTGCTAGCAAAAACTCCCTATGTGAGTAGGCCCTTATGACTGGAAAAAAAAACCAGGCACAAGGAGCTGCCAACAAAGGGCTTTTTTGCCAGCAGAACCACATCTATACTGCTTGTTTTCTGCAGACTATTCAAATTAGCTTCATAAGTATGTACATTAGCCACCATTTTGAATTTTTGAGACTGATTATTTGCATCAGACTGTCAGCACTTAGGGATCAGTGTAGACACAGCCACTGTGTTTCAGGTGCATGGTTTTTATATTTAAGCTCTGTCTACACTACAAAGTTTTGTCTACAGAAGAGGCTTTCTGTCAACAAAACCAGGAAACATCCACACTATAAATGTGTTCTGTCTAAAATCTATTGACAGAACACAACCTTTTCCCTGGCAGAGTTATGTCTTGAAAGTTTGAGGCACAGCACCTCTGTAAACTGATTCTGTAGACAGAAAAATAGTGTAGGCACTCCAGGTGGGACTACACGGCGCTCCACCCAGTGCTACTGCTGACAGAGCTATGCAAAATGAGCTTCCTGGGACTGCAAATAGCATGCCATTTGCATACTCATGAAGCTCATTACCATAGCCCCATGTGAGTTTGGTGTCAGCACGGCTATGGTAATGAGCTTCAGGAGTATGCAAATAGCACACCATTTGCAATCACGAGAAGCTCATTTTGCATAGCTCTGCTGGCAGCTGCACTGGGCAGACTACCATGTACACATAGCCTGAGAGGGACCCTCTGTCTACAGATAGGGCTTCTAGTTCACCTGGCAGCCCTGTTTGCAGCACTTCCGGTTGGCTGTTGTGTCAACATAGGGCTGGGCATTCTGGCTGCTCTCTGTTGACAGAGGGCATCAACAGGGGGAGCCCCTATTAGGTGTGGACATATTCTGTAGACAGAGGTTCTGCTGGCAAAACTCTGACAGTGACTTCTGTAGACAGAACTTTGTACTGTAGACCAGCTTTTAAGGGAAGCTTTCTTCCCCTCTGCCACCCACCCCCAACAGAGGTGCTGGCTAGTGGAATAAAGTAATCAGAAGAGAAATGACATCTCTTTGAAAATATGGTGCTCTCTTACAAAGTCATGGTGAAATACAGGTTTTTCTTGATGTTGAAAACATGCTAAAAATGGTATTCATTCCTTCCACAATTTGAGATGTGAAAGGAAATGTCCAAATAGATTTTTCAATGGGAAATAAAACTAAAACAAAAACAAAAAAACAACCACAAAAAGAATAAAAAATTATGCAGCGTGCACATATCTTAGTGACTCTATTAGTCTATATTAATGTTGAAATGCATTGTATCAGAAAGCTAGATGTAAAATATATTTAAAAAATAAGCTTTCCTTTTAGTTTCTGGATTTCTGTCATGTACCAAATAGAGTTTTCTGTTTTGTTTTTCCCAATATTTCTCTTAGAAAACTAGGCTTTCCATCATATAGAAGGTGATAAATTACTGAAAAAAACAGTATCTTTTCTTGTCATGTATGTGGATTGTAGCAGAGATCTGGTTTCCTTTGTGCTCACAAACAAAAAGACAGTATATAAAATAAAATTACATTTGTTTCCAGAAATCCCAGAACAGAAGTTTAAGCTTAAATTATTCCTTTGACACATTATAAATTAACTAATGACCATTATCAAACCTAAATTTGAAGATGATACATCAGCAACAATTATATAACATCACACAGATAAAAATAAACTTTGACCGTGTGTACACTAGCCCACTTCTTCGAAGGGGGCATGGAATGACACAGAGCAGGGAATATCAATGAAGTGCTGCCATGCATATTCCCTTAGTAAGCTGTGCAAGTATTTCAACAGACCCACATCTAGATTGCCTGTCAGCACTTCAAAGTTATCAGCTTCGAAATTTCTATGGCTGCCATTATGCTAATGAGGTGCTGCATATGCATGGAAGCACCTCATTGATATTCCCTGCTTCACGTCATTTCCATGCCCAGGGGCTAGTGTAGACACTGTGCTTGTAAAATAAAAGGATGATGTTATATTCAATTGAAGCATTTAGATATCAACAGAGAGAATGCAGAGCACAGGAGGACAGTCACAACTCTGTGTGATTCATCATTTAAATGGTACCTTTTTATTGTATGAAATATTTGTCCTATCAAACGCTTCATAGTTCCATAAAGTATTGCTTTGATTTCTCTCCCTAAGGAACTCTAAGTACAATACATCACTCCCTTAGTATGAGGATTACTGTTGTAATTATAAATTAACTGATCAAGAGTTAAGACTATTGCATATTGGCTGCTGAAGCTCTTGAAGTTGAACCACCCCACTTTGCTACAGGTTGAAAGCCTCTAATCTGGACCTCGCTCATCCAGCAAACTCTGTAATCCAGCAAGATTTTAGTTAGCCAGATGACCATTTATCATGCATGTGGCCAAGTTTCCCACCATCCCATAACTTTAAAACCACCAGTCCTGGCTTTCAGTGTTCTGTGCTCTTATTTAGCTTGTAATTTACTCTAAATGTTTTCTAAGATCTCTGTAACCAGTGGAAGTGTTGGTGCTGTGCTAGAAAACACTGACCTCCTGTCATGCAGCAAATTCTCTTGTCCAGTGCCTGTCAAGTCCTGAGAGGTCAGATGAGAGAGTTTCAACCTGTAGTAAACTTACTGGATCTCTATAATAATTTCATGGGGAGGAAGTTTTATATTTCACTTAGAAGGCACGTGAAGTAGTTTTGGCATGAAACTTATTTTAAAAGTTACCTTTCAAAATATTAAAAGCCCTTTGTAAAACACTTACAAGCAAAGCATCATCATTGTTCTTTTTCTTGGGAAATTACTCAGGATGCAATGAAATATATATGTTTTTTAACTCAGAAGAAAGAGTTTGCATCCTGTGGCTTTACTGAAAGCAATAATAAAAATGCAAAGGAAGCTTAAGTATCATTGCTCTTTTCTCCCAGTAACCTTCTGTGAGTTAAATCCTTTCTTTGGCTTCAGCACTCTTTTCAGGGTCATTTTCTTTCTGTTTCCAGGACACCTCCCACCTCTCTGTCTCTGGGAATGTGTCACATTCAGCTGCCAGATCTTTGACCTCCATTTGTGCTGCTTGATGCTCTATGTATCTTCTGCTAACTAGACATCTCTTTCCTTCTCTGCTGCAAACTTTCTTCTCATTTGATATGTTGTCAGATGTTTTTTTGTCTCTCGCTTATTCTACAGCAATTCTTCTTTTTGTCTTTCTATCTTTTTCCCTGTTCCCAGAGTCCACCTTCTTTCATCAACAATAAACACAACTAGCTGCACATTCTTGAGCTATTGAAATAATTTCAACTTTCAGTATCCCAAAATCTAACAGCAACCAACACATTCACAAAAGCTCAGGTGTGAGATATGTTTTTAATTTTAAGAGTTTTGAATGGCAAGATTCATACATATCTCATAGACCTCAAAGGGACCTTGAGAGGTCATTGAGTCCAGTCCCCAGCAGGCCAAAGCACCACCCTGATTGATTTTCTAAACTATTTACCCCAGACCCTTAACTGACCTCTGCAAGGATTGAATTTATAACTTGCGGTTTACAAAGCCAGTGCTCAAACCACTCAGCTATCCCTCCCAACCTTGCTTTGTGTTGAAAAACTCCATGCAGACTATTAACTAGTAAATGGGTTTTGTTCAAATTCAGAAAGTACCCCTCTAGGAAAGTGTGTTTTATATGGAAGATGTCTATCCTGAAACATGACAAAACATATCAGCACAGGCAAGCTTCTAAGCTGCAGGGGCTGCAAGAATTTAAAAATACCACCCCTGATTTTGGTTGTATGTCTTAAGCATCCAAACAATGACCCGCAAACTGCTAGAGACTGAAAAAAACCCAGCCAAGGGTAAACCTTGGTTCTAAATTGCAACTTGGTTTCAAATACAACATGGATCTCCACTGCATATGTGGTATTTGTGCTACTTTCTGCTTATATCAGTTAGAGATCCATGCACAGAATACACAATAGAGATCTCCAGTGCAGATTAGAGGACCGACATTTGCCTCAGTTTTGTAATGGGGACAGTTAATCAATTTTTCTCTTGGCTTTTTAAAAGGGAAAAAGAGAGTCCCAGGAAACAACTAAAAAAAGAAAAAAAGAGTTTAATTCCTGGGAAATAGTCTCAGAGAGGTAGCCATAATACCTTCACAAATAACAAGCAATCCTGTAGCACCTTCAAGATTAACAAATTTATTAGATCATGAGCTTTCATGGGCAAGACCCACTTCTTTAGATGAAATAACCATAATCCAATAGTAAACCAGAACCTTAATAAAATGGCAAATGCAGTCCATTTCTAACAGCTGATCAGAAATTTAAGAGGATTACATAGAGGAAAGAATTATTTTTGCAATTTTGGATTATCTCAAGGTCTAAAAGTTGAATAATATTTTAAATTTTAGCAGAAAAATAACAAAGATTTTTACTTTGAACCACAAGCAATGAGATCTATGGATAGACTGAGGTGAATACTTGACCTATAATTTAAATGATGTAATTTATTCCATATCTAATGTTTTGCAACTTGTACCAAAAAGGTGCTATTTTTAACTATGTAGAGGATCATACAGGGTCACAGGATCATATAATTTTGTATGATGAATTTTACTTTGTTGGTTTGTCCCATATTTTTCATACTGCTCTTTGGTTTCTTAAAGGGTAGATAGTTTACCCCAAGTAATGGAAATTGTTCATGTTTTAATTGTGAACCAAATAACAGAAAACTAATGAGATATTGCATTTGCTGTGACCTGGGATACCTTTTCCTTCTATTGTCTATTGTGTTAAACGTGAGAGTATATTTTCCCCATTTTATGGATTCTGGAATGGAGGCATAAAAAAACCCTAGGACTATATCTAAACTAGAAGGCTTTGCTGACAAAACTGGTAATTTTTATCCAGATTCTCAGGGCATTCTGCTGACAGTAAATCAACAAAATGCAGCACTTTGGTCAACAGATTTATCCTGCTTTCCATGAGGCATAATACCTCTATCAATAGATCCATCAACAGAAAGCTGATCTGGATGTTCTGGGGCGTCCTCCGTCAACAGACAGGGCTTCCAGGATTCCAATGGCCATCTTATCACGAGAGCAGCCATGCAGTCCAGCTGGTCTCTGTCAATACAGCAGATCCCTCTTGTGATCCACTTGGCAGTTTGCCCACAGTCTGTCGACAGAAGTTTTGTCTGAAGATATCTTCTAACAAAAACTTCTGTCAACAAAATGCTGTAATCTAGACATAGCCAAAGTGATTAGGCCAAGGTCAATTAACAAGTCAGCAGTAAAGGATAGTTCCAATTACAGAGTACTATCCAACAGGCTATGCTTCCTCTTATATCATACTGCTTTTAAAAAGGCATTAAAATTAAGATAAATAGCAAAGACAGCAGGAGGCAATGCTTCCTGATCCTTCTACTACTTTGAAATGCAAGCAAGAATTGACCTGTGTCACCTCTTCTGATCTTAGGCCAGTTATCAGAAAGCTTCTCACTTAAGAAGCCAAACTATCTCAGATCAATGTCCATAGTTAAAAGCTTTTCCCATAAACTGTCTCAATTAATTAAATCAAAAGCAAAATTTAAATTGATGAAGGTAGTAAAATAAGTTGTTTCTTAATCCAGTACATATCAGTAATACAGGGTATTACAAGGTGATGAGCTGTCACACTAAAAGCTTCATTAAAGTCATTGTCTCATCCATATTCACAGTTCAATTCTCGCTAAAGGGGTGGGGGAGGGGCGTGTCCTGAGAGTACTCCCTTGCACACTGGAGAAAGACATTGTGCCCTGTATGCACCCAGCCAGCTCTGCTGGGGAATGAAAAGACTTTGGGGTCGTAGAATCAGATCTTCCCAACTCCTCCCTGCTCCCTTTAGAAGTGTCCTGCACCTCAATGGGCAGAAGAAGGGACCATAGTTTGAAGGAGTGATAGCACAGTGACCATATCTGATGAGTGTGCAGATGTGCAAGAGGCTCAGGATTCTTTTTTAACTCCTGCATTCTCCACAATGCAGCCCTTAGGAATAAGGGAAATCCCAGACACCATTACTCTCAGTGGCCTGGGTGCTATTTTTCATCACAACGGGGTGCAAGAGTGAACTTAGTAGTTTTGCCTTTGGCCCCACCCAGCCAAGTGGTTGAGCCAAAATCAAATCAAATCAAATCAAAATAAAACAAAAAGCCATCTCCACAGCTGATCAATAAATGGAGAGGGAAAAAACAAACAACAACAAAAAATACCCCAAACCCAGGCCAGTCACACAATAAAGAAAAAGCATCCAGTCGATAAGAGTAAACAAAACAAAGAACAGTGGAGCAGCACAACATTCTGGCACTCCTTTTAGAATGTATCCAAGGCAACTGGCCAGCTCACCCATCCCGCAAACCAGCCCTGCAAGGTCAGAGCGATTCCATGTAGCCACTCCATACTGCTTAAGGTGTCCTCACCAAATAAACTGTTTCACAGCATACCTGCAATCTCTAGCAGAAGATCTGAAGGGGAGAGGCAGGGCTTGCCCCTAAACTATGTTTCCTTCTACCCGTTCCTGTGGCTTTTATAATTAAAAAAGCCCATGAAAATAGCTTAGGATTTGTACTCTTCTCATGTCCTAGGGTGCAGTTCAGGCCAATAAGAGGTGGTGTTCCTTCTATTTTTCCATCCTTGTGTGGAATTAATTTTACACACCCCATTTTCAGGTAATGTGTGGATGTGCACCACCAGAAGAGACACAAACCTAGATATAATATATAGTTTTCGGAAGTTACAATAGGGATAATTATTCCAGCCAAGAGAGGTTAGGCATTTTACAACTGACTATTCAAAGAATTAAATTTAAATGCAAAAAAGAAATAAAAATCATGGAATTCATAGACCACTAAAAAATAAAATAGCACACCTTGAAAGAATTAAGAACAGTGATACGCGTATGTGTTGGGGTGTGTGTGTGTCTGTGAGAGAGAGAGAGAGAGAGAGAGAGAGAGAGACTGGGAGAAACAGACAGACAGAGAGACATGCATTCCCCTTTAAGTATGCTATCCTAATTAAGCAGACTGGCAGTCAGCAGTTAGAAGGCTGCTTATTCAGACGCAGCAGCAGCTGTCAGCAAGCTCCCTCAGTCCCACTTCTAAACACTTTTGTGTTCCCAGCCTCCCTGTTCTGCAGAGATGAGGTACAGGGACAGAAGGAAGGAGACACCTTGACATCAGCATTCCCTTCCCCAGTGCTCTGCACCCAAGCAGAAGGCTCCCAGGAGCAGCTGGCCAGAGGCTACAAAGCAGAGGGAAGTGGGGGAAGGGATACTTGAAATTCAGGGCACTTCCTAGCCAGCTGTGTGACTGCTCAGCAGTGCAGTTTAGAGGGAATTTAGATAAGGGATTATGTAACCACTTGCCTTGTGTCCCTGGATGCCTCACAGTACTTTGCTTCTGGTCACAACCAGTTTACCTACATGCAGGTGTCACCGTGGCATGTCGGTATAGTTATAGCCCTAATCTGGAAGCTTTGGCACCACCAGCAGTAGTCAAGTCTTACCCTGGCTTTCATCAGCCTCTGTTGCAGTCGGCAAGATGACCCCAATACACCATTGTCTCATATTTCCTCAGACCTGTGCACTCTGACAGGTCCAGCTCCCTCCTGACACTACAGAGAAATAAATAGGTGTGTTAGCTTCATTAAGGAGACAAAATACACCCATTTGCCACTTACAGAAGTTGGCATTTACTTTAGTAGAAACACAACAGAGTTGGTTTAGCTTACTAGTAAAACAACACAAATTTATTAACAAACAAGACAGGATTTTTAAGAGAGCTCAAGAGAGCAAATTTGAAATGAAAATAAATAAAAGGGAATACAAAGAAAAATAAAAGTGAAAACAGCTAAAAGTTAAAAAATTTATCTAGCAATGTCAATAATTTATTCAAGAAGGCCTTTCTCATCCTCAGCCTTCCTCCAAGATGGCTAGTGACCTCCTCAGACAGGATCTTTTTCAGAGGCTCTAAGGTGCTGGCATCTTTGTGTTATTAGCTGGAAGAGACAGTTTATGGATTCTTTGCCCCTTTCTTTCATAGCCCAGTGAATCTTTGAAGAGGATACTTTTGGGGATTTGCTCCTGTGACTTACCCAGGGTTCAATCAGGACTGATGAACAGCTCTCCACTCCCTCACTTCTCCAACTTGCGGTACCTTACCGAGCTTACTGGTCTGCTCAGAGACTCCAGCATGTAAATTCCTCCCAGTTATTTGTGTGAGTGCTATGGTCAGTCACTTTTGAATGCCACTGGAGAGCACCACCAACATATGCCCAGTCCCAGACTTCCCTGGAATTTACCTCTTGTGCTACTTAGCTTTCTCCTTGGCAGTATAAGCACCTATAAAGTCTATCGGCTTATTAGTAGAAAACAATGCATACAAAACTTAGTTTCCAATAGAGTTTGTCAAACACTTTACTTCAACAATAGTGGCATAGATAAAACTCTAAGACAAATTAAGGGACTACAAAAAGAGAGATGTTAAGTAAATATAAGTAACGAAGCTTGAAAGTCAGAAGTAAAAATAAAAGTTCACTACAAGAGTAAAACACAACTAATGCCTACCTTAACAAATTACAATGAGTTCAAAGCAAAGGTTTCTCTCACCACACGTTTCAGCTGTCTTCTGACTGAACTTCTTGCATTCAGGATCCCATTCTCAGTTCAGTTCTGCTCCCTTTGTTTTTCCAGCATCACAGGTACCTTGGGCAGAAAGGGAGGAATGATTGTGGGTGTCTGCTTTAAGTCCTCCGTTGACGATGAACATAGATTTTTTTTCCCAAAGGAATCTGCCCAGTAACGATGAGTTGAATCCACAGTGCTAGACAATATGGATAATGTGGTTCTGAAGGTGCCTGAGTGGTAGCATGAACTTCATCGATACTAAAGAGACTAATGGAGCAAGATCAGATGTGATCATTTCTGATGACTATTCATAGAATAAGTGAGGATTGGTTTGGAGTTTTTGATATAAAAATCTAGGAGATAATTACAATATTTGTCATTAAGATATAATACTAAGACTATGAAGAATAGGGGCCATCAATCTACTTCCTAACCATTCAAGGGAGCATCTAAACTGTATTGTAAACCTAGGCTCAGATTTAAGCTCAACACCCTCTTATCATCCACACACAAAGTGGTTCAATGCCAGGGCAGAGATTATTTATTAGGGATGCTGCTGTCGCTCATGAGCCCTCACCATTCACTGATCTGTAAAAAAATGCCTGAAAATCTCCTTAACATAGATGGGGTGCACTCCCACACTGGCCAAGAACAAAGGTTCGTGTTTCCACTTGGGTCTGCCCACCTAAACATTAAAAAGAGCTTGTCCTTTCTAAAATGATTGTAGAACAATAAAGAGTAGCACATTCCATCGCAGGAAATTCCCAATCTGGGAAAAATTGCAGAAATTTACACGTTATGTTAGGTTACTTTTCTACATGTATCTTACATCGATGTTGTCTTGAAAAGTCACTTGCAGGACTTTCTCAATTAGAAGTAATTTTGGGGGAGAATAAAATAAAACCAAATGTTTAAAAAGTATCATCCTTTCACTTTGAAGTGATATATCACTAGAAACTTATTGGGAAATATGTTTTTCATAGGTCAGACTATAATGTGCTCTTTCATTCTCCTTGGCAGGTCTTCCCACAAATTCTGGGCAGAGAGAAGGAACCAGGAGCCAGGGGTTGCAGACTCTTAACCAATTTATAGGAGAGAAGAGAGTAATGGATGAAGTGCTCGTGGACACTTTGACCAAATTCTATAAGTAGTTTGGGTAACAGAAAGAGAAGAATGACAGAAGTTTGGAGAGAGAGAGAGAGAGAGAGAGAGAGAAAGGCTGACCATATCCACAAACTGATTCCCGTTCACGTTATCATGTCTTGTAGCCTATGCAGCCATTAGACAATTTTGTGGCTGGCTAGCCCATAGACTAAGCAATGCACACTATATAGAATTATCAAACATAGCCTCTATATTCCTCCTGGTCTGTTCAGCCTTATGTCACACATGAGAAATGCACCAGAAAAGCCAAGGAGAGCAGGAGGATGGGAACAACTTTGCTTGTTCTAAAATTTTAACATTCAAAATTTTTATCTATTTTTAATATTTTAATGCCAGGTGATCTGAAAGTCAGGTGATGACATTATAATTTGTATATACAGTGACTTTTTTTGAAGTAACCCTGGAAGCTCGAGGGATAGAAGCTGGCTGGGGCATGGATATCCACAGGCAGCTGCAGCCCCAGGGACCTGGCCAGGCCCACAGGAACCCTGGCAGCCACTCTAACAGCTCTAGCTCTGGGGACCTGGCCAGGACTGGGAAAACCAGGCAGCCATGGGGCTGGGAGGCAGCTGGGCTACTGAGCTCCACCAGCACCTCCAGCCCCAGGGACCCAACCAGGGCCTGGGAACCCCAGCATTCACAGGGCTGGGAGCTGGCCAGGGTGTGGAGCTCCACAGGCAGCTCCAGCCCCAGGAACCTGGCCAGGGCTGGAGGAAACCCAGTAGCCCTGGGGCTGGGAGCTGGCTGAAGTGCAGACCCCCTCTGTCAGCCCCAGCTGCAGGAAGCCTGGTGAGGGGAGCGGGCATAGAGCTGGCTGCATACTGGCTCCTCTTTCTTTACAAAGAAAGCACTGTATAATGTTCAATTTTCATGAGCAGGTTTTATTAAATAAGCAGGCTGTATTAAATTTATTAATCTGGAATGCCATCTCAGTAATTCCTAGGCTGCATATTGAGGTACATAACCAATTTCTATGTAATGAATAACAAAATTCATAATATTTTATTATTGTAATCCAGAAACTGTACATTTAAATACATGCACAGTGTTTTATAAAATGCATTACATAGTTTCATAAAAATAATCTTTCCAATCTGCTTCAACAGCAGAAATTGTGCATTGAGTTTGGTGTGATTACAATTACAGTGTCATCCCCCCATCATCTATAGCATCATGAAAATCGATTAAGTGGGTGAACAAAGCACCTCTGATTTCTGTTGTGTGTGTGTATCCAGGCAAAGTAATGATAGGTACTTTTCTGAGCCATTTGTGTCACTGCAGCAATATCATGTCTTGGGTCAACAAGCAGAGAAATGTTTCACCTTTACCCTCACAGATTTTGTGCAGTGCAGTGCAGGCCACAATAATACAGATGGCACTGGAAACATTAGCATCCAATCTGAAGGCAGTGCCATCTGGATTTCAATCTGTGAAGCATACATTCCACCACCATCCCACAGCTTCTGAGCATGTAATGGAACTTTCTATGGGTGGGACTTCTCAAATCAGGGTACTGTTTTATAAGCTGGAGCAAAAGAGTGAACTCAGTGGTCCTCTACAATAATAGGGAGGCTAGTGTTTCCATTTATAATGTAATTTGGTGAAAATAATAATGTATCAGCTTGTCCCTGAAGGTAAATTCTTGATCTCCAGGAAACCCTGGAAGCATGCATCTTTGTCAGTATGTCCCACGATGGCATCCATGAATCTGCCTCTGCTGTCAACCCTGGCCAACACAATGATGAAATAGTACTTGGAACACTCATGTACTCCTCATGGAATGCAAACTATTAGCACGTGTCTCAGTGATAATCCTAACAATATTTGGGAAATGTATTCTTACAAAGTCAATAATTATTGCTGGAACATTTGTAATGCCCACCATTGGGTAAATCAGTCTTATTGCCTCATAAACCACTACCACTACAATCTCCAAAACTGACTTGCCAGTGCCAAACTGGTTACCCACAGCACTTTGAGCAGTCTGGGACTGGCAGTTTCCAGACGTCTATAGTAACTCATCTCTGGAATACACTAGCTTCTTTCATGAATGTGTCTTGAGGGTGGACTAGCAGTGCAAGCTGATCACACAGTTCCAGAAATGTCTGCTTCTTCATGCAAAAGTTTGGGAGGCATAAATCATAAGTTCTGGAGTTCCAATCCCACCAATTCATGCTTCTGCCCCTACCCTAGAAGCATTAGTCTACATGTAGGAAATCTGTGTTCATGGCAGCAGACGTAAGAAGCATTAGCTGGTTTGTAGTTCCCATGTCAGTACCCACCCTGGGGAATGCCTGTGATAGACAGATACTTCTGACAAAATGTCTGTCAGAGTGCCACAGATATTCTGTCTGATTTCCAAAATAAGAGCGAAAGCACAAGCAATGGAAGTCCTTCCTCTGGTGTTGGATTCATGTTTCTGACTTCAGTTGCAGGGAGCATGCAGACACACACACACACACAAAAAAAGGACTCTGCTGCATGTATTATGAACCTATGAGCATTGCCAAGTGCTTCAAATGGACAGACAAGTTCTACTACAATAAGTCATGAACCAAATTCCAGAGCAGCTGTAATTAGCAAGGACTAAGATCCCTGGGATCTATCCCAAGAACCAATTCTGATTCACCATGGGCATGAAGCTCAAGTAGAAATTCAGTATGGACTGAAAAATGAGCATGGAATGAACTGATCTTCAGGCACAAGTCCTACAGACCAGAATTTTACACGTATTCATCATTTCCTGAAGCACAAGCTAATCTAGGAATTTTATTTTATTTTGGGCAATAGTAACATCTTTAGTCACCATTTCTTCCACAATAGTGGGAATATGCCTCATCAGTTAAAAAAAAATCCAGCCTTGGTGCCAACTTATGACTGAAAAATAACAAGTCCAATTTTTTTTCAGAATATTTTGTTTTTAAGTCCACTTTGCTATGAGTTTCCAAACAACTACACCTTGCAACTAACTGGAAACTAAACCCGACGTAGTCCTTACCACTTGTTTATTAATGGTTGATATCTTGCAATTAGTCTATAAAGCTTCACTAATCCTTTTGGATTTGCACAGGCCACTTGAGCTTGAATTCCACAGGTATAGAAGTGGGGGTTGCTGGAAAGCATTCTAGTTGAAGGCCTTGTGGCTTTTCAACTTTCTCCCTTGATCCATAATAGCTTTAAGTTTTTAGCCTTCAGGGCATGTTTCCAAACTCATTTGTTTTCCCTATTTGTGAGGGGTAAGTGAGCAATCTGAAATATGTTGTAAGTTGCTAATTATTTGGGGGTTCTGTGGGTATATTTATTCATATTTGAAGGAGGGATTTGAGAATGGTTAGTCTTATAGCTGTATAAATTGAGTGCCTAGAGCATAGGATAGGCATTCCTTTTTGGATGTATGAAGGTAAATAAATTTCATAATTTCGTTCATAAACAAATTTTGCCATGAGTTACAGAGCATTAAACTTCCATGAACATAGAGGCCCCTTTATACTCTAGCAACAGTGTAAAGAGGCCTTAAAATGGATATAAATGTAATTTGTTGCCATTTTGAGGCTTATTTACACCAGTGTAAAGAGCCTTGGTTTAAAGAAGACACAATCTCTGAGTTTTTTTATACTCTTATTTGTGTTTCTTTTGACTTACAGTAAATTATGTTTCCCAGTAACTTATATTTGATAACACACAGTTGGCTATTGACTAAGCTACCAGTTGAACCTCTGTAGTCAAGCACCCTTGGGACCTGACTCGTGCTGATAAAGAGAATTTGCCAGACCACAAGAGGTGAATATTTTCCATCAACATTTTCAACACTTCCATGGCTCTTAAAAGACATTTAGGGTAAATTAGAGCTAAATAACAGCAAGAACACTGAGAGCTGGGACTAACTTATGGACCCATGGGATACTTGGCCACACCCATGATAAGGAGTCATCCAGCTAACTAAAATTATGATGAATTACAGATGTTGCTGGATGAGAGAGTTCCAGATTAGAGACGTTCAACATATAGTGAATTCAGTAAAACTCCTCTTCTTCCATCTTAAGACAAGCCAAGTGTTAGACACTTGAATATTGGATGAATTCCTAGAGTTTCTGGCTTCTTTGTCAGATGACTACTCAAAGGGTCTACATGTTACTTTGAACTAGTTGCACATCTGGAGAAGATGGTTTTTTTGCTGACAGGAGAGAGTTCTCCCATTGACATCATAAAATCATCTCAGTGATAGGCAGTAGCTCTTTTGTCAGGAGAACTTCTCCTACCATCAAAGCTCCCTCCACAATGATGCATAGATTGGTATGAATTAGATCACTCAAGGGGGTGGCTTATTCATACGCCTGAGTAATGTAAGTATTACAGATGTAACCTGTAGTGCAGACAAGCCCTTAGTGTTTCATATGCCAAGTGTTTTATCTATCAGTCATGACACTTCTATTGTAAGGTGCAGTATCTGAGGGGAGAAAGCCAAAACAAGGTCGGAAATATTTGACATGCTGAATTTTATTTTCTTTCAGATATTTCTCATTCATCACAGTAAAGGCCTGAATGTTGAATCCAAAGGGGCTACTACATGAAAGGTTATGGCCATGAGATTTTAAGTCCAGTGTTGAAGTTTCAATGGCTCAAAGTTTTGATGTACGGATTAGGGACCCATGTAAAAGTATTCTTTTGCACTTGTGTAGCTGCTCCCATGCAACATTTCAATTTACTTAACAGGCCTTAATTAAATAAGTTTCACAATGGAGATAAATGTACTCCCCTATTTCACAGATGGGGAAACAGAAGCATAAAGAAAAAATAGTATAAAATTGACTCAAATTGACTGCACATACCTAAACTTGGCTCTGTCCATGTAAATGATAGTTTGAATACCCAAATACAGAAATGAGTAATTCAATCATTCAGTATTTGAAAACTGGACATTTCACACAAATATGATAGGACAGAACCTGACCTTGTGGACATTGGCAGTGCTCTGTATGTTACATTAGAACTTCCCTGATTTGCAGCAAATAATGATCTGCCATGACAAATTAATCTATCTATCACTGAAAAAATCAGTCTAATTTTCTCTGCGTATAGTTCTACGACAATGTATTGTTGGTGACTCCAGCACACAATAAAAAAAAACACTTGCTATAAACTGGTAAGCCTGGAAACCGTCAGGGAAAAGCAAGTGGGATCCTAGACAATGTTCATTTCCCATTGGATCTAGTGTCACAGTAATGTGATTTCATTTTACTTAAGACTTATTAGCTTGAGTTTTTTGCCATATTCAAAAAGTTCAATTATTTTTTAATAATCTCTGTTACAAACTTTGTATTCCAAATGACAAGCAGATGGGCACATTGTAAGTAATGCTTTCACCTAAGGAACAAAGTAAATATCTGAAAGCTATCGAAAAGTAGGACTAATTTCTGCTCCTTTCATGTTTATATATAAAACAACCCTCTTACCTCCCTGGCCATATCTGCTTCCAGCACCAACTGTCTAGCTAACATTGAATCTTCTATACCTTTTGTCATCAAAATCATATAAGCCAGCAAAGCATCACAAGTAAAACAGATGCCTTCATTATTAAATACCAATAGAAGAGGAGCTGAAATGTAGAGTTCATAGCCTGGAGAGTATAACCCTAAATGCAGGCTCTCATGATCTGCTTGCCAGCTGCATAATTAAATATTAGTAGACTGTAAGGAAGCAAGGGTTAGAAATCAATTCTATAGTCAAATGGTTGAGGGGATTTTTTTTTTTCTCTGAAGGAGGTACATAACTAATATTACAAAACAAAAAAGCAGTCATGTAGCACTTTAAAGACTAACCAAATAATTTATTAGGTGATGAGTTTTGTGGGACAGACCTGTCAGGGATTTTTATCCCTTGGGCATTATCGTCCCCGTGGGCCAGGGAAAGCAAGCCCTTGGCTGTATAACATCATGCACGCACATGAAAAATCTAAATTCACATAGGCTGCCATTTAGCAGCCCTGAGCAACGGTCATTCTGAGTCAGTTGGTTTCCCCAGTAATCTGAACTCATGAATAATTCATGCCCCAGGTTCAAAATCCAGGCCTCTGATTGGGGACGGGGGGGAGTTTCTAGAGACTTCCACGGCCCAGAGGACCTGGTTGAGAACCACAGGTAAAATCATGAATATTCAAATCATCTTATGAATCACGTATGAACCTTTTGTATATAAGCAGGTGCCTCATACCATTCTGGGGCCCTGGAGGTTCACAGACAAGGACCCTGTGACTCCACACGGGGGAGCGTGGCTGCCGGTCAGAGTCCGCTGAACCCCGAGGCTAGCCACAAGGCAAAAAGAGGCAGGAACATCGCAGCACTGCCACGTCATCTGAGGCGCTCACCAGCCCCAGCTACCAGCGCACCCAAGCGGCAAGCGGCCTCAGTGGGGACGTGGCTGGGTGGCGAACTGGCCCGTCGCTGCCAGGCGGCAGGTACTGCGTGCCCAGCCACTGAACCCTGAGGTCGCCACCACACCTGCGGCATTACCATCTTACTAGCGTTAACATCATCGCCGTCATCTTGATTGACCTTTTATCATTGGCTTTTTCACTACCAATTACTACACCTACCTGGACGTGACAACTACCGGATGTGACCATGCACCTTGATAATGACTACCAGACTTGACTCTTTACCTTATTTAGTAACTTATTAAACAAGTAATCTTTTACCTGACTTTACACAGGGCCGGGCCTAAAGGCCCAGGCTAGGTTTTTCTTGTAATACAAATGTAAATACTAATGTACATAGTAAATATGTTTAATTATTGGATAGTATTGTTAGTCTTAGTTGTTAATTAGGATTGCTAGTAGTAAGATAGTTAATTAACATAGTTAATTAATACTCAGATAGAAGTGTAATATAGAAGTAAAATATTGATTACCACGCCCTAACTTTGTTGTTCCATTCTCATGCTATCTCTGTGACCCGGGGAGCAAGCCGTAAAGGACACCCGGGTTGCGGGGCTGGTGTTGGACGGAATACTGGGCACCAGCCAGGGCCTGATTAGCAACCCGGCTCCAGGGATAAAGGTGGGGAGTAGCACCCCCACCTACCCACTGGTAGCCTGGGAATCTGAACACCCGCTCCCAGTTACCTTTTTTCCTTAATCAATGTATATTTGTATATATGTACATATTATAGCATAGTATAATAGTATAGTATAATTAATATAGTATAGTATAGTATAGATAGTTAGTTGTTGGTAATAGATAGTTGCAAACTTAATAAAGATAGTTTTATTGTTTGTTCAACACTCTCTCGCTCTCGCTTTCCCTCTCCTTCTCCCTCTGCGAGCTCCTTCCCCCTGGGTGATTTTAGGCGGGAACTCGTGCTCTTGCATTGTCCCCATTAACGACCATGCCCTTCTCTTGCTTGGGCGGGTGGTTGGGTCCCCCTGCCCCGAGAAACCGACAGTCCCAGCACCCGGCTCACCTGCCGTCATCTGCGGGGAGGAAACCATCCGCGGTGCGACAAGACCCACCTCTTCAAATCTGGAAATTCTGATGACAGTAAGCTGGCACAGTGAAAATAAAACACAGATAGAAAAAAATGAAATGAAAACTGACAAATCAGCTACATGGAACAGAAGAGGGGACAAAGGGAAGGGAAGAAAGGTAAGAAAATTACTTACAGCAAGTGTCTACTAAGTTAAGTGACTTGCCTGAGATCATTATGGCTATGTCTACACTAGCCCCAAACTTCGAAATGGCCATGTAAATTGCCATTTTGAAGTTTACTAATGAAGCACTGAAATACATATTCCACACCTCATTAGCATGCAGGCGGCTACGGCACTTTGAAATTGACGTGGCTCACCGCCGCGCGGCTCGTCCCAACGGGGCTCCTTTTCGAAAGGACCCCGGCTACTTCAAAGTCCCCTTATTCCTGTGAGCAGATGGGAATAAGGGGACTTCGAAGTAGGTGGGGTCCTTTCGAAAAGGAGCACCATCGGGACGAGCCGTGTGGGGGCGAGCCAAATCAATTTTGAAGTGCCGCGGCCGCCCGCAAGCTAATGAGGCGCTGAATATGTATTTCAGCGCTTCATTAGTAAACTTCGAAATGGCCATTTACATGGCCATTTCGAAGTTTGGGGCTAGTGTAGACACAGCCTATGAGTATCAAGGATGGGGAAGCTGTCTTTTTAATGCATAAGGTAATTGTTACCACTGTTAAGACTTAGTCACAAAGTGTCAAATTTGCGAATAAACTCCAATTCAGATGTCTCCCTTTGTAATCTGGTTTTAAAATCTCTTTGTTTTAGGTTGCAGATTTTCAGGTCTTTAATACTATGTCCTACTCCTTTGAAATGCTCACTGACAGGTTTATGTGTATTCAGATTTCTAATGTCTGATTTGTGTTGTTGCTATTCACAGTGATCTCAGGCAAGTCTCTTAACTTAATAGACACTTGCAATAAGTTTTTTTTTCCTCTCTCTCTTTTCCACCATTCACTCACTGCTCCTTCTGTCATAGCTGATTTGTCAATTTTCATTTAATTTCGTCTCTGTTTTTCTATTTTTCTATTTTTATTGTGCCAGTTTACTTTCATCAGAATTTCTATATGTGAAGAAGTGGGTCTGTCCCATGAAAGCTCCTCACCTAATAAATTATTTTGTTAGTCTTTAAAGTGCTAAATGGCTGCTTTTTTGTTTTGTGGAGCTACAGAGTAACACAGCTACCTCTCTGTAACTGATCTTACAGTGAGGCCATCATGGACAGTACTTTGCTCTGAAGAGAAGAGCAAATGATCAGGAAGTCTTTACATCTGTGAAAATATATGTATACATTCACACCCTTCACTTCTCTCTCATATTTGTTCCCATGAGGCAAATCCCCACCCGCCCCAACCTTCTCCACAGTGGTTGGGATCAGGGTTGGGGAAGTGACTGTCATGCTCTCTCTATATGGGCTCCATTATGTCATTATCCCATACTCAGACTTTCTTAATATAAATGGCAAGAGCTGTGGTTGTAGCTACTGCTTCTGTTTGAAATTAGAGTTTGCATTTTGGTTAAATGGTTCACTGCTCCTAATGCAATGACATAAAGTTGCGTCTCAGAGCCAAACAGAAAAAAAGAGAGGGGAAGAGTAAAAGAGAAATTGGGAGACAGAATGAGGCAGACATGCTGAACGGAAAGATAACAAGGAAGTGGTTTCCCTAGCAACAACAGTACTTCGGATGGTTTCAGACAAGAATACAACTGGGTACAAAAGTATCTGATTAAAATTTATTGCAGGCAATAGAAGCAGTGCAAATGCTAACAGATCCAAAATGTGTGCCAAAGAGGAACAACCAGAGATGTAAGTTCATTTGAATTGTTTTTGTGTTGTTTGGAACATCTTCCCATCATATGAAGAAGAAAGAGGTCTGTTTGGGTGAGAGGAAGGTGGAGGTGGCATGACCAAACTTAGAAGACATAAAAATAAAAATGAAATGTATAGGCTGGGTTTGCAGCCTATGGAACACAAAGCGACATGCAACAAGAAGCTATGTTTGGAGAATGTCCTGATGTGGGGAAAAATCCTCTAGCTGAGAAATCCTTACTTTTTGCCTTTCTCAAACTTTTGAGATTGGTACTGTTGGCACAGTTGCTCTGGTGTACTTTGTCAATGATGGCAATTTTGGCTCACGCTAGCTTTCACTAAATTCACTCACTTCCTTTCTTCTGCTCTTTCAGACAGATACGGTCACATAGACATTTTATATAAGAGATTTAGGATGAAAAAAACCCACCAATATTCAAGAGTAAAAAGACAGTAATAGTTATAATCTCTACTGAATTTTCACTTTGCTCAAGTGGGCTTCATTGCCAATACTATTGAGTATAAGGAGCATGCTGATTGTGTCGTAGTTGTCCTATTGACTTTCTCTGGATGAATATGTCCCTGTCAAAAATAGTACTAAATAGCCACTTTAGAGAGCACTTTTACTCATAAAGAGCACATTTTGCCTTGCTCTTGAAAGTCAGGGCCAAGTACTGAAAAGCAGAGTGCAAAGGCAATCTGTGGAGACAGATATAATCATAAGTAAATACCTTGTAGGTGTTAATTACTAATGTTCTTCTACCTGTGCTTTGAGTAGTGATTAAAAAATGCTTCTAAATAGAATTCTGTGGGTAGTACTCTACCTGGTACTACCACTTCTCACGAGTAACTGCAACAATAAACTAAATACTTTTCCGGCATTATATTTCATATATTTAAAAAGGAGCAAAATGAGGTCGAAAGAAAGTTTTAGTAAACATTTCCAAGTTACAAGGAATCAAAGACACTGACCCAGTATTGAAATAATTTCAACCTCTTTGTTTTACTCTTGGTCTAGGTTTGGGGAGGGGAGGGAACTCAAATGGTCAGCTACAGTATTCAGAATTACAATTAATTACCCCAAAATGATTGTGTGTAGATGAACCAGCTTTGGTGCCATAAGATGGAGGTACAGACAAAAACTCCCTGCAGAGAGAAGACAGAAGAAAAGAGCAAAAAGTAGAAGTTGTCACCTGTGAGAAAAACAGACAACACACATGCTGGGGGGGTAAAAACCACTGATTTTTAGCTAGTGAAGAGCCACCTAGTTCCATGAACAGGTACAGCATCAGCATCACCATCACCATCACCAACCATGGGCTCAGCGCCCATTGGTGTCTGATGCCTCTCTCGCTATTTGCTTTCATCTTTCCCTGTCCAGTGCAGAGTGGCTTAGTTTCTGTAGACTATCTGTGCATGAATCTACCGTATCATCTACCCATTTTTTTTGGTGTCTGCCTCTCCTATTCGAACTGTCCATTATGCCGAATACCAGGGTCTTGATCTTTTGTTCATCATTCATTCTGCAAATATGCCTGAATAGCTGTAGCTTCCATTGTATAACCTTCTGCAGTACATTCTTTTTCGGCTGTATCTTCCTACATAATTCCTCATTGGTGATCTGCATCCATCCTATTCTTAGGATCTTTCTATAACAACTCCTCTTGAATGCCAATATTTTTCTTTTCGAATCTTTCGTTAGCACTCATGTCTTACATCCATACAACGTGCTGCTGAATGCACACATTTTGAAGACGCTCAGCTTTGTTCCTAAGCTGATTGCTTTGCTTTTCCAGATCTTATTCATTACCTTCAAACTCGCTCTTGCCTTCACTATTCTAGTCGCTATTTCCTTCTTACAGTCTAGCTCATGTTTATGTTGCTCCTCAAGTATGTGAATGTCTCTACATTCTCTAGATCAATCCTATCTACACGGGTCTTCCCTCCTATTTCATTACCTCCAGATACCATTGTTTTTGTTTTATCAATGTTCACAATCAGTCTGCACCATTTCCCTTCCTCGTTTAGCACCTGCACTGCTTTTGCTACCTTCTCCTCATCTTCCCCTATGAAAACTATATCAGCAGTTAACTTCAAGTTGTTAATTCTTTTCCTGTGCACAGATATCCCTTCTACCTCTTCCTTGATTTTGTTCATCACTCTCTCTAGATGCGTGATGAGAATACTCAGTGATCTCGGATCTCTCTGTCTTGTAGCTCTACACATTCTAAACCAACTTCCTCACTCCCCATACTTTCTCACAGCTGCCTTCACATTGTCTTTGATATCCTTCAACAATCATATCAGTCTGCTATCCACTCCACATGACTCCAACACTTCCCAAGGCACTTTCTGATCTGTATTGCCAAGTGCCTTCTGAAAATTAATGAAGCAAGTATAGATGTCCTTGTTTTTTCATTGAGCATTCTCTGCTATGAAGTTTAGCGCCAATATCAGCTGTATGGTACATCTATCTTTCCTGAACCCCACTTGCTGATCCACTAGATGTTCTTCTATCTGTGATCTTAGCCTCTGTAAGTATCATCATCAGCACCTTGCCTAGATGACTTTTTAAAATAATCATTTTGTAGTTCTTGCACTTCCTTTCTTATGCATTGTCACTAGCACACATCTTGTCCATTCCTTAGGTGCTGTCCCTTCTTTCCATTCTATATTACATAGTCAGTTTGTTTCCTACTTTCTCCACTGTATTTGATCATCTGTCCTCTGATCTTATCATTTCCAGGGCTCTTGTTGTTCTTTAGTCAATTCACTGCTCCTTCTACTTCCTCCTTCGAAATATCGGTCTCACTCTCGAAGCTCAGTGGCGATAGCTCTTTCAGTTCTTCCATCAGTCTCTCTGAGACACTCAGATCAAGCCATGTTTTGTATAGACCAGTGGAATATCTTGTCCATTGATGCACAATCTTCTCTTTGTCCATGAGCACCTCTTTGTTCTCATCTTTGATTGCCGTCTGCTTCGTTTGCCACTTCTTATTCATATTCCTAATCATTTTATGCACCTTCATGGTCTTATATTCACTGTAATACCTCTCTATATCTTCACATTCCTCCTCTAACCATTTTGTCTTACCCTTTCTGGCCGCTTTCCTTACCTCATTGCATTTCACGCTATATTGATATTCTGCCCTCTCAGAAATATCCCTTCTGAACTTCAACGCTCTCTTCTCTTGGTCCAACTTCAGTGTAGCCTGTGTAATCTACTTCTTATTTATCTTCTTTTCTTCCTGAACAGTCTACTCAGTTGCCTTTTCTATCACCATGGCTATCCCTTTGACTCTCTTATCTAGGTCTTTCTCTGTGGCTGCATTCCTAATCTTCTCTTTGAGCGCTGCTCTGTACACATTCCCTATCTCTTCCTCATTTAGCCTCACCACTTTTCTTCTCTTCTTAAACTGTGTCTTACGCTTTCTCTTGAGTTTTATCTTGATGTTTGCAATCATTAGACTGTGGTCCAAGTCTATATCTGCTCCTTGGAAAGTTCAGCACTGCTGTACTGATGTTACCCATCTTCTTCTTATCAGAATCATATCTATCACGTTCTTGGACTTACTGGCATTTGATTGCCATGTCTGCTTCCTACAGGCCTCTTGTTGGAATCTCATGGTGCAGATCACCATCTCACACTCTGTAGCAAACTCTAGTAGTTTCTTTCTCCGTGTCCAAATCTTCCCATGACTCTCTCCCAACTTTCATTATATGTTCCAACACATCTCTCTTCCATATCTCCTCCAGCGTCTTTGTCAAGTCTTTATAGAATAGCTCAGTCTCTTCCTCTGTCCTGTTTGACATGGGTTCGTACACCTGAATGACTGAGGTGTTGATTGGCTTTGCTTTGAATGTCGCCTTCATCATTCTTGCACTCACTGGCTTATATCCTTATAATGCTCCTCTAGCTCTTTTGCTAAGAAGGAATCCAACTCCTGCCTCATGCTTCTGTTCTTTCCCTGACCAAATAACTTTGAAACCACACATCTCTCCTGATGCCATCCAATGCATCTCCACCAGTCCAAGTATATTGCATTGGTATGTCTCCCTCCCATCCTGAAGCAGCTCTAATTTTTCAGTTGCCCATGGTGTTCAAACATTCCATTTTCCAATAAATAGCATATATGTTAGCTGTAATTTTCTTTTGGTAGCCAACTTATCAACCCAACCCTGCTCGCTCAATTGGCATCGTGGACTTTGTTCATCTGGGAGACATCTGATCCAGTATCTTTTACCATTTAGTCATACTGGCATCGGATTTAATTCATATTGTTGTTTCACAGTAAGGGCATCATCACTCATCTGACCAACCCTCCTCCTTCACCCAGGCTTGGGACTGGCGTGGAACCTCCAGACACTTCATGATAGTGTTTTGAACAAATTAGTTTTGGTCATTCACGTCTGATACCATAGATGTCAAGAGCAAATAATATTTCTTCATCCATGTCTTATACACAAGCAGTTCCCTGAGAGATGTGAGGGGATTTTTTTATTTGGACACACAAATCATGAGATACATTTCCATTCCTTGAATGGTCATATGTTGCTTTTAGAATGAGGTGCAGTGTCACACTGAAGAAGACGTAAACATACTGTTGAAATAAGCTCTGTGGGAAACTCAAGTGAATAAACAGAGGATGTTTTGCTGTATTTATCCAGCACTTGGAACTGTGTTCAATTATGTGTTTCTTTGTCACTGAACTTGGCCCAGCCACTGGGGTCTGATGAAATGATAGAGGAAGTCTGGAAGTAAATTACAGCACATATTTTCAACTTTGTATAGCATGCTGCTAGTGGTCACGACCCACTATAATGGTTGGTTCTAGGGACTGTACAGTCTACTTTTACTGAATATCTATCTCCTAAGATCAAGTGGTACTGGTCTGCATTTTTTGCAATGATGTCAAAGGTGAGATCCCAGTGGGCAAACGTGTTTTTTTTTTTATGTGTTTGTGGCTATGGGTCATTACACTTGTATTACATAATATGTTATTTGGGTAGAGGAGAATGTCTTTGTAACTCATATGGGGGTTTATTGCAGACACAGGATAGCTTGTTTAAACATTGTTTTCCGCTTCATACAGGAGACTTGTTTGAATTCACATAGCTCAGGCAGCAGCTGTTTTGAAGAACAAACTGAAGGATAATAATAATAATAATAATAATAATAATAATAATAAAAACACTGGATCTAGGACACCACAAAAGCTGACCTGACTCTAAATTCAAATCATAGAGAAACCAAAACAAAGAAGAACAACGCCAAGTGCCTCATTTCTTAATACTTGAATCATCATATGTTAACCAGCCTATGTCAGATAATTTGAATTAGTGATATTGCCTATTGTTTTGCACATTAATAGGTCTTAAAAACTGGTTGTTTCTGAAAGGGGCTTCAGAGATCCTTTAGGTTGTTCCCAGTTTTCTGTTTTATCAGTTCTAGTTATTGGTAGTGTATTTGAGGATAAAAATGCTTGAGTTTTGTTTATTTTAAAACATTATTTGTGCAAATGATGTTAATTCAGAGGTCACATCTACACTACAGTGATCTTTCAAAAGATAATCTTCCAGAAGATCTTGTTTCAAAACAGCACATCCACACACAAAAAAAGGCCGATCAAAAGATTGACCTGCTCTTTTGATAGAGAGCATCCACACAGCCCCTGCTCTTTCAAAAGAATAGCCCAGGGATTGAAAAATCCAATGCCATGAAGCCTGCTCTTTTGAAAAAAGGGCACATGGAGCATGAACACATGCTTTTTTTTTTTTTTTTTTGAAGGAAGCTTTTGAAAGGAGGATCTCTTTCTCATCTAGGAGAGGAAGGAGAAGGCTTCTGGCAGAAGAGATGCATTGTTTTGGTTTCAGATCAAAAGAGTGCATTTTGTGTGTGGACGCTCTATGTGTTCTTTCAAAAAATGGCCTGGTTTTCAGAAAGTACTTGCTAGTGTAGATGCTGCCAGAGTGTTTTCATAGACTTGAGCATATTACTGAAATATTCTTGTTTTAATATTCATAAGTGCCATCCTGGGTCAGGCCAAAAGTCCATCTAGCTCAGTATCTTGCCTTCTGACAGTGGGTAATGTGAGGTGCCCCAGAAGGAATGAACAGAAAAGGCAATCATTAACTGATCTATCCCTATTCCCAGCTTCTGGTAAGCAGAGGCAAGGTACACCATCTGTGCCCATAATGGTTAATAGCCTTTGATGGAACTATCTTTCATGAATCTATCTAATACTTTGTTGAACCCTGTTATTTTTGTGGTCTTCACATCATCTTCTGGCAAAGAATTCCACAGGTTGACTGTGTGCTGTGAAGAGTAGACAGCTGTTGTTTTCTGAAAGCATGGGAGTAAGGGTAGAGCACAATATGGCTACGTCTACACGTGCACCCAACTTCGAAATAGCTTATTTCGATGTTGCGACATCGAAATAGGCTATTTCGATGAATAACGTCTACACGTCCTCCAGGGCTGGCAACGTCGATGTTCAACTTCGACGTTGCTCAGCCCAACATCGAAATAGGCACAGCGAGGGAACGTCTACACGGCAAAGTAGCACACATCGAAATAAGGGAGCCAGGCACAGCTGCAGACAGGGTCACGGGGCGGACTCAACAGCAAGTCGCTCCCTTAAAGGGCCCCTCCCAGACACACTTTCATTAAACAGTGCAAGATACACAGAGCCAACAACTAGTTGCAGACCCTGTATATGCAGCACGGACCCCCAGCTGCAGCAGCAGCAGCCAGAAGCCCTGGGCTAAGGGCTGCTGCCCACGGTGACCACAGAGCCCCGCAAGGGCTGGAGAGAGAGTATCTCTCAACCCCCCAGCTGATGGCCGCCATGGAGGACCCTGCTATTTCGATGTTGCGGGACGCGGATCGTCTACACGTCCCTACTTCGATGTTGAACGTCGAAGTAGGGCGCTATTCCCATCCGCTCATGGGGTTAGCGACTTCGACGTCTCGCCGCCTAACGTCGATTTCAACTTCGAAATAGCGCCCAACACGTGTAGACGTGACGGGCGCTATTTCGAAGTTGGTGCCGCTACTTCGAAGTAGCGTGCACGTGTAGACGCAGCCTATAAGTAATTCTTATTTAATGACCTCAAACTTCAGGATCAAACATTTTACAAGGTTTATTACAATTTTCTTGACCACAATTTATGTAATATTTTTTTTCACAGAGAAAAAATGTTTTCATGTGTTTTAACTTAATAAATGGAAGCGTATTTATCTTCTAGGCTTAGTGCCAGACTTATTTACTCTCTAAGGCTGGATCTACACAGTCCGGCTTTCCCAGAAGGTCCATGCTCATAAGCAGCCTCGAAATTGCAAATGATTGCTCATGAGCATGGTCCCATGGCTCATTAGCCTAGCCGTGTGAGAGCTCGGTCTTGGCAGACAGGGTTGCCAGCAGTAAAGAGGCCGTGTGGTCATGCCCCTGCTGGCAAAAAGCCCATCTGTTGCCAGACCGTTATGCCTGACAAAATTTGCTGCAGGACCTTGCTAATGAGCAGCCATTTGCAATTTCGAGGCTGCTAATTAGCATAGACCTGCTGGGAAAGCCGCACCTTGTAGACCCAACCTAAGACATTACATGTGGAGTGAGTTTATCAAGATTTTCTTACACTGTAATGTAAGGATAGTATTGGATTGTGGATAGGAATATTTCAGAGTTACTAAGTGGACTGAAGGAAGTTAACACTGATTTGTTGTACTGGGGAGTCCTTTTATGGATATGAAATATAAATAGAAATAACCTAGAGAATAGACACTTATTAAATGGAAGCAAATACATTAAATATATAGGATATCTGGAGTCTGTAACCTGTGTCTGCAATAATTAATATTTCTAAAGTCTGTGTAGGTAAATTGGAAGTTAGGAGCCACAACTATAGCTCAGATTTCTAAATGTCTGATCAAAAGCTATACAAGGTCGAGGTAGAATTAACTTCTCCACCCAAATAAAAGTTTCAGTGGATGTCTGAAAATTACTTAACTATAATAAAAATTTGACTAGTGCCCAAATGGAAAGCTAGAAATCCTGCTTACCTTAAGTGACTGATAACATTTCACAGGTTCCAGATTTAATTCAACTTTTTCAATAATATTAGGACATAAAGAAAAGTATGCTGTGCTCCTAGTTTCTGTAATTGGTTTTAATAATGTCACTGAAGTTCAGTAATCAGGTATGTGACATTATAATTCACTATGACTATGTACATAGCACTAATTAAATCCTTCCAAGTCCCAGCGCTGTATACACTCAGCTAACTTCAAAACCAAGGAAGGATTTGATGTGGAAAATGTCTTTGGTTTCTTTAAAGTCCTGCTTGAAAATTTTCCACTTTCGAGTTCCTGTTCACCAGTAGTCTGCATTTAGCTGGAAAGCAAGGCTTGCAACAGACTTTGCCAGTCCATGGACAAGAAGAGGAAGCTTGGCTCTGGGCCCCTGGAATGGAGGGGAGAGAGGAGGTCCTCAGGCAGAAGGGGTCGAGCTAGGACAATCAGCCATCAGCTCCTTGTGCATTGCAGTAAACCTGACTAAGCCAGCACTCCATGCTCTGTAAGTTGCACCATATGGGGCTCTGGTGGCAATTTAAACAGGATGGGGGTCTGGCTGCAGGTGTCGTACTAGCAGCAGCAGTGGTGGCCTGGAGCTCCACATCATTTTAAATCACTGGGACCAGAGGAAACAGCTCACTATAACCTCTCTAAACAGTTTGTCAGTTGTGGACATAATGTTGATAACAAAATGATTTAATGGGGTGTTCCCCTGTTATAAAATGTGCGTTGTGAAAAGAACAGACATTTTTTAATCACAAAAGCAATTCATCCAGAAATGTTAAAAAAATACGAACTAGAAAAAGACTGTATAACTAAATAATGTTAAAATACAATACAGATGGTATAATATCAGTGGGATGGATCTCTGTTTGGGTCAAAAGCCCAACCCTAGCACCCACAGTGAGTAGCAAAAAGCTATGTTTTTTGACACTTGCCTGCAACTCCTATAATTTATATAGATAGGTAAGATCTTGCAAAGAGTAGGGTCCATCATGCTTCAGTGTGAAAATGTATTTTTTATAGCAGCAGGTTAAAGTTGACTCATTCTTGATGCATATTGAAAAAATCAACTTGAAAATGCCTGAGTTTATGCTTAAGTGCTCCTGTTTGTACATTGTATGGGAAATAGAGATTACATTGAATATATGAATGTGTTTATCACCAAACTCGTCTGTCATCCATTATGTGAATGCCTTATCAGAGTAGTGGAGAGGCCATGGGAAGATGTTTTTTTTTTCTTTTCTTGAATAAGTATGATTGGTTTGCTCATATCAAAGTTTTCTGTTAAATATATTTCACGTAGATGCACCCACCAATGTGTTCCTGATATCTGTAAGCTCTGTTGCAGACACCTGCTTGATGTTCCTGTGTCTCAAAAGATCCCTCATTGACTATTCTTAGGACATAGGTAATCATGCTGGAAAAAGACTGAATGGATTGAGTCTGAAACAGTGTGGCCTGGACAAACCAGCAGTTCCTCAAGCAGAAATATAGGCTACATCTACACTAGAAGCATCTGTCAACAGTAATGTCTGTAGACAAAGTTGTGTTGACAGAAACTCTATCAACAGAGTGCATCTAGATGCAAAAGGTGATCCACAGAGCAAGCTGCTCTGTTGACAGAGCGCAGCCAGACTGCCCTGGCCTGTGTAGGAAGAATGGCTGACTGGAAACTCTACAAACAGGGCTACCCGGTGAAGCAGAAGTCCTCTCTATCAGTAGAAGTGTCTGCGTTGCACTTCTGTCAGTAGTATTCTGTTGACAGAAATGTTATTCTTTGAATTTTCGAGGGATAACACTGTTGAAACAAATGCAGAGTTCTGTCAAGATTCTGTTGACAGACACATTGGCTCTGCATTTTACTTGACAGTATTATCCCTCAGAGCCATGACCACATTAGAAGCATCTTTCGACAAGTTACTGTCAACAGAGAAAGCTCAATGGAACCTCTGTCAACAGATAGCATCTACACACAACTTACTCTGTCGACAGAGACCTCCCAGACTACACTGCCCTCTGGTGCCAGAAAGTGAAATGGCTGCTCTACAAAGAGGGCTGCCTGTCAACCGAAATTCCTCTCTGTCTATGGAAGTGTCTCTATTGCACTTTTGTCGATGGTACTATATCCAGAGATTGCTATGCCTCTATTTTTTGGGTGGGTTAACACTACAGAGTTTGTCGACATAACGCAGGGAGCGTCCTTGCTCTTACAGCATTCTTTCAACAAAGTCTTGACAGAACTCTGCATTTTCCTCAACAGTATTTTCCCTCAAAAATTTAAGCCATTGTGTCCTTTTTATCCTCTTGCACATACTCTGAGAAAAAGTTAACAAATCCCTAGAGCAGGGAAACCTTAGCTAAACGGGAAGAGTTTCACAATATTAACTTAGTGACTGCTACTATATCTGATTCATAATCATTTTTCAGAGACACACAACATCCACCCTTTCAGAATCGAGAGACCTTCCCTCGAATCCAGAAAAAGTTAAAAAATGTATAGTGGTGTGCTTGTCAGACAAGTAATGAAGATCATGGTCTTGTTGTGGGGAGGGGAAGAATGTGGGACACAATCCAGGAAAAGCAAGGAAGGGTCCTGTGGCACCTTATAGACTAACAGAAAAGTTTTGAGCATGAGCTTTCGTGAGCACAGACTCACTTCATCAGATGCTGAAGTGAAGATCTGATTAAGTGAGTCTGTCCTCACAAAAGCTCATGCTCAAAACTTTTCTGTTAGCCTTTAAGGTGCCACAGGACCCTTCCTTGCTGTTACAGATCCAGACTAACACGGCTACCCCTCTGATACTTTAGTCCAGGAAAAGAGGACAGTGGGTCCAATTCTGAAAATGCTGATGTATTTGAAGAAACTTACCCACATTGGCACTACTCAGTGTTATTTATGGGCTGGATGACAGGGACTGCAGCAATGGAATGTATTTTATGTGATTCCCAGCTTCAACAACAGCAACAAAACTAAAGATGAAAACATCCCTGTGTCCACCTGCATCCTTGCAGTCCCCTGAGTCTGCATTTAACACAGATGTAGTTTTCAACAGCATTTTACCCTATCCCACCTTAGTTTGTTACACTCTTATTTTTTTAATTAAAAAAAAACCCAAGGATCATTAACAAGCTCCATGTTTCATTTTTTTTGGGCAAATTACATTTTCGAACAGCCTGTATCAGTGAAGACTAATGACCTATTGACTGATCAATGCAGATGCAGGAGAAAGACATAGCTTTACCATTACATTATTATGGTGCATTAGTGTATTTCATCAGAATTTACCTGTGGACTAACCAGGAGGAGAGTCATAGAGGAGTACGAAAAGGTGCATAAAGTCAAGGGCAACTTATGGTACAACTTAACAGAAAATTTCTTGTTTATCTAGCATAGTTTGATATTAAAGTGACCATCCATTTACCCTTTTAGATAAGGAAGAAGGAAAAGAGGATTATGTATTATGCCAAGTTATTAACAGTTGAAGATGGCTTAATGTGCATTTTACAGACCAATGCTCTTTTTCTCTGCTGATCAGTTTCTCTCCTGCTAGCAGTGGCAAAGCCGTAGGGAAAAAAACTAATGAAAACAGCAATCATAACATTGTAATATTAAAAAAAAAAATTCACATTTACACTTGTATCCAGTATTGCCCCATGCATCAGCAGCAATGATTTGCTTGTAGCCACAAAAACTGTGCTACAAAAACTAAACAGGTGTCAGCATAATATGCCTCCACCAGGCCATATTGTGCTTCTTTTGCACATAAAACTGTCCTGGCACACACTTGTGTCCATATCCTCCATGAAAGGCAGTAGGAAGGTCATGATTCACTGAAGTGCCCTTGGGTCCCTGCAGAGAGTGTTGCATATATATTGAGGGTCTATAGATGGAGAAGGCATGGGCATTGAATGACATCAGGATAAACATCAACACAACACAACACAACTTCTGTCTTTTCTACAAAAGTGCTTCCTGTCCTGCAGATCCTGGGGGATGGAATTCAGCTCCAGCATCGGTAGGTGAGTTTTGGGCAGAGAGTAAAAGGGTCTCCATGGGATTGCTACTTCAGTACATCGGTAATACCCAGGAGCCATAGGAACCCCTTAAGCCTAGAACCAATGTGGAGACACATGTCCTCGCATGTATTCCCAGGCTCTCTACAAATCCCTGAGGTGGTGTTAGGGAGCAAGGGCTCACAGGAGCCGGGGCAAGGGCTCACAGGATGGAGTATAGGAAGAAACTTTCTGAGGGGATCCTCATGGATATTTCCTGCCTTGGAGCCTCTGCCCAGCAATTGTAACGTGGAGATGGGTTATGAGAGGCCTTGCTGATTTGATTTTAATAGTATCCAGATGTGAAAATAATCAATGAAAAAGAATCAAGCCCGTTAGCCAAAAGAGCCTTCTGTATCACTTTAGATGTTGGTCAATTGAGAGAGGGGAGGGATAGCTCAGTGGTTTGAGCCCTGGCTTGCTGAACCCAGGGTTGTAAGCTCCATCCTCAAAGAGGCCTTCTTGGGGGTCTAGGGCTAATAGCTTTTTGTTGTTGTTTGTTTTTAATATATAAGAGGAGGATTGTGTTTGGTCCTGCCAAGAGGGCAGGCGACCAGACTCAATGACCTCCTGAGGTCCCTTCCACTTCTGTGAGATGGGTATCTCCATTTTACAAGATGGATGTTGGCATGCCATCTGTATGAGAGCAGCTATTCCATGAGGATAGGCCAGAGTGATAAGGAATAAAGCTTTTTTTTTTTTTCCTCCCAAGGAGAGATAAACGGATAGGATAAATAAACAGAAGGTTAATGGGCATGTCTGCAGCAGGCAATGAAGAATTGGTGAGTTTTCAAGAGACATTTTAAAGCCTTAAGCAAAAAGCTTATGACCCATGGTGCTTTGGACACAGACACAGAGAACAGAAATGCTTTAAATGTGAGCTGCTGCTTTGGCCAGGGATTTTTTAGCACTGCTGTATGTGTTGCCCCCACTGAACTGGTATTCTAAATTTTCTTTAAATTAGTCTGTGCTGGGAGTTCCTTCTCTTGATATCATTAGTTGGCTCTCATCTTAGTCTTTCCATAAAAATTTCAGCATTACAATGTAGTGGCACAGCTACAGTCTCCCATAGACTCCAGTTCTCCCTCAGAATGAGAAAAATAGCCAGAGTCATTGGGAGATTAGCCCTCACTGACCTCACTTCATGGAAGATACCACAGTGAGTATGTTGACTTCAGCTATTCTATTTGCATAGCCAAAGCGGGTAGGGTAAATTGACAGGGAGGTTTAGTATAGACAAAGTCCAAGAGATGGGAGAAGAAAGGAGAGTGGAGAAAAGGCCAGGGGCAGAGAAATGGGCAAAAGGACACTGGAAGGACGAAGCAGCTTACATCAGGAGAAGCTGCTGACAGAGAGAGTATGAGTATATATGCTTTTATTCTTGTTTCACTGTATCTCACACTTTGTATTGAGAACGGAAATCTTATTTAGTCCAGAGAGACAGAAAAGCAGACTGAAATTCCACCTATTCAATCATCCACTGTATATCTGCCTTCTCACTTCTTTCCCACCTACTGGAAAAAATGAATATTACATAACCATTATAAATGTATGTATTATAGGCAGATACAGTACATGACTTCGGTATCTTAGAAAATATGTAGTAAACTGAAAAATCTTTGCTCACTTTGCTCAGTGTTTAGAGAATATAGATAGTGCTCGAGCCTTGCAAAGGATTATAGATTGCTGCTTACTTAGCCCATAGAACAGTCAATTTTTCTCACCAGGAAATGTCTATCTCACTGAGTGGCTGTGTAAATGGTATTTCTCTCATTGACAACTTTAGCTGCTAAATGGATGGTTCTTTGCTTATGTTACACATGAATAGATGAGTGTAGCCAATGGAATTGCTAAATGTCCTCTGAAGATCCCAGTGTCAAACCAATGGGTTCTAATGTCCCCTGAGGATACCAGCCTCTTGAAGAACACTCACCAAAATCTCCCACCTTAATTTTCTTCAGTTAGATAGGAAACAAGGTTGATATAAGCAGAAACTATTTTATAGAACAAACCCTTATCTGTGACGTGTGGGTTTATTTCTTTCCTGAATTCAAGATTACTCTAGATCTCTTCTATCTAACACATATGCCAGAGATTTTGGTCCTGACCAAATTTGTCCCTCATCAAGTTTTATGTTGTAAAATAGCTTTTGCTTTCTCCTGTACTGTTGAGGTTGATGGATACGATTCGTCTTCCTCATAGACAATATATTTCCACTCTGCATACTGGAGAAAATATTGAAATCTTTAAGGGCATAATGGTTTTTGTTTGTTTGTTTGTTTTCTTGTTTTTAGGATTTTGGAAGAGCAACTTCTTTCCCTAGTCCCATCATAAGTGGATGGTCATCATGCAAGCACCCACCATCCTTCTCTGCCTGAGGGAAAAATAAGATTCACTTGTTTATCACCTTCTTTGATGCAATTCATCACTTCATTGATTTTCCTTGGGATATCTCTCGTAGCATTCTTTCCTGTCACCTAAGCATCACTGGGTTCTCTTCATTCATCATCCTTTATTAACAAATATATTTGGACTTCAAAGTTAGCCATATCATGGAATTTGACTTCCATCCTAATGCTTTCATTCTGAAATCTGTCCCTTTATGCAACTCTTTGTATTGTGTGACAACATTTCATTGCTCAAGCACCTATGGGCATTGGACCTACCATTCACTTAATGCCCAGGCTGCTGAATGCCGAGCATTGCAAGGTAGTTTGGCTTTCAGGCTTTGTGGAATATGCTTAAAATCCCGGAGACATTAGTCCACGCTCTACCAGTAATCCCTAGCTTGGACAGCATCTCATGTTCAAATTCACTATCTTCCATAATATAATCCAGTTGCCAGTATATTAAACAGGCCAGTCTACTTCAGTCAAGCTGAATAAATCTCTATGTCCAGTTTCCCTGTGACACGTCTACTGACCCCCATAACTTCAGTCTTAATCATCCCATGGCCACTTAGCCACTGGTCATATGCCAGGTTTTGTCTAGGTCTTCTTTTGAGGGTTCCCTTATATTATGCTATGGTATCTGCATGTGGAAACTTCTCGCCTTTTCCCACTAGTATCTTCCCGCTGACCTGTTCCATCAATATAATAAACAGTAGCAGATTGAGAGTTTGCCCTCATGCAGTCCAAATATGGAGCATTCTCCAGACTTATTAAATCCTCAGAGACCCAATATTTTCTCCACATGAGCAACAGCATCCTTCTTTCTATTTTATAATATACCTTTCACTGATCTATAAAAGCACAGAGGACAGCCTGTCTATTCTATACCCACTTCTCTATTATTTACAGAACTTCACACATGGAATTCATAATTCCTTTTGCTTTCCTAAAGCCAAACTGGTTTTATCTGAGGTGGGGTTCCACCAGTCTCCTAATCCTAATAACCAACATGCACTTCAGTATCTTTGTCCTACATAGCAGCAACTTTATCCCACTATACTTTTAATATTACTGTGTGTTTCCCTTTTTATGCATTGACACCAAGATGGACTTGCAGCTGTCTTCAGGAAGTCTCCTGTCTCACCATACAGCTAGCTCTTTCAGATTAGTCTCACTCAAAACTTTCACCAGAGCTAGCAACACTTCATCACATGCTGCTGCCTTGCCATTCTTCATAATCTGAACTGTATTTCTTATTTTCTTCTCCATTATGTCGGATTAAGGCACCACATTAGGATCACGTTATCAACACAGCCAAAAAGGAATTTCCTTGTGTAAAAGGCTGTCAAAGTATTGTTTCTACCTCTTCTTCACGTGTTCAGGCTAGCAGTCTCCCTATCAGCATTTACAAATGATGATACAATCTCTTTGCATCCTCGTACCCTTTTTATCTCAGTTTTGACAATGCTACAGATCTTTTTTGCCAGTCGGCTATGAGTAGATTACAAACTTCTTCCATGCACTTTGTCATTCTTCACTGCCCATATTTTGCTTCTTTGTATTCACTTTCATTTGGATTTGGTAAGGATTCATTTTGCTGTTTATTGATGTACCATTTTCTTTTTTCAATATGATACCCTGTTTTGGAAGGGCAACCTAGACAAAAGTGTTAATAGTTTCAGTAGGCCAGTGGGAATAATAATTTTAAATAAGGCGCTCTTCTGTATGGGTTATCCCACTAAACAAAATGTAACTAATGTCTGTTGTCTGTCAGCCTAATGTCATCTCCTGTTCCTTCAACAAGTTTAAGACTGTGGTAAAAGAACAGAGCCGGACACAGGTGTGATAAGACTCAACATTGTGCTTCAAACTGGTAAGAAATAGTATTGAGTTTTTCCATTGCCTTGAATGGATTTTGGATTAGGATTCTGATAACATTGTTTAATTAGTACTTTAAATAGAAAATTAGATACAGTAACACAACAATCGCTGTGCTGCAGCAGAACAATAGTCTGTCTAATTCAGAAGGCTGCCTCACACCTTACAATGCTGTTTGCTTGAGAGGAAAGTATAATTCTCAGATAAGTCACCCAATTGTACAACATTGTACAATGAAAAAAAACATTTTTTTTTCTGAGCTTGGCAACCCCAATAGTTTATGTCCAAAAATATGAAGAGTCTTCATCTTTGTCAATTAAATTCCAGAGAATTTAACTGTGTGGGCTCTGTGTATTTATATAAATATTTAACTGTACAGCACGCACTTGGGCCTTTGAAAAGATCCTGTTATTTGTATTCTATTTCCTTCTCTGCCTTCTGAACCAACAGAAAATAAAAACAGGCAGTACACCTCAGGACACATAGGTTCCAATTTAAAATGTAAAGCTGTGTCTACAAGTGACCGCCCTTTCAAAAGGGCAAAAATCGAAGTTTGGCGGTCGAAATAGTGGCCGTCGAAAGGGTACACTCACCACCATTTTTCAGATCCCTACTTCGATCCGCTCCTTCGAAGTGCTGTTGAGGTCTTTCAAAAGAGAGCGTTCACACTGCTCCAAGCCCTCTTTTGGAAGAAGGGAGGCAGGAAATGCCATGGACGGGGTCCCATGGCCAACAAGCCCTTCCAGGGCCACAGCCAGCCGCCTCCTTTAAAGGGCCCCTCCCTCTGCCTTTCCCTTCACAAAAGCCGAGTGCTGCCCAGCCTTTCCCAGTCCAGCAGAGCCCACTCGTGCCCACCATGGAGGCCCAGCAACAGCTTCTGCAGGAGGACACCCTCATCATGGACGCCCAGCTGGCAGTGCTACAGCTGCAGCCAATCTCATTAGGTGGCTGGGCGGTCCCCCTGGGGCTGCAGGGCTCCCCCTGGGGCACCGAAGGGTAATCCCCCAGGTACCCCGACACCTCTGGACCCACCCCAGCAGCAGCGACTGGTGGGAGCGCTTGGTGCTAGGGGAGTGGGGTGAGTAAAGATGGCTGCGGAACTTCTGCATGTCGAGGCAAACCTTCAATGAGATTTACCACTGGCTGGGCCCCGCACTCTGCTGCCACGACACCCGCATGTGGCCCGCCCTCACCCGGAGAAATGGGTTGCGATCGCCACATGGAAGCTGGCCACCCTGGACTCCTATCGCTCCGTGGGACAGCAGTTCAGGGTGGGCAAGGCCACCATCGGGGCTGTACTTATGGAGGCAAGGTGGGGCCGAGTGGATGGGGGGCTGGGGCAAGGGGAACCCTCCACTGCAAGGGGCCGGATGGGGCAGGTGCTGGAAGTGTGGGGGGCAGGGGGCTGAATGGGAGGTGGCAGAATGGGCCCGAGGTGCAGGGAGACAGCCACCACACCAATACTAGAGCATGTGTCCCCCTTCCCCCTCTGCAGGTCATCAGGGCCATCAACACGATGCTGCTCCATAGGGTCATCCACCTGGGGGAGCTGGACAACACCGTCACCGGCTTCCAGGACCTGGGCTTTCAGAACTGTATCATTGCTTTGGATGGCACACACATATCCATCCGCGCCCTGCCACACAGAGCCAGCCAGTACATCGACCAAAAGGGTTACCTTTCGGTCATGCTCCAGGCCCTGGTGGACATGAGGAGCCAGTTCATTGACCTCTATGTGGACTGGGCCGGCCGCACCCATGAGACCCAGTTCTTCCAAAACTCCAGCCTCTGCCAGTGCATGGGGGCTAGCACCTTTGTCCCCCAGCGGGAGATCCCCATGGCGGAGGATGTCACCATGCCACTCTGCATGGTGGCAGATACAACGTACCCCCTGCAGCCATGGCTCATGAGGCCATACACAGGACACCTTGACCCCACCCGGGAGACATTCAATGAGCACCTCAACCACACCCACAACATGGTGGAGTGGGCCTTTGGGCACCTAAAGGGGCAATGGACGTGCCTCCTCATGCGGCTGGATGTCGGGGTCCTCAGCATGCCCCAGGTGGTGGGCACCTATTGTGTCCTCCACATCGTGGAGGGAAAGGGGGAGCCCCTCCCTATGTTCCCAGGGGAGCCCCTCCGGCCGGCTCCGTCTATGAGCAGCCGGGTGCCGCCCCCATCTGACAAGCCCACCAGGATAGCCACTGCATCCAGGAGACCCTCAGGCAGGCCTTTACTGACAGCCACCTCTGACCTGCATGCACGCCCACATCCCATGCTCATCCACCACCCACCATCCCCACCACCCTAACCCCTACCAGCACCGCACCCGGACATTCACCACCCACCATCCCCCTGAGAAGCACAGCATGGTGTGGTGAGCAATAAAGAAATGTTTATGTAACTGCTTGTGTTGGTAACTATGTACAGGGAGAACCTAACTTGGAGGCGGTGGGGGAAACCAAACTTTGATGGGGGAAGGGGAAACTAACTTGGATGGGGGATGAGGAGCTCATTCTAGGGCAGGGGTGGTGGGCTGCAAGCCCCATTGGCCCCTGGAGACCCTGCCTTCCCGGGTGCAGGGTCCCTGGCAGGGAGGGGAGGGTGCGGGTAGCACTGGCAAGTATTGCCAGCAAGTGGGTCTGATGAAGGTGGAGGGTGAGGGCTCAGTAGGGGGCAGAAGGGGCAGGACCAGTGGGGGAACCATTGGGGGGACAAGGAGGAAGGCAACAGTGACTGTATGGTCCCAGACAGCATGGCCAATGCCCTCTAGGGTGGTGAGGAGTCTATCCCAGGCTGCCCTCTGCCCCTCTTTGTCAGCCTTGGCAAGCTGCAAGTGTTGTTCAGCCACCTCAGCCTGGTGCTGTCTGGCTGGGTCCTCCTCGGCCTGGTGGGGGGCCCTCTGGCCACGGCTCCGATGGTGCGCTGCCTGGGGTGGTGTCTGGACACCTCCGAGGGCTGCAGGTGGGCTCTTGGGGATGAGAGAAGGCATGGGGCTCTCCTGGCCCATGGATGGTGTGGCTGTGTGAGAGGAGGAAAACATGTCAGTAATGTGCCCCGGACGGAGGGGAACCAGCTATGGCCCACCTGCCCAAGCCCACTTATTTTGATTTTTTGTGCACGTGTAGACACAGCTTAAGAGTCTCACAGTCTGGGGGAAAATATTACAGCTAATAGTAAATGTTTGAGATACGCTCAATCAAGTTGCGCATGTCTCAGGTTAATGCAACTGCCGCCCCTGACAGGAGTGGGAAACTGCTCCTGTCAGGGGAAGCAACTGTGAGTCAGGTGGCCATCCCTGACAGGAGCGGGGTAAAAACTGCTGCCCCTAACAGGAGCAATTTCCCAGTCTCTGGAGTGGTGGGGAGTTGAGAACCAGGTGGCAGCAAGGCTCCTAGCTCCCCTCTGCTTGCAGAGCTGGGAAACTCAGCAGGGCAGCAGCCCTGGTTAGTTTCCTGGCTCCAAGGAGCAGAGGGGAACCGGGAGCCAAGCTGCCTTTAGTTCCCATCTCCACTCCACTGGCTGAAGCCAGGAAACTGAACAAGGCTTCTGCCCTGCTCAGTTTGCCCTTTCTGCAAGCAGAGGGGAACTGGGAGCCAGGCTGCTGTCCGATTCTCAGCTCCCCACTACTTGCAGGACTCAGGAAACTGACCAGCTGGACAGTTTCCTGGGTCCTGCAAGCAGTGGGGGGATGGAAAGGAGGCTGCCTTCTGGTCCCTGGCTCTGTGCCACTTTGGGAGCCAGAAAGCAGACCAGTCCTGCTGTGTTGGTCAGTTTCCTGGGTCCTGCAAGCTCAGGGGAGCCAGGAACAGTGCTGCAGCCTGGTTCCTGTCTCCTCTCAGGGTTTACTGTACTGGTAAAATAAATAATAAAAGAAAAAAAAAACCAAAAGCAGAGATAAATATTATACAATCTTGTTTTCCTCCCCCTCCTCCTGCAGCCTCACACTTTTGGTGATAAGAAATCCGAAACAAGATAGATGAATCTTGTTTAATGTGTGAATCGTGGGGTGAGGTGATATAATTTATAGAAAACTCTCTACTTCTGTAGTGTTAGGAATAAAATGACCGTACACTCCTTGTTTTTTCATGTATAATGTGACTTGGCCCAGAAAAATATTAATCCGAAGAATAAATGCCTTTTTTCGTAAGGGGACAGAGAAATGAGGATAAAAATTACATAATAGATGTTACAGATACAAGGCAGGAAATACCTTTTATTGGACCAACTTCTGCTGGTGAGGGAAGCTTTGAGGCTACACAGATCTCTTATTCAAGTCTGAGAAAGGTACTCTCAGGCTTTATCTGCACTGCCATGGAAAATGGACCCACTGGGGTCGATCTTCCAGGGTTTGGTTTTGCGTGTGTGTGAAATTGAGCTCTCAGGGATCGAAGTCGACCCCTGAGCTCCTCATAAGAGGCAAAAAGTAAGGAAGCTCAACAGAACAAACTCTCCCATTGACCTTCACATGTTAAGACAGACAAGTTAGCCAACATAGGTATGTTGATTTTAGCTATGCAATTGGCATAGCTAAAAATATGTATCTGTGGCCAACTTCTATGTTTAGTGCAGACATAGCCTAAGTGTCACTGCTAAACACAATGTGAAAGGGATTGCTAAGTGTAGAGAGTTAACACGACCAAAGACACCATTTGGGATAAAATAGGCATTTAACACTTCTTTGGAGAGATGGGAGCATTACATCAGAGCTAATTCAACCGGGGGGATGTGGAAAAGAAGGGGAGAATACCTAAAGTGAAAAATTACTTATTGTAATGGGAGAACCATTCCCAAGCCCTGTTCAGACCATTTCTGATGGTATCAAATTTACATTTGAATTCCAACTCAGCAGTTTCACACTGCAGTCTGTTTTTGAAGGGTTTTATTTATAGACAAACACATTTTTTTGGAGCATAAACTTTCATGGGCAGAGACCCACTTCATCAGATGCATGCCCATGAATGCTTATGCTCCCAAAAAAATCTGTTAGTCTATAAGGTGCCACAGGACTTCTCATTGTTTTGCAGGTTTTTTATGTTACTGTTCTTGATGTTTGTTTTGGGTATAGTTATTTTGTTTTGTAGGTACAGTCCAGTTTGTTCAATGTACATCGGAGAGGGACATTGGTGGCACGTGATAGTATATATCCCATAAGTAAACATGCAGGTGAGTGAGCCTTTGATATGGCTGATGTGGTTAGGTCCTATGATAGTGTTGCTGGGGTAGATGTGTGGATGAGTTGACAGGAATGTTACATTTGTTTTTCAATATCCATATATAATTCCCATTAATACACCTTTACAAATCTATTAAAAGGTGGATGAATATAGTGGTCCCTTGAGCTTAGCCTTGAATTACAGCCCAATAAGGTTGTAACAGTCTGAGACATAAAAGAAAATCTTGAAAATCCATATTAGTAATAGAGACACAATTTCATCCTTAACTATTACAGTTCTATTACCCAGTGTATAACACTGTACTGTCATCATCATACAAATATCCTCCCTTGACAGCATTTGAGATGATAAGTGCCCACAATATTTAAATACCAATTCTCAGTTCAGAGACCTTATTGCTTCCCCATCTCTGGCCATTTCATTTTTTTGCAGGGGAGGGCAGAGAGGGAGTATTTATTTACTGTTTTCAGTAATCAGATCCATTTCAGTGGGAAAAAAAATCTATAGAGTTCATTTAAGAACTTGACATCTTTAATTGTTTTCAGGTTGTTTCTATGTTTGTTATTCATAAAGTCATTCTTCTCTCTCACCATTAAATCCAAAACCCAAACTCTCTTGGGAGACAAAAAAATAAATCTGACAACATGTATTCAGTCCACCCCAATAATGTCTCAAACAGACAACAGCTTTACTTTCGTTCTTGTAGTATGCCTCAATGCTATTTCTAATCCAAGTCTTGTCATGGGCTTACTCTTTATCATAATTATAGCTAACTGTTAAGGCAATACACTAATGCCCTTGCTCATATTAGCTGCTTCTACATTAGCCGGCTATTTCAAAATAGCCGTGCCAACTTCGAAATAGCGCCCATCGCATCTACACGTGCTCAGTGCTATTTCGAAGTTGAAATAGATGTAAGGCGGTGAGACGTTGAAGTCGCTATCCTCATCAGGAGATGGGAATAGCGCCCTACTTCGAAGCTGAACGTCGAAGTAGGGCACGTGTAGACGATCCGCGTCCCGCAACATCGAAATAGCAGGGTCCTCCACGGAGGCCATCAGCTGAGGGGTTGAAAGACGCTCTCTCCAGCCCCTGAGCTCTATGGTCACCGCGTGCAGCAGCCCTTTAAAGCTCCCTGCCCCCTGAGTTCCTGTGCAGGAAGCTGAGAGCACGTGCAGGCAACAGCACAGCCACATGCACAGCCTGCACGTCCTCAGCAGCCCCAACCCACCACCCTGCACCCCATGGCATCCAGCCAGCCCCCCAAGCACCGACAGGGCACCCCCCGCAAGCGGACCCAGAGATCCCAGCCTGCCAGCCAGAGGGGGAAGAGGCAGCGGGGCCCCTACTGGACAGAAGCCGAGATCCGGGACCTGCTGGGGCTCTGGAGCAAGGAGGAGGTGCTCCAGGTAATGGGGAGCAAGAGGCGGAACGCGGATGCGCTGGCTCGGCTGACCGAGGGCCTGGCTGCCCGGGGTCACCCTGCCTGCACTCCTGACCACGTCAGGAGTAAGGTAAAGGAGCTGCGGCAGGGTTACACCCAGGCCCAGGACACAGCCAGCCAATCTGGGGCCACCCCCACTGCTTGCCCCTTTTACAGGGAGCTCAGGGCCATCCTGGGCCCCCAGTATACCTCCTCCCCCCCCAGACACCCTTGACACCTCAGGTGACGAGCCCCAGCAGGCCCTGGAGATGGAGTCCACCCCAGAGGCCAGCCCTGCACCCCAGAGCTCCCCCAGGAGCCCACTTCTGGGACACTGGAGGAGGAGGAGGAGTCCTCCAGCGACAGGGAGCTCCAAATCGCCCTCCCGTCCCGCAGCTCCAGCAGGGTGTCTGCCCAATGGGTGTCTCCCGACCGTGGGAGCGGACCGTCAGGTATGTACCCCCCTGGTGCACACCCCCGGGGTTAAGGCGTGGGGACAAGAGACATGACCAGGGCCCTCCACACACCCAGATGACCATGGCCCCGAGGACAGCAGTGGCATGTCCCTCAGAAGAGTCCATCAGCCCCTGTCCCCCAGCAGGACAGCACCATGCCCCATCCCTGGGGATGGGGGGAGCAGAACCTAGGGTCCCCCGTGGGGTGGTGGGTTGGACACCCATCATCAGCAGCAGCATCTCCGGGGGACGGGGATGGGGAACCAGCAGCAGAGGAGTCGGGGAACAAGGGCCACGGGTCAGGGCCCAGACTAAAGGCTGTCTCCACTCTTCTTCCCCCCTCTGTTCCACAGCTGCACCATCGGAGGGCCCGGAGAGCACTGGCGTGGCGTCAGTGGTCCCGGACAGCCCACTGGGGCCATCCCACCAGGACAGCCCCTTGGCGGAGCACGGACCAGCCCCAGGATGAGCCTGACAGCAGCGGAACCATCCGTGGGCATCCACAGACCCCCCAGCTGCTCGCCACCCTCCAGCATCAGCTGGAGGTGTCCAAGCGGCACCTGCAGGTGGAGGTGCAGCGGCTCGACCACCAGAAGCGAGCGCTGGCCTGGTGCCAGGAGGCTTGGGGGGCCTTCATGTGCACTTTCCAGGACATCGCCCAGCACTTGGCCTCCCCGCCGCTCCGCCTGCCGCTCTACCCGCCACTCCGCCTGCCATCCCTCCACCATCAGCCGTCCTGGGGCCTGCCACCGAGGGGGACCACGGGCATCCGGCCTCCACCCGGCCCTATCTGCCGGTTGTCCTGCCCCCCACCCAGCCTCGACCGGGCCTCCGGCCGAGACATGGGTTGCGCCCCCCAACACCAGGTGCAGGACAATAGGGGGTGCGTGGCCGAGGACGTTGCCCCTCAAGGCCCCCTCCGGCCCCTTCCTTTGGACATCTTCCCCCGATCTTTGTAAATAGTTTTTGTTCCACCCCTATTTTGTACCTGCCCCCCCATGTACATAGTTCCCCCCTTCTTCTATTAATAATTAATACAGGTTGCACGGTTCTGTTTAAAAAAATTCCATTTATTGCACGGAAGTGTGAGGGGGTGTGCTCTTGGGTTCTCTGTGGTGTGGGTGTGGGGGCAGGGAGTGTTGTGGGGGGTAGTGGGGTGCAGTGGGTGGCTCACCCGCAGCTGGCCCTGCCGGCTTTCACCCCACAGCCTGGTCAAAATGGGCCCACAGGGCCTCCTGGACCCGGATCCCCTCAGGGTCGACCTGGCGACTGGGGGCAGCGCGTGGCTAGACGTTGGCCCTGCCAGCCTCCACAGCCCAGCCCTGGAAGAAGGCCTCTCCCTTGCTCTCCACCAGGTTGTGGAGTGCACTGCACTCGCCCACAACCTGGGGGATGTTGGTGAGGCCTGCATCCAGGCGGGTGAGGAGACATCTCCAGTGCCCTTTGAGTCTGCCGAAAGTGAGCTCGACCACCTGGCATGCATGGTTCAAGTGCGTGTTGAACCGCTGCTGGCTGGCTGTGACATGGCCCATGTAGGGGTGCATGAGCCAGGGCCGGAGAGGGTACGCTGTGTCTGCGACGAGGCAGAGGGGCATGGTGGTGTCCCCCACAGGGACCTCCTGCTGGGGAATGTAGGTCCCCGCCTCCAGCCGGTGGCACAGGCCCAAATTTCTGAACACCCGGGCATTGTGGGTGCTGCCTGGCCAGCCAACATAAATGTCCAAGAGGCAGACCCGGCTGTCCACCAAGGCCTGGAAGACCACGGAATGGTATCCCTGTCTATTCAGGAAGCATCCTCTGCTGTGCTTCAGGGCACGGATGGGGATATGGGTCCCATCCAGAGCCTCAAAGCAATTTGGGAAGCCCAGGCTGGCAAACCCCGCGATGACAGCATCTGGGTCCCCAAGCCACACGAGCCTGTGGAGGAGAAGGGCATTGATTGTGTGGACGACCTGCAGGGGAAGGACATGAGAGAACACCGGTAGGGGTGTGCAGGGTGTGGCTGGCCCTCCCCCCAGGGCTTCCTCCCCGGCTACCCCCCCCCAGGGCTTCCCCCCAGGCTCCTCCCTCCCTCCAGGGATTTCCCCTCCCTCCAGGGATTTCCCCTCCCCCCAGGGCTCCCTCCCGCCCCCTGGGTCCTCTTACCTCCATGAGGACAGCCCCGACGGTGGCCTTGCCCACGCCGAACTGCTGCCCTATGGAGCAGTAGCTGTCTGGAGTGGCCACCTTCCAGACAGCGATGCCGACCCGTTTCTCTACTGTCAGGGCACATCGCATGGGGTTGTCCTGGTGCCGTAAGGCAGCGGTGAGCCACTGGCAGAGCTCCAGGAATGTCTGCCGGCTCATTTGGAAGTTCCAGAGCCAGCGGTCATTGTCCCACTAGCCAAGCACCAGCCACTCCCACCAGTCCGTGCTAGTGGGATATCACCACAGCCGGCGGAGTGCGGTGGAGGGGGCTGGGAGAGCAGCAAGGTCTGGGGCTGCTTCCTCATCCACTGGGGGCAGCTCATCTTCCTCAAATAAAAGATGGTCAGCTGCCTCCTGCATGGCACTGAGCAGGGCAGCCACTGGTCCTCCAGGGGCGGGTGTGTGGGCCTCTGGCTGCTACTACTGCTGCTGCTGCTGCTGGGGGTCCATGGTGCTTCATGGGGTGTGCGTGCTTGTGCCTCTGCAGACCACATGCTGTGCAGGCTGAGGCTACGTCTACACGTGCATGCTACATTGAAATAGCTTATTTCGATGTAGCAAAATCGAAATAGGCTATTTCGATTAATAACATCTACACGTCCTCCAGGGCTGGCAACGTCAACGTTCAACTTCGATGTTGGGCAGCACCACATCGAAATAGGCGCTGCGAGGGAACATCTACACGCCAAAGTAGCACACATCAAAATAAGGGTGCCAGGAACAGCTGCAGACAGGGTCACAGGGCAGACTCAACAGCAAGCCGCTCCCTTAAAGGACCCCTCCCAGACACAGTTGCACTAAACAACACAAGATCCACAGAGCCGACAACTGGTTGCAGACCCTGTGCATGCAGCATGGATCCCCAGCTGCAGCAGCAGCAGCCAGAAGCCCTGGGCTAAGGGCTGCTGCACACAATGACCATAGAGCCCCGCAGGGGCTGGAGAGAGAGCATCTCCCAACCCCTCAGCTGATGGCCTCCATGACGGACCCCACTATTTCGATGTTGTGGGACGCGGATCGTCTACACGTGCCCTACTTCGACATTCAACTTCGAAGTAGGGCGCTATTCCCATCCTCTCATGGGGTTAGTGACTTTGACATCTCGCCACCTAACGTCGATTTCAACTTCGAAATAGCGCCCAACACGTGCAGCCGTGACGGGCGCTATTTTGAAGTTGGCGTCGCTGCTTTGAAGTAGCGTGCACGTGTAGACATGGCCTGAGTGTGTCTGGGAGGGGCCCTTTAAGGGAGCGGCTTGCTGTTGCCCCGGAAGTGCTAGTCCGCCCTGTGACCCTGTCTGCAGCTGTTCCCGGCACCCTTATTTCGATTTGGGCCACTTTGGTGTGTAGATGCTCCCCTGCAGCGCCTATTTCGATGTCACGCTGTCCAACGTCAACGTTGAACGTCGACGGCACCAGCCCTGGAGGATGTGTGGAAGCTATTCATCAAAATAGCTTATTTCAGTTTCGCTACAATGAAATAAGCTATTTCGATGTAGCATCCCAGTGTAGACGTAGCTATTAAGTGGTATCTTATTACACAATAAATCTCACTGACAGTTGTTTGGTAGTGAGATGTTACTCCGCATGAGGAAGGGTATCAAGCTCTGGACCTTAATAAGTAGTCATGGGAAGGAGTAAACTGAAAGTTACTTCATATTAACCAATGAAATAGCATAAACAGCTAGCTGAACAGTGAACTTACTCCTGCAGCTGTCCCATCCTGCAAAATTTCAGTGAATATGCTATATTTGGAAGTACACTACAAAAAACATTCAAGGAAGCTTGCTGAGAGAGCCAACATTGTCTAATGGTTACCCACTTTGAGATCAAGTGATGAAAAATGCCGCGTATACAATTATTAGGTAGTGGAAGATTTTTCCAGAGCACAAAGGGAATTTAGCTGCATGACTCTGGTTGGCTTTCCATGACAGACAAGTAGAGATCTTCTCTCTGCACCTCTGAAAAATCTACCCCAAATAACAAACACTTGACTCTTTTTTGTTTTTAACAATTACAAATTTGAGTTTTGCACTGCTAAAATAAAAACAAATTTCAAGAAAGATATATGTATTTTATAGTATGTGAAAGAGATTCTGAATGATGAATCAAATCAAAATCTCACACCAATGTGTTAAAGCCCAAAGGAGAATAAACTGTGTGCAAAGAGATAAGAGCGAAGCTTGCATGCAGGCTGCATACTCACAGGGAAGTTTGCAGCAGACTGTGGAGACTGCGCCCTGGGAAGATGACTGAGATGAGTACAAAATGCAAGCTAAGGTGAAAATCCTTCCAGGCCAAAGGGGTGGAGCCATGCAAATTACCCCCTACACAGAGCATGTTTCACCAGCAGGTTGGAAATGATGTTGAGCTTTCCAGACGTGAAGTATGCTGGCTGAAAGCTCGACTAGTTACAATGAACATTGCATCGTGTTCGGAACACTGTGCTCAGGAAGAGGCATGCGAGACACCTGACACCAGACATACCCTTGCTACCCATACAGCCAAATGCCATGTGGCTGAATTGCATGCCCTGCTCTTCCCCCTGTTTCAGGCTATCTAATATCAGTAGCACTGAGTAGTAGTAAAGGGTACATAGGCCTGGTCAGGTCAGGTCACCATACCCAAAGGTGTATTTCCACAAGGACCCAGGGAAACTCTGCCCTGTCCTTGCACATGCGGTGTTATAGCTGACCCACAGTGCATTCAGGGCTACTCACACCATCAGGAATAGCTTACAAGACTGTTGGCTCTAAAGTAAGCAGCTGCTGCAACATTAGGTCATGTTAACTTTAGATTGATCTCCAATTAACAAACTGCTCTACTTTTAGATGGAAAAAATACTGCCTCATGTTGCTAGACCCAAAAACTGACAGATTATTTTTCCTACAGGAAGAAATTGCCTCCAAAACACTGTGCCCAGGGTTGCAAATTTCCTGTCCTCAGAATCCAGTACAACTGCTGACAGCTAAAGATAGAACAAACGCCACAAAATAGAAGTGTGGAGAGACAACAAACAAGAGCGAGAAGGGAAAGAGAAGTATCTTGTAGTTCTGTGCTTAACTCGCTCTTTTTTTTTTTCACATATTCACACTTCCACCAACCCTCCCAATCCATCTAAGCTAATGTTCAGCCCTGTGGCTTTTTTGGAAATGGATATGCAGCACATACGAACAGCCATACGTATCTGGAGCACAGATGTTTGATGCTGTGTTTGCTAGCTAGCTAACAACATTATAGCAGCCAGATTTTTCTCAAGAGTGAGAGATGTTGGGGAATGGGCAAAGGGTGGGTAAGCCCGAGGGAATCATTCAAAATTATTGCACAGCAGGAAAAAGTAGTGAACTGAAAGAAATCTTGGTGGCAACAACGACAGTGGTAGCTCGTTCTGTAACTTGGCTTTGGCTGATGAACCAAACAACCCTGTATATCTTGTGAGCGGAGAGGAAGACCCCCAGGAGTATCTGTAGACAAGTTTTTCTTTTGTAGTTTAAGAGTTTAACTCTTTGATAATTTCTGACATTTTTGAGATTCAACTTTGTCATGGGCTATTAGCCTGTGTCACTGAGCTGAGCAGATGAATCTATCCAGGGAAATGGATGACACACAAAGAAAATGTGCATACAATTGAAATGTGAGACATCTCAGTTTGATGGTAAGGGATTCTGAAGCTAGTTTGCTGGTTTTCACACCATAAATGTAACCTGATTGCTTTGGTAGTGGTTGAGGTAAATAAAATACCACTTCACTGCACTCTCACTATGCAGTAACTCATTATGCAGGAACTATAAATCATAGTGGCCACAGTTTAGAAAATCAGCATTTTCCAATAAAGACTACTAGTTTAGGATGTATTTTTGCTGTTCCAAAAATGACAAACTTGACTTCTGGGCAGTTTATGGCATAGTTCTAAGTAAGAATTTATGGGAGTTGTACATATCTGCAAAACTTTTCTGGGAAAAAGAAGAACATGGCATTGTTTTATTTACCCTTTGTTAAGCATCTACACAAATGTATTATAATATAATGAACCTTGTGTTCAACATACCAAGCTAAGTTTTAAGTTTTATCTAACTCATACACAATTTGTAAGAAGAGTCCTACTCCAAAAATAATAATTAATAATAAACCACTTATTATTTGCATTACCATAGTATCTGGAATCCCCATTCAGGGACTAGAATATGGTGTGGTAGGAGATGTACAAACGTAGTACAAAACAACAGTACTTCCCTTACAGACCGTAGAATATAAGACAAAAAGACAACAGATTGATGAAGATGGATGAGGAGCACAAGGAAACAACGGCTACATCTACATGTGCACACTACATCGAAATAGTCTATTTAGATGAATAACATCTACACGTCCTCCAGGGCTGGCAACGTCGACGTTCAACTTCGACGTTGGGCAGCACCACATCGAAATAGGCGCTGCGAGGGTACGTCTACATGCCAAAGTAGCACACATCGAAATAAGGGTGCCAGGAAGAGCTGCAGACAGGGTCACAGGGCGGACTCAACAGCAAGCCGCTCCCTTAAAGGGCCCCTCCCAGACACAGTTGCACTAAACAACACAAGATCCACAGAGCTGACAACTGGTTGCAGACCCTGTGCATGCAGCATGGATCCCCAGCTGCAGCAGCAGCAGCCAGAAGCCCTGGGCCAAGGGCTGCTGCACACAATGACCATAGAGCCCCACAGGGGCTGGAGAGAGAGCGTCTCTCAACCCCTCAGCTGATGGCCGCCATGGCGGACCCCGCTATTTCGATGTTGCGGGACGCGGATCATCTACACGTGCCCTACTTCGACGTTCAACTTCGAAGTAGGGCGCTATTCCCATCCCCTCATGGGGTTAGCGACTTCGACGTCTCGCCGCCTAACGTCGATTTCAACTTCGAAGTAGTGTGCATGTGTAGACACGGCCAATGAGACAATACTGAGTAGCATAAACTCCACAGCCTGTTCTTTTGTCTCTCATAATCCACAGTGACGCCTGACAGTTTTTCCTTGGCCTTCTGAAGTCATGAACCTTTAGTCTGAGCAGTTAGGCAGTAATTGGGTACTGCAGAGTTGAGATGAGACAGGTATGTTCTTTTGTGTAATGGTCTTCATTTGTTAAAATGTCCACAGTTCCTGTTTCTCCAAACACATCAGAAACCAAATTATGACGTGTGCAGCCCCAGTGAACCCTCTGTCCAAGAAGTGCTGTCTCTGCTTCTTCTCCAGATCCTTCTCAGACTTCCTTCTCTAGGCCTTCTGCTGCCCTTGAGACAAACAGGTTCCAAACCCAATATTGTCACCCCAAGGAATCAGTGAAACCTCTCAGTCCGTATTGCTTAGCTCCGACCAGCCTTCTGCTGACCAGTTTGCAGGTACCTTTTAGGAGGGTTAAATGTTCTAGTCATTCGGGCTGAAAGCATGCTAGACACACCTACAGACTTGAACTGGGTCTAGGATTTTCTTTGGCACACAGGGCATTTTAGGTTGATTGAAATATGTAAAACCCATCCAGTAGGCCCCTGACTTACACAGAGATTGCATTCCTGTGCAACCCCACAGAAGGAAAATTTTGCATTTCTCAGGAGAGCCAGGAAATTGACCAGTGTAGCAGCACTGGACAGTTTCCTGTCTCCTGTGAGTGGCGTGGAGCTGCAGCCTGGCTCCCAGCTTCCTGCCACTCATAAGAGCCAGGAAACTGATGAGTGCTGCTGTGCTGGTCACTCTCCCAGCTCCTGTCAGTGGTGACAGCCAAGAGTCAGGCTGACGCCCTTGACAGGAACTGTGAAACCATTGCTGTCAGGGGCAGCAGCCTGACTCTCGCCACCTTTGACAGAAAATTGCTCCTGTCAGGGTGGACTAGGGAGAGGCTGACACTTCTGACAGAAGTGGTTTTCTGGCTCCTGTCAGTGGCTTCAGCCAAGAGTCAGGCTCTCAGTTGCTGTCACTTACAGGAGCGGGGAAACTGACCAGGGCAGCACCGCTGGTCAGTTTCCCTGCTCCTGTGTGTGTGGCAGGGTGCTGGTACCTGGCTCGTGGCTGCCCGCCATGCACAGAACTTGTGAAACTGACCAAAGCTGCTGCACTGGTCAGTTTCCCAGCTCTCCTGAGAGGCAGGTAGCCCAGAGCGAGGCACCAGCTCCCTGACTATCAGAGTCATTAACCTGAGATTCATGCAACTTGAGTGAGCATATCTCAGGGTTCTACTGGACAAGTTAATAGATGAAAGAACAGTGTGAACCTCCCGTGTCTTGTACTTGTGTAATCACTTGAACTTGTGAAAAGGTGTATGGAAAACATTGCAAATCCAAATGCTACTGATTGGCTTAACAGGGAAATCCTTAGTCAGCTTAAATTCAAAAAGGATGCATACAAGAAATGGAAACATGGGCAGTTGACTAAAGAGGAGTATAAACATACGGCTGGAGAATGCCGGACAGTAATCAGGAAAGCGAAAGCACAATTGGAACTACAGCTGGCAAGGGATGTGAGGAGTAACAAGAAGGGTTTCTACAGGCATGTGAATGATAAACAGGTTATCAGAGAAGGTGTGGGGCCATTACTGGATGAGGGGAGTAACCTAGTGACAGATGATGCGGGAAAAGCTGAAGTACTCAATGCTTTTTTTTGCCTCAGTCTTCACGGACAAAGTCAACTTCCCCAGGACAGTCCTAGATGATGCAGTATGGGAAGGTGGAGGGCAGCCATCTTGGGGAAGGAACAAGTTCTGAGCTATCTAGAAAAACTAGATGTGCGCAAGTCCAGGGTACTGAGGGAATTGGCAGAAGTCATTGCTGAACCTTTGGCCATTATCCTTGAAGACTCTTGGAGATCAGGGGAGATACCAGATGACTGGAAGAAGGCAAACGTAGTGCTCATCTTTAAAAAAGGAAAGAAGGACAATCCAGGGAACTATCGACTGGTGAGGCTTACCTCAATCCCTGAGAAAATAATGGAGGGAGTCCTCAAGGAATCCATTTTGGAGCACTTGGAAGAGGGGAAAGTGGTCAAAAGTAGCCAACATGGATTCACCAGAGGCAAGTCCTGCCTGAACAATCTGATTAGCTTCTATGACGAGGTAACTAGCTCTGTGGACATGGGGAAGTCAGTGGATGTGATATACCTTGATTTCAGCAAGGCTTTTGATACGGTCTCCCACAACATTCTTGTCCATAAGTTAAGGAAATATGGATTGGATCCTTGGACAATAAGATGGATAGAAAGCTGGCTTGATGGTCAGGCCCAACGGTTAGTGGTCAATGGCTCAATATCTGGATGGCAGTCTGTTTTAAGCAGAGTGCCACAAGGCCTCAGTTCTGGGGCCGGTGTTATTCAACATCTTTATTAATGACCTGGATGAGGGACTGGATTGCACCCTCAACAAGTTTGTGGATGACACAAAACTAGGCGGGGAAGTAGATACATTGGAGGGTAGAGAGAGAATCCAGAGTGACCTGGATAAATTGGAGGACTGGGCCAAAAGAAATCCGATGTTGTTCAATAAGGAGAAGTGTAGAGTCCTGCACCTGGGGCAGAAGAATCCCAAATATTGTTGCAGGCTGGGGACCAACTGGCTCAGCAGCAGTACGATGGAAAGGGACATAGGGGTTATGGTGGATGAAAGGCTGGATATGAGTAAACAGTGTGCCCTTGTAACCAACAAGGCTAATGGCATACTAGGGTGCATTAGGAGGCGTGTTTTGAGCAGATCTAGAGAAATAGTTATTCCTCTTTTTTCGGCACCGGTGAGGCCACATCTGGAATATTGTGTCCAGTTTTGGGACCCCCTGTATAAAAAGGATGTGGATTTGCTGGAGCAGGTTCAGCGAAGGGCAACAAAAATGATTAAGGTCTGGAGCACAAGACCTATGAGGATAGGCTGAGGGATTTGGGCTTGTTTAGTTTACAGAAGAGAAGACTTAGAGGTGATTTAATAGCAGCCTTCAACTTCCTGAAGGGGAGCTCTAAAAAGGAGGGTGAGAAACTGTTCTTAGTGGAGTTAGATGTCAGAACAAGGAGTAATTGTCAGAAGTTGAAGAGAGAAAGGTGTAGGCTTGATATTAGGAAAAACTACTTCACCAGGCGGGTGGTGAAGCATTGGAATGTGCTGCCTAGAGAGGTGGTGGATTCTCCATCCCTTGACGTTTTTAAGTCCTGGCTGGACAAGGTCCTGGCTGGGATGACTTAGTGGGGGTTGATCCTGCTTGAAGCAGGGGGCTGGACTAGATGACCTCCTGAGGTCCCTTCCAGGCCTGTGATTCTGTGATTCTGTGATTTATGTCATCTTTGCTTCTTCTTTGTTCCAAATGCAAGGAACTGGAGAAGTCAGCCGAGCTGGCTCAAATATTGCAAAGGCTTTCCTGCTTGTGAAGGGGCTTCAATAGACATATCAGCAAAAGGAAAGCAGTTTGCTGAGGAAGATTCCAGGGGAAGTAAACAACTTCAACCAAGCCTAAATAAAGGAAGGTTAGGATTCACTGGCAAAATTTGAATGCATTTGCCAAAGAGATTTTTGTGGTATTTATTCTGTCAGTAGGAATTGAGCTTGCAGATATTTTTGGGAGACAGAAAGCAAAAGGACCATTGAAGACAGGTCCACCAACCAGGGTGCAAAGTGAACATTTGCTCTAGGGCCTGATGATTTGAAGGGGCCCAGGACTCTGGCCATTACTGTGACAGTGGCAGCCCTCAGAGCCCTTGGCTCTTTAATCACTATTGGAGCACTGCTATGGTACTCTGCCCTGCTCTTTCGGCTTCCTGGGAAGGTGAAGGAGCTGCACTGAATGCTCCAGGCAGGGCTGGAGGGGGAGGGCAAGGGCTGGTGCTGCAGTCTGGAAAATGATAAGGGCCAGCTCCCCTTAGCCCTGCCCTTTCTGCTCTCAGCCGCACCCCTTTAAGAAGCAAGGAGCCAATCCCCACCACCACCTTCCCCAGAGGCCTATTGTGGCTGTCTGCTCTCCCAGTTGGAGAAGAAGAAAGTATCAATTTGGCTTAAAGGAGGACTTCATTCTAAGACAAGTGGATGTAGGAGGAATTGGAATCCTCAAAATCTTTTCACAAACTTTTTTAAGGCTTAACTGGGCCCAGCTACAATTACCCCTTCATAAGTAAAAGTAGGAATAACTGGTCAGTTTTCACTATGGAGAGAGCTAAACAGCAGGGTTCCTCCAGTGACTGTACTGACTGTGCTATTCAACATACTTAAAAATGATTGGGAAAAAGGTTGAAGAAGAGAGGTTTGCAGATGACATTTAACCACTCAAAACAATGAAGTCCAAAACTGACTGAAAAGTGTTAAAAAGGGACCTCAGAAAAGAATTGTTGTCTGGGTGGCCAGACAAAAAATGTTGTTTGAAATTCATTGTTGATAAGTACAAAGTAATTACAACATATATAAACAAAATGATGGGGTCTAAATTAGCTACTATTAGTTAAGAAAGAGATCATGAAGTCATTGTGGACCTGTCTCTGAAAACATCTGCTCAGTATGCAGCAGCGGCCAAAAAAGCTAATGGGATGATCGAAAGCATTAAGAAAGGGATAGAGAATAAGACACAAAATATCATAGTGCCACAGTGAACCCATGCTCGAATACTGCATGTGTTTCAGGTTCCTTTATCTCAAAAAGCCGTATTAGAACTGGAAAAATTACAGAGAAAGGCAGCAAAAATTATTAGGGCTATAGAATAGCTTCCATATGAGGACAGATAAAAAAGAGTAGAACTGTTCAGACTGGAAAAGAGACAACAAAGGAAGGATAGGATAGAAATCGATAGAACAATGAAGAGTGTGGAGAAAGTGGATAAGGAAGTGTCATGTATTGTAGCATGTAACCCAAGAACCAGGTTTACCCAAAGAATGTAATAGGCAGTCAGCATAAAAAGGATTCCATCACTCAAAACAACTCATTGAAGGGGATGTTCTAAAGGCCAAAATTCTGACCAGGTTCAAAAAAGAATTGGAAAACTGCATGGAGTATAGTTCCATCAATGGCTGTAAGCCAAGAAAACCATGATCCCATGCTCTAGGTGTCCCTAAGCATCTGCTTGCCATCAGTGGGCCTGATAGCAAGCATTTCTGGTAACATTACCATTGTTGCACTGTTGGAGATACTATGGCTTCTGTCAGGCTCTGCAGGTGTGAATGCCTCCAGACATCACTGTTTTTGAGGGCAACCTCCTCCCAACTCTGCCCTCCCATCACTGAACTGTATCCAAGATTCTTGATCTGGCCTGTTAAAAACAGTCTTTGGGGAACTGAGGACCCTAACCCTGGGTCAGGGCAGTGCAGCAAACAAACAGAGTTTAGCAGTTTTTAGAGGCCTTGGCCTTGATTCAGGCAGGGGCACCAAACACACAATAAGGGCCCTGCCCTGGTTCAGACTGGGTCAACAACCAACCCAGTTAACAGTTTATAAGTTCAGGCACCCAGACTTCATTCATGCAAGGCAGCAAACGCAGTTCCCGAGGGTGGGGCAACAAATACACACAGGTACAACCACGTAACCCGTAGCAGATAGTTTGTGTCCTTGTTCTGGAGTGGCGCAAGCAAATTGCCTGCGGCAGCAAACGGAGAAGACTGCCACCCAGTAGGTGGGTGGCAGGTGGAATACAGGCCTGCCCACTCCACTGCATCCCAGCCCAGGGCCCTGTTAGTGGCAAAGTGGTCTGCTGCAAGGGACAGCATGTATCCATGCTGCAACACTCTGACTTGAGGCCCTTAACAGTCCTCACTACTCCCTGGGACACTTCTCTTCTCGCCCCCAGCACATATCTGGGCATCAGACCTCACCCTCGGGAGCTCAAGGGTGTCTAGGTGGTACAGGCCAATCCTCGGCCTCTTGCAGGTCCAGCAGTCCCAGCCAGTCCTCAGGCATAGGTTGGTGCAAGTGTTTGGGCCGGTTCTCTGAGTCAAGCATGACTGGCAGTCCAGGCCCATCCTCCATGTCTAGCAATCCTGGTGGTAACAGCCAAACCTTGGTCTCCCAGACAGGGAGTTCTGGGCATTCCTCTGGAAACTGGGGACAGACTGACCCTTCAGGATGAGCTTTTATAGTTCTGGCCCCACCTCCTGCCTTCCGGTCAGGTGACCAAGAGAGGTTGGGCTCTTCCCAAAAATGGCTCTCAGAGGGATTCCTCTGCCTCCAGGTCAGGTGGAGGAGTGATTCCTCCCCCTCACTACAGTCCACCTTTTATCAGAAAATAAAGGGATAGCTATTTGTAGCTTAAATTACTTTAAAAAAATGACCACCTAGATCTTGACTAAGGCGCATCTATGAGATAAAATTGATTCTATTAAAATCAATTTCTTAACACTAGGTTTTCTCAATTCAATTTTGAGCATCTTCACCTTCCCACAAAATCGACTTACTGCTGCCACACACAAGTAGTTTAAATCGAGTTTATATCGAGTGCTGCTGCAGTGTCTTGTGGGAACCTATCCCACAGTTCCCTGAGCCTTGTTGCATTCTGGCCACACAAATAGATGTGGGTATATGATGCCATCTTCCCACATTTCATTCCCCTCTTTCCCCTGACATGTTAAGTATGTTTAAGTAGACACAGCTGCTACACGGAAACAGCATGCCTAGGCTTTATTTTGGGCTTGGACATTGATTTATGCCTCCTGGAAAAGAGGACTCTAAGTAGACAGAGGTGCTACACTGAAATTCGAATGATTCATCAAGCTAAAAGACCCCAGACTACAGCCAGGTTTGGACCTGGAAAAGAAGACCCTAAGGACAAGAACATTCCCTACTGCAAGCATTACTTCAACAACTGTGGTAATTGTATAGATAATGTATTGCCTTCATTGAGTATCGCTGAGGGCGGCTAAAAGAACCCCGGCTAGAGCCAGCTCCCAAAAATCATTACTGTTGAAGAAGAAGTCCCCTGGGTTCCTAAATAAAACCCCTGCTAAACCCAGCCCCCGAAAGTCATTAAAGCTAAGGGAGATGTCCCCCAGGCAGCTAAAAGACCCCCAGCTATAGCCAGGCCCTGAAAATCATGACCCTCACCTTGTGCAAGCTGTCTGACACCTTGTGCAGCACATCCTTTTATTGGTTCAGGGTCAAACCATATGATGAGGCTGGGCACAGGAATGCTTTAGACTGTGTGGCGCCTGCCAGGGAGGGAACGCAGGGGATGTGGTCATCAGGAAAACATGTAAAAGGCTGAAGTTTCTCTGACTACCAGACAAGCACTACCCACCACCCACTGTCTAGCTGACAGATCGTACAGGGGGGCAGAAAAAAGGCAGATAGCAGGGATATACACAGAACCACAGTCTCCTAGCAAAGAAAAAGAAAAAAGATTTTTCAGCCTTTCAGGACCCTACAGCCATGGGCTTGCAGGGACTGAATTGTTACTGTCTTCCTGTTGCCTAATTCCACTTCAATTGAGAGCAGTGGAGATGTAAGAGGCCAGAGCGGAGAACTGTGGTGCATTGTGGGGCACATATGGGACATCTGTGGAGGCTAACGAATTTGGTTTAAGGACATGCTGCAACCTCACTACCCTTCATTTGGAATTTTCAGTTTGAATTGAACACTACACCCGTCGGATTACTACAATTAGGATTTCAACATCATTTTGATTTTAGTGGTGCATAAATGGAGGTAATGGAATTTACAGTGGGGACAGGCACTTGAAAAAATCAGGCTGACTGACTTAAAATCAATTTTATCTCATAGCGTAGACACAGCACAATATCACTTCCTCATCAATCAGTATACCTGCAAAATACCTACAAGGAGAAGAGATGAAAAGAGAGATCAGTGAGGATGTACAAATGATTTTTTTAATTCTATCTTACACATGGATGCCCAGGGACTCTCCAACAGTGCTGCGGCATCTGCAGCAATGCTGGGCCCCCGACAGGTGGTGGGAAGACGCCACAAAACAAAGCCTCACCACCTTTTAGTTTCCGGAACCCACCCCCGTGGCCTTTGTCGGGATGCACCCCTAGAGGATACAGACCTATGTTGGAACCCCCACGGGAAGACTGAGGTCAATGAGAGCAATGAGGCAGGCAACAGAGATATGTGAAACACAAGTGGTTTATTAATACACTAGGAAAGAACAGGAAGTATTACTGCCAGTCCTATTCTAATATCAGTATACACTTACTTGGATCAAAATCAGTATACACTTACTTGGATCAACAGGAAGACGACCATTTTTAATACCAGGCTGTGACGTGGTCTCAGGTAAATTCGGCCCAGGGCCAGTTCAAAGGAAATTAACATATATGTGTATATGTATATATTTTGAAATAAAAGGCAGGAGAGGGCGCTACTCCTCTTTACCCTTACCGGGGACCGGGTTGCTACTCTGATCCCAATAGTAATAGTGATTTTGTAAAAGGCTGATGAAGGTTGTCACCTCTCTATCAAGTCGAATAGAAAAGACAAGGAGAGGGGAGGCCATGCCTTCACCTTGGTAAGTATTCTTTGTTGGTACCAATATTTTAACAAGCTAATAACATTTTTCCCCCTAACTAGGTTATTAATAGACTAACAACTATTACCTATAATTTACTACTAAAATGGTTTAACAATCCTATCTATTACTAACTTAATTAACAATCCTATCTACCACTAAGGTTCCTATTAAACAAACAACTTATCTATTAAAACTAACATTTAAAATAACTATCTATGACAAACAGATTAATTGAAGTGGTAACAGTTCCAAACTACAAGAAGTCTTAGTAAGTGTCTCTTGCACTGGAACTCAGCCAGTGGCCAGCAAGGCCTGGCCTAAGGTCGGTCCTCAGGGTGCTGTGCCTGCCCTGCCTGACAGGCACACAGCAGGGGGATCGGCCTTGCTCCCCTACTAGGGACCTACTAGGGGTCCCTTAAGCTACTGGCGGGAAAGGTATCACCTTGTCTGCAGGCCCTGTGCAAAGCACAGGTCTGCCTGTAGGTTAGGATACTTGTCGGGTAGAGATTTGTTACGTCCAGTAGTAGGCCACTGCTGGTTGAGCAGGCGATGAAGGCGGGTGCTGCTGGACTCTTGATGGGCCCTGGGGTTCACAACACCAGAGACGCAGTACCTGCTCGGATGCAGGCCAGTTCAACCTCTGGCGAGCTGGCTGTCAGGGACGCCGCCTTGCTGCCAAAGCTGCCGCCACAGGAACGCGGGCTGGTAACAGTCTTGCGCCTCTCTGGGTGGTGACAGTCTTGTGCCTCCTGCTTCAGTTTTCGCCCTGAAGGGCTGACCTAGGGACTTAGTGGATGCTCTTAAGAGCCACGCCTTCCCGTCCAGGGATGTGCGGAATGGGCTGCATGCCCTGCTTATTTAGAAATCCCTCATAAATATTCATAAGGTAATCTGCATAAGTCATCTGCATTTAGAATTCCAAGGGGGATCAAAAAGTGACCAATCACAGCACTTGATTGCGAGCAGCTGTGACCTCACTGCAAGTCCTTATGAATTATTCATGAGCAGATTCAAATTGCTGGGGGAGCTACCGGTCAGAAAGAACTGTTACTGTGCTGCCAATGGGCAAGCAATGACAATTTAAAGCTTCATGTGTCTGTGGGGATCTTTATCATACAGCCCCTTCCCACCAAAATCATGCTGTCCCTGACTCACGGGGGCGATAATGCCTGTGTAGAAGGTTTGTACACGACAATGGATTCTCCACAAAATGCTGCTATTTGTAAATTAGTCAACAGTGGCAGATGTACAGATAGTCATACCTGGCTCTGTCATGGAAAATTCCAAGCTGTACTGTCAAGAAAGTTCACCTGTGTCCCTTAGAAGGAATTGGGCCTTTAACAATAACTGAAGGGTATGATAACTAACTTGGAGTTCTACAATGTACTAAGTGGCTTTCTTTATAAACAGGCAAATAGTCCAAGGCCCATGAATAGGTATGGACAGGGGTATAGCATGAGCAAGATGCCACAAGTGAAGGATTCTCCCCTCCATATGGTCCTGGCAAAGCAAACTGTGCTTTGTCTCTGATAATTGGCTGCTGCAGTAGAGTAAGAATTTCCCACTATTACATTATTGACTTTTTTCATTCAAAGGAGCCTGAAGTTCAAACCTATTATACCCTTTATACATTCAGAGAGAAGCTTGAACATAAAACCACAGTTTCATTTCTAGTCACTTAATAACAGGCTGCCAGGTAACAATATGATTGGCTGACACAGATTCCATTTCATATCATCATTGACAGAGATATATTTATTTTCAAGTATTTAAACGTTTAATGATAAATGCATGTTCTGATCACAGATTTTCTTAATATAAATCTTACAATTATGCCATAAAGTGAATATGAACTCTGCAGAAATAACTAGAAAATCTATGCCAAATTTGAAACATACATGGATCTTCATTATTTTTATGAGAAATTCAGTGAAAGAGCCGTAAGTCTTCTTTTGTGACGGTATCAAATTAACATAATTAGGGATGCAAAATAACTTTATTACCCTTTCACATCATTTTACAAATAACTAAGGTTTGTAATGTTGTAGTATAGCTTGTACAGTCCATCGTTCAAAGGTTAGGAGATGCAAATACTCCCCATGGCTATGTGCTTGTAATCAAATACAGTGCTTAAGAAGGGACTAATTAAAAATGTTTTGATGATGGCAGCATAATACTTAATAACCTTTGTAGTGAAGCAGCTGTGCAGCAAATATAAAATTTTCTCATGCTTTGTGTGTGTGCATGAATATATGTGTCTTTGTTTGCAAGCAGTAAGAAACAAGGGTGATGCTAATTGGCAAAACAGCTGTTATGCATACACATGGGAGGCTTTGACTCTATATAGCCATGCTGGTTTACTGTACTGGCAAAGTGTACCTAATGTGGATGGTGCTTCATACTTTTGCCAGCATAGCTTATCCCAGGTCTCTCACTAGCACTAGAAAGAAGGAAGGAAGCAACAATGCAGTTTCCCAATATAACTGCACCTACAACTAGGGGCTTTTGTTGGTATAACTACTGGTGACAAATGATGCCTCATCACACCCTAGCTGCGTCTACACGTGCACGCTACTTCGAAGTAGCGGCACCAACTTCGACGTTAGGCGGCGAGACGTCGAAGTCGCTAACCTCATGAGGAGATAGGAATAGCGCCCTACTTCGACGTTCAACGTCGAAGTAGGGACCGTGTAGACGATCCGCGTCCCGCAACGTCGAAATTGCCGGGTCCTCCATGGCGGCCATCAGCTGGGGGGTTGAGAGATGCTCTCTCTCCAGCCCCTGTGGGGCTCTATGGTCACCGTGGGCAGCAGTCCTTAGCCCAGGGCTTCTGGCTGCTTCTGCGGCAGCTGGGGATCTATGCTGCAGGCACAGGGTCTACAACCAGTTGTCAGCTCTGTGTATCTTGTGTTGTTTAGTGCAACTGTGTCTGGGAGGGGCCCTTTAAGGGAGCGGCTTGCTGTTGAGTCCGCCCTGTGACCCTGTCTGCAGCTGTGCCTGGCATCCCTATTTCGATGTGTGCTACTTTGACGTGTAGACGTTCCCTCGCTGCGCCTATTTCGATGTTGGGCTGAGCAACGTCGAAGTTGAACATCGATGTTGCTGGCCCTGGAGGACGTGTAGACGTTATTCATCGAAATAGACTATTTCGATGTTGGCTGCATGTGTAGACGTAGCCCCTGAGTGATATAGTTACATCAGCAAGTTTTTTGTGCAGACCTGACCTCCAAGACTCAATGACTTAGCAAGTGGGAGGTCCATATTTTCCTGCAGACTGACATACCTATGAAGGAAATGTGGGTTCACTGGAGAGGATCACTTGGGCTTTACAGAGCCCTTGGGCCTGCACGTATTTGTAATTCTTCAACAGGGAGCTTTCAAAATGGAACAACAGATCACACTTATCAGAGTATGTCCTGAAAAGTAAATAGAATAAGCGTTATGCAATAATCAACGTTTTAAAATGGCATTTCCATTTCCCAGAAGGTCTTTGAAAAGTTTTTGTTCTTCTCTTCCATTTCATTTCTCACCGTTATCACCATGGGATTAATTTCATATAATGTTGTTTTTTTTTTCCTGAATGCTAACCTGCACAATGGGTTAGATTTATAGTTTTCTAGTCAGATGTCCTCTGATTTTTAAAATAATTCTCCACAGTATATACTTTATGTGAGAGGACATTTGAACATGATAAGTCTTAGCCTTTTTGAGCAAATCTTCAAACACATAACAGTAAACCCTTGATTTAAGAGACTAACAGGGGGTGGGGGATGTGTGTTCATGCCGGAAGTCCATTAAATCTGAATGGTTTACTGTATGACAATGCACTGACCTTCCCAAGCCATTACGTACTCCTGTCCTCTGCCCCACTTTTCCCTTCCCCCATATTACTCCTTTCTTCCCCTCAAACCTCCATCTCCCTCTCCCAGTTACCAGGAAAGAAGCTTCATGCTGGCCTGGCTCCTCCCATCTCTCACGGCTCTCAGCATGCTCAGAGCTCCAGCGGCTCCTCTGGCTCTAGTGGCTTGAGCTGTGGGAGCGGCTTCAGCCATGGCAGCTGCTCCAGCCTCTTCAGTGGCTTCCCAAGATGCTCCAGCAGCTCCACCATCCCTGGCAGCTTCAGTTGCTGTGGTGGCGCCAGCCGTTCCAGAATCTCCAGTGGCATCAGCGGCTCTGGTAAGTCACCGACATTTACTTTCTTTGGGGTGGGGGGTGGCAGTCCATTATTTCTAAAGTCTGTAAAATAAGGGTAATTTGAATCCAGGGTTTACTGTACAGAAATTGTCACATAAGGACTTTTCCAGCATTCTATCTCCAGCCATGGTCTTTAAAAGAGGAATGTGAAAAGCTTCTATAACATACGTAACTCAATGACAAACAACATGGGTTGAGGAACTGGTGGTGTGCAAGGAAAATAGATTCCCAAGTCCAGCCAATGATAACTTTATACCCAAAACCATGAGCTTCAACATCCCAGCTAATGACTAGCCCAGACAATACAAATGCAGGTGCTATTCTTATTTAAATGTATAATCCTTTTGTTTACTCTTACCAAAACATTTGCTTTAGTCATACCTCTGCGCTGTGATTTCCTCATGCTAATTATGCACTGCAGAGCCAATCAAAAAACAAAATGAATATCTCAACAAGCCATCTCAAACAGGGTTGTACGTGTTAGGAAAAATAATGGTTTGTTAACCAAAAAGGCTGAAAGGTGATTGTGATGGTGTGTCAGTGTTTTGCATGTATGTGGCTGTGTGCAATAATCAATCTATAAGAATGTGGTTTTGATAAATGTTGCTTGCCCCATGAAAGCCTGAGATCCATTGTTCATTATGCGAATTTTTATGGCATAAGGGTTTCCTGATTGACACTAATTGACTGCTCCTCCTGAGGGTTAATTGACATATGTTTGTCTTTATAAAGTAGCATTGATAATTAGCACTTTACTCACTTTGAAAAATGTTTGTAGCTGAAATGCCAGTGTATCTTGGTAACATGGCTTGTAAGTAAAATAATTTTGATTACTCTTGAATGGTGGTTGTGTTTCATATTCCATTAATATTTTTCAGATCTTTATTCTAAAGAGATTGTGATGGGCTCATTTGTTGCTCTGTCACATATTTCAATTAGACATTACATACAAAGAATTTCCTTTAGTCTGTTACAATCAGTGAAGTTTTGTGGCTTAATCCTGTGCACCTGTTTGAAAACATACCAAGATTTTTTAATATATCAAGCAAGCTTATTTCTTTCCATCACTGCAGTTCCTCTTATTTACAATACCTTTGTTGTTGGCGGAGGACACTTTCTCAGACACTCCAGTGTTAAAACAGTCACACATTTTATACCAAGGCGTGAACAACAATTATTAATAGTTCTGTTATAGAAGACGACAAGCATGTTGGGTTATCTTGTTTATTGTTATTATTCCACTTGTAGCGAGTAATGGAGTATGTTGTAAAAGACAGTACGCTAAAGATGTAGGTTGCTTTTTGCAGAGAACTCACTTACGTAAATTGTCTACTTGGATATTTTTCTATTGGCATTTTTGGAGATAATATAATAGGTAGAGCAGTGAGGTGAATTAATCTGTCAGATTTTACAATCCTCTGAAGACTCCTATCTGTACTTTTATTGTCAAAAACCACATAACAGTAAAACAGAATAAATAAATTTGATTCATATATAAAAATATTATTGTAGTCCAAATATCAAGAGCAATGTTGACAAACTTTATATCACAACTGAAAATCTGAGAGTATAATAAACCACAGAGCAAGATTATGGCCTTAAATTGCGAAAATGCTTGGTTACAGGAAAGTATATGTACAGGTTGAATGGATTTATGCTATATAATTTATTTAATGATTTAGACCTTTGTGTATTTCCTAACAATCCATAAAAAGACATTTTTTATGAATTTGTAATTTAAAATGTATTGACCAATTTATGTGAACACATTGCATCACCCAGCCTATTTCAAGCCATTTGTTGTTGACACTGGTATTTGTGATGTATGACTGATCACCTAAATCACCATCTTCCTTTATGATAAGATGGCAAAAAATGTTATAAACAAGAAGAGGTGAATGAAAGGGATTTTAGGATAGCCATATGAATCCTTTCATGAATGAACTTCTGCATCAGTGCTGCCACCATTATGAATGTTGCATGCCACAGTGAGAACACCATTCCATCAGAGTTGGACTCTCCAATCCAGGACCACACCGATGCCCTGTCAGGTTTGGCACAGTGGTCAGCAAGCTCATTGAGGGAGCTTGCTGTCACAAACGTGGAAGCACTTTGAGGTACTTCAGGCATCTTCCATGGAAGGCCTTGAAGATAAACAGTGAAACTTAGAACGTAACCTGATATTCCACAAATAGCTAATACGATGACACAGCACTGAGATAATATTCTCTGGGCAATTGTGTGACTGGAGATACAATGTGTTGCATGCTGGAGTATTTAAAACTTTATAAACTAATGTTTTAACTAAACGATTCATTTCTAGATATCACCCAGTACATGTTGTGTTTTGTTCTATAAAAGAATAATGGCTGTAGAAATATTAACTGAGCAGAACTTTTCAAGTACTAATAAAGCAGAGCAGAAAAAGTAGGTGACAAGTTACCTTTAGCAAAAATGCTAGCAGCTGTTGGGATTCATCTTATTGCTGAAAACAGAACTGTATATTTCTCACAGTCAACTCTAACAAATCTCTCAATACGGCATCTGTGTAAGTGAAGTCACAGATTATTTATGGTTATAAGGAAGTATCAGAGTGCCACACTTAATCCAATTAGTGAGGGAATTTACGAAGATGGTGTTAGAGTCTAAAAGGACATTCTATAAGAGAGCAAGTGATCTTTCTAGCCTGAAGTGGATAACCAAATTAATAACAGTGGAAGATTAACTGTAGTTAGATGCTGCATTTTCAACAGAAAGAATGGTGTCTGATAATAAAGAAGTTTCCGTGTGACTAGCCACAATAACTGACTGCATGAGTCTTTTTAGGGTGATAAGTAACATAGTTTTTATGAGGCAGACTAAAATGAGATTCCAGAGAAAGAGACAGGAAAGAATGATCAGAGAGAGTTAAATTGCTGACAAGAAGATTGGAAAGTTGAACACTATGTGGAACAAATAAATCAAGAATGTGATTGTACATGTTGGGATATAAACACACACACAAGAAACCAAAACCAACATCACCCTGAACTAATTTCAGAAATTCCTGTTTAGTCAGGAGTCTAGGGAACTCAAAACATTATTTAATATTTGGCATCATTACCATTCAGATGGAGGAGACAAAACTGCTTTGATTGAACAAAAGTTTTGTTCCTGTCTGGATAGTTAATTGTAACTGTAGGCCAGGTCCTCAACTAGTACAAATTATCATATTCCCATTTAAATCAATGGCTTTAGTCCACTTTATGCTAGCTGAGGATATGGCACTATATGCTTTATGAAGAAGTTGTCTATCAAAACATTTAACACACTGATTCCATTTTCTGTACTTTGCTTTATATTATTTTATCCCTTTTTCATATACTGCCATAGTGCTCAATGAGCTACTATATTTAGACATGGTTAGGAATTTTTCAACAAAGACACCTTTTTGTTGATATAGCACTGTAGTTTGCTTGATGAGCAAACCTGTAGGCGGGCCTCTGACTTCAGCTTTTCTCCTGGTTCATACATCCTGTTTGTTTTCAAGTGACCACCACCACCAAGAAGAAGAAGGGTCAACATGTCCCTAACCTTTGGATGAGGTCTCAGATGGACTGTCTATTTGAAATAATCCTTAATTCTGCCCTCCTTGGGCAGAGGGGGAAGAGGTCACAGCCTCAGGTCCTAAAATTAAAGCAGTATACGCTGTTTGGCCTGTCCACTTGCTGACTTTCTCCTGGGTAATTTCCTAATGTCTCTGCATCTCAAGTTGGAGCCTTGTCATAGTGAGCATAAGATCTTATCCCCACACTTTAGGGTCAATCCCTACAGCCTTCTTGAGCTCTTACCCACCTGGGGAATGTTTTGGGTGGGGGAAGGCTCCAGACCAGATCCCATTGGTGGAAGTTTCCTTTCCTGTAGCTACTGAACAGTACTGCTCCAAGCAATGGCTTTTTTCAGTCTTCCCTCATCTAGTTCTGCTAATGTTTTTCTCCTCAGAGCATGCCCAACTGTACCTGAGAGCAAGGGCTCCCCAGACCAGTAAAGCTTCAGCCCTTCCCCTCTTTAAAGATGGGAATTTTTTTTTGCCCAGCTCTAATATTAGGCATTGTAATAAAAATTAAATATATGACACTAAAGTAAACATCTGCATTGGCTGAGAGCTATATAACTCTAGAGCTACGTCTACACGTGAAGCCTACATCGAAGTAGCTTATTTCGATGTAGTGACATCGAAATAGGCTATTTCGATGAATAACGTCTACATGTCCTCCAGGGCTGGCAACGTCGATGTTCAACATCGACGTTGGGCAGCACCACATCGAAATAGGCGCTGCAAGGGAACATCTACACACCAAAGTAGCACACATCGAAATAAGGGTGCCAGGCACAGCTGCAGACAGGGTCACAGGGCAGACTCAACAGCAAGCCGCTCCCTTAAAGGGGCCCTCCCAGACACAGTTGCACTAAACAACACAAGATCCACAGAGTCGACAACTGGTTGCAGACCCTGTGCATGCAGCATGGATCCCCAGCTGCAGCAGCAGCAGCCAGAAGCCCTAGGCTAAGGGCTGATGCACACGATGACCAGAGAGCCCCGCAGGGGCTGGAGAGAGAGCGTCTCTCAACCCCTCAGCTGATGGCCACCATGGCGGACCCCGCTATTTCGATGTTGCGGGACGCGGATCATCTACATGTGCCATACTTCGACGTTCAACTTTGAAGTAGGGCGCTATTCCCATCCCCTCATGGGGTTAGCGACTTCGACGTCTCGCCGCCTAACGTCGATGTTAACATCGAAATAGTGCCCAACACGTGTAGCCATGACGGGTGCTATTTCGAAGTTAGTGCCGCTACTTCGAAGTAGCGTGCACGTGTAGACACGGCTTAGCTGTGTACATATCTGACTTGCCAACATTAATAGTATTCTTAACTTACACTCCAAAACTCTTGCAGTTTACTACTTAGTTAGTCTTCTTTTCTTTTCAGCTATAGCAATTTTTACTGCTCAAAAATAAATCTATTAGCATACTTGTAACCAAGAGAGTCAGAAGGAGATTACCTAAGTGAGAAATGCGAGATGTGGCAGTCAGTAGGGGATTACGTAATGTTCATGACAGCTTCAGTTTGCCAAGACCTATTGTTTCCAAAACAGAACATCTTTCAGGGATTAAAAGTACTATTTCTTTCATATACCAGTGCCCATAATCAAGTATGTCAAAGAGATTCATTCTCTTATCACATTATTAGTACATCATTTTAACCCTACCGACTGCGGTAGAGTTTCTTTTCATTTATACTTAAGCAATTAAGATGAAAAGTAAGTCCAACGTGTTCTCTGTTTCTCTATGGAACCTTTGTGCTATATGTGCCATTCAACATCAGCATTACAAATTATACAAAGACTTGTTCCTTCAAAAAAGCTATCTTTCCAAAGTCATGTACTAAATATTGCTTGGTCCCTGCTACCAAGCAAATCAAAGTTCACTTTGACTCTCTTATAAACATTGCCCTTCTGAGCACTATAACTACAGTGAAAATTATTTATTTCACTATTTTTTCTTCATTTGAGGCTTTTCATTATGTAAATTCAAAGATGTGCAAGAATATCCCCCTTCTGGCTCTTCTGAATAAAAGCTATTCATTTTCACAATGTTTATTTAAAGGGATCAGAAACTTGATAGAACTACTCTTGTTAATCAGACTGATTCATTAAAGATGGAATTTCATTTTCTTTTCATAGAGCCTGCAAAGAAAAACTAATCTTTTCAGAGTTTACCATGACCTTGGATGGGAATATTATATTCTATAAAGTGATTTTTCATTGGTTTTATTTGCAAATCATATGATCATACAATCATAGAACAATAGAGCTGGAAGAGACCTAAAAAACCCATCAAGTCCAGCCCCCTGACCTAGGCAGGACCAAACCCATCAGATCAGCCCAGCTATGGCTTTGTCAAGGCGAGACTTAAACACCTCCAGGGATGGAGACTCCACTACTAATAAGATTGGTCAGGCATGATTTACCCTTCATGAATCCATGCTGACTATTCCTGATCACTTTCTCCACCTCCAAGTGCCTCAAAACGACTTCCTTGAGGAGCCCCACCATGATTTTTCCAGGGACTGATGTAAGACTGACCAGCCTATAGTTCCCTGGGTCATCCTTCCTCCCTTTTTTGAAGATGGGCACTACATTTGCCTTTTTCCAATCATCCGGGATCTCTCCTGATCTCCACGACTTTTCAACGATGACAGCCAAGGGCTCGTCAACAACATAGGCCAACTCCGTCAAAGCCCTCGGATGAATTAGGTCTGGGCCCATGGATTTATGTACGTTTACCTTTTTTAGATAGCTCCTGATCTGTTCTTTCCCCACCAAAGGCTGTCCACCTTCCTCCCAGAGTACATCACTTATCGCATTAGTCAGGGAGCTGTCCTTGTCCTTGAAGACAGAGGCAAAGAAAGCATTAAGTACTTCAGCTTTCCCTACATCATCTGTCACTGGGTTACCTCCCTCATCCAGTACAGGCCCCATGCCCTCTCTGATCACCTTCTTCTTGCTAACATGCCTGCAGAAATTTTTCTTGTTATCCTTCACATTCCTCGTGTGTCGCAATTCCAGTTGCGCTTTCGCCTTCCATAAATGCCCTACATTCTCGAGCTATACATTTATATCCCTCCCTAGACATCTATCCAAGTTTCTACTTTTTGTAAGCTCTCTTTTTGTGCCGAAGTTTTCCAAGGATTTCCCCAGTAAGCCACTCTGTTCTCCTACCATATTTACTTCCTTTGCTGCACATAGGCATGGTTTCTTTCTGTGCCTTCAATAGGGCTTCCTTAAAATACCACCAGTTTTCCTTGACTCCTTTTCCCTTCATGGTAGCATCCCAAGGGACTCTGCCCATCAGGTTCTTGAAGGAGTCAAAGTTTGCTTTTCTGAAGTCCAAGGTGTATAATTTACTGCTCTCTTTCCTTCCTTTGGTCAGGATCCTGAAGTCTACCATTTCATGATCACTGCTCCCCAGGTTGTCACCCACCTCTACCTTCCCTATTAGTTCCTCCCTGTTTGTAAGCAGCAGGTCGAGCTGCGCATGACCTCTGGTCGGGTCCTCCAGCACTTGTACCAAGAAGTGATTCCCAACGTTCTCCAGAAACTTCCTGGACTGCTTGTGTACCGCTGTATTGGTCTCCCAACAGATGTCAGGGTAGTTAAAGTCCCCCATGATAACAAGAGCCTGTGATCCAGAAACCTCTCTCAGTTGTCCAAAAAGACCTCATCTACCTCATCATCCTGATTTGGTGGCCTGTAGCAGACACCAACCACCACTTCTCCAGTGCTGCCTACACCACTAAGCTTGACCCATAGATTCTCAACAGGCTTTTCTCCCTCTATGTACTGGACTTCCAAGCAATCATAGTGCTCTCTTACATACAGTGCAACTCCTCCTCCTTTTCTCCCATGCCTGTTCTTCCTGAACAGTTTATACCCTTTCATGACAGTGCTCCAGTCATGCGAGTCATCTCACCAAGTCTCTGTTATCCCAATCAAATCATAGTTCTTGGACTGGGCCAAGGCTTCTAATTCCCCTGCTTGTTACCCAGGCTTCTGGCATTGGTGTACAAACACCTTAGAAAACCAGTCAATCTCCCCACCCTCTCTACTTGAACCAGGTGTCCACTTACGTTGTACATTCCTCTTTGTACTTCTTCCTGGCCTGCAAGTTCCTTTCTCCCTTCAGGGTTTTGGTCACCTTCCCCCAGCGAACCTAGTTTAAAGCTCTCCTCACTAAGATTGCAAGCCTACTTGCGAAAATGCTCCTTCCTCTCTTGGTTAGGTGGACCCCATCTCTTCCCAATAATCCTTGTGCCTGGAACAGTGTCTCATGATCGAAGAATCCAAAGCCCTCTCTCTGACACCACCTGAGTATGCATTTACTTCCTCAATTCGACAGTCCCTACCTAGCCCTTTCCCTTCAAGAGGAAGGATAGACGAGAACACCACTTGCGCTCCAAATTCTTTGACCCTTCTTCCCAGCACCACATAATCCACAGTAACCCACTCAAGGTCATTCTTGGCCGTTCCCACATAGAGAAGTAGGAAGGGGTAGTATTCTGAAGGCTTGAGCAGTTTTGTGAGGCTCTCAGTCATATTCTGAATTTGAGCTCCCAGGAAACAGCACACCTTACGAGATTCCAGGTCCAGTCAGCAGATACATGGTTCAGTCTCTCTTAGGAGGGAGTCCACAACCACCACTACCTGTCTTTTTCCTTATGGGGGTGGTGGTCATTGAACCCCCACTTATAGGACTACACATCCCAGGTCTTGCAGTAGAAGCATTTCCCTTCTGATTTTTTCCCTGTGAGGCTCCTTCCAAAGCATTCATCACCGCAGAATCGGTGGAAAGAGCCTGGCAGTAATTACTCATATCTATATCGATAGGGGACTCTTGTACCGGCTTTCTTTTTCTTCTAGAAGTAACATGCTGCCAGTTCTCTGCTTGATCCCTTACTGCCCTCCCCGGTTCTTCTGCCTGCCATGCTTGCAAGATTAAACTCTCCCTTCTGTCAAGGAAATCTTCATCCTCCCTGATTGAGCGTAGGGTCGACACTTGAGCCTCCAGTCCTCTAATTTTTTCTTCTAAAATGGAGACCAGCTAGCACTTAGTGCAGACTAAATTCCTTCTTTCTCAGGGAGGATGACAAACATGGCACATCCCGAGCAGGTAACAACAACAGAGAGAGAGAGAGAGAGAGAGAGAAAGAAAGAAAGAGAGAGTACATCCCTATAATGATTTTACAGATGAGTTATCCTGACATATCTTCACATACACAAAAATGCATTATATTAAAAAGCATTCAGAAAATATATGAAGTGAACACAGCAAGGAAAAGAAACTCCGAGATAAGGACTAAGCACTATTATTTTCATTAAAGTCAATGGCAATATTGCCATTGATTTCATTGGGAGAATAATCAAATCCTAATTATAAGATTCCTTTGAAAAATTAGAGGCAGTAATATTGTTCGAAGATGTTGTCTCAATACATTATTTATTATTTAATATTCTCTTTTTAAAATTCATCTTACCCTTAAGAATGTAATTGCTCGCCTCAAACTGTAGCTACATCTAAGCTGCGTCTACACATGCACGCTACTTCGAAGTAGCGGCACCAACTTCGACGTTAGGCGGCGAGACGTCGAAGTCGCTAACCTCATGGGCTACGTCTACACGTGCAGCCAACATCGAAATAGTCTATTTCGATGAATAACGTCTACACGTCCTCCAGGGCCAGCAACGTCGATGTTCAACTTCGACGTTGCTCAGCCCAACATCGAAATAGGCGCAGCAAGGGAACGTCTACACGTCAAAGTAGCACACATCGAAATAGGGATGCCAGGCACAGCTGCAGACAGGGTCACAGGGCGGACTCAACAGCAAGCCGCTCCCTTAAAGGGCCCCTCCCAGACACAGTTGCACTAAACAACACAAGATACACAGAGCTGACAACTGGTTGTAGACCCTGTGCCTGCAGCATAGATCCCCAGCTGCCGCAGCAGCAGCCAGAAGCCCTGGGCTAAGGGCTGCTGCCCACGGTGACCATAGAGCCCCGCAGGGGCTGGAGAGAGAGCATCTCTCAACCCCCCAGCTGATGGCCGCCATGGAGGACCCAGCAATTTCGACGTTGCGGGACGCGGATCGTCTACACGGTCCCTACTTCGACGTTGAACGTCGAAGTAGGGCGCTATTCCTATCTCCTCATGAGGTTAGCGACTTCGACGTCTCACCGCCTAACGTCGAAGTTAACTTCGAAATAGCGCCCGACGTGTGTAGACGCGACGGGCGCTATTTCAAAGTTGGTGCCGCTACTTCGAAGTAGCGTGCACGTGTAGACGCAGCTATGAGGAGATAGGAATAGCGCCCTACTTCGACAATCAAAGTCGAAGTAGGGACCGTGTAGACGATCCGCGTCCCGCAACGTCGAAATTGCTGGGTCCTCCATGGCGGCCATCAGCTGGGGGGTTGAGAGATGCTCTCTCTCCAGCCCCTGCGGGGCTCTATGGTCACCGTGGGCAGCAGCCCTTAGCCCAGGGCTTCTGGCTGCTTCTGCGGCAGCTGGGGATCTATGCTGCAGCCACAGGGTCTACAACCAGTTGTCAGCTCTGTGTATCTTGTGTTGTTTAGTGCAACTGTGTCTGGGAGGGGCCCTTTAAGGGAGCGGCTTGCTGTTGAGTCCGCCCTGTGACCCTGTCTGCAGCTGTGCCTGGCATCCCTATTTCGATGTGTGCTACTTTGACGTGTAGACGTTCCCTCGCTGCGCCTATTTCGATGTTGGGCTGAGCAACGTCGAAGTTGAACATCGACGTTGCTGGCCCTGGAGGACGTGTAGACGTTATTCATCGAAATAGACTATTTCGATGTCGCAACATCGAAATAAGCTATTTTGATGTTGGCTGCACGTGTAGACGTAGCTCTACACTGCAGAGATCTGTTGACAAAAGTTACTGTCAGACGAGATCTTCCAGCAAAACTCCTGTTGACAGATCACATCCACACACAAAAGCAGATTGAAAGAGCAATCTGCTCATTGGACAGAGAGGAGCCAGACTGTCCGGCTGATCTCTTGACAAAAGGGCCAACTGGAAGCTCAACAAACAGGGCTGCTCAGTTAACTGGAAGCTCTGTCTTTTGACAGAAGAACCCCCAGATTGTCTACGCAGGTATTTTTTTGACAGAAACTGTCAACAAAGATGTCATTCCTCATTGAGGAAAGGCAGAACACTGTCAGCAGAAGTGCTGAGTTTTGTTGACAGACTGTCGATAAAACACATTTTGTATTTCGACGCTCTGAGAGTTTTGGCGAGAAAACCCCATTTTTGTCGACAAAACTCTCCAGTGTAGTGTTTGCCTCTTCTTCACAGAACATACTTGAAAATACATACAGGTGAATGCATTTAGATATCCTGTACAAATTACAAACATTCATAGAGAATAATAGTCTCTATTATCTTTTCTGAGACAACAAGCCATTGATCTATTCTCATTAAATGAATTTCTTTATGTGGAAAATGGGCATTTCTTTTTCTGTCAAGCTGCCATTGTTAGTTGTACCTGCAGGATAGGTGCATCCTGTGGTAGGTGTACCTTGTAAATGTTTTGCAAGACTAATCCCAGGCAGAGCAGTGCAGTTGTTCAGTCTGGAAGGAACAAAGGCTTGAATAACAGCAACAGCTGCCCACATAAGAGAAAAAATGGTCACTTCTCTTGGCTGGAATCAAGGATCAAGAACAGAAGATTGATACCTCCAAAACTGTGACTTTACTTGGTTTTTACAATTTGCTGACAATTTCAAAACATTTTTTTTACAAATATCTACAGAATTTGATCCACATTAGGAATCCATCACCAACAAAACTTGCTCATTAAAAATAAAACTGCTTTTGCATTGCAAGTGCAGAAATTGACATCCAAGTAAAAAAATTCAGTTTTATCTGCTGATTGCTGAAAATTGCTCATAATAGTTCAGAAATAGCTGAATATTCAATGTTATTTAAAAACAACCTTTCCACACACATCTTCCCCAACCCTCAACAGGGATCTTGAATATTCTGTTTCAACCCAGAGTTGATTATGTACCAGCAAATAGATTTCCATCTGGGAAAAAGCTGTTCAGCTTTAATATAAAGTTGCTGTTGGGCATCTCTAGAAAACTGCATGGTATCTACTGTGGCTCTGTGACAGGGTCCAGGCTCCCAGAAGGTGTCCTACCTCTCTGGGTAAGTGGTTGGCCACCCTGCTATGTGTACCAAACAACCCCCAAGTCAATAGTTTGGGGGGGAGTGTGTTCCCACCATGTCTCAGGAGGGCAAGAGGCACCAGTTCACAGCCCCCTGCCTGACCTCAGGGAGGTGCTGGGTGGAATTAGCTCACACTTTTCCGAAGTGAGCCCAGGCCCCAAATCTGGGCAGGGCAGCACACAACAGACTCCCAGGGGCCCAGCCCCTAGCTCATGGCAGGGCAGCAAACAAACACAGCAGTCCCAAAGTGGGGACTGCCACCCGACAGGTGGTTGGCAGGGGGAACAAGGCACACTCGCTCCACCACATTCCAGCCCAGAGGCCCTGGATGCAGCAGTCCAGCTTGCTGTGTGGGTCAGTGGGGAATTCAGACTGCAACACACTGCCCCCAGACTTTTAATGGTCCTCTCTATTCACTGGGCCAGGTCTGTCCTACCCTCTGGGCATACCTGGGCCTCCAGTGTGGCTTTCATGGGTTCAAGGGGTTCCCCAACTGGCAGAGATTCTGGTGGTCCAACCCAGGCCTTTGCGGCTTACAAATCTGGCTGCCTCAGCTTTACTCAGGGTGAGAGCCGGGGATGAGGTTGCAGCTACTCATTGGGGTCAGATGGGTCCTCTGAGACTTACTGAGGTTCCAGGATTAGACAGGCTCCTTGGAATCCAATCCAGCCTGCCACTCTTGGCAGGTCCTCAGCCCCCCGAGCTAGGAGCACCAAGCTGACCTCTCCCTCCTCTGGAGGCTGGGCCCTAAATCAGGCCTCAGGCTGATGACTGGTCAGGTCAGGTGACTGGGAGGGCCAAGCTCAATCCAAAAGGGCTCTTGGAAGGGGTCCTCCCCTTCTGGGTCAGTTGGCAGCCATCCTGCCCCACTACAGGCTCCAATAAATATAATAAAATTAAATAAATATATTGTCATGCTATAGTATAAGGTCAGAGAAGTGAGAAATGTAAAAATGGGTCAGGAGGTTAAAAATGAGGGAGAAAGGAAAACATCGGAATTCAGCAATTCCATTTCTTAACTATGTCCAGACTATGTAAGGAAGATACAGAGACAGAGGAAAAAAAACAATGTACATGAAGAAAAAAAAAACATTATTTTTCATTAGGTGAATGTAGCCTTCATGGAGACAGACAGAGTTTAGGTGTTAACTTTTTAGTTACTTTGCAGTTCTGTGTATAGGAAGAGAGATACTCAAATGTCAGAGTAGTTGAAATTATTTGACTAATTTTTCAGGCACTAGCAGACACTGCAATGATGCTAAAAAATAAATATATGTATGAGCTGAGCCAGTTAATCAGGATTGGAAAAGATATCCCTTGGCTTAACAACATGCCAGAAAAAAAAAAAAAAAGGTATTGATTGTACCTTGGTTCATCTGGCATGTGCTGCACCTCTCTGACCTTTGCTGCATTTCTATGTACTTTAGCACTTTCAGTGAGTTAACCCACTTTGAGGTACGGAAAATGTCTGAAGACATGTTCACAAATAGTATGTCATAGCTATCAATTATCATGGTTGAAATTTTAGGAGGAGGGAAAAAATGTTCTACTGAAGCTCTGAAGATAGGACAAGAAGCAATAGGTTTACACCTCAGCAAGGTATGTTTTGGTTGGTCATTAGGGAAAAACTTGCTATCAGCTGGTTACTTGTGAGATAAATTGCCTAGGGGGGTTTGGTGATTTTAAAGAGCGGAATAGGTAAACACCAGTCAGGATGGTCTAGATAATATTTTGTCCTGAGTGTGGGGGATTGGATTACCTCGCAAGATTCCTTCCAGTCCTATGATTCTATGAGACTGTGGGCATATCTACACTGCACATCCCTTCTGGAAGGGACATGTTAACGAATGAAGGGGAACATTTAAATGAGGTGTGGATTTAAGTATCTTGCACCTCATTTGCATATTCCCACAGGAGCTCACTTCTGAAAGAGCCATTTCCGGAAGCAAAAGAAGCCATGTAGAGGAATAGGGGTTTTTCTGAAAGAGAGATTTCCTTCCGAAGGAACCTTGTCTACATGGCTGCTTTTGCTTCTAGAAGTGTCTCTTCCAAAAGTGAGATCTTGCAGGAATATACAAATGAAGTGCAAAATATTTAAATCCACACATCATTTGAATGATCTCCTTCACTCATTAGCATGCCCCTTCCGGAAGCAAGGGGCAGTGTAGACGCAGCCTGTGAGACTTGGTCTTAAAAACTTTTAATGACAGAAATTCTAAACCTCCATAGGTAATCTGTTCGAGAGTTTAAGTTCCTTACATGTAGAGCATTTGCCTAATATCTAACCTAAATCTCTCTTTCTTCAAAGTAAGTGAGTTATTTTTTATCCTGCCCTTGGAGGGCATAGAGAACAATCAAACCCACTGTCCTCAAAAAACCACTTACATATTTAAATGTTGGTATTAGGGACTTCCATTGCCCTCTCCTCTCAAGATTAAACAGCCAAATTGTTTTCAGCTTTTTTTTATTGGTCATGTATTCTAAACCTCTTCTCATTTTTGCTGCTGTCTTTTGAATGATCTCCAGTTTGTCCACTGCTTTTATAAAGTATGGTGCTCAAAACTGGACACAGAACTCCAGCTGAGGTTTCACCAGTACTAAGCAGAATGGAACGAAGATCTTCCATATGTCTTACACATGACCCTCCAGCCTCCGGTCCATACATCCCTGAAGGACATTTGCCTTTTTTTGCAACATCGAATTGTTGACTCATATTCAATGTGTGATCAGCTATAACTTCCAGATCCATTTGTGCTGTACATTATTCCTTAATTTGTTTTTCTGCATTTGATTTATCATATTTAGTTGTAGTACTTTGCATTTGTCTTTATTGAATTTCACCTTATTCATCTCAGACTAATTCTCAAATTCATTTTAATCATTTTGAATTCCAATCCTGTCCTTCAAATTACTTGCAATCCCTTCCATCATTACATTATTCATGAATTTCATAAGCATACTTTCCACTCCCTTATTCAAGTCATTAATGAAAATAATGTCTACAACTGAACCTAGAACTGACCCTTGCAGAATCCCGATAGATAGTCCTTCTCAATTTGATAGCAAACTATTGATAATTGATAATTCTTTGAGTACAGTATTTAAGTCAATTGTGCACTTAGTTAACAATAATTTTCATCCAGACCCAATTTCACAGTTTGCTTATGAAAAAGGTATGATGGACTATGTCCAAAGTGTCACAAAAATCAAGATGCATCATAGCTACGGATTCATCACTATCCACTAGGCCAGTAATCCTGTCAAAAAAAAGTAGATTGGTTTGGCATGGTATTTTTCTTGGCAAATGCATGCTGCCTGTTACCTATCTCTTCCTTATCTTCGAAGTTTGAATATGTTGGTAGTTTAATTATTTGTTCCATTAGCTTCCTAAATATTGAAGTTAGACTGACTGGTCTATAATTCCTGGGTCTTCCATTTCCTCCTTTTTTCGGATACTTATTATCTTTGTCTAAGCCGGTATTCTTTAGCTTCACTTGTCCTCCATAACTTCTTGAAGATAATTGTTAATAACTCTGAGATTGCTTTGGCGTAGTTCCTTAAGATCTCTTAGATTAATTTAATCAGATTCTGCTAACTTGAATACATCTGCCTTATCCGCAAACTCTTTAATGCGCAATATTCCTATTGTGACAAAAGATATTGCATCAGTTGCCTGAAATGCTCTACGACAATTTAAATTGGAAATATGCAGAAAACCTCCAGAAAGGATTTAAAATTGAGAATGCTTAGAACAATAATTAGTTTTAGGAGTAAATCTTTAATTTAATAAAATATAAGACTAATTAAAATTAAAATATCTAGTAATGGGATTACATATAGGATTACGTAAAGTTGTGGGAAATCCCATAAGAGGGCATGGGAGTCCATAGAAATGAATAGGGATGATGCAATCAAGAAAGCTATGGCATTGCTTCCTGTGAGAAATTACAGAGATACATTGTAGCCCATAGAAATAAATGGGACTTCCAGACAGGAAGTAGCTTGGTCTTATCCAAAGGTTAGTTGGGAAAAAGCTGGAACAAAAAGTCTATAGGACAGGGAGGAGCTTTCTGTACACATGCCTAACTAACACAGGCCAATTAGTGATTAACATATGGTAATTAACAAGACTATTCATTTGAGCTTGAATGTCACATGTTGGTACAAGTGACATAAATTAGCAAATGCAAATATCTGAGAACTGATTGGTTGAATTATGATAATTAATTAATAGCTAACGAGCTTGAAACATGTATGAAGGTCACAACCAGCAGCTTAAAGCCCCATAGGGAACAAGAACCTAAAGAAGAACAGAATACTGCATGACACCTGCAATAAAGCAGATGTTCATGGAACTGAGGCAACCACACCAGCAGAACTCTGCTGAATAAGACAAACTAACTCTTGCCCTATGGCAGCAGAGTAGCTATCTGCCCATAATCATAAGCATTGACAGCACTTGCAACCATAATTGAGGGTCACTAGCATCAAGAGTGTTCACTAGCAGCCATTGCTCTCAAGGCTGCTAAAGCACCACAGCCCACGGCTCAGCTCTTGTAAGTAGCTAGCAACATTTCTAAACCAGCAGCTGCAGCACCACTTCCCACGCTTTTTAGCATCATTCTCTTGTAGTTCTGTTAACAGCAACAGCAGCAGTCCACCAAATGCCTTAACGAGGACACAGATGTTTCAGATCTGTTTACCTAAGCATTCCCTTTGTTTTCAAATGAAGCTGTTTGAATCTGGAAATAGAACAATCATTGGAAAAAACATTTGGAAGTTAATGTAAAAAGTTAATTGTGAATTAGCAGACGTGTCGTCTGTGCATTCAAAGGCAGCTAGAGCAGGTCTTGAAACAAAAGTATGGGGGATAAATTAAGTTTTTCACATCATTCAAACAAAATATTATAGCTAGAAATGAGTGAAATGAAATTAAGAACCTGGAAGAAAAGTCTTACGGGTTATTTTAAGAGTCAAATAGGTTATAAAAAGTCTGATGCATGATAGTCTTAACTAAAGGGCCCACTGACAAAGGAAGCTAATAGGGTCTCTTGAAACTGAAGAAAACTGTTTTGGATTTGGTGAACAAGATGGCAAAATTCTTACCTATAGGTAAACAAATAAAAGATAAACCTGGAACTCCTGCATCTTCTCATACAAATGGTGTTCTCTGGAACCCTAGGATCCCATGAAGTGAAACTAAGGGTTCCATGAGAAAATGATTGGGGGTCAACAACCTGCAGCTTAGGAGCCACATCCATCTCTAAGGAATCGTTTGAGGCTCTGAAAGCTGCTACTGACTCCTCTGTGGCTCCCTATCCTGCCACTGCTGAAATAGTGGAACTAAATTTAATTGGCTTAATGGCTGACAGGGTGGTGGGAGGGCTCCAACCATTACACCAACTGAAATTGGCTTGATTATTTCAGGGGCAGCAGGGCAGGGAACTGCAGACAGTCCCTCATTTGCAAAGTAGCCAGCACATGTGAAATGAGGAGTGGGAGGCCGGGGATCCAATGACTATTCAGAAGGGGAGCCAAATGGGTCCTGCATTGTCTTCACCTTTTATTGTCTGCGACTGGCCTCTCTTGTTGCCATAGGGCAGCCTGTGAAATCATTTCATTGGGACTAGAGCTGGAGGAACAACAGTGGCTAAGATAGGTTCATCTGCCATGCTGGGTGAGATAACAGGAGGAGCTAACTCAGGCAGAGTTTGTTCAGGTGGGGTTGGGCTGAGAACCTCTTTAGGTGGATGGGTTAATCCTGGGGGCTGATTTGGGGCTGAGGAGGGTTAATTCTGGAGATGGGGGGCAGGTTGGGCTGAATGGAGTTAAGCCATATATAAGGCTGTCGTCAGGGGTTCCTCAAAACTCTTTTGAGTTTGAAAGGGTTCTGTGGCCAAATAAAATTGGGAAACACAGCTCTAATAGCTTTCTTTGGGACACTGCCACACTAAGTTAGATAAACCCATTCAGGTCAGATAGTAATATTCCTTTGATCCACTGATGATCCTGCAACAAGTGAACTCAGCCAGACCACAAAACCACATCAACAGCTTGAAGTATTAGATCAAACAATACGAAGTAGTGAATGGCGTTTATTGGAGTCAGCTGAGAATCAGGAGAAAGAAGAACAAACACTGGATATATTTCTTAACACATTACAAACTGTGTTACATTTGCTATTTAATTGCAGAATGGGGTATGTGTGTGAGAGAAAGAAAGACTGTGAGGACATGGGCATCAGTCAGATGGGAAATGGCACATACTAACTTAGGAGTCAGTAGGCCTAAACTGATTAATCAGGCTCAACAAGACAGAGAGGAATTCCTACTGGCATTTTATCATCATAGTTATAGTGTGGGAAGCCGCAGTTAGGAGGCCACCTGAAAACAGACCTTCCAGACTGCCTGCCAGACATTCTAAGGCAGAACAGTCAATGGGCCCTCCGCATGTGCACAAGCTTGTGCCCAGTAAGCTATTGTTTGAGCTGCTAGGCACATTGTTCTGGCATGATCAGGGCTTCCATGGGCCCTCCCAATAGGACTGCCAGCTGTCTAATTGCAAAACCCCAAAGACCATTGCCTTGACCAGCTCCACCCCTGAGCCCATCTCCCTGTCTCACCCCTTCTCCAAGGCTGGTTCCCCAGCTCACTCCATCTCCCCTCCATCTGATGCTTGTTCTCCCCCACCTTACTCCACTTTCACCAGTCTGGAATGTGGGAGGAGGTGCAGTGGTCAGGCTCTGGGAGGAGTTGGGGTGTTGCCTCTAGTAGAGACAGAGAATTGAAGTGTAGGAGAGGGTAAGGGTATTAGTACCCTCGGGTCAATCCTTAAAGTGGCATGCACTCTCCTTTTGCAGCAGCTCCTATGTAACGGGGACAGGGAGGTTCTATGTGCTGCTGCCCACAGGCAACACCTCTGCAACTTGTGTAGGCCTCAGTTCTTGGCCACCTGGAGATGCAAAGTTAACACTCAGGGCATGGACAGAATGTGAAGACTTTGTCCCCACCAAGGCCACAGGGATTGGGTCAGCCACTTCCAGGAGCAGTGCAGAGCAAGTGCAGGCAGGAAGCCTACCTTAGCCCTGCTGCCTACCTTAAGCAATTTTAAATCACCTGGGCCTATGGACCATTGCTCTTGTGTCCCCACTGTTGGCAGGTTTGCCCAAGTGACAGTAGTGGGCTTAGGCCAGATTGTAAGTTAGGCCACAGGGAATATTTGTTGGATTCTGGAGTTCTGAGGACATACCCATCTATTAACTGGACTACTAGTTTAGCTGATTTCCCAACATACTAAATAAAATTGGATTCATTTCCAAATTACTGACACATATTCTGAATAAATTGCAGTGGGGGTGTGTAGCCAGACATGAACCCCGCATTTGGCCTTTTCTTCTTCTCCCCCCCACTGGGAGAGACAGAGAGAGAAATAAGCAGGGGAGACAGGTAGCCTTTGATGTCCTGGGAACGCAGGTGTGCTGTCTCGCCCAGCCTCTCTACTATACACAAAAACCAGACAGTGAATGGGCTAGCTAATGGCCGCCCTTCTGGCTGATCTCGGTAATTGACATGCCTAATCACTTCCCCAGGAAGGACAGGGAATCTCCGCCCATCACCTCCAAAGGTGCCCAATTGTCCACAATTCACAGGTGCAAATTGAGCCTTGCACCTTCCCTGGGAAACCTGGGGTTCAAACATATTCCTCCCAATTGGCCACTTAAGACCAGGAAGAAGCGTACGTGACAAAAGGAGTATAAAGGGGCTTGGCAGACCCCCCACCCCCCCGCCTTTGAGTGTCAATCACCTACACCTGCTGGCCAGGTCGGTAATTAACTCCCGAGACTAGGGACGCCTGGTTCGTATCTACTTCTTCCTGAGGGATTGAGAGAAAGATTCTGGGTCACACTGGATCTAGGAGGCAGGGGTAAGAATTACACCTGTATTACACTTCTTTCCTATAGGAATTGAGGGAAAGACTCTGGTTCCACCAGGTCTAAGAGGCAGGGGTGAAAAATCACACCTGCAACTTGCCTTTCTTGTGTACACATTAATTGTAATAGTTTAAGCTAGCTAGTTTGTCTAAAACTTTTCTTAAGTTAAATTGTGTTGTTTCCCCATTAAAAACTGCGAGTACTAACTTGTACTTTAATCATTTGTCTTAGTTAAATTGTTTCTGTCTTTGTATAAATAAAAAGTAACTGTTAAAGCCTCTCTAAGTGTAATTTTCCTCTTGCTCCTGTACCCGAACTAAACACAAAGCAAAGAACCCAGCCTGCCCTGGCTGCTTAGCATAGCTGCTGGTGTGGCATCACTCCCTTTTGCCCCACCAGACCCTTAGCTGGCACCTGGGCATCGGCTCACAGGGTGGGAGGAAAAAAAAATGTTCTTAGAAGTGAATGCCAGGATATTTAGAATTTTAATTTTCTAGAGCTAGCCAAGTCAAATATTTAACTTATTTTAAAATGGTGCTCCATCATATTAAACCTGTCACAGACACTAGAAAGAAGAGTTACATACATTATAAAACAATTTACATTTCAATATTTTCAGAGTATTTAAAGAAAATTAGTCCAATTTCAGTGTAAGTTGCCTCATCATTTAATTTTATTTCTTCTGTAGGACTTGCGGAAATTATGCTGTATAATTTAAGAAAAAAAGAGTCCACACAACTTTAAAGTTTTACAATTTATTTAGTAATTTGAGTAGTAATTTGAGCACCCATTTTCTATCCTTTTCCACATACCACGTGATCAATCATTATGGCTCTGGTTCAGAAAAAAAATAGTGCATAATCAATCTTGGTACAGGGAAGCACCTAAGTTTGTTCTCTAGTACTGCTTCTGAATATGGGTACTTTCCTGAATGCTGGCTGTAAGAGATGGACAAACCTTCAAGCTCTTATGGTAAAATGTTACTTCGTTGCCAATAACATTTCTATATCTGCAAACTTCACATTATACATTTCACTTGTGTGGTTTCTTACATTCTTTACTGGGTGCAGCTTTGTATATATTATTCTGTATTTCCAGCCCAGTTGAGGGTCACAAGTTATTTGAACAAGGAATATTTCCCTGCTAAAAAGAGGGTTTATTTGTTGTTGTTCTGATAATCCCTATGCCTGCCTATGTCTAGTTGTATAGGCAAGTCTATGCCTGTTTGTATAATAGTGTGTTTTCCTCTATTTGTCTGTTGGAAACTATATGTACAAATGGATATATGAATTAGAATGAGTCTGTGTTTATTTAAACAAAGATTACTTGCTTGCTCCCAGAAAGACAAAGTACTGGAACAAGCAAATGCATTTTCATGGTCTATGTCATGTACCAATATACCCAAAGTGCCTTTGATCATGAATGTTATTTTTTCTTTCACACACATATACTTTATGTATGCTTGTTGTTTTAACAATTTGCAGTAAACATTGAATTCTAAAATGCAGAATATTCAGAAAAGTAATTTTACATATTAAGGCTGTTTTCAATGCAGACAAACAAAAACACAAAACAGCATATATTGGACTGCAATGGCTAAATTGTCCAAGAGGCCTGCCAAATTTGTGAATGCAACTTGGTTTTTTCACTGAATTTCATGGGGTATGGTAACTGTGCCAGCTATGGTGCCAATGCTGGAGGCGGGGTGGGACTATGGTTGAAACACAGTGGCTCTGTGCAAATTCAGAGATATCCAGAGGATTTACCCAATCTGTTCCTGCAGATGTCAGTTTCACACATGATTTACCTGGCTTGCCTTGACTCTTCCTCTCTCCACGGCGCTGTCAGTTAGCAGGTTCTAAAGGAATGATGCCCATAGTGGCAGCTTTGCCAAAGCCATAGATATTCAGATATTCTCTATTTATATCTCTCCGCTATGCAATTTCATGGGGCAAAGGGAACATATGGACTTTGTGAATTTTAGGTCAGAGATCTGTGAAATAAGTTTCATTTTTTTCCCCCAAATAGGCTGCTAGCAAAGAAAATACAAAAAGGCAAACATAGAAACACAGATAAAGAAAATGTTCTTTGGGATAGCCAATGTGCCACTACATACATTCATCCTATATCTATAAAGTATTGGTGATTAAACAAGTACTTGCACTGTATCTTGTTCCTGTTTAAAAAGACTGACAATGAATGAGTTTATGGAACTGACCTACTGTGAACGTTTTCATTATATTTTTAAAATGTCACTTTCTTTGCCAGTGGAGGGGAAAGTGTCCATTTTTAAGCAGTATAAAGCAATCTTGGCTTTTTAAAGACTTTCAAGACTTTTTAAAGAGCTGCTAGTGACTGTGAGATACACTCTTACTTCTTTATTGAACCATTAATGTTCACTTTGTAATATCTTTCTTTATTTTTATCACAAAGAGAGGGCACCAAAATTGTCCCTGTCGCTGAAATATGTACCATCATAAAACTGTTACGCAAAGATGAAAGAGAAAAATAATCTCCTGGTAAAAGTGAAATCAAAGATACAAGAATAATTTATAATTTATAATTTCTCATAATGTGAGCAAATTTATTCCTAATATCACACAATTAAACATTAATATTTTAATCTACTTTTGTTGAAATAAATAGAAAAATACCCAGGCTGTGGCCACTCTAGCCCCTCCTTTCGGAAAGGCTATAGTAGTGTATCACTTCAGAATATGCTAATGAGGTGCTTCCATGAATATGCAGCACCTCATTAGCATAATGGAACCCACGTGCACTTCAAAACTGCTGGTTTTGAAATAAGGCCACCTGTGTACCCGGGAGGACCTTATGAAACAGACCCCTGATTTCAAAAGCTCTTTTTTCCCATCTGGTTTTGGGAAGAAGGGGCTTTCAAAATCAAGGTGGGTATTTCGAAAGGTCCCCAGCTGCCTGGACAGCTTGCATTTCAAAACCGACAGTTTTGAAGCGTGCACAGCTGCCGTCATGCTAATGAGGCATTGCATGAAAACACCTCATTAGCATATTCCAAAGTACCACATTACCATAGCCCTTCTGGAAGGAGGAGCTAGTGTGGCCTCACCCCTTTGTTTTTAATGGTGCAAGATCAAACTTCTGAGGAGCAATTTAAAATCATGTTTGCATGATTTGGATTATTATTTTGTATTTGTTTATTAGTCACAATGTTATATTAAATAAGCATGTGGAATATATGGAAAATCTGTGAATGAAGCAGCATGGTGAAATGGCAATGGTGTCTATATAATCAAAATTGTACTTTTATACATATGTGTATGCTCATATAAACATCATTTGCATCACTGAAATATAGTCAAAGGCAGAGAATATATGCTGTAACATTTGAAATCTGTAAATAATCAGGGAATACAATAATTTGTTAGGTTCTGACACTATATTGTCTCTTTCCAAGGTGCAGACATTATCAAGGTGACCTGGCCCAAACAACCGTAAAATCTAAATTAGTATTAGATATGTTTCAGAGGTAGCTGTGTTAGTCTGTTTCAACAAAATACAAGGGCTGCGTTTACACTTGCATTCCTCTTTCTTAAGAGGTATGCAAATGAGGGAAATTGAAAATGCAAATGATGTGCAGATTTACATATCTGGCAACTCATTTGCATAGTCTTCTTTTGAAAGAAGAAAAGCAGTGTAGACACTGCTGTTTTGAAAGTAAACTCCATGTTCAAAAGAATCCTTCTTCCCCTAAAAAAGGGGAAAAAGGTTTTTTCAAAGATGTGGTTTACTTTCAAAACAGCAGTGTCTATACTGCTTTTCTTCTTTCGAAAGAAGCTCTTTCAAAAAATAATATTCAAATGAGGTACCAGAGATGTAAATCTACACCTTATTTTCATTTTCAATTTTCCTCATTTGCATGCCTGTTTTGAAAGAGGAATGCAAGAATAGATGCAGCCGAGGAGTCTGATGGCATATTAAAGACAGGGCTACTATTACACTACAGCCACCTGTCAACAGAAGTTATTGTCAAAAGAGATCTTCTGGCAAAACCTCTGTCAACAGAGCCAGGCCATACACAAAAGCATTTTGAAAGAGTGATCTGCTCTATCGACAGAAAGTCGCCAGATGCCCTGGCTCCTTTCTTGCCATTTAATTTCCATATAGAATTACCATTAGCACACGTGGGATCTGTACAAATCCATCAAGAGGTGGATGAATAAACTGGTCCCTTGAGCATAGCCTTGAATTACATCCCAATAAGGTTGTAAAATTCTGATATATATAAGAAAATCCTGAATATACTTATTAGAAATAGAGGCACAGGTTCACCCTTAACTATAACATTTCTATTTCTCAGTGTATGATACTTAACTCTATGGTAATCATCATACAGATATGCTCTTTGGATGGTATTTGAGCGTATAAGTGCTAGCAATATTTAAATACAAGTTCTCAGTTGAGAGACCTTGTTGCTTTTCCATATCTGTCCTTAACTTTCTTTTTAGTTTAGGGTTAGAAAGAGTATTTATTTACTGTTTTCAGTAATCAAATCCACTTCAGCGCAAAAAAAAAAATCTGGAGTTCATTTAAAGAGTTGACATCGTCTTATGATGGTGTCACTAGGGCAGATGTGTAGACAGAGTTAGCAGCTGGTTTGCAGAAGGGATGGTTCCTAGATTAGTGTTTCTGCTCTGGGATGTGTGGATGTGTGGTAAACTGTCAATGAGTGAGGACTGGCCTGCCTTCCAAGGTCTGTGAGAGAAAGGGCTTATCATCTAGCATAGGTAGTAGATCTTTAATGATATATTGGAGAATTTTTAGCTGAGGACTATAGGGAATGGCCAGTGGTATTCTGTTGCTTTCTTTGTTAGATTTGTTGTGTAGTATGTGTTTTCTGGATACCCACCTACCTCTGTCAATATATTTCTTCACTTCCCCAGGTCGGTATTATAGTTTTAAGAATGCTTAATAGAGATCCTATAGGTGTTTGTCTTTAAGGCATTGGAGCAAATGTGGTTGTATCTTAGGGCTTGGTTAAAAGACAATGGAGTGTGTGGTGTGTCCTGGATGAAACTAAAGGCATGTAGTCCTCAGTAGGTTTCTGGTATAGAGTGGTGCTTATTTGCATTGTAATGTTCAGGAAATGGATCTCGTCTGTTGTGTGGTTCAAGCTAAAATTGATGTCAGCTGTTGAAATCCTAGTGACATTCTTCAAGGGTCTCCTTCACATGAGTCCAGATGATGAAGATATCATCAATGTAGTTCAAGTAGAGGAAGGGCACTTGGGGACAAGAAATGAGGAAGCATTGTGCTAAGTCAGCCATAAAAACTTTGGCATACTGTGGGGTCATACAGGTACCCGCAACGGTGTTGATGACTTGTAATCATCTCAAAATCTGAATTGGTGGTGGGAGAGAAAAAGGTCCCAAAGTTCAGCAACTAGTGGTGCTGTGACATCATCTGAGACACAGTTCCTGAAAGCTTGTAGTCCATTTTTGTGCAGAATGTTGTTGTAGAGAGCCTCTACATCCATAGTGGCTAGTACCTCTCCTCTATATGTTCATGGAAAAAAGAGCAGGCATGATGAGAGTGAACAGCTGAAAATTTCATGTGGAATTGTTTCTGGTGACCTAAACCAGATTGTTCTTTATAGGTGAAATTCTGCTCAGGGATGAACAACTTGCAACAATTCCAGATGTGTATAACACATATTTAGAAAAGTCAACACCTCTTCCCGCCCCGCCCCAGTGCAGATGTCATGAGCATGTTTTTCCCCCAATTTGAAGTGCCATAGATATCTGCAGAAAGTGTGACAGAATTTCATTCTACTTGAAAATAAATGGGAATGAGAGACACGCTACATGTGTGTTTTTATATGTGAAATTACTATAATTTTAAGAGATGTCAATCTTCCTCACTACATTGGATTAAGCAAAAAATACTTGTAATCTGTACCTAGTTTTAGGAGTTGTTTTGTCTGCACTAAAGAGAAAAATGTCCACATACCAGCTAGTTCAATGTCATTTTTGAAGTTTATAAGAGGACTTCACTTTAGTGACAAAGGATTAAACATGCTTGGGTGGTATAATTTTTATCAAACCAAAAGGCTTTTCACTCTTTACATGTTAATGATATTGAATTGTAACACAGGATAATCTAGGCAGCCCTAAGTTTCAATATGGGTCTGTGATGAAGTGCTTGTTTTGTGTGAAATGTGCCAGAAACAAAACAACAGAATGCATCTTTAAAATATTATAAGATTCTGTATTAGAAGAACATCCTCTCCAGAAAACTAACAGCCCCTGCGAAAATAAACTTCTTCTACAGAAGTCCCCCTCTTAGGAAAAACAAAACACCGCATATTATTTCTTTCTCTCCCTGAAAGCTCAGAACGAGGCTTTTATAATTGCCAGCAGAACCCACATAATTCACAACTGAATTAAGTCTTTCTATTAGTCCACCCTAATTAGGCCTAACATTCCATTAACAAAACTGGCCCTAACTGCTTTCTGTTACATTGTGTGATAGGTGGCTGCTTTGGCATATGTGCTTGTTTAGTTTTCTGTTACTGATTGCATTTAATCTACTGTGTGTTTCATTAAACTAGCTTGACAAGAAAGAACATAAAGAATAGGTTGCTTTCTCTCTCCCATTTGCCAATATTTCAGCAAAGTCGTGATTTGTTAGAATGGAGTTTTTATCTTTTGTAAGAGGGTCCAATCCGCCAATACTTTTGCTCAAAGACCTTCTGTTGATTTTACTAGCAGCACAATATTGATAGTGTTTGAATGATTTAACCCAGACAGAGCCTTCATAGTCCTTCACTTAGGACTTGTCTTCACTACCCACCATATCTATAGACAATGAACCATATAGTGTGTGGGGAGGAGGGATCAATTTATTGTGTCTAATACTGAAGTGAAAAATTGAATGCCAAGTCCTCTCCTGTTGACTCTGGTATGCCACCGAAATAAGAAGTGTAGGTAGAATCAACTGGAAAGCATCAGCTGTCGACTTACTGCAGTGAAGATACCACAGTAAGTAGTTTGAAGTAGCTGACGTTGCATAACAGATTGAGAACCTACAGTAGAGTAGACTAGACCATGGAGAGTAACAGCATCAAAGAAAGGAAATATTTACTAATTTTACTTCAACCAATACCTGAAAGTGTTTTAGACCTTGGATAAATAGCTGGAAAGCCAATGCAGCTAGGAACTTTAATAACATTCACAAATTTGATTGCTTGATCGGCTTCCTGTTTAGTAATTGGAAGGTTCAATTTAGTTTTTAACTCCCTGGAAATTAAGTGGTTTTAGGTAATTTAGAATACAAAGCTATCGGTGAAACTTGGTCTACAGAGATTTCAAAAGCATAGCTTCTATTATAACATTGAAGGAAAAGTTAAAATCAGTCATTATCCTTCTTGCCTACTTAATTTTTCATACAGATCTTAGATTCTAGTTCTTGACAGTTTGAATTGGAGATAATAGATAAATAGGTAGTAAGACTTATTGGAATTCAAATAACTCTTGTCCTTAAGCACAAATAATAAAAAACAAGTCTTGAAAAAGTATTCAATTAATGCTGAATGTTTAAAAGAATAAAGCGTCTCTATATCATGTTTTAAACTTGCTGGATAAACAACATCACAGTCTTTTTCATTTGCATCTCAGGATGCTGATTTTTAATTTAAAGAAACTAAACCTAGATGACAGCACACAAAACATCTATCAGTTGTCAGGAGGATTTAACTGGAAGCTGCTGGGCTACCCTATTTGGAAAAACTCAACATGAGTTGAATTAGAATATAACATGACCTGCCAAATAATAAGGTAGAAAGAAATCTGAGTCTTTGACTAGCAGATGGCATGAGGTTCATAGAATCATAGGGCTGGAAGGGACCTCAGGAGGTCATCTAGTCCAGCCCACTGCTTCAAGCAGGATCAACCCCAAGAAAGGTTGAATAAAGTGAGTAGTTTTTACCATTGAGTTCATTCAGCACAACCAAGAATTCCAACCAATACATGCCAGAGTTGTAGTCACGGGCAGAAGACTTTGGGGGATTTTGAAGAAATAAGCTTACAAATCAATTTGCAGAATACTGTGCATGATGTTACTTAACACTTCTGTAACAGAATGTGTGTGTTACAAGTTTTGACATGAATACTGCAGTGACCCAGACCAATGGGAATATTTCCATAGTATTCTGTGGGAACAAAAACCTTTTTCCTACATACAGTGTAGGAAAGTCCTCTCTTGCATTTAAATACAGATGATACAAAATGCAGGGGCATGTGTTCAGTTTCTCTCCTACTCTATCATGACTCTGTGTTGTTGGATTGAGAAAAGCACACCTGTTTACTGTAGGGTAAAACACTTCATGAGGAAAAAAAATTCCCTTGCTGGCAATTTGGATTTGGCATGAAGGTTATCTATGCAATGTGTTGCTTGATTGAGTTTTTGGCACAATTACACGCAATCCTCAGTGATTTTTCAGCTGCTCATAAAAGAGAAAAGGTGATAGATCTGATGTGTGTGAAAAATTCTCAGTGAACTAAACTGGCAAATTTCATCTAATTCTCACTAGACAAGAGGTGACTCCTGTACAAATGGCTGAATAGAAACAAAAGACTTCTTCCCACAGTATTTATTACTCTTTTCATTAGCCTTTCTGAACATGAGGGCAGGCAAAGTTTGCTTAGCAAAAATGTACACTGGGAACCAGAATACAGACCTTCTTGTCCAGGACACTGAAGAAAACACATTAATAAATCTGGCCTGGACTGAGCATTCTGCTGAGCCCTGCGTAGCAGGTAAATTTAGCCGCACTGTCCAAAAAGCATGGACAGAAGTGACTCATTTGCCCATTCCTCAGGAGAGCAGTTTTAGGACTCAGCTTCTTCCATGCTCATATGACTCCATTTTCACTAGCTCTCAATAAAAGAAGCTGAATTATGGCTTGACAGTTGTTCCCCATTCTTACCCACTTGCTTGTGGAGAAGGGGCATTAGTATCAGGCCCACTAGCACTTCTCTTGTCACTCCACCTGAAACTGAGTAACACAGCATTTGTACAGTCACATAGGGGTGGGGTCCTTATTTTTCGCATTTTACTTCGCATGGCTGCATTGACACTAGGAACAATCAAACCCCATTTGGGCGGGTATTGTCATATATGTATGTTTGGATTTTCCACTGACTAAGAAACACCCTAGAGAGACAAGTGGTCTTCAGAAATACCCAATTCAGTATTCAAATATTGTATTCCTTCTTCCAGCTACTTCAGCAAGATAGGCAGACTAGGTGTTTTGTTCTGATCAAAGCAAGTTATTATACATCAGTAAACCTTTTATATATAATATCAAGATACTTCCTAAAGATATCAGGAAAAAAAAGATCAAATCAGGATCAATATATGTTGAACCTCCCTAATCTGGAACGTTCTCATCCAGCAATATCCCTAATCTGGCATGATTTTAGTTACCACTTATCACGGGTGTGGCCAAGTTTACTGTGGTCCCATAAAGTTTATTTACAGCAACCGGTACTAGTTTTCAGTGCTCTGTGCTCATATTTAGCTCTAATTTACCCCTAAATCTTCTAAGGGCCCAGTAAGAAGCAGAAGTGTTGGTAATGCTGCTAGCCAATATTTACTTCCCATGGTCCTGCAGGTTCTGAGTGTGCTGGACTGGAGATATTCATCCTGTACTTCAGGATCAGCTAATTTTGCTATGCCAGCATGGAAGTTGGAAGCAGACATTCCCTGAGTCTTTCAGTCCTTCTGTTCCACCAGTTATTCCTCATTGCTCATGTTCTGTGATGCTTTGTACTTTAAAATAGCATCTTGTAACTCCCTATACTCATCATTTGTATATAATTGTGATGCATCTTACAAGGCATGCATTCTGTGAATCACATGAAAGGCCGCGATCTGCTGAAACTCATTGTTCTGTCCAAAAATGTGCATCATCATTGTACATGGAATTATGAGATTCTGCTATATGGTTCACAAACAACAAGCAGTTCTGTAGCACCTTAAAGACTAACACATTTATCTAATTAATTACCCACCTACCTAATAAATGTGTTAGTTCTTAAGGTGCTGCAGGATGGCTTGTGGAACTACAGACTAATCTGGCTATCCCTCTGACTGCTAAAAGGGATAAAAGTCGTTATTGAAATAGGTTACAGCCACCAGGGAAGTGTCCCATATCCAAATGAATATTATAACAATCATCATGAGCTACTGACCAGAAAGGGAATTGTAAACAAGAGATTTGCAGTTTTGTAATAAACAGTTGCAGAAGCACTACACAAAGAGGATTGCTCAACTCTGTGACTCATCAAGGACCATCCGGACATACCTGGGTCAATGTCTTTTCTGAGAGGCGAACAATATATGTAAAATAAGTGACAGTAGCACCTCTCTTCTTCCCCAGGTACTCTGAAGGCAACAAGAATAATGGGAAGACAAAGACTTTGAACTGAAGATATTAGTCTCAAGCCCAGAAGGGAATACAACCCACTTGCAGCATCCAGGGGTTTGAGAAAAGCTGTTTGATTCAAATCTTTTTTAGTCTGAAGGTTTAGGATTTACTTTAAACCTTAAAGTTGTTTACTTTTTTATTATCTTAAGTAACTATCTTTAAGTGTGCTTATTTTACGTATCTCTGACTTTTATGCCTACCCCTTACAATCACTTAAAATCTCTATTTCCATACAAAATAAACTTATTTTAGTGTTTTATCCTTATATGTGGGTTTATCTAAAGTTTTTGGGGAATCTGCTCAGAGCACAAAAGCTGGTATACGTCCACTCTCCTTTGACAAAGTGACAAACTAATTAAAAAGCCTGCATTGTTCTAAAGAAACCACCTTCCTGGGGTGCAAGGCAGGTTTGCTGTTGTATCCCTCAGTGTAGTTAGCGAGTGGCTTAGAATGCATTATGTAACTTAAGTGCATACATTATATATTATGTATTAATTGTTTCTCTTTCCTGGTGGCTGAGTGATCACAGCATGTGGTGGGGTATGCTGTATATCCCTAGAAAAGCTTTGTGAGACACAACCCGAACTGGAAATTTCAGAGGGCGCAGTAGACCCACAGTCCCAAGTTGTTCTGCGTGAGTCCTGGCAAATTCTCCCACAAGTGTCTTCAGACTTTCTCTCATGTGAACTCTTTGGGATAGAGTGCCCTCCCCTTTACAACTTCACTGTTTTCGACATGTGTCAATCACAGCAATGGCACAGCGGACTTTTTGTCAAACTTTCAAAGTTCAGTTTTATTCAGAAACGCACATTAAAAGCTTGGACCAGTGGTAAACACCCGCATACACCCCATCATGGTTCTATGTATGGCTTGTGAGACATTTTGTTTATAATTGCCCGCATATGGTTTTGCCGGATTGTACCACTTTCTAGCCATGTCATTTTTTTACTACTGATATTACTAAAGTGACAGGCATGTAGAACAAAAATATGTGAAGTGAGGTGCATGGTGATTGCACACAAAGTTGATTCTGAAACCCTTGTGCTCCTCCTCCTCCATCCAATTAAAGCACTGCTGCAGATTTTTGGCGTGCCCAAAAAATGGAAGGTATGTAATCACAGTTAGAAAAATTACCCTATCCTGTCTTGGTAACAGTAATCTTGTGGCCCACTCACTATTCTACATTGCCCATCACTACTTTAAGCATATTTGTCTGTTGACAAATAGGAACCTCTCCAACAATTTCATGCTGAACTGTAGAGAAGGTTGTTTTTGTGGCTGAATCAAATATTTAGCTTTATTTATGTGGGCAAGTCACCTCGCTTCTATGTTCCTCAGTTTCACTACTTGTAAAATGGTGAGCATGATCTGCAAATAGCCAGTCAGAGGCTGTCACTTTTATATGCTTTTATAAGCTTTCCCGAGGAAAAGTTCGAGGAATGTATATTGTGATCCTTACCAGAAGCCCATCAATCTCAGTGAGGACTTTACTGGTTTCTAAGAGTACTTAAATATGTGGTCTGGTAGGAATGGCAGATGAGCCCGTTCTGGTTTATGCGTATGCAGAACAACTTAAATATACAAAAGCACTTAAAAAAGGGAAACAGCTTTTCTCCTAACTGTAGAATTACAGATATGTGTGGAACTGGAAATAGTAGGAATAGATAAAAACACAGGAAAGGAAGAACGGGAAGAATGGATGGCAGAAGAATTAACCATAAAGGAAGAAGACAATGTGAACAGTGTGGCAAAGTTGCTCTGATTATTGCCACAATTGTAATTTAAAAAAAAAAACCACCTTATTTCTGTATCTAAACCTCTTCCTTTTGGGATGGGGATCCCAGTATAGTTTTTCATTACAGGGATAGTGATATATACTAATTTACCTTTATGGGTGATAGGTGAACTACAGGCTCAGGGAGGCTAGTCCTTGGCACACTCCACCCCTTCTACCTGGGGCCCCTCCAGACCCTGCTTTCCTGCCCTCCATTCTTCCACCAGCACTTCCTCCCCACACCCAGGTGACCTGAGTGTCTCCAGCTACAAAGAGCTAGGCAGTGCAACCCCCAGCCCCAGAATTCTGGGCAGGTTGGAAACATGGCCCTCAGCCTGAGAGTGTTTCGGGGGGTGCACAGTGAAGCAACTTGCCCATGCTCCAGAGTGTCAGGCATGTGGGCAGCACAAACACTGGCTCCAGTTGCCTGGAGTCCTTTATGCAGGATAGGCCACACTAGCCCCAGGCCAGAGCAGAAAAGCTGCAGGCTGGGGGAATCAGGAGGAGGCCTGGGGACTGAAGTGTGGGTGGGGCCACACAGGTTCATATGGGGAAGCTCAGCGATGATCTGCCCACCATGTTTACCTTAATTTTCATTATTTTTTTGTTCCTCCACCAGTATGTTCATTAAAAGTTGGATGCTGAACTGTTTCTGTTATATTTTCTAGATTTTCTGGGACTCCTGTATCTGATCTCACATAACATAGCAGATGGAAGAGAAAACAGAATGGGGCAGATTCCAGTAACATGCTTTGGATGGCTGGGCTGGCAGATTGCGGGAAACTGTGAAATGTTGATTGTAACTGCCAAGTCACCAAACAGTCAGAATCAATTAATTATCAAACTGGCACTTCATTCATATCAGGACAATAGGGAAGCTCCATGTTTCATTCTCCCTTTGTTTTACTAATGTTATCAGTCCAATATCACATTTATTTTAAAACAATTCCTTTGTTTTTGAATTGGCGGATTCATTCTTTTCACCTTATGGATGTGGTATCAAGCTGGATATCCACTGTTTATTACAAATGTGTAGTTAATGCATCAAAGTCAGTGAAGCCAGATTTTGCTAACAGTTTGATGATTTCAGGTACTAAAAATATTAACTGTCTTTGAAAAAGAACAATTTTTTTTAAAAGGCTGGACATTAAAGTGGGTGGACATAAAAGCCGTGTCTACACATGCATGCTACTTCGAAGTAGCGGCACTAACTTCGAAATAGCGCCTGTCACGGCTACACCTGTTGGGCGCTATTTCGATGTTTACATCGACGTTAGGCAGCGAGACGTCGAAGCCACTAACCCCATGAGGGGATGGGAATAGCGCCCTACTTCGAAGTTGAATGTCGAAGTAGGGCACATGTAGACGATCCACGTCCCGCAACATCGAAATAGCGGGCTCCACCATGGAGGCCATCAGCTGAGGGGTTGAAAGACGCTCTCTCTCCAGCCCCTGCGGGGCTCTATGGTCACCTTGTGCAGCAGCCCTTAGCCCAGGGCTTCTGGCTGCTGCTGCTGCAGCTGGGGATCCATGCTGCATGCACAGGGTCTGCAACCAGTTGTTGGCTCTGTGGATCTTGTGTTGTTTAGTGCAACTGTGTCTGGGAGGGGCCCTTTAAGGGAGCGGCTTGCTGTTGAGTCTGCCCTGTGACCCTGTCTGCAGCTGTGCCTGGCACCCTTATTTCGATGTGTGCTACTTTGGCGTGTAGACGTTCCCTCGCAGCGCCTATTTCGATGTGATGCTGCGCAACATCGATGTTGAACGTCGACGTTGCGAGCCCTGGAGGATGTGTAGACGTTATTCATCGAAATAGCCTATTTTGATGTCGCTACATCGAAATAAGCTACTTCGATGTAGGCTTCACATGTAGACGTAGCTAAAGAGTCAGGGATTTTCCATTTTTGAATGTTTCTTTCAGAAATATTTTATTGGCCTTACATTCTGCAGAAAACTATAATTTGAGCCAAATTTGACCTGGCAGTATTCCTTTAAGATATCAGTGGCTTTATTTATATTTAAAGATGGTTATTCATAGGTTCTAATTACATAATTAGTCATAATTTAGTAGACCTGTATAGGAATCGTTCACTGATCCTATGTGAAGAAGAGGATAGAAAAGGTTCCTCAAACATACCTGACTGGATAACCATGTCCAGAAGGATCACTCCAAGTGCAATCAAAAACTTAAATTGTTTCTTGCCACTTGGAATGTCTGTAGACACTGCTAGACAAATATAACAGTGAAAGACCAAAACTCAGTACAGCAATAATTACCTGAGAATTCTTAAAGTAAAACATTGACATTAGTGCTTTCAGTGAAATAGGACACACAAATGAAGATCACTAGAGGGAAAAGAATGCCAGTTACACTTTCTTCAAACCAACAAGCAACATACAATTAAGAACCTTCCATTCAACCTAAGGAAAGCCTTAGGATTCATGGGTTCTTCTGCAGTACTATTAAACTGGTGCTGCTATGGCCGATGGCAGCCTGCAGAGAGGAGAACAACTATTTTTAGCAATGTGATTTTATAATCTTAAGCAGCACACTAATGAAGCCAATTTTTAAAGCAAACTTTAAACTAAGGTCCTGTAGACTAACACAGAAAATTGAGAAACTTACACTATATAAGTGGGGTGGGCAAATGCCTATTAAATGGCTTTATTACCACTTGAATGGCTCTGTCACAGGTGCAATGTTGTGTGAATAGGTCTGGCAGGGTTTTTCACTTTTAAGTTCGCTAGATCATCTCTGGATGAAACAAAACTACGGAACAGGAATAAACAGAGTCTGGGGGATGGACACTAAGATCTGGTAGCGCCCCAAATTTTTGGGTTTCCAACACAGCTGCACATTTTGCAAATGGATAAGGATGGTCCCGAGTCAGCCACCTGACTGGGCTCCCTGTCAGTGTCACTGAGTGCTTTATGACCCTCTGCGTCCAAATGGCCAAGGAGTCATTTCCTACTATCATCAGTGCATGTGCACCAACATTTGATGCTGGAGAACTAAAAGACTCCTGCACTGACCTTAATAACATTTTGTCATGAGTTCCAGAAAGAAATGAGGATGCTTAGGGGAATCTAACATATGAATTGCCCAAGAGTCTAGCATATGGAGTAAAATCATTGGGAAGGAAGGAGTGGGAAAGACCAATTTGTAAGTCATCCTTCTATTCAGCAAATGTTCAGAGCACAGTTTCTTTGATTTCTCTAACAGCCAGCCTTCTTTCTTTCTTTCTCTCTTACATGCTCTCTCCTCTTCAATCTACCCCATTTCCTCAGAGTGGGAGGTGGGAAACAACAGGATTCAGGACAGCTTGATGTAATTGTCTTAAAGAGACAGCACATGGCATCTCTCAGAAACTTCCCCAGCACTAGACAACATACGTACAATCTCTGTGCCACACACACACTCTGTCACTTTCACACTCATGCACATTCTCTCTCTCTCTCTCTCTCTCTCTTCCCCCCCCCCCAGCATCTTTTTCTCTCTTTCTAGCCCCAGCCCTGCTTCTTCTTCATGAGGCCATGCCCATTTCAGGGGCCTGGAGCTAGCTCCCTAATGACTTACCAAAATTTGTGAACTGCCCCCTCCCCTTGAAAATTATTGCCCATCCTTGTCCTCGGCTATGCCATTGTAAGAACAGGGCACCTAGGAGATGTGCAGATCACCCACATCATGAGAAGAGCTGAAGATTGCTGGATTACTGCTGATTTCAGTCATGTCCATCAGGATTGTACTGAAAGTCACCAGTCACACTGATAGCAATACAACATCCACAAACATCAATCCCCAGTGAACAAAGAGCACTTCCAAACACTACTCAGTGAAAAACTGACCATCTGCACAACTGGCAATGACAACACAAGTGTTGGAGAGCACTAGGAAGCCCTAAAATAGATCATCCACGAGTCTTGTGAAGAATCCATTGGCTTTGCTACCCGCCACCATCAGAAATGGTTTGACAACAACAACACAGACATGTCTGTCCAGAAGGGCTATAGAGAAAAACTTTCTGCTACTGAACCAGCCACCAGTCAGAAGCAGAGTTCTTTCCATCAGCTCAAAGCTGAAGTTCATAGAAAGACCCAAGAAATCAAAAATATATGGAGAGAAGACAAAGCAAAAAAAAAATTGCTGACATATATGATATGTGGTACCTTTTTGTGAGCCTCACACCTCTGAGATCCAAAGATGGTACTACCCTTCTTATTGGCCATGAATGCATCAGAAGACACTGGAAAGAATACTTCTAGCAGCTTGTAAATTTTGAATGGACTGATGACACTGTTGGCACCATTCCTCAACACCCAATCTGGGAAACTCTTGCCAGCCCTGAGGATGTCTCCAAAGCAATTAAACAAATGGAAAACAATAAAGTATCGTACCCGGATGGCACACTGGGTAAAGTACTGAAAGTGAGGAGAGAAACACTGTCTAACAAGCTTCATTTAAAGCTTCTTAAAATCTGGAGCAATGAAAAAAATCCCTATTGACTTACATAAGACAAACAACATCATCATTTTAAAAAGGAGACAGGGCAAACTGTGGCAATTACTGAAGCATTGCCAACCTCTCCATCACTGGAAAGATTCTTGCTTGAATCTTACTGAATCACATGCTCCATCTTGCAGAGAAAGTACTTCCAGACGCTCAGTGTGTCTTCAGACCATCATGAGTCACCATCAATATGATTTTTTAGAGCCAGGAAGATCCAGGAAAATGTCAAGAGCAACAAGATGAGGTGTATTGGCCTTAATCAAGCTGTCCAAAGCCTTTGACTCTGTCAACCACACAGCTCTGTGGAAAATCATGTCAAAGTTTGGCTTCTTATGTATATTTATCACAATTTTAAGATTCCATCATAACCAGATGACTATGCAGTGGATCTGCCTCTCTGCCTTTCTCATCCAAACTGGCCTAAAACAATTCAGTGTACTAGAATCTAACTTTTTTTCCCTTTTATTAGGAGCTACGAAAACATTAACTCAAGATACTTACAACAGGATATTGGCATCCAATATGGGACTGATAGTATCCTCTTCTGAAATTTTTTGATTTCTCTGTGAGAAAAAGGAGACTTGGGATGAAAGTATTCTAGGGGAACAGCTGGTTAATCTCACAGGGTGCAGAGACTAGCTCCTTACCTTTGGGTTCTGGACAAGAGTCTGGTAGAAAGGGTAGACCTGGGCTTCTCTTTCACACCGCAAAGTACCTGAGCTTAAGGGAGGAACCAGAAACCCAGGGAGCAATGAAGGATACGACTGTATTTTGGTAGACAAACTCCTGCTTCTCCTGTTGACTACTAGATTGTACTATTGATGGCTGTTCACCTTCTACAGAAGCATTAGATGGATTTCTTCAGTCAAAGAGAATGAATTAATCCAACTGTTTCCTCTGACTACTTCTCTTAATTTGCAAATATTTCACCCCCCCCACATTATCCAGACTGCACTTCAGCTAGCTACCCCTCATCCTGAACCCTTATTTAACCAGGCACTAGGGAAGCTATAGAAATTTCCCAGGAGTAAGAATGTGATGTTATTCACCTTATTTTCAGAGGTACTGAACTGAAATCCCAGTTGAAGGCAGCAGGCACTTTGGATGCTGAGTAGCTTTGGAAGTTAGGTTGCTGGAGCCCTCAGCATATTGAAAATAATGTGGTGTAGAACAACTCACTAAACATCCTAATGGTTTCATAAACATTCTAAATATGTTAGTCTTCACACTTGACAATTAGCTTTAAATAATTAAGAACCGATTTTTCAAACCAATTAGGTTTCAAACACAGTTATATGTCACCATCATACGTGTGATTTCTCTGTGTGTGTGTATAAAATTGGAAATTGCATAGACAAATTACCAGAATTACTGAAATTAACAATTATCAGGACTGCACATGAAATCTTGGCAAATGAACACCTCTTTTATTTTTAAAAAGCCCAGCTCTAAAGGTCTATGTTAAATACTTTTTGCTGTGTACTCCAATCAGTGCATTATAGAAGTTAAACCTATTTAAAAGTTCCTCAGCACTGACTGTAGGATAGAGCTTGAATTGTAGTACAAAGGGGTTTTCCATTGATGGGCCTACTATGTAGTGATTCTCCCTCTACTCTTGTCCAATTAATTTTGTTTCTAAATTTGAAAAAATATATCTGGGTAGCTCATTTAAGTCAGTGTGATTTTGATTGTATTATACTACAGAAGTAGTATTGGCCTTCCTTCAGGTCTAGGTGAGAAGCTAATTAGTTTCAAACTGTTGTAAATATGATGAAGTTATAGTTGTCAATTATTGTTTCAGAAATATAATAATTTCTCAGACTGAACTCTGCTTTGTTAAAAGGCCTTAAAGTGCCGAAATTAGTAGGCAAAGGGCAAATATTCCTCTCCTTATCTTGCTCCACTTTCAGACTTAAAATGCTTTGGCTTCTGACTTGCAAACCACATTAATTTTGATCAGTTTTGATCATGAGTTTAAAGAATGTACCATATGTTCTCATTGCTAATATGTTACTTGTATTGAATAAGGTTCATGTTGCTTCAAATTACTACAAGAACTGATGGTACGGGAGATGTGATATTACCTTAATATACTTGATATTTGTGTATATTTGAGAACATTTCCTATTTGCTTTTACTTGACCTAGTCAAAGAACCATTCCTGTGAGCCAACTTTTTTCAGCCTCCTTCCCTCAATGAGAAGACTCATATTGTTGATGTAGCTGTGAAATTGGAGACAAATGAAATACTCTTGTTATGATAAAAATTGTCACAGAGGGGTAGTTGTGTTAGTCCATAACTTCAGAAACAACAAACAGTCCTGTGGCATTTTAGAGATTAACCAATTTACTAGGTCATGAGCTTTCATAAGTAAAATGCACTTTATCATATGGGTCAAAATAGCAGCATCCAAGGTACATATATATCAGGGTTAAAAAAGTGGAAGGTAGGAAAAGGAATTAGTAGGACAGTTGATGAAGCCAATTAAGCTGGGTGTGTCTTATTCATAGCATGTGGTGTAGAAGGGCAAATAAATAAAAAAGGTTGGGAAATTACCTGTGTAATTTAATAGTCAGTTAAGATCTTTATTCAAGCCCAGGTTAATCCATGAAAGTTCATGACCTACTAAATGTGTAAGTCTCTAATATGCCACAGGAGCGCTTATAAAAATTGTAATATTAAAAAAAAAACTTTAAAATAATGTAAAGTTATGCAGTTACTGAATGCACAGAACAATTGCAAATACAGTTAAAAGGTTTGCATGAAACTAAAACTTGCATATATGATAAGTTCTCATAAAATAATATATTTTAACTGTTTAGTGACAGATAAAGGCTTCTACCACTGTGTCTGTGTGGGGGGCTGTGTCTACACTGCCTTGCTACTTCAAAGGGAGGATGGTAAGTAGGGTGTTGAGAGTTTATTAATGAAGTGCTGTGGTGCATATGCAGCAGTTCATTAAGCAAATTCCATCCCCTGTGGCAACTCCAAAGTTGATGAGTAAAATCCACTTTATCAGATGGGTGTAAATAGCAGCATCCAAGGTACATATCTATCAGGGATAAAAAAAGTAGAAGGCAGGAAAAGTCATTAGTAGGACAGTTGATGAAACTAATTAAGTTGGGTGTGACTTTTTGAAAAACAAAGAATCATACCAGTACGACCTCTTGTGCAAATGTAGTTTATTCTCTTTTCCATATGGAAATAGCTATACAAGTATAAATCACCTTTATACTGGGATAATGGAATTCACTCTTTAAGGGTGGGGATAGTCATAGAATATACAGGTTGTACCTCTTGAACCCAGTACTCTCTCATCCTCAACATCCATGGTCTGTTAGGACCATGGACATTTCAGGACCAGAGAGTATTGCATTGGGACTGCCGACTTCTAAGCATCCATAAGCCAGGATAGCATCAACACATGGACCAGGGCCAGAGCCCCTGCCTGGGCAGTGGTCCTGGGAACCAAAGCTCCCTGTCTGCCTTGCAGGTCTAGGGAATGGATCCAGTGTTTCCTGATTGACCCAGGTCAGCGTGGGGTTGTCAGAAGCCCTCTGGAAGCCCTAGGGAGCCTGGCCTGGGGCTGGATTTCCAGAGAGGGAGGCTGAGGCCACAGCAGCCTTAGGAGTGGGGCCACCTGGGCCCAGAATCCCTGGTCTTCCTCTCGCCTGGCAAGTTCTTTTGTTCAAGACTGGTCAGGTCCTGACCATGCCAGTGTACTTAGGTGCAACCTGTACCAGCCTGGGTAAGGGAGTACATCTTTTATCTGTAGCAAGCCCTCAGCCTTTCTAACTATGATCATGCATCGTGTCATCTGTTACCACTGTGAGTCACTCAGCATCTTAAAACAGGTTCTCCTTGGCAAGCATTGAGATCTGTGTCAAGGTTCAAAATTAATATGGGCAAAATACCTTGCAAAAATACTCCATTTTGAACTCTTATTTCCTACAAAGTTCCAATATGATCTAATTTTACTTGAGTATATTCTTCCATACCCAGTTCTTGTCTGTGCCAGAAATAATTGGCTAGACGTATCTATGACCTTTGTTGGAGACATAATACAAATATTATGCATTTGTATAGCACTGAACTAAACAAATAGTGCAAAGTTCCAGTCCTCGCTGCGTAAAAAGGGAAAACAAGTTTTCACTTGGTTTCACACAAGATTGTAGATTTGATTTTAACAAATAGGGAGGAATTGGTAGAGAACTTGAAGGTTGAAGGCGGCTTGGGTGAAAGTGATCATGAAATCACAGAGTTCACAATCCTAAGGAAGGGTAGAACAGAAAACAGCAAAATAGAGATAGTGGATTTCAGGAGGGCAGATTTTGGTAAACTCAGAGAGGTGGTAGGTAAGGTCCCATGGGAAGCAAAGCTGAGGGGAAAAACAGCTGAGGAGAGTTGGCAGTTCTTCAAAGGGACATTATTAAGGGCCCAAAAGCAAGCTATCCCGCTGTGTAGGAAAGATAGAAAATATGGAAAAAGACCACCTTGGCTTAACCAGGAGATTTTGCATGATCTCAAAATAAAAAAGGAATTGTATAAAAAATAGAAACAAGGAAAAATTACAAAGGATGAACATAGGCAAACAACACAAGAATGCAGGAGAAAGATTAGAAAGGCTAAGGCACAAAATGAGCTCAAACTAGCTACAGGCATAAAGGGAAACAAGAAGGCTTTTTATAAATATATTAGAAATGAGAGGAAGACCAGGGACAGGGTAGGGCCATTGCTCAGTGAGGAGGGAGAAACAGTAACAGGGAACTTGGAAATGGCTCAATGACGTCTTTGTTTCGGTCTTCACTGAGAAGTCTGATGAAAGAATGTCCAACATAGTGAATGCTTGTGGGAAAGGGGTAGGCTTAGAAGTTGAAATAAAAAAAGAACAAGTTAAAAATGACTTAGGAAAATTAGATGTCTGCAAGTCACCAGGGCCTGATGAAATGCACCCTAGAATACTCAAGGAGCTGATAGAGGAGGTATCTGAGCCTTTAGCTATCATCTTTGGAAAATCATGGGAGACAGGAGAGATTCCAGAAGACTGGAAAAGGCAAATATAGTGCCCATCAATAAAAAGGGAAATAAGAATAACCCAGGAAACTACAGGCCAGTCAGATTAACTTCAGTGCCAGGAAAGATAATGGAGCAGGTAATTAAAGAAATCATCTGCAAGCACTTGGAAGGTGGTAAGGTAATAGGAAACAGCCAGCATGGATTTGTAAAGAATAAATCTTGTCAAACTAATCTGATAGCTTTCTTTGATAGGATAACGAGACTTGTGGATAGGGGACAAGCAGTAGATGTGGTCTACCTAGACTTTAGCAAAGCATTTGATATGGTCTCTAATGATATTCTTATCAAAAAACTGGGCAAATACAATTTAGATGAGGCTACTATAAGGTGGGTGCATAACTGGCTGGATAACCATACACAGAGAGTAGTTCTTAATGGCTCTCAATCCTGCTGGAAAAGTATAAAAAGTGGGGTTCTGCAGGGGTCTGTGTTAGGACCGGTTCTGTTCAATGTCTTCATCAATGATTTAGATATCGGCATAGAAAGTACGCTTATTAAGTTTGCAGATGATACCAAGTTGGGAGGGGTTGTGACTACTTTGGAGAATAGGGTCATAATTCAAAATGATCTGGATAAATTGAAGAAATGGTCTGAGGTAAACAGGGTGAAGTTTAATAAGGACAAATGCAAAGTGCTCCACTTAGGAAGGAACAATCAGCTTCACGCATACAGAATGGGGAGAGACTGTCTAGGAATGACTACAGCAGAAAGAGATCTACGGATTATAGTGGACCACAAGCTAAATATGAGTCAACAGTGTAATGCTGTTGCAAAAAAAGCAAACATGATTCTGGGATGCATTAACAGGTGTGTTGTGAACAAGACACAAGAAGTCATTTTTCCGCTCTACTCTGTGCTGGTTAGGCCTCAGCTGGAGTATTGTGTCCAGTTCTGGGCACTGCAGTTCAAAAAAGCTGTGGAGAAACTAGATAATGTCCAGAGAAGAGTGACAAGAATGATGAAAGGTCTAGAGAATGTGACCTATGAAAAAAGGTTGAAAGAATTGGGCTTGTTTAGTTTGGAAAAGAGAAGATTGAGGGGAGACATGATAGCGGTTTTCAGGTATCTAAAAGGGAGTCATAAGGAGAAAACTTGTTCTCCTTGGCCTCCGAGGATAGAACAAGAGTCAATGGGCTTAAACTGCAGAAAGGGAGGTTTAGGTTGGACATTAGGAAAAAGTTCCTAACTGTCAGGGAGGTCAAACGGTGAAATAAATTGCCAAGGGAGGTTGTGGAATCTCCATTGCTGGAGATATTTAAGAACAGGTTAGATAGATGTCTATCAGGGATGGTTTAGATAGTACTTGGTCCTGCCATTGGGGCAGAGGGCTGGACTCGATGTCCTCTCGAGGTCCCTTCCAGTCCTAGTGATCTATGATTCACATCTCTTTCAATCTGTGGTGCTTGATTTTGCAGCATTTATTATGTTTCCCTGATTAATTCTTAAAACAGGTCTCCTAGCAACAGACTAAGGGAGAGCATAAGAACTCTTCCAAAGAAGCAACATTTCTGTATTTTTGAACAGTGCTCAAATATTAGGGGTTTCCCTCCTCTTTTTGGTAAAATGTGTAAAGTAATGCCTCAGTTTGTATCCTATTCAATCACTCATCTCTATATTCCTGAGCTAAGGGTTCTGACACAGGACGCTTGCACTAGGAGTAACAGAAATACCTTTAGTGAGTGGAATAACAATTTTCATTAGAGCAGCTGGAGAAAACATCTTAACCAATACTGACTTAAAAACACAAACGAAAAGGAATGTTAAGTTCATTGCACAGAGATTTTTGCAGGTGCTGCACAATTCTACTGAACTTACACAAACATGGTGTTAGAAAAGGGAGGAAGAGACTCCATTATGTACATCAAAACAACTTTCAATTAATTTAATCACACATTGAATCATTGTGGAAATTAAACAAATTTTGATGATGGACTGATTTTTAGAGTACGAGGGAACATATGTTCACATACGTGTCCAAATAAATAGGAATTTCCCCTCCTGCTACCCCCCAGTGATTGGAAAATGTCCAACAGCTGTATAAAATATTATTGCAATGTGGGAGAGGTAGAACGGTACAAGCTATTTTCTATAATGTCCACTCAGTCTAGTAAAAAGCAAAGTGCAAAGTCTCATTAACAAAAAGCAGCATGTTTCCACTGAAACACAAAATAACAGCAGAACTCATTTGTGACATGAATTAAAATGGCACAAACGGAATACTGCACTTGTGCATCCTTCTGGAAAAATAAAGATGGAGTCCTAGTGGCACCTTTATTTATTTATTTATTTACTCATTTGTTTTTGCCTTGTTGTCAAGGAAACATACCCTCTGATGTGCTAGGACGAGTGGGAAAAAGAGTTCTGACAGTTTTCTAAGAGTAGCACAAAAGCATTTAAGCCAAAGAAAAGAAATTGGGTAATTGTAGGCTATTAATTCCTTAATTAAAGGGTACTATAAAAGAATATCAGTGTATCTGTGGTATTTATCCTAACACCCATTTCCATAAAACTGGTATTTTGACCAATTTATTAAATGACTGTGGTTAGATGAAGTCTTAAAATAGACGTTCACAGTCTGGAAGTAATACTATCAGCGTACAAATTTCAAATCAGGAAAGGAGTTAATGAAGTGCCCACCAAAGACAGACAAGATAAGAGCTTTCTTTGGGCTGAGAGGTCTTCTCTTGTTAGGTGAAAAATATGTAAAAGGAGCTCGTTTTGTGTGACATAGGAAAAAAAGTCAATGCCAAAATAATTTTGGGGTTCAAATCTACTAACATGCATCCTGTGAGTAAAGATGTCATGAGAGTACAGATTTACTTGATCAGGCTCCAAATTTGTATTCCTAGATCAGCAGTTTTTAATCAGACTGAAATTGTATATGGATTTTAGTTATTTTGTAAAAATCTACGACAGTATTTAAGTCATTAGTAATGCTGGGCACAGATAAGGTGAAGGAAAGGATGATCCAAAAGGAGACCAGGGTCTGATTTGGCTTCATGATCCAGGGTTGAGCAGAGCAGGCATTCTAATGCCAGCCACAGGACAGTACTGTAATTTCTTTATGGCTACAGCTGGGTTGCAGCTTTGCACTACACCCAGCACTCTAATATTTCCACATTGCTCCTAGATCAGCTTGTCCTTGGTTTACCCTCATTGTAGGGCAGAGTTATTCAACAGCATAAAGTTCTGGCCTTCCTGCTTCTAATTCTCACCGTTCTGCTGTTTACATGCAAGCCAGCAGCTCTGTATGCAGCTAGAGCCATCCTGACAGTTTAAAGGATTTTATGTCTCTGTGCTACTAATATGAAGCTATGCTTAATGTTGTCTTCTTCAGAAAACCAGTGGATTTAAATTCCAGATGCTAAAAATGTGTCATTACTAAATGCAGCAAAATGAAACTGAAGGGCTTTGAGAAAAAAACTTCCAAAGCTAAATTCACTAGTGGAACTTGGACTGTTTTTACCCTGCAAACCAGGTTTAGCCAAAGGTTTATACCAGGTCCATAGGTATAGATACATCACTGAAGCGGTGCAAAGTTGATGGTGCATGACAGTGAATCTTTATTCAAAAGTAAAGAAGAAAAGATACAGGCTGACTCTCTCTAATCTGACACTCTCTCCTCCAACAACATCTGTAATCTGACATCACAAAAAAACAAGCAGTTCTGAACCACCTTAAAGACTAACAAATTCATTTATTAGGTAATGAGCTCTTTTACCACTTTTTCTTACCCACAAAAATTCATTACTAATAAAGTTGTTAATTTTTAAGGTGCAACAAGACTGCTTGTTTATGTGAAACTACAGACTAAGACACCTTGTTTGTGTTCAGTTAGCCACTAACTGTTAGCATGTTGGTTACAGTTTACTTCCACAGAAAAGCTCTGCAACATCTCTGGGTAGTACTTGCGTATTTTTGTATGCCTACTGTACTATTATTTGTGGTGAGCAATAACATAAAACTATTCTACATATATTTAATATGCATTTAAAAGTGTATAGGCCCCCCATCTCCAGTTTTGATTTTTGAAAAGGGGTGCAAGAACACATTTTGAGAACTCAAGAGGTGCAGGCTATAGTAAAGGTTAAAAACCACTGACCTACAGTTAAAACATAAATTCAATTTCCATGTCCATTCAGGACATAGCATCAATTAAAGTGCCTTCCATTTCACAATTTTAACATTTTATAAGCTTGATGTAATATTCATTTAATTTTAATTCCCCTTCCCATGGGTGTGCATTTAAAGAATGTTTCCTGACTTATCTTAATTCATATCTCCCAGTTTCATAATTACCTTTTTAACGTACTTTGTATCCCTGTCATAGCTTAGTTATGTTTTGTGAAATTTAATCAAATAATAATTAAATTCTGAGGGTAACACCTCTGGTTATCTCTTCATAATTATACTTGCTTCTTCAGAAATATTTGAAGGGAGAAGGCAATTGCTTGCAAGAAAGGCAAATAATTTTGGTGTTAATTTGATGGCTGAAAATGACTGTGGCTGAGAATTTAGAAGAGATGCACTTAATAAATTCAGATATGATTTTGTTGAAAATGTCTTTTCATTTGGGGTTGGTAAGCCAGTTCTAAAAAGCTCAAATGCACATCTTAAAACTTAAGGGATTTATAAGTAGTGCATCTTAAGTAATTTTTTTAAGCAATATGAGCAATACAAATTGCTCCTTTTTTCCCCTTCTTCACATGCCTGCTAAATTACACTGTGATTTCAACACCATTTAAAACCCTTGCTAGGTGCCCTCACACTGGGACCTATCAGTTTTTGCATAATGAGACAACTGGATCTGCCTTGGAATATGAGGACACAATTCAGGTCTCATGACAGGGCAAAGGAGGAATAACTCCCTTGATATCAATTGAGGTGCAGTGGTGCAAGAGCCACTATCAGATCCTTATTTTATTCATTCAATCACTAGCCTTCCCTTGCTTAAAATGAGGGTTTCTAGGATGAGGCTTGAAAACAAATGCTCCCTGCCTCTCTTCCAGCATTCACACTGAGAAAGATGTCCTTAACTCATAATATATTAAAATAACGTCTCTCCAGCAGACATGCTGGAGGGTATTTTCCCAAAATAAATAACAGGGAAGGGAGCTAAAATAAAAGCTTTGCATTACAGCTATTTACTATCCCAACATAAAGTAATGTAACTGAAGAATATGCAGGGATATGAAATTGTGTCATTAGTTGTGCTAAAGGTGGCACACACATTGTATTACTAAAACAATGTAGATGTGCACTCAGAAACCTACAGTTTAAGTTGGATGGATACATCAGATATATGAAATAGATAGAAAGGAGATACTTTTAAGTGAAAAAAGTACAATTTTAAGAATGATTTGAAGATGCCTATGACAACAGAAGGCCAATCCTAGTACATGATATTACTCAGAAAAAAAAGATAATTTATAAATCTGAGAGGTGCAAGGGGGGACATAATTACATATTTAATACTATAGTTCTGTATCTCAAGTAATCTTGGAGTAATTAGGACATTTACAGCTACACTTCTCTGTACTTTAACTTTCAAGACCACAAGGTTTCACCTGGCTCCCACACAGGCAATCCAGAGTCCTTCTCCTGTGTCATGCCTTGAGAGCTTTACAATATTTTAATTTTAATTACTGAAGATTAAATTGTTTCTTGCATAGAGGGTTTCTTGCATATTAAAGAATGTGCTTCTTTAATATGTCAAAACTCAGTATCTCCAACATGAAATAAACTCATCCAGAATCTGGGTCCCCCAAGGATGTTTCAAAGTGCATTGGAGGAAATGCTTAGGTCTCCTTATGCTGCTTTCTATGCAAAATCAAATAAGTGGGTTTGGTTTGGGCAGAGACATTCAGGGGTGCGATGTGTGGCACTGGACCCTATGGACAGGATGGAGAATTGACTGCACAAGTTCTTGTTCAGCCCATGGAATGCAATAGTAGCTTGCTCCTATTCTGTGCGAGTTTAGACACTACAGACATCCTGTATGCCTGAAAACAACCATTCAAAAATTATGAGCCAAGGTACAAAATCATGCAACTACCTTAAAAATCATTAAACTTAAAACACACTACATTATTTTTAAGAATCCAGTACAGAAAGAAATGTCTACCCATGAATGCAAATAACCACTGATAGACATCGGGATCCACAGAACTGCAGGGCTCTACTCCCAAGAGACTCTAGCCAATGGAAAGGAGTGTGGTCCCATCACACTTGAGCCACAACACTCTTTTCTGGCAGCTCTTCCTTGCCTTTTGGCTCTACTGCCCCAACTCCACTTCCAGCAGGGCTGTTTGAGCCCAGCCAGGAGTCGCTGCAGCTGTGGGCTGGGCTGGGAGCAGTGCAGTCATGCTTCTGGTGCAGGGCACTGTCTCCCAAGTGCAATGGGACCATGCTCCTCTCCATTGGCCACAGTGTCTCTTGGGAGTGGTGCCCTGCAGATCTTCATATCCCAATGTCTATCCATGGATAGCTGCATCCACAGGTAGACATTTCTATTCATGCAGAGCTCTAGTTATTTTTATTTGCCTTATACATTTTTAACCTTGTTTCATGTTTTCAAGTGTTCTTCCACAATCACAAGGCTAGAAACTTACTTTAAAAATGCAGTTCACAAGAATCACATACCCCTAAGCTGGAGCTTTCAAGGTAATTCCAAATATCATGAGACTGGGGCACTGGCAATGGTAAGTCACATAAGCAATGACAGCTATGCCAACCTGCTCGTTAACCACCCTTTAAGCTGTCAGAGGAAGGTCTGACTGGAATGCAGACCCCCTTGGTCAGTGCCAAGGAACCATGACTGTTCTGCTGATCGTGAGCCCTGTGCCCTGGAGGTCTTCAGCATTTCACTAAGAAATGAGCAGTTCAAAGAGCTTAATGCTATTCCATCTTAAGTAGCTTTGGTGGCCAAGAGAGGAAGATCTGAGGACAAAAGAGATGAGGTGATTGTAGCGAGGGTATTAGAGTTTGAAAGCAGAGAAAATGGTGTGGGAAGCATTGAATGGTGGCTGTTAGCAGGTGTGTTAAAGTGACAGCAATCATTCCAGCTCAAGGCTTTTATGCCAGGCAGGCAGAATCAAGCCTCAAGAGCTCCTCCTGCCAAGACCTGTGCTCTTTCTACTTCTCTTAGGCTTCTCCAGCCTGTAGGTTGTCCCTTCTCTAGATGTTGTCTCTGGGAAGCTTCTCAGCAACTTTCTAGCAAGACTTTCTTCTTCAGCCTGGTTGCCCCTTTGGCATCCACAGAGTCCTTGCTATGCTAGCTCCCTTAATTAATTAACTTGCTGTCTAACCACGTCCTGAGTTTGTATCGGTCTTGATCCCGCCAAAACATTCCTGCCATCAGAGCCACAAAGCCATAAGGAAACTGAAAGGACCAGATCCAGAGAAAAACAACATAAAGATCCAGATAATATTAATGAGATAAGTCCTGGTCTCAAGTGCATTGCTTAAATCCCAGAGTAAGATAGTACTGATTATTAGTTGGGTACTGATACTGTTCTTGTTGGTATACATGAAATCAAAAGGTAAATACCATCCTCCTCCAAAACTTTTCAATATAAAAATAAGATATGCAGTAGACTGACTCAGTGATTTACTCCAAATTTACACTGGGGCAAATAGGTTGAGAATCTGGTCAATGGGTCTAAAAACCCAAGAAGTCATGTACACCATGTAAGAAACACACAGTTATTAGCAGTTTTGTCTGTGAACTATTCCTTTCCAGATTTGCAGATGGGAGAAAGATGGATAAGGATGATTCCTCTACTGGAATGGAGCATATGCTTTATTTGCACATGACCCCAAACTGGGAGGAACTGCAAGCACATGGGCGGTGGGGGGCAGAATCAGAAGTTTAAATAATCTTGCTAACTTAGAAAAATTGTTTGATGTAGACAATGCAAAGTTCTGCAGTTCAGAAGGAAACAGCGGTTGCCCAACTATGAAATGGGTGAAGTGGCAGTACTACTGAAAAAGATCTTGGCAATGAAGTGGATCACAAAATGAAGTTGCAAAAAAGGATACTACGTTATAGGTTGATTAAGAGGAGTGTCATATGTAAGATACGGGAGGTAATTATTCTTCTCTACTTGGCACAGGTGAGGCCTCAGCTGAAATACTGAGATTGATTGTGGCATCACAGTTGGTAGAAAGATGTAGCCAAATTAAAGAGAATCCATCAGACAGCAACAAAAATAATAACAAATAATAATAAATAATAAAACCCAACCTATCTGGTAAAGTTAAAAAAAATGATCCTGTTTACTCTTGAGAAAAGACAACAGAGGGAAGACCTGATGACTGTCTTTGAATATGTTAAGGAACTTACAGAGAAAACGATGAATTGTACTCCATATCCACTAAAGGCAGCACAAAAAATATAATGAGCTTAATCTATAACATGGGAGATTTTAGGTAAGATATTTGGGAAAACTTTCTATCTATAAGGATATTTAAATTGTTTTCCAAAGGAGGTAGTGGAGACCCCATTAAGAATAGGCTGGACAAACATCTGTCAGGGATGGTCTACATTTACTTGATCTTCCCTTAGTGCAGGATGCTGGACATGATGACCTCTCAAGGTTTTTACAAGCCTACATTTCTATTATTCTGTTGTTTATTACCAGTAAGAATAGCATATCTGGGGAGGCTGAGGCAAAGCTCTCAAGCTGTGACAGTTTAAATGCATAAAATTTCCGAAAGATTAGGAGCATGATTTTAAATGTCTCAATGAAACACACTACAAAACCATGCATGACAAATGTAGAACTACTCAAATTTACAGCAATTTAAAAAATCAAAATGAACGAGTCTCTTACTCTAAGTAAATGAGATTTGTCAAGTCTCTTCAAACCTAAAGAATTAAACCCCAATACAGAGTGTAAAGTTCTGGATCACAGAAGGAAACAGACTACTGGTGGGGGCGGGGGGCGGGCGAGCTCTTAATAATCATTGCTGCAGAAAGGGAGAAAGGAAGTATATACCATTGCGCTCCATTGCCAACAAAATCAAAAGAATCATTGGTGTGGGAATTTTTATCTCTAGATCAAAAGGGGAGTTGAAATGCAATCTGCTGTGTGTGTATAAAAAGTATCTGTGGAGAAGGAGGAAAAAGCAAACACATGGGAATATTTGCTCTATGATGTCAATGAAAAATAAGTATTCATTGCTGAAGAAGAAATATTTGCAGAGTTCAGCAAACCACCCATAATGCAGATGGGGAGTGATGTAAAACGAGTTGGAATACATAAAGAATGCTGAGCATGACCCCATCTATACTTGCAAAAGAGATGAGTTTAAAAACCTTATTTAAGTTCACTTTTAATTCATTAATGACTGAACTCACTTTTAAGTCAGTCTTCATGAGGGTGGGCCAAACTATCCTCAACACAGAGTAGAGAACAGGGCTAAACTTTGCAAAATTGTCAAAGGGGTGGATTTTAAAATGTTTTTTGGTGCCTGAAGATGCAGACAGGCACCCAGTTGGATTTGTAAAAGTGTCTGGGTGCCTATACCCTCATAACTCACAAATGTCACACAAATTTTATGTTTAAAATGAATTTGTACTAGATTGACAAAAATATGTATGTATGTAAAGATTCACTTAAGAGCAACTGGGATTTGAAAAAAACACCTAAACCAGTTAGCTTCGTAACTCCTATTGAACTATGTTAAAATACCTCCTATGGGGTTTGAAAATGTATTGCACATGCTGAGCATTTACTGAGAAAGGCTTTCTCTCTAAGCATGGAGCAGGCCCCTGAGAATATTAGTTGACCTCTAGTGACACAAAAGGTGCGTGCTGTTCTCTTTTGTTACAGTACCTAAAGCTAAGTAGTCTGGAATTGGTATCTGCATTGTTGACAGACCATAGCCCAGTGTGCCTTCTGTTTGAAACATAGCAAGACACCTGTGCAAATTTTAACTATAGACTAGAACAAGCATTCCCCCACCCCTCAACATGGCACAGTTATTTTCTTTAGGTGGTTCTAAAATGGTCTTGGATCCTGCGACACTGCCTAGTCAAATGATTAAGCCACAACTATATTAATACGTAGCACAATTTTTAAACAGTTCTTTTGTGAGCATGGATGAGATCCAAATCAAGAATTGACCCTGTGTCTCTCTGCCTCTTTGAATGACTTAGCTAACATTCATTATTCTGTATCTTATCGAAGTCACAGCTGTTGGAGGAATAGTGTTAAAGGCAAGGCAGAATTCAGATTTAGAGGGTTGAGAGGAGGATAGTTTTTATTGTATTTTATAGTAGTACTTCAAAAACTCCATCTACATGTTCCTTTGTATTTGAAGATACTAGACTGAGCATTATACACAATGCTTTTTCCTTGTACTTTAGAGAACAGGGCCCCCTGAAAATATTTTAAAGGGTCCATTCACAAAAGATGAGAACCTGGTACTGATTAGAACCATACATATGCTCTGAGAATTCATAGTGTTAAAGGTAGCTTGAAAACTGTTTAAGTAGTTCTGAGCTTCAGAGTAAGTTCCAAAGTTTCCCACATGTGGGGAAAATAATTGCCTTCATGTACACTCACTTCCCACTGGAATAATACAGACTGTTCAAGTGAAAGGAAAGCTACAAGAAAAATGGCAGGAAATTTTAATTTGCTTTTTGTTTGGAGAAAAGGCTGAGAAAAGTTTTCCAGTATTACCCCATTGTGTTTAGCTGGGTGTCCAGAAAAGAGACAAGAAGTGGAAAAGACACAATAAAAATTCCTTCAAACCAGTTCTTTATTTGTAATAAAAAAAAAAAAAGAAAGAAAAATGCTGGTACTCAGCATGCTCTCTCCCAGCCCCAGGCTGGGATGCAGAGATGCCAGTACTCAGTACCGGTAAGTACCAGCACAAAAAACCCCCACTAATTTAAACTAACGGAGGCGTAGCTGTGTTAGTCTGGAGCTGTTACAGCAACGAAGGGTCCTGTAGCACCTTATAGACTAACAGAAAAGTTTTGAGCATGAGCTTTCGTGAGCACAGACTCACTTCATCAGATGCATCTGATGCATCTGATGAAGTGAGTCTGTGCTCACGAAAGCTCATGCTCAAAACTTTTCTGTTAGTCTATAAGGTGCTACAGGACCCTTTGTTGCTGTTACTTTAAACTATGTTTACATTTATCTATAAACCAAAGATTACAGATAACCAAGTGATCATACCCTATCCTTTAAAGTATTCGAATAATTTCAAACAAAGTTTGGATTGTTCTTGCGTTAAAGACTGTCCTTTTGTGGGCAAATAGTTTTGCCTGGTCTCTTGATTGAGCACTTAGGTCAAGCCTCACAATATTTAATTTTTCACTTTGTTGTTGCTGAATTTTAATTCTGGATACAACCTAAGAAGCTTTCAATTTAGAAAGCTTCTGTTAATACAGCACCTTTTAGTTATCCAACTAGGTAGGGTGACCATACATCTGATTTCCGCTGGGACAGACCCATATTTCAGGTGCCAGGAAGGCATCCCAATTTATTTTTTAAAAGGGGCTAATTGCCCCATATTTGGGGAAGCCAGTAGTGCACCTTCCCAGCTGCCCCCTGACTCCCTGCAGCTCACAAGAGCCAGGAGCCTAATAGCATGGCCAGTGCCTGGCTCCTGACTCCCCATGGCTCAGGGGAGCTGGGAGCCAGATGAGCACAGCTACCACCTGGCTCCCCCAGGGGGCACCAAGAACCTGATCAGCATGGCTGCAACATGGTTCCCTGCTCCCCATGGCTCAAGGAAGCTGAGAGCACATTGGTGCGGCCACCACCTCCTCCCCAGATCCCAAAGGTGTGGGGAAGCGGGGAGTGTACCAGCATGGTTGCTTCATGGCTCCTGCCTCCTTGCCAGCCCAGCATGCCTGCCACCTAGCTACCCCGGGGGGGAAGCTGAGAGACAGACCAACACAGCTGCCACCTGGCTCCCAAATCCCCTCTGCTCAAAGAAGCCAAGAGTTAGCCATTATGGCTGCTGGTTGGTTCCCACTTTCAGGGAGCTGGAACGGCTCCCAAAAGCACAGGGATCTGGGAGTCCACCAGTGTGGCTGCCTCCTGGTTCCCAGCTCTCTGCTCCTCAGGGGTGCCAGGAGAAGCACCAGCATGGCTGCTGCCTTCCTCGTGGCACCCCGAGTCATGAGGCAGCTGGGAACTTCCCTTGGGGTGATAGCCCTTTGAGCCACAGCTGAGAAACCACCTTCCCTCCCTTCATCCTGTATTCAAGAATTACCACAAACACACATGATCATTCTAATAGTAAGTTCAAAGACAGAAAACAATATTAAAACTAAGTCCCTCTCAATTAAATAACAATAAAACAGAATAGAATCAATTGGTTGGCTTACCACTTCTTCTATCAACACAAAAAAGCAGTCAAGTAGCACTCTAAAGACTAACAAAATTGTTTATTAGGTGAGCTTTCGTGGGACAGACCACTTCTTCAGACCATAGCTACTTGATTGCTTTTTTGTTTTGATAGTATATAGACTAGCACAGCTCCCTCTCTGTTACACTTCTATGCTCTTTAAATTTTCTTTAACCCCAACTTGTGATAATAGCTGCTAAAATTATACTCATGTGCTCTAATACGCCATTAGCCTTCATGCCTACAAGGGCACATTGTTGACTCATACCCAGCTTCTCATTCACTGTAATACCCCACATCCTTTTCTAACAAACTGCTGCTTAGCCAGTTGATCCCCCAACTGTAGCAGCGGTGGTTCACACTGGCTCTAATGACCCTGAGTTGTGGCATATCTTGCAAATAGTAGATGACTTCAGGGAACCTGGAAGTGTGGTTAAAAAAAAAAAAAGAAAAAAGAAAAATGGTTCTTAGAGATGTTTCCTGCCTTGCATGTGTAAGAAGAAAGGCAGAAGATTCCAGAAGTGAATCACTGGCTAGATAAGTGAAGTAGGTTTTCTGGAATATTGGTTCACCTTTTGTAGGTACAGGTGCTAGAGGGTCTGAATGGCTTCTCTCTCAGTAGAAGGAAAACCAGGGGGCAGGCTGGCTGGAGTGCTGAAATAATAACAAAAGGGGAAGATAAAAAGAGGGACGATAGGAGCAGTCCATGCTAAATGGAGAGTTGAGACCAAAATTAACCAAAGGACAAGTAAAGAAGAAATGCTTGAATTGCCAATATATCAAACCCAGGACCCTGAGTAACAAACAAAAGGAATTAGAAATGCTCATTTATGTGCATAAATTTAATCTATTGCTGAAGTTTTGCTGAAGTATTATGAAATATTGCTGAAACTTGATGGGGATGATTCACATGAGTGGTTATAACCTATTTAGCAACTGAACAGGCAAAAGGACAAGAGTGGCTTTCTGTATAAAATAAATTCCATTGCCAGTATCCGAGTCACAGATAGCTAGAGACCTGTGTGGATACAAATGTCTACCCATGGATGCAGTCATCTGTGGATAGACTCCAGTATGTGCCGATCTGCAAGGCTCTATGCCCAAGAGTGTCCCCTGGGAGCAGAGCACTGCAGAGCTGCAGATACTAATGTCTATCCACAGATAGCTGCATCTGGGGGTAGTCTTTTATATGTGCACAGGGCTCTACAGAATGCAGAATAAATTATCTTATATGCTTATGAATCAGTATCGTAACACAATAAAGCACATGGTTGGGCATTAGCTGGTGTCTATTACAGACTATCAAATTACACTAGGGAACAGGATGACAGTCTATAAGTGTGTGTGTGTGTTTTGTGGAGGGAAGACAGAAAAACAGTGTGATCATATGGAGCTTCATTTTGAGTGAAACATGCTGGTCGTATCATGGCCCCAATATTGAAACTTCTTGGAATTTTTGAAAGTTAATAATGACAATTTCCTAAACTCAGGGAGTGCTGAAGCCAACACTAGAGGATTTTTTTATTAGACCGTTTCTTAACGGATAAAAATAGAGTGGGTCAAGAATTAATATGCTTTGTGCTTTAAAGGGGCTAGTTTCATAAAGCTGAAAACAATTATGAGCCAATAAACTGGGAGACAGATTTTAATGAAAAAGATGAATAATAATTGGGAATTATTTAAGTACACTTACGAGATGCCCAAAAAAAACCCATAATCCCACATCTGGGGAAGATTGCTGGGACGGTTAAAAGCCCAACCTGGTGTGCAGGGGAAGTAAAGGCATCCATAATTTATATGTAGTGTATATAAAGGCTTGTTTATATACAGTATTTCAGTAAAATCTTCCATATCTGTCATTCTATCTTCCAGAATTCTCAAATAATTGGCATTTTAACCATAGGTAAATTTTAGTTATTTTTTTCCATAAGCACAATATAGTGAAAGTAAATACAAATAAATACAGCAAATATAGTATACGTTTACAGTGTACAATACTGCTGTTGGTATATAAAGTACTCAGCATACCTTTTTATTTGTTTCTTAATATCTAATCTCGATTTGTTTGTTTGTTTGTTTGTTTGTTTGTTTGTTATGCATTGCTAGGTATACCTCTCTATTACCCAGAATATTTGAATATCTGTCACCCTCCTGCTCCAAGGCTACTGGATATTGTCGGGGATTTTCCATCCCTCAAGCATTATCGCCCCTGTGGGTCAGGGGAAACAAGCCTTGGGCCATTTAATATCATTACAGGTACAGGATAAACTCAAAACATATAAGCTGCCATTTGCAGCCCTTATAACGGCCATTTTGAGTTAGTTGGTTTCCCTGGTAACCCTGAACTCAGACACCTTACACCCCGGATCAAAATCCAGGCCTCCAATTGGTCAGCTCCAGTCATGTTCTGATTGGGTCTTTAACCCAGGCTTCTAATTGGGTACCTGGGGAAAAGTTCTCGAAGCTTCCACAGACTGGAGGACCTGACTGAAAACCGCAGACAAGCTCATACATATTCAAATCATGTCATACATTATTCATAAGAACACCAGATAAAAAGCAGCGCAGCACAGCGCCAGGGGTCAGTCGGCCATTCCTTTCCCGCCAGCTCAGAAGCCTTTTCGAAGAGCTCCAGCTAAGAAGACTTTTCAAAGATCTCGGGCTAAGAAGCCTTTTTGAAGAGCTCCGGCTCAGAAGCCTTTCTGAAGAGCTCCTGACAGCTTCCAACACCAGCACCGCCCAGCAGGGTCCGCCTGCTGTGGCAACAGAGTGCTGCTATTACTAAAAGAGCAAAAAGCAGCTCTGAGGCAAGTCTGGCAAGTGCTGAACTGGCCTCACCCATAGGGTGAGGTACTGCATGCTTGCCACTAGAAGCCCAGAGCTTGCTACCTCAGCGGCACCATCAATCCCGCCGCCTCCAAGCAGTTCTGAGGCAGATCGGGTGGGTGATGAACTGGCCTCACCCATAGGGTGAGGTACTGCACGCTCACTTATAGAAGCCTCAGGGCCTGCCACCACTGCGGCACCTATGATCTCGCCACCAACCCATTCGCCTGAGAGGACTTCGCCCGCCGAGACACGTAAAATTCCTCGCAGGCCTGAAGTTCACCTCAGGCTTCACTAACTCGGGGTTCTACGGACTACCAAGGACTATATAAACTTTTACAGGCCTGAGCCGTGGCCTAAGCCACTAAGACTCCTCACAGGCCTAATAATTCCTTAAAGCCACAAAGACTACTTGCAAGCCCGAGGCCTGGCTCGGGTCATACAAATTACTCTGTAAATAGCATTGTGGGTGTCGGGTCCCCGCGTTGGGGGGTTTGGGGTCGCTACCCAAACCATGCCCTTCCAGGGCCGAGGGAGGGACGTACCCAAAGGCTCGACCCTCAGGGCCGGACTTTAACGCCAAAGCTTTAAAATTATTAGCGCACACTAGTATTAGCAATTTTTACAGTTGAAATTTGTTTAATTAAGCTTAGTTAGCTATTAGATAAGTTATTAGTTAAATATTTGGTAAAAGGTTTAACCTGCCAGCACCCTTCTACCCTGGTGTCTTAACCCAAACCTTGTGTTTCCATTACCCTCCAAACCCCAGTCAGGAAGGTAATATTTCCCTGGGAGGAGGCTCCAGCAGGCAAAGCCCTGGAGTCCCCACTAGGGTGGACAGCCCTACCACCCAGAGCATAAGGGAAAAGAAAAGTATATTAACCTGTCCCTGCTCGGACCTGAAGAAACAAATCAAATTTCCTAAGCTTTTCCCTTTTTCCTCTCCTTTAACTGTCCCCTTTGTTTCTTAACTGAATAGAAAATACTGTACAAGTCTACCTCATGGAGTTCCTGAATATAATAGTTGTAAGTGTTTAAGTAATATAATGTTTAGCATCTTAGTATAGTAGCAATAATAGTTTGTAATTTATAAGATATTGGTTATTGTATTGTATTTGTTGTTTCTGCCTTACTGTTTGTTCAGTTAGCTGGTTAATAAACTTTGTTGTTATTTGCACCACCACCAGCCGTCCTCCTCTTCTTGTCTCACCCTCTTCCCTTAGGGCCCGTGCACAATCCCCGGGGCCCCCTGCCGGAGGTGGGTGGGGTTGGTTGGTCTGCGGAGGGGTGGGGCGACCTTCACTCGTCGTCTGGTCTCCATCGTCCCCTCCTTCCCCTCGCCTATAGCCCCTTGAGGATCCGGATGGCCTACTGGTGTGGGGTCAGCGAGGCCTGCTTTGGCCCACGACTTTGCCTGCACTGACAGATATGAAAGAGTTTACTGTATAAACAAGTGAAAGAAAGGTGATATTAATAGTAATTAATATATATCAAAAGTAAGGAAATGTAGAAAATTGATAAGGGAAGCAGAGGAACAGAAGGAAAATCTATGACCAGCAGAGTTAAAGATAACAAGAAGGAGACTTTTTTTTAAGTGTACTAAGAACAAAAAGAATTCTGAGAATGGTATTGATCCATTGCTAGCTGGAAATGGTGGAATTATCTATAATAATACAGAAAAGGCAGAAGTGTTCAAAATATTTCTGTTTTGTATTTGGGGAAAAAAAAGATTATATATTCTCTTCAAATGGTGGCAACAGCACTCTTTCAATTCCACTACTATCTGAGGAGGATATAAACCAAAGAAACTAAAGTTAGCCATTTTTAAATTAGCAAATCGAGATAAATTATACCCAAGAGTTTTAAAAGACCTGGTTGAAAAAAATCACCAGACCGTTAATGTTATTTTTTTTAATAAAACTCAGAGCTACCGGAAGTTCCAGAAGACGTGAAGAAATCCAATGTGTCAATTTTCTCAGGTGAGATAACAGAATGATTGATATGGGACTTAATAAAGAATGAAAGGTGAGAAATATAATCAACACATATTAATATGGTTTGATAGCTTTCTTTGATGAAGTTGCAAGTTTGTTTAACAGAGGAAATAGTGGTGATATAATAACCTTCCCTAATTTATTCCACTTTGTATTATGTGATATATTGATTAAGACCTGGAATAATATAAAACTAACAAGGCACATATTAAATTGATTAAAAATGGCTAACTGATATGTCATTAAATGTAAATGGGGAATCATCATCAAGTGGGTGTGTTTGCAGTGGGGTCCCATAGAACTGGTTTTTGCCCCTCCGCCATTTAATATTTTTCATCAAAGAATTGGGTGGAAAACAAAATCATCATGGATAGTGTGCAGATGACAAAAATTGGGAGAGTGTTAAATAATGAAGAAGAAAGGTAACTTATTCAGAGTGATCTGGATCAATGGGAAACATATGGCCACATACATGGCCTGGTAGGGCCATGGATGTTTTCCAACCAGTGAGCCCCAGTAGCTGGGAGTCCTTGGCTGGGTCCAGGAATGCACAGCTGGGAACCTTGGCTGGGGCCAGGCCAGAGTCAGGGAAGACAATTGTGGCTGGGGTGGTGCCAGGGACGCTTGCAGGGACCAGACTACCACAGGTGGGACCTGGGAAGCCATAGCTAGACCTGCTTCAGGGGGCCCAGCAGCTGGGAACCCTGTCAGACTGTGAGTGGAGCCCAGTGGTTGGGGTTGGCAGCCAAGAGTGGGCATATGGCCTGTGGGTGAGCCTGAGAGTGCGGTTGGTGGCCAGGAAGAGAGCATTGACCTCCCTGGTCTGGCAAACTCTCTGGTTCAGGACCACTCAGGTCCCAAAGTTGCCAGACCAGGGAGATCCAACCTATAGCAGAGTTACCCAGCTTTGCTTGGGAACTTAACTCAATGAAGGGGTGGGGTTTTTTCTGTTTTGTTTTATTTAGTTTTTTTTAATAAAAGGTATGTGTACAAACTTTATTTAAATTATTGTATTTTTCAAAAATGCAGTGTTGTTTTTATGGTTAATTTTATTTCAGATTTCTTAAATCTGTGAAAATTTATCTCTTTCATTTTTAGTAAGTATTTAAAAATGGGAATTCCATTGTGTATTTTAGATCCTACCTATAAACTCTTCTCAGTCACTATTTTTTAACAAAAAATAAATAAATTAAAAACAGAGGGAGGAAGGCTATCATCAGTCTGGTGCCCAATAACATTTTCTTCTAGTTTGCAAATCTGAAGCATTAATTTAGCTGTGCTAAAACAGAGTGCCAATTTCTCCATTTCATCTCTTTTCTGTAAGGTTTATTAAGAAGCAATCCTTTTCCAGGTTCATCTTGGTTCTGGCTCATCTTTGTTCAGTCTTTTTCCGCATACGCTCAGTTTTGACAATTTTGAGGGCTGTACTTGTTTTGGTGATTTCATCCCTTGTCTGTTTGGTTTTATAAGAAGCAATCCCATTCCTAGCACATCTCATTTTCTGGCACATACAAAGTGTTTATGATGATTTAGGGTATGATAGGAGTAAGCTGTATGCTGGATTTAGTGGTCTTGGCTCTTACTGATAAGGAGGAGTTCTTCAATAAACAGACAGACAAACTCTCTAAAATATACAGTATGTGAGCAATGTGTAGGCTATGCTTACAAAACAGAAAATTCCATCCTGGGAAGCAGAGATTCTAAAAAAAAAAAACTGAGGGTCACAGTGGATAATCATCTGAACATGAAGTCCCAGTTTAACACTTTGTCTAAAAATTCTGATACAGTTGGATACATGAATAGGAATCACAAGTAGGAATAGGAGAGATTATTTTTTCTCTACATTTGGCACTGCTGCAATTGCTGCTCAAATACTATGTCCAGTTCTGGTGCCCACAGCTCAAGAAGCAGATTTATTTATTGGAGAAGGTTCCCAGAAGAGCCATAAGAAAGATTAAAGGGTTATATTGGCCTTTTCAATCTAGCAGTTTTCCAGCAATAATCCAAACATTCTTCAAAGGTTGTGCATTTCTATGTCCTAAGTAATAGTTCATGTGTCTCTCAGGTACTTCATGCCTCCATAGTTCAGGTTCCAACTTCTTTCAGCTGATGCACCATTTATAAAGTCTGTATTGGGAGCTGTCTTGGAAACTGCTCCAGCAAGCAGATGGCATGGAAAAGCACACTCTCTGTTTAGTGCCCAGCAATACACCACACAGCCTCAAGTGACCGCTTCTCCATTTGCTAGTTCACTTTTATGGTGTTTATCAATCAAACATCTACCATTCTGCAGTAGAAAGTTTCAGATGCCACTCGAACAGGACCTTTCCCAATAAAATAATAAATGGTGTCTGAGAGTTCCTGGGAACACCGCCACATAATTGGATCTTGCACTGCCTCGTCTTCTGGTGAGTAATTGGTTGGGACTTTGTCCTGAGCAGTTGCTAAGAAGGCTGAGCTGATAGATTCATCATCATCTGCATGACAAATAAGAATGAGCATGTCACCCAAATTTGCGGTGTTACATCTCCCAGGTTTAGCTGTTGCAAGCATGATCAGCCCTTGACAGCTATTTCTTCTTTTTTTGATGATACGTTTGTTGAAGGCTCCCATATTAGCAACAATCCTTTTCATGAAAACTTCTAGTTAAATGGAAACATTTTGTGTGGAACCCATGCTATCCAAATGACTACATCTTTAATTGGTCCCAATATTGGCAAAAGGTTTGATTTTTATTGATAGTTGTATTTTGCTATAGCTCCTTATGAGCCCCTAGTGCCTCCCCTCCATGTGGAAAGCCCAGCCACTGGCATATTTACAGGACAGCAGCCAGGAATGGCACAGCAGGGTTGCCAGCAATGACATACTGACCCAGATTGCATAGAAGGAGTTAGTCATGACTGGCTTTTAAATCAAAGGAGAAGTTCAAAAAGAAGAGCCATCTGGAGCTTTTCCCAGTGCAAATCACAAAACAGAGAATTGCCAGCATTTGCTCTTCAGGGGAAACTGGCCAAAAGGAGTCAAGGGGGTAAGGAAATTTAACAGCATCTCATAAGATGTCCATCACAGTCCCTTCTGCCAGAGCATTCAGTCCGCAAACTCTGCACAATAGAAAGAGGCAGACAGCAGATCTGGGGCAGAAGCACTCTGCTCTGGTTGCTGCCAGCCCTGTGTGTCTAAACAGTGTTGCTGTCATTGCTGAGCTCCTGAGCACAGGCTGTTCAGCAAAGTGCCCTTTCCCTGTAGTCCACCCCACACAGAATCCAGCCAACAAAAGGTTACAGGTTGACCAACCCACACATATTGTCTTTCACTAACTCACATACTCCCAGCCCCTAAATGCCAGTCCCATCCCACTTATATGCCAAGAGTCCTCCCTGACATACATTTCACTCACTGCAGTCACCAATATTTTACCACTTCAGACTCACCAATCACAGTCCTCAACACCCCTGCTCCCAGCCCCACCCAACATTCCTATCTCCCACCAGCACCCCAACTCACCTCCCCCTCACTCATTACCTCCACAGACCCCACAGTTGCCCCCATCACTCCCAACATCCCCTACTTATCGAGTATCCTGTCACCTGGGAGCCTTCCTGTTCTGGCCACTCACCTGACCTTCTTAGCCAAACATGTGGCTGGGTGGTTGGCTTGAAGAAGACGCAGTAGTTGGTTGAATCACATAAGCCGTGTCTACACGTGCATGCTACTTCGAAGTAGCGTCACTAACTTCGAAATAGCACCCATCACGGCTACACGCGCCGGGCGCTATTTCGAAGTTAACTTCGACATTAGGCAGCGAGACGTCGAAGTCGCTAACCCCATGAGGGGATAGGAATAGCACCCTACTTCGACGTTCAACGTTGAAGTAGGGACCGTGTAGTCGTTGCGCGTCCCGCAACTTCGAAATAGCGGGGTCCGCCATGGCGGCCATCAGCTGAGGGGTTGAGAGATGCTCTATGGTCACCGTGGGCAGCAGCCCTTAGCCCAGGGCTTCTGGCTGCTGCTGCGGCAGCTGGGGATCCATGCTGCACGCACAGGGTCTGCAACCAGTTGTAGGCTCTGTGTATCTTGTGTTGTTTAGTGCAACTGTGTCTGGGAGGGGCCCTTTAAGGGAGCGGCTTGCTGTTGAGTCCACCCTGTGACCCTGTCTGCAGCTGTGCCTGGCACCCTTATTTCGATGTGTGCTACTTTGGCGTGTAGATGTTCCCTTGCAGCGCCTATTTCGATGTGGTGCCGCGCAACGTCGAAGTTGAACATCGACGTTGCCAGCCCTGGAGGACGTGTAGACGTTACTCATCGAAATAGCCTATTTCGATGTCACTACATCGAAATAAGTTATTTCGATGTTGGCTTCACGTGTAGACGTAGCCATATTGACATAACACAGCAAGCCCTGAGTATGCATGAACAGAATCATAGTTGCAGCAGTAATGCCAGGCCATAGCATTCATGTGAGCACATGCTACTGATCATGCAATGCTGCCACATCACTTGGTGTTACTCTGCCATGCCTGGCCTCCTTGCCCACCTGCTCTTTCAATTGTGTGTGCGCCCCCTGACTGCACTGTTGTGACATGCAATCCTGTCAGTTAGGAGTTTGAGAGTGACCAGGCACTGCTGGCAAGGAAAAAATCCTGGGCTTTTCTTCAAAACCATTTTTGTGAGAAGCACCAAAACAACAAAACTGTTTTGAGAAGTAGTCCCCAAACTAGCAATGAACAAAAGCAACCCCTCACAAACAAACAAAGAAGCAAACAAACCCAGCCTAATGCCCTGTTGGGGAGAGAAAAAAAAAAGCCCAAATGTGCTTATAATTTGGATCCCTTTGAAGGTCATTGGGGGCGTGGGGAACATGTCCCTCTTGTCCCCCACCTCTCTGGTAGCATTGGTCCTGTCCACAAGTGAATGCAGAACTGGTACTACTATATGTCTACGTAACCTATTATGACGTGAAAAAAGCTCTGTCTGACTGTAGTGTAAATTTAACAAGAGCTGATGCCCTCTTCTCATCTTGAGCTGGATTCTCATGTGCCCCTAAGCTGACACTAGAATTAGGCTACATTTGCACTCTTCTAATAGCCGCCAGGAGCCAAATGACCAAATGTCAAGTAGGACCAAGATCACTGCACCCTCAAAAGGCCCTAGCATACACCCCATTCCCAGTATGCTCCCAGACGAGGACACAGAGAAGAAGAAGGTGATGCAGACTCTTGTTTCCATCACTTGGAGATTCTACTACACAAAGACATTATTTAGTTAGCAGCTCTGTAAATCAGTCTACCTTCTCTACAGGGCCACACCAGAGTGGTGCAAAGGGAATGAAGAGGAACCAAAAATCTTGCCCAATGTGTGTACTTACCTTGAAAATGGTGTGCACATCAGAAATAATAAGTGTGTATAACAGTGTTACAGAGGAAGTGATTTTTATAAGGTAAGGTGCAAAAACATCAAGGGTGAAATCTTGGCTCTGCTGAAGTAAGTGGCAGTTTAGCTATTGACATCCATGGGGGCTGAATTTCTTTCTCTAATTTTTCATTCTGCTATCTTTCTATCTAGGATTTTATCCAACTCTTATCATTATGGCATTTAGAATAAAACTCATTTAAATATATAATTTAGTCAGTAATAATCTATTGCACTATTTCTAAATCTTCTCTTCCGCATGATAGCACATAAACTGCACTATGTGTAATGACTAGATTACAAAAGTAAAATATTTTCCAATGTTCCATTGTATTAACAGTGTAAGTGGTGTTTCAGAAATATTTTTATAAAGTTATGGGTATTTGTTAAAGTTAGTAGCATAAAAGTCTCTTAAAAATCTTATCCTTTCAACACATGTCCATGACAACAAAAGCAGTTATCAATGTTTTCTTGTTAAGGTACCATCCCTCCTACCTCTCATCCTACAAAAGACTATAAAAGTAGATAAAGTTCTGCATATGAGCTATGATACATGTTGCTCTAGTGGTCTCTTCATACAAAAAAAAACCTGTGGCATTGGTGCCTTTCTTATTTATTTGGACAGGGGTAGTATTATGCATTTTGTCTGTATTTCTACAACAACCCATTATTGCTTAATAACAATATTTAGTGTTCTAAAAATTATCCGTGTAGTTGGTATGGAAAAGTAGAAAATGGAAATTCGGTCACATTTTATCCAGGGGGACTTGAAACATTTTTTCTCCTCTATTCCCCATAGGATAGAGCAGATGTACAGGTGGTAGGCTAGAAATTGTTGTAATTATAAAAAAACTCACGTTCAATTCCTCTGAGAGCTGTGAAAGTTTCCTCATACAGTAGAAATTCATGCTTTGAGGAAAAAAAATCCATATGCTTGAAGAACAATAGAGTACAATAGAGTACAAGTTGATTTCCTGAACTATTTACCACAGTAAGGCAATCATTGAGAAGTACAACACAATCATTAAAATTCAAAGGAAATGCTGTAAATCTAAACAATTTCAGAAACAATATTATTTGACCACAAAGTTTAAAAAAAACTTTTGCATATATTATGTAACACCTTTTATGCTTAAACTATGTTTATAAAAGCATGTGTGCCAGGAGGTTCTAGTCCATAAGTTAAGGAAATATGGTTTGGATCCTTGGACTATAAGATGGATAGAAAGCTGGCTTGAAGGCTGGGCCCAAGAGGTAGTGGTCAATGGCTCAATATCTGGAAGGCAGTCGGTTTCAAGCAGAGTGCCGCAAGTCTCAGTTCTGGGGCTGGTGTTGTTCAACATCTTTATTAATAACCTGGATAAGGGACTGGACTGCGCCCTCAGCATGTTTGCGGATGACACAAAACAAGGGGGAAAGGTAGATACATTGGAGCATAGAGACAGAATCCACAGTGACCTGGATAAATTGGAAGACTGGGCCAAAAGAAATCTGATGCAGTTCAACAAGGAGAAATGTAGAGTGCTGTACCTGGGGAGGAAGAATCCCAAGCATTGTTATAGGCTGGAGACCAACTGGCTCAGCAGCAGTACAATGGAAAGGGACCTAGGGGTTATGGTGGATGAAAGGCTGGATATGAATAAACAGTGTGCCCTTGTAGTCAAGAAGGCTAATGGCGTGTTGGGGTGCATTAGGAGGAGCATTTTGAGCAGATCTAGAGAAGTAGTTATTCCCCTCTGTTCAGCACTGGTGAGGCCACATCTAGAATATTGTGTCCAGTTTTGAGCCCCCCAGTATAAAAAGGATGTGGATGTGCTGGAGCAGGTTCAGCAGAGGGCAACAAAAATGATTAAGGGGCTGGAGCACAAGACATATGAGGCTAGGCTGAGGGCTTTGGGCTTGTTTAGTTTACAGAAGAGAAGACTTAGGGGTGATTTAATAGCAGCCTTCAGCTTCCTGAAGGGGAACTCTAAAAAGGAGGGTGCGAAACTGTTCTCAGTGGAGTCAAATGGCAGAACAAGGAGTAATGGTCTGAAGTTGAAGAGGGAGAGGTGTAGGTTAGATATTAGGAAAAACTACTTCACCAGGAGGGTGGTGAAGCATTGGAATGTGTTGGTATGGGTCGGGCCAATAGAAGTATAGAGCAAGAGCTGGATTCTGTATGATTTATGCAGTATTTGCAAAATTGTTGCTATGTTCATTTAAAAGGCTTTTCTGCAGAGGAAACAATAAATGCAACAAACAAGGAAACCACAGATGGATTTTCCGATCATAGGTTAAGGTTTTGGTAGGGTGTTGAGCATTATGTACTTTTCAACAGTCCAAAAATTCATGTCTGAACTGAACCTCTGATTGTTGGGTCAGATCTGAAGCCTAATCACATCAGTGGAAAAGACTCCTATGATCCCCCACAACTTTCTAGCAGGACCACTATAAAATTCATATATTAGTAATCTTAAACTGGAGAGCACACGATTATTGTATTTATAACTATGGGGTTCTACAGCCTGTTATATGTCTATATCTAAATTATTTTACTCTCTTTCTTATGCAAATTTCAGAACATCTATTTTATCTGATATGCATATTGAAACATTCATTTTTAAGACGGTTTCAGATCTGCCCTGAGACTTTGGGGTAAGGGGTGTGTGGTGGTGCATGCACCCCATCCCGTAAGATGGAATATGTGGAGTGGGTGGACACTACAGTGAGGTCTGTTGGCTGGTCTCAGACCTCACAGCCCCCAAGCTCCAAAACCTAGGGTGATGGCTAATATCTGGAGTCAGTTAAGGTGACCCCTCAGTATAAGGCGGTATGGCCTGATAGTCAGAATAGCTATAGCAGGGTAGTGTCACCTAAGAGCCAGAGTCTTATAGCAGCCTTCAACAGAGGGTAGTGTGGCCAAACAGCCAGTCAAAATAGACCACCAGCAGGGTGGCTAGCAGCCCATGTAGGGTGCCCCAAGCCCACACCAGGCCCCAAACCATGGCCCTGATAGCCGTGGAACAATCCATCACTGGTTCAGCAAGGAGTCTGACCAAAACACACTGAGCTCACCTCGGTGGAAGATACCACTCGCTCACCCTTCCTAAGTCATTTCCTTTCTACCACATTTGGTGGGATGGCAGTCTATGAAAGTTCAGGATCCCCAGGTTCCTCAGCACAGGTCACCCTATGGTACTTCATCAGCTCGGATTGCTTATTTCTTTCCTCAGAGTCTCCAACTTCTGCCAATAGGGTCTGTGTCTGGTTCTCAGCTGGAGCTTCCAGAACAGGTCCTTCCTCTTTGGTGTCTAGCCCAGAGTCAGGGTACATCTTCACTAAAGGGAAGATTGATCCTCTCACTGTCGATTTTCCAGAGTTCAATTTACTGGCTTAATTGGGACATGCTAAATCAAACTCACAGGGCGCTTGTATTGGCACCAGTACTCCTGCCCCTTGTTAAGGGTAAGAGAAGTCAACAGGAGTGAATGCTCCCATTGATTACCCTTAGTGAAGATGGTACAGAAGCCTGAATTTAGGTATGTTGACTCCAGCTGCGTAATTAATGCATCTGGAAATGTGTATTTTAATTTGACCTTCCGCTGTAATATAGACCTGCCCTGAGCCATATGGTTTCTTATTATACTGGCATAGCACTTGGAGAATGCCCAATATGGTTGGGTGAGCAGGACTTCCTCTTCCCACTGTGTGGCGTTAACCTCTTCCAGCCTACTGTGTGGGGGATGCACCCTGTCAAATACCCTGTTCATGTATTTAGTATTATATCCCATTGCTGTTCCCCCCTCCACCACATAGTCCCTTTGAAAGAGCAGAATTAAGCAGCAATCTTGGAAATACTGGACTGCAATGCTTTTTAAAGGTTCTTCTCAGTGCATTAGGTGTGCGAAGTAAACCCAGTCATTAGAATTATTCAAGCTGTTCCTTATAGTAAATTATATAACACTCATATTATTTTTAAGATATTTTTCTATTGATAATCTAATTCTGGATTATCACTGGCCTTGTTCAGCTACACAGGGGAGTAATCATCCCTTTGTCCCCACTCTCCCCACCTGATCAGATTATAAATCCATCAGCAGGGATGGGAGATACTTGTGTGCCAACAATTGCCCTTGCAAGTACACCATTGCAAGCACATGTGAAAGAAAGAAGGCAAAAGGTAAGAAAGTGGGCGGAGTCCTAGATCCAGGTTCCCCACCCCACACTTCCTCAGCATAGAGCAGCTGGTCTGGAACACAACCTGGAGTAAGGTGAGCCATAGCAAGAATGAAGTATTAAATCTTCTAGCAAAGCAAAGGGACAACGGAGCAGAAACTCTCTGAGAGTCACAAGCCATTTTTAGTCCTTTCGTGGGAAAGAGCAGTTATGGGCCTCAGTACAAGTAACAATCTAGACCCATTAGTTATTAATATTATTTCACAAATTTGTTTCTTTATTTAAAATCCCTTATCTGAACATATGAGGCTATCACATAATGGATACTTGACAGCAAACTACACTGGAAGTCACACAATGTCTATAGCTATAAGGACCTCATTGCAAGGAGAAGCATACATGGATTTTGAGACATGGGCTTTGCCATTTCCAGGAAGAAGAGAATTTGTTATTCAACTCAACATAAATTGTGTTTGTGCTCAGACTTTCACCACAAAAAAAAAGGTTTAGCTTTTGGCTGCTGCTATCACTTTCTGAAAAATTTGTAAATTTTGAATAGCTTCACAACTTTCCATTCCACATCTGCAGCTGAGGGAGGGAAATATTTTGTTTTCTGGTCATGTGTTAAGATTGTCTTTGAATGGACCTCATAATCTCAGTTCAATCAACAGTAAAAGTAGTAAGATCAAATGCAGTATCATGACTCTTTGTGTGTGTGATTTGAGTTTGCTTAATTCACCCCATTCCAGAAATTCAGCTTTCAGGTCCTTATGGTGTAAGATTTCTAACACGGAAGAGTGTGACTGTCATAATATGCAGAAAATAAAGAAAGGGCCTATCTTATACACTTGTACGTGGAAAACATACAGGAGACAACAAACAGAATATCTGTTTGAGTATCATAATCCTGTGTGCTTTAACAGGATTCTTAAGCATGTAGTAAACCAGGAGTGAGCAAACTTTTGATGTTGGGCCCCATTTTTTTGTCCCTGAAATTAAAGGGGTCCTCCCAGCCTCTCCAGTGAAATCCAAAGTGATGGAAATTCCGTTATATTCATATGAAATAGTTGTAAGTAAATAAGTATGTAGACTGCAAAAACTTGATTAATCTGTATATAAATGTGAGTACACATACATACAACAGTAACATATTTCAACATTTTAAATGAGATGGATGAGCCTGAGACCCAGCAGCCAATCCTGCTGCATTCCTCTTATAAAATGCTGTGCCCCCCAAGGGATCTCACCCCCCGTTTGCCCACCCTGTAGTAAACTGTGTTATCATGGAATATAAACAAAACAGTTCACAATCCCAGTCTTTAAATTCTATAATAAACTAGAATATCACAGAAAATAGTCTAGCACTGACACTTCCTGCAGTATTTTCTTTTCTTCTGAAAACAGCTGCAATAATCTTTTGACATTTTGCTGAAAAAATAAGATACATTTGAATTCCCTCATATTGGGGCATATAGCTCTTCAATCTCTTGGTAATTCTTGAACACAAAATGTCTTTGTGCAAACTGGCAACAGTTTCCACAATTGTGTAGATTTAGAATTCACAGAAAGTGTGGCCTCCTATTTTTTTCCTGAAAAGCAGATGAGTTTCTCCCTTCTCACACACGCACAAAGTATGTGTGATATTTATGAGTAGCTGCTTCTCCTCCTACAATGGAATATAGCTGTAAAATGGTATGACTATATATATTAAATCTATTCACTAGCTGATTTCTTAATATCTTGAAAAGGACTCTGAGGTGTCCAAAACTGTTTTAAAGAAGACATATTAATTAGAGATGACCAGTTTCAGAGGGGTAGTTATGTTAAGTCTGCTACTGCAAAAACAATGAGGCATCCTGGGGCACTTTAAAGACTTCATGCATCTGACAAAGTGCATTCCAGCCCATGAAAGATTATGCCCAAATAAATTTGCTACTCTTTCAGGTGCCACAGGACTCCTTGATGAATCAAAGGGTGAATATATAATTTGTATTTTAAACAGTATAATAATCTTATTAAATGCTTACAGAATAGAACATGTCAGAATTTATCATCATCATCGTCGTCGTCGTTGTCGTTATCAACAACCACCATGGGCTCAGCACCCGTTGGTGTCTAATATCTCTCTCGACATTTCCTTCCCTCTTTCCCTGTACCAGTGCAGAGTGGCTTAGTTTCTGTAGACTAGCTCCATACCAATCTATTATGTCATCTATATAATAAACAATGCATAGTACTAAGAGTTACAAACAATACGAAATAATGACAATGGACCATTGTCTTAGTGCCTTTTCACCCATTGCATCAAACTCTGGTGCAGGTATTCAACCTAGGATGTGATATTATAATGAAGGTATAAAAAAACTGAAGAGACTTCAGAGAACATCGTCAAAACTGACCATGTATATAGCTGTGCACAGTGCCATGTTTGTGGGGGAATTTCTTTTGCTGACATAGCTTCTGTCCCTCAGAGGAGTGGTTTGATTATGCTGATGCATGAGTTCTTCCTTGTTAGCATAAAGTGTGTGCACCAGATGTTCTTCAGCAGTGCAATTGGTATAGTTCCATATAGACTTGGTCTCGAGTACCCTTGCACTGAAAGCTGTTAATGGCTGCCATCAACTCAGCCTTTGGTCTACAGACAATCACCCATCTGGTTAAAGCTGATATGTGCACTAAGTTTTCTTCAGGCTAAATGTCAGGAACAGATAAGCCTGTTTAGGTAGGGTATGACAACACAGCAAATGCATATGTGATTATAGGTTAAGTAAGCATATTTGCATTAGCTTTAATCTAGTTAGTGCTGGAAACACCAGAAATAAAGATGTAGTGCCAACACAGGCTCCAGGCCAAGTATGTAATCCTGAATTCTGACAGGTCAGAAACTGGGGCAGCTTTCTTACATGTTGTCATTTAAAATTCTCGTATCTTTGTTAATTTAGATTGGGGGAAATCCCAGACTATAGAAGTCAATAGGCATTTTGCTACTGACTTTAGTAGGGCCAGAATTTCAGACTTAAAGTCTAACTGTTCACTTTCCATATTAGCACCTGCTATAATATGTTTTACAAATTAAAATGCAGTCTCAGCAGTAATAAAGACTTAGGAAACTTTCCTCCAGCCACATTTTTAAGGAACAATAATGTATAGTAAAACCCTACAAAGATTTTTCTACTTCTTTGCACTAGATGTAATGTGTAGTCAGAGACAATCACACAAAAGTATTTTTGAATGTCACTTCTCCAGTTTTCCTGGTAGTTCTCACAACCCATCTCCTGTCACTCCATGAGGTATAAACAGGCAGAATTGTAAAAATGGTGCATTTATGTCCCTTATTTTCTTTATTTGGAGAAAGCTGATACTGTGCATGCCATATTGCATCAAAACATGTCCTGCATGTTCTCAACCCTTTTGTGCTTTGGAAGAGCACACAAACTCTCTTTCAGCCAGGTTTCCAGGCGACTAATCAGAACGGAAGTCCAGGTGGAGCTGTCTGATCTGGGTTTGCCACACCCACACATGTATGGTAAGGAATACTGTTAAAATTCATGGAGTTAACAATGTGGTCATGAATAGTCCAATTTGGGTGTAGCTGAGCACCATCATCCTTCATGTCAAGTTCAGTTCAGTGAAGGTGTTAGCTTTACTTTCATCACCTTTGCAATGGTGGGTGCATATAATTTGTGAAGCACTACGGAGACCCTTGAGATCAGTCATATATTAGGTGTTAATAATATTAACTCCCATGCTCCATGCATATACTTTAAATGATGACTCCCAACTGTTGTGCCTATGTATTTAAACAGGCAATGCATTTCATTTTCCACAGTCCAAATGACAGCCATCAAAAAACAGAATAAAAAAATGTTACCATCTTTTTGCCAGAAGTAAGAGAAAGAATAGGTCATGAGAGTAGAATGGGTCCTTTTATGTGAAAGATAAAGAAGATCACAGCTTCAGAATTAGGAAAAAGAATTTTCATTGCCCTGTTGCTGGTGTGAAGAGAGAAAAGCTTTCCGTTAAAACCATATTTTGCAAAATGTGCACATGAAAAAGAAGGTTAATAGAAAGGATAAAAAGCTTAAATGAAACCATGATTAGCAGTCGTACCAGTCAAGCAATTATTTCTCCTTTGACGGTGGATAAGCTGAACTTGCCTCTTATTGCTTGTTGGAGAGATTCTGACTGACTGAAAGAGAACAAAGATTCTCACTAATTAAAATCAAGCATGATGGAAATAGATCAATAAGAAATAGAGAAAGGTAAGTAATCAATGAGGAGAGAGGGTCCTGCTGCTACAATGCAATTAGGTTTCTAGTAAAAAGACACAGTGGGTTCCCACATAACTCTCTGTCTGTTATGACTTGTTTCTTTTTTGCCATGTATACTCTGAGAACATGAAGTTATAGGTGATGCTGTTTATTATTACTTAATGGAAAAATGTATGTTTTTTTAAGCCCATAGGAAAGAGAAGGAAGTAGAAAAATAAACTTAGTGCCAGGGTGGTGTTTTGGATCTCATAACTAAACTCTGGGTAAGAGATCAAAACCGAATTATCTAGAAAGACGTAAGAAGAAAGGCAAGTAGAAGTGTAGACAGAAGTTCTTCTCCTTAATAGAGGTACAAAGGGACTTGAATTACAATCACAGAATGGATTACATAACTTGAATTAAAATGCCTGGATGAGTATGAAGTAGCAAGAGGAAACTTCTTAAGAAAGGTGGGGGCAATCAACCTTTATTTGTAGATTACTGGTAGTAGTTTGGGAAAATTGTAACAGATTTTGGTCACTGCTACTGTTCTAGTGCTTTGTGCATCATACCTCTAAAATATGCTGTTGTAAAGGGTCTATACCCAACAACATCCAACCCATGCTTCTGTGTGTGGAAGAGGGTGTGATTGCTGCCATCCTTTTGTAACTGATCAGTGGAGTTAACAGGAGTTCCCCAAAGCACAGTCCTCCGACTGCATGCAGGATGTTAAGTCTTTCCTCTCTGGGAAAGACCCCAAGCCTGCTGAAGATGGGGAGTTCCAGTCCAGGAACACGGAGAAGCCCAACTGCAATGTCCTTTTCCAAATCAACAGACAGTTTTAAATGGTAAAAGGTAGAGCTGTGACTAAATGGCTGGGCCCTGCTGTGTGAGATGGACCATGAGGGAGCCCCATATGGGTGTGCTTTGCCTTAGTTTAATCCTGTTTCTTCATGATGCTAATATTATTTATTTGCATTATGGTAGTGTCACAAGGCTAGGGTGCCATTGCTGTAGGCACATCACAAACAAATAACAAAGACATAATCCCTATCATAAAGAGCTTTCAAGCTATACCTAGCTCAGCTCCACAAAACCAATTAACCCAGCTTCCTGTGACTTTACTGAGATCCCTTTTTTATTATTATCCAAGTAAATAGGATCCTTCACAGTTCAGATATTGAGAAACTTAGAAAGCAGTTCACACTTAGAACGTATTTTCTTTTCAAAGGTGACCTGGATACATTTTCAGGTTGTGGGTTTTTTTTTTTTTGGGCAGGAGGGAGAGGGGGCTTTCAGAGTCTTTCATTTCTAACAACATGTACTGAATGTCCTAACCACCAAGACTGTAAGGGGCATTTTGATTATGAGACTTGAGTAGGATGTCACAGGACATAAATAGGAAAAAGAAAAAGATGTAAATTAATAACATGCTGACTAGCCTTATCCTGGCTATTGGGGCATTCAGCACATTGCTACAGTTGAGGAAGTTTTGTAAAACAATCTAAAGGTCACCTCTTAATTGAAATGATGAAAACATAAATGCAGTGCTTTCTCCTCCTCAGCAAGATATTCTCCCTCTAGTGGGCTTTTTGTCTTTCTTACCATGAACATACAATTCAGTCTGTTTTCCTTTTCCCAAAATTAATGCCGTGAGAAAATGAAAAAAATCACACCTAGAGCAATTCCTCATCTGTGAAATGGGGTTAACAGTACTTACCTCACAGAGGTGTTGTGTGTCCTAATTAACACTTTTACACCCTCTGACTAGTGTTCTATCTTCTTATCTTGCCTTGTGTAACCACAACCACCAGCTGTCTGCCTGAGCCTGTACTTGTTAATTGGACCCCAATAGCACAAACTCAATAGATCTAAGTTTTCTTTAATATTACTTGACCACCAATAAAGTTCGTTGACCCTCTCTTAATTGCTAATGTGCTGTTACCAATGGAGTTCATGTGTTACACTGCTACAGATTTCAACAGAACCCAAAGATATATATTGCATACGGTTTTATAAGGTATCTGATTCCTGCAAAGTATCTGAGTACTGCAAAGATAGAAATGTCTATGTGAGGATGTGAATATCCCCGGGTAGACACCAGGATGAGCAATCTCTACTTCCAAGAGCCACTGCAGCCAATTGATATGAGTGTGGTCCCATCACACTCACAAGCCAGTACCCCATGCCAGCAACTCCTCCTCGCAGCATGGCTGTGCCGTCCCCAACCCCGCCACCAGTGAGGCTGTATGACCCTGCCAAGAGATGCCACAGCTGGGGCAGGTCTGGGGGAGTTATAGCCATGCTGCTGGGAGGAGCTCCCAGCATGAGATGTTGGCTCCTGGCCATGATGGAACCACTCTCCTCTCTGTTGGCCTTAGTGGCTTTTGAGAGTAGAGCCCTGCAGATCTGCAGAGCCCAATGTCTATCCATGTATAGCTGCATCAGTGGGTAAATATTTCTATCTGCTCAGGCCTCTACTGATTCTAGACACACATCATCCAGTAGTATACTGGCTTTGTACATGAATAGGTAACTAATGGTTCCCTCCATTAGTTTGTTCACAGAGAGGCAAGGGACCTACTTGTCCTGGTAGGTTAAAGTGGTTGGAGCTGGAGAAACAGAGCTCTAACTCCCCAATCTCAACATGTGTATGATTTACCCAGTGGCTTTGTTTGTTGTCCACAGTCAATGGATTCCTTATAATATAGCCACACAGCATTAATGGGGTTAACAGGGCAGAGGTTATTTGAAACATTTCAGCACATCTGAGCGCAATTCATTCAAGGGTGCACTGTCCAGTGGCTTTCTACCCTCATCCCATTCTGCCCTTCTTCTGCCTTTGTTAGTTTTCCCTGTTTCCTTTGTCTAACTTGGAGCAAATATTCTTGGAAGCAGAGGCTGTAACTTTTATGTAACTGGAGTGTGAAGCTCTCATACCTACCTGGGTACTGGAGGAGGACCCTCATAGATAAGGAGAAGGATAGGATGATATTATGTTCTATAAATATGAAATAACATATCACAATCAAGCAGGTGTGATGCAAGAATGGTGTCTAGCAAAGAAAAATTTAAATACATCAAATTTGGAACTGAATGCCCCTTTGGTCTTACAGCAACAGTATCCTGGTAGAAGTAAGCCTTTGCAAGAACCCATGCAAAATCTGCTCCATTCAAAGTTATCAAAAAGTGGATTGCAATTTGGTTGAATATCTACCATGTCTGTTTTAATATCTGGACTGTCAAGAAAGGGGCAGGGCAGCTGTCAGTCTTACTATTATTTCTACTTAATAAAGCATCGCAGAGATTGTTTTATCCTTCCTGGAACCTTATATAACTTTGAATGCCTTTGTGAAGTGGGAAATAAATGCAACCATTCTAATCTGTGTTCATGGTACACAGGTTTAAAATGCAGCACACGGTGAAAAACAATGGACAAATCAGGCCTCCTATTTTTAAACTTTCATCTTATTTGAGGTTAGTGAGCCTTATTCTCTTCTTGTAAATACTGGTGTAAATCAGGAGTAACTCCAGAGGACTATATAGAGTTGCAACAACATGAAACCAGTGAGGGAAGAAAGAGGCCCTGTCTCTTAGGAACCCCTGCTAACATGCTTTTGCCTTAGGCTATGGTTTACTTTTGAGGTCACCTTTGGAGAAACCATGCTCTCAAAACTTTGTGCTGTTTTCATATGTTTAGAACATAGTTACAGAAGTTCAGGAAAGCTGGGATTCTCAAAGGGAACACTGGAGCCTGCACTCCCTTGAAAATCCCAGGATAAACATTCATTTTTTCCCCTAAAGGCTGCTGTAAATAGATTTAAAACTGGGTAGTTTTATCACTGAATTTATATAATCTCTAACATTAAAAATTAAATGCTTTTTCACAATATACAGTTTTAATGGAAGATGTAAATGTGACAGTTGCATATTGAATCCTGGTGTTTATTACTTGGTCTGCATTCACACTCACTCTTATTCTGAAGAACAGTTGGTTCCACCTTCTGGAAGTGATTGATGTAGCAGTTGCAGTCTTCCACCAACAGGTGTTCTTGCCAGAATTGTCTAACTGCTGTCATCAGCTCCTCTTTGTTGCAGGGCTTTACTTCCTAACAAATGTAAGCACCTCTGTGAATGTCAAACCAACCCTGTTGGGATGAAAAGCCTCAGCAAAAAGCCAATGATTATAGACTCATTAGGCAGCCCCTTAGTGAAAGTGCTGTGGCCAAATGTTCAGTACTTACAGTGCAATAAATTTTGCTAAATGGAAGTGCACTATTTCAAACATCCCATCATTTATTCAGGGAAGGAAAGGGGAAAGGAAAGTGTCTTCCCCTGCTTCAAGTAGTGTTGCAGAAAAAGTGGTCATAGGCTGTGTTATTTTATAAAATTTTAAGTTTTATTTCACATATATGGGCTTAAGCCACAGCCCTGGATCTGAATCCAAGTTTCTAGCTTGTCTCTATCTTGGTAATGGACAGAATCTACACACCATGAACATTGTAAAGATCACATTTGGATGCAGACTTCAAACCTCTAGGTTAAGAAGTAGCTAGAGACAGCTTCTTCGTTCAGCTCGTTCCAGAGATACAAAGTTTAGCTTAGGATCTTTTCATTTCAGACCTTTCTTTCATTTTTATATCTATGCAACAGCATACACTGTTTTACCAATAAAACAATATATAAATCCTGAGCAGTGACTAACAATAAATATTTTATATGTGAAATTATTATTAATGGTGTGTAAGTAAATGAATTTTATACTTTACTTGGAGGTATCAGTCTGTTTGATAGGAAATTGATTAGTTGTCTTGCCTTGACTTTATGCAACAGTATTTTATTCACTGACACTGAATCTCTAGTATCTGTGTCTTTGAGGAATGAGAAATGCAGCCTAAAGCAGAAAAAAAATCATTGAAATTGTTTTAAGGAGGAAATGAGAATCTAGACAGGATGCTGCAAGGGGAAACAAAGTAATCAATGCCCATTCTGTAGTAGGCTCAATATATGGACTTCAAGGCTCAAGAGCTAATAACATTGAATTCTCTGCCAGAGCCCCCCACATGATGTGGCATAGTTTGGATGTGGTGTCAGTCCCACCGATGCTTGGGGATACAGTCTTCTTCATGAAAGACAACAAATACAAGATATCAGTTTCTCACACAAATGACAGACAATAATGGACCACAGAAGGAGAATTAATCTCTGGGACATGTTTACAGCAGTGTAACACATAATACATTTGGCTGTCTATCTCTTCTTTGTACATGTTGAACCTCTCTAAGCCAGCATGATGGGGGCCTGATCAGTGGTGGATGAGAGAATTGGCCAGACCATGGGTGTCCAATATTGTGTAGTCAGGACTAGTGCCTGTAAACAAACTTTATGGGACCACAGGAAACTTGGCCACACACATGATGTGCCATCCAGCTAACTAAAATCATGTCACATTACAGATGAGAGAGTTCTGACTTAGAAAGTTTCAACCTATACTGACATTTTTGCAAGTGATCAGCTAGCAACTATGTAGCATACTAGCCATCAGAAGCACAGGCACAGCAAACCAGTACTTATTCCTATGCTGTTTTCATGCAGCTACTACATACCTCCTGAAACACAAGAGAGAAAATGGTCTGAATGCAACCAATAGGCCACCTCTTTGTGCCAGTTCAGACAAGAGCAGTAAAAATCTAATTTTTAATACAATGTATGGAAAGAATGGACTAGTTTGTTGGTCCCTTGTTAACTAAATGATGGAATAATTCTGATTAACCATGACAGGTCCAGGGAAAGGATTAGTTTAGAGCAAATGACTTGCCACAGACTGTAAGGTTTCATACCAAATAGCTGAGGATTTAGATGGAAAACACCAAGCATGGCTAGAGATGGATACATATCTCTGCATCCCTTTCTCCCTGCAATCCCTGAGCTCCCAAGAACTCATAGGATAGCTATGAGCTACTAGGGATCAGTGACATTTGTATGCACTGCTCTGTAAATAAGTATCTGGGTATAGTACTTTGTTTGTCCATTTTGGTTTAGCATGATTGCCTAAACATGTGTTCATGACTTTCCAGTTTGGTAAGATTCTAATTTTAATTCCTTATCTTGGAAAACTCATCCACAGTGCTTCACGTAGATGAACCACCTCATGGCATAGTTTGTAGAAGTGGGAGGATGAGGTGTGAAAATTGCATTTTTTGCGAAATTCCTAGTGTTCAGAGAAAGGGTTGGGGAAAGAGGGCTTGAAACATTTTATGCCAATGTATGAGTTATTCCATTAAAGGGTACCACATTATTTACCAGTGTCTGCACTGGGGAGCTATTCTATGTCTATAGACATTTTTTTGAACTTGAAGATGTCAGATGAGATCAAGACGAACCGTCAGTTACTACAAAAAAGGAAGATAGAGTAGGATTAAGCTTCAGTTTCTGTCCTCCCTGAATTAAAAAGGATTCTTTCTCTGTGCTTGGAATTTGGATGCATTTTTAAGAGACTACCATATAGTTCCCTGCTTAGAATTGTATTCCTGTGTGTAAGTATTCAGTAAAATGCTTATTGTATTTTTGTTGTTTATTTTGCTTTGAATATTATCCTATTTCTCAACCATGCATCACAATCAATTTATTATTTTATGGAATAGGAGAAATCAGTTTCTATATGCATATAATTCACAGACTACAATAAGGAAGCTATTTTACATAAACATTATATCAATGTTTTTCTCTTGTTACCATTCTCCTTGCCATATGATCACTAAAAACTCTGAATCAACTTCAGTGGTGATACACCAGTTTACCTCTAAGGAGATTCTGACCTTCCACATCGCACAGCAGATTTTCAAAAGCATTTAAAGGATTTAGGACCACAAGTTCCATTGAAAATCCATTCACATTTGGAAACTCTCACTTCCTAATTAAAAAGGGCAAAAGTCATCTTTCCCACATTTGACTATGTAGTACAATCCTTCTAACAAAGCAGTTTCCAAACCTTCCAGGTTCCTGTACCCCTTTCCAGAGTCTGATCTGCCCCAATTTTCATCTCACTTAAAAACCATTTGCTTAGAAAATCAGACATAAAAAATAGAAAACCCTTAGAACACAATATTGCTGAAAAATTGCTCACTTCCCTGATTTTATCATACAATTATAAAATAAGTCAAATGAAATATAAATATTGTACTTATATTTCAGTGTACAGTTAAGGCTATGATTTTCTCAGGGACAGTTTTAGTAGAAGTCATGGAGCAGTCACATGCAATGAAGAACAATTCACAAAAGCTATGACCTGTCCTTCACTTTTACTAAAAACATCTCTTACAAAATGGGGAAGGAGGACAGTCCAGCACCCTTGCACACTGCATGCACCCCTGCCCCTGCTTCTTGGCACAGAGTGACTTCTGACCATGGGCCTAGGAGAAGAGGGAATCCTCACCACACTGCAGGGATGGTATCTGTTAGGAATTCCCTACCATCCATGGTGACTGGAAACTGCCTGGTCCCTCGCTGTCTACAAGGGAGCTGGGGAGATTTAGGGTATTCCCCATTGCCAGTGGTGGCTGGAGAGCTGCCGGTGGGCCTCCCAGTGTAATGGCTGGATTAATAAAGAGACTTTAGGGGCTGCAATTGAAGCCTAATGGGGCCCCCTGAAACCGGGGCCCTGGGCTGCAACAACTAAAGCCCCTATGTTCTTTTTTCCCAAGTGACTGTGCCTGGCCAGGGTAGACAGCTCCACAGCTGCTGTTCCTCTCCCCATATCCCAGAGCTACAACAAACACTGCATCAGGAAACTGTCTTTGCATTTGTCTTGCCTGCAGAGTCTGCCTCCACAGTTCTCATTTGTCATGATTCTCAACACATGGGAGCTGCAGAGGGTAGTGTCTGCAAACACTTATGGTGTGCATGGAGCCAGCTGTTTCCCCATGTGCACACCAAACAGGAGCTGCCCCTGGTAAGCTCTCACACCCCAACCCCCTATTATAGCCCCCTCCCACCACCCTAAGTCCCTCCTGGACCCCACATCCTACACCTCAACTCTGAGCCCCCTTCTGCACCCAAACCCTAGACCCCTACCCCGACTTCATGCCTTGAGCTCCTTCCCACACTCCCAACACGGAGCTCCCAGAATCCCAAAAGCCTCATCCCCAGCTCCAACCCAGAGCCCTAGGAGACACAGATGCCAAGAAGAGTTAATCCAACCCTGTCCATTGCTGGTCGTGACAGGGCTGCTGCAGGCCCCTAGTGTCACAGTAGTTAAGAAAAGTCATGGAATCTGATTTCCCTGACCATTTGACATATTCATAGTGTTATGCATAGTATATACAACATATCAATAAGTCATTATCTGTATGAAATTTTAATTTTAATACTGACTTTGCTAATGTTTTTTATGTAGCCTAGGTGAATATTTAGATGAAGTGGCATAGTACTGGAAGATCTCTGCATACCCCGTGGGGTATGTGTACCCTTGATTGAAAACCACAATTTTTTTTGTCAGAGCTGTGATGAGCTGGAATTTACCTTTGTCAATAAATACAATGCTCTTCGCATAAAGTAAACACTGAGATTTATTGTCCTCTTTAAAAGCAGGCACATACAAAGGCCTATTAATTCAAGGAAGAAATTGCAGATACTCTGAACAGAGTAAATATTTTCATTATTTTCATTGTCCCAGAATAAGATTATAGCTTTTTATTTCATTAATTTCAGATCATGAACCCAAAGATTCTTATCTTTTAAAACACTGAAATGGCTTTATGATGTTTCTGGAAAAGCTTTGAAAGGAAACAAACCTACATATTGATTAGCGAACAGAGCTTCTCCTCTGCACACATCAAATGGGGTAAACCAACATATATAATAATCCCCACTTTGTGCCAATTATGTGAAGAGATTACATTGCAGCATTCTTACAGTTGTGAAGGAGAGAAGGAACAATAGGTGGTTAAATAAAATATTATTCATTTGATGTTTTGTTTTGAAAGAAAGAATGCAGAATGCGTTAGGAGGTGAAGTATAATACAGAGCTGTAGGCTTTCTAACTATATTTTATTTAAAAGCAGGAAAAACTGAAAAAATAAAAGATATTTTGAAATGCATACAGATTCTTAATCTTTGGATTCAGTGCTGTTGAAAAAAAAAAGTGGATCTTTCTTTCCTTCAGCAGTTCCATCTGAAGAAAATCAAATTGTCTTAGAGATCATGACCCTGGAACCACCTATATTTCTGGAGCCTTTGTTTTTATTGTAGAATGATCCTATCAACCCCTGTCTATGCATATACCATGCTTATTTTTTTCTTAAAGTATCAATAGAAAAGCTGTGTCTGTCTATTCAATAAGAGTTCTTTTGTCTTGCATCTCTGCAAACTTTGAAATATGGGAGATGAACAACAGTAGAAAATGAAATTTTGAAGGCCAGTGCAACAAAGTTAGATGTTTGAGGGACTGAACAAGATATTTGGATCACTAAGGCAGAGCAAGGTAGCTGAGGGATGATGAATTCCAAGACAGAAAGTCCAGCAGTGCAGAGGACAGATCCAAATCTTATTCATATACATGGGAATTTTCCCATTGACATTAATAGAAATTAAATCATCCTCCAAATGTTAGTAAAGTTTAATAGGAAGGTGTAGGTTCCATGAATTAAAATACAGAGAGAATAGTGTCCAGACAATATTATCATGATAATCTCGTGAAATAAGAGGACTCTAGCATACTGCTCTTGCTTCCGTCAACAAAACCACTTCTGCAACAAATATCTATACTGTCCTTCTAGTCTGGCTTCATCTATACTAGCAAGTTCTTTTGAAATATTTTTGAAGGAAGTGACTGTTGTGAAATATCCAGCATAGTGTCTACGCACAAAAAGTGTTCTTTCAAAATTAAATCAAAAGAATGTAGTGCTCCTTTCCAAAAGTGCTCTTCCACATCTGTTTCAGGAATAGCGTCAACACCTGATTTTTCGATCCCTGGCCTGTTCTTTCAAAAAAGTTGGGGTTGTATAGATGCTCTCTTTCAAAAGAGCAGATCACCCTTTTAATCTGCTTTTTTGTGTGTGAACACACTCTTTCAAAAGTTCTTTTGGAAGAGATCTTCCAGAAAGACTTCTATTGAAAGATTGCTGTAGTGTAGACATCGCCTTTATGTATATCTATATCTTCCTCAATTTCTACATTTGTTACGTTTATTTTTTTATCTTTGTCAAGAATTGAATATAGCATATTTTTTCATTTCCTTATATACCTAATGTAACAACCTACAAGCTGTAAAATTGTCAATGTATGTTTTTAGAGTGAATATTCCATTATCAGGCCTTTTTCTTCCCATGTCTTTTAATGGCAACAGATTGATGCCCATTGGAATTCAGAAATATTTTGAATAAATGGATCTTTATTCTTGTGTGTGATTATTTAAATACATACAACTGACTGTGCCTATGGCTTATATTACACACATGCAAATTGGATGCCTGCACCAATTTAAATTTCATGTAAAGAAAAATCTCTTCTGCTGAGACTTGCATGCCAATTTCATCCCAGAGAGAATTTTAATAGGTGACTTATAAACCCTTCAGAAACAATATTTGTTATGGAAATTTTGACAGTACCTTCAGCACTTCAGTGAGAATTGCAATGCTACAATGAAAAAGAAATTACAATAAATGGAATGTATTATAAAGGAGACTATGACAAATTTTTAGCCTTTGTATTTGTCAGGAAGCTAGTAGCAGGTAGTGTAACAGAAAACAAGCTTTAACTTTTGCATAAAAACAATATGAGTGACCAAAGGTTCTCTGAGAAAGAAACAGTCTCATGTAGAATTTCAGGGACTATATAAAGTTTATGAAAAAAATATTTTGTATAACACACCCATGTGGTATAAAATACTAGTTTGAGTATCAATGTCTATAGACTAGTTTCTTTACTATATAGTTCTCTTTTTCCACTCACATTTTCTGAGAAATATTTTAATAAAATTTCCTGTCTCATTCTCTGAATGTATTGTATATTAACAGACAGGACAATGTTTTTTATGCTCGACCCTCCAGTAGGTGCAATCAAGGGAAAAGTAAAGTCTGGAATCAAAGATTACCAAGGTACAGGGCTTTTCTAGGAGTCAGTGTGGCCTTCTGTATAAATTAGAGCTGTCTGCAGATGCTCTAAGCCAGTGGTCAGCAACCCCTGGCATGTTTGCCTGGAGTAGCAGTGAGACAATCTTCTGTGGCATGTTGCGGGAGCTCAGCCCTGCCTTTCCTCCCCCTCTGCACCACTCTGAAGCAGCTCCTTACCCAGGGTCAGCAGTAGCTCTGCTCCCAGCCAGTGGGGCTGAATGCCAGACAGGCTGAGCCCCCAGCCTGTAACAACCTCTGCAGAGAGGGGAGCAGGGGGAGGGGAGAGGAGGGCTGAGCTGGGCTCCCAGTTTCAGCAAGATCCATGGTCTATTAGGACCATGGATGTTACCAGACCAGATAATCTGGTATAAGAGGTTCAACTTGTATTAAAATACTGGACATTTTTAGATATTTAAAAGCCCCCTGCTCAATGGAAATTTAAAGTCCGAAATGGTAAAGCTCTGCATCTTAATTTGTTAATGCAACTGTTGTAAGAAGGATTCTTAGTGACTTAAAAAGTATCATCAGCACTAGCCCATACATTGACGACAAAGATCAAATTTCGGCACTCTGCCTCAGAAAAGTTGCTGAGCCCATCTCTAAGCTTACAGCAGCTTCCTGCAGAATTTATTAGGGGAATTCCATGGTCCTGAGCAGCCCTAAACCTCCGCTTTGAAGCATTCCTCTCTCATTCATGACATACACTTTTCTGGCAACATTATGCACCCTGTATTAAGGATTGCAAAGAGGGAACCAGCCCTCTATTTTTCCTGAGAGAACTCTGGCTTCTTGTCGTGCAGTTCTAGCCAATATAAACTAGGTCAGGGGACAGAAGCTCCTTCATGGGATCAAATTCTGATCTTGCATGGCTCAGAACAAAATTTGCTGTATATTCAAAGTTCATTCACCTGTTTTTAATGACAAGCTTCAATACAAAATTACTAAGAAAGAAATGGTGTTACAGCACAAGGAATCCAATCAAAGGTTATTGAGCAGAAAGTAAAAGAAAGGTGAAAGTCCATATGAACTGTCTGCCAATGAGCACATATATTTCTACATCGTTAATTTACGTTTCGCAAAGTCCAAAGGCAAAACCTTGCAAATTATATTCTAGTGATGGTATTCAGACACCAAGTGGTATTTATACTTGATAACCACAGGGTTTATAATACAATATTCCAAGCAATGAATATATGAGAGGTAAGCTTCATTACAAAGAAACAATACATTTTAAGATTCTTGGCATGCAGGAGACAAGTTTGTTAATGCTGAAATAATAATGTATTTCATTACCTTTTCAGTTTTATTTCTTTTTAGACACATGCCAAGATTAAACTTATTGGAAACAAATAATGTTTCCATTCTCCTGACAAAAACAATCATGCTGTAAAATATTATTTTTTGGCTATTCTGTACAGTGTCAATTACAGCAAAATAAAGCTGCAACATCCTTCGTACATTTACAAGTATTCTGTCTCTGTTAAGAAATATGAATCTTCATCTGCATGTGTGCATACATGCACAAATATATCTATTTTTATATATCTATTGCAGTTCCTTTTTAAATGTTCCATTCTAAAGGTTAAGCTGTATTTTAAATGCTCTGCGTAGTAGCACTCTCACTTTCTAATGGTTGGAATAAATAGAAAAAATATACTTTCCAGTTTTCTGCAATAATATTAAGTCTTTGAATTTCCCTATTCCACAAAACAATTTTCAGGTTCTGACCCACTGGTTATTCTTCCCATATCCAGCACAGTCAAACAAATCACAAGAAGTTGCTTTGTCCTACTTGTTAGTTGCACAAAACTTCCCCCTTCTCTCACCTAATTTCATACCCCTTATCTGCTAACTAATGTTTCAGGATAATGACTACATGGAACAAGAGTAGAATAATGAAGACACAATGACCTGTGCATCACAGAACCATGATTTGACTGTACGGAAAGGGAAATAAGGAGTGTAGTTTATTTAATAACTTCAACTATTGTCTTTGTATATTGTGCTCTCTTAGGGAAGGCTGAAAAGGAGAAAATGGAGAAGGGCAAACAGTCTGCTTCCAGGGTGAAATGGAAGCCTGCCAAGAACTCATATGAGCAGAAGACTGCCTGAACCCCTGAGGGAGCAGAGGAATCTTCTGACTTCTGGACAGTTTGGTTTTCTGATGCAGCAGAGCCTGGAACAAGGTGCATCTGGGAAGAAGAGGCATGTCACTGAGCCAAACTGGGCTGAAGATTTAATTGTAACGAATATTTCTGTTGCAACTTTAATGAAGGCATTTGTGGCCCTGGACAGCAGGACTCTACGACTTGTGATCAGAGGACGAGGCCATTCCTACTTTTGGAGTAAGATGAAGGACAACAGTGGGCAGGGGAAATTGAGGCAAAATATGCTACGGTATCACAGCCAACCAGGATGAGGCATATTGGGGTTACAACTTTTCTTTGTTTGTGGGGAGAGGGACTTATTTTGTATCTATTTGGACCCATTCTGATGGAGAAGAAAGACTGACATTTTGGGGGAGGAAAACCAGGTCATGATAATCCTCTAATTAAGAAAAGATGAATAAGGGAGAGAAAAAGTGCCAAGGCTATCTTTGACAGTGAGTTATCAGTTTTATCCAGCTGATGTGTAGGGAGACAATGAGAACTGCAGAACTTGAAGTTGCAACTCTAGCTCCAGGAGATAGCAAAAGACTCAGGCTGTCCTCCTGCAGGTCCTGGAGAAACAACACAAGCAGCAAGAGCTGCTAATGGAGATGTACAAGCAATGTGCCATAGCAGAAAAACAGCAGTATACCTGGTAGAGATCCTGCAGGGAAAAAATGTCAGTAGCCACAGAAACAAAGGCTAATAGAACTAATGGGGCACCAGAAGACCTGAGGCCCAGCTGAAGTAATACTAAACGTGGGGGCTAAATAAGAAGGTTTTGCCCCTACATATCAATTCTGACAATAAATATGACTCTATGTATAGATTTTATTTAAAAAAAAACCCAAACCCTGCAGAAGTCCTGGGTAGCTGCTGCAAAAGTGTGGCCAGGGAGAGGCAGGGGTTTTATCTCCACACTGAGCTTCTGGAGGATGAGAAAGTGGGATTTGACATACAAGGCATTGTGGGAGGAGCACAAAAATAGAAACCGATCCCTTTGGGATGTGAACCAATGGAAAAGAGAGCTAGTAGAAATGGAGGGCAGATCATGGCATAGATGTTAACTCTTGCCATGGGACTAGGCAAGGTTACTAGGGCCTTAAAAATAGGTCTACACTACATTTTCTGTAATACCTGGGCTTGTAGACTCAGTGTTTCTGTTGGAACAAAATCTGGACACCATGTATGAAGCAAGCAGGAGGGTTTATTACACACAGTGCTGGTGGAGTGCTGCTTCGTCTATCAGGACTCAGTTAAGCACTGCCAGACAATAGATTACAATAGATTATATGGATTATTGATGGGTGGGGGGGAAATTATGACATGGATGTCACTCACACCTGGATAGGTTCTAACAGCAGAATGAAATGAGCACAGTAAGCCAATAATTTAAAAAGGTTACAGAGTATCACTGCCCTAGCTTATCTCTAGTACAGGTGGCTTCCTCTACGGCTGTGTCTACACATGCCCCAAACTTCGAAATGGCCATGCAAATGGCCATTTCGAAGTTTACTAATGAAGCGCTGAAATGCATATTCAGTGCTTCATTAGCATGCGGGCGGCAGCCGCGCTTCGAAATTGATGCTCCTTGCCGCCGCGCGGCGCGTCCAGACGGGGCTCCTTTTTGAAAGGACGCTGCCTACTTCGAAGTCCCCTCATTCCCATGAGCTCATGGGAATAAGGGGACTTCGAAGTAGGCAGCATCCTTTCGAAAAGGAGCCCCGTCTGGACGCGCCGCACGGCGGCAAGGACCGTCAATTTCGAAGCGCGGCTGCCGCCCGCATGCTAATGAAGCGCTGAATATGCATTTCAGCGCTTCATTAGTAAACTTCGAAATGGCCATTTGCATGGCCATTTCGAAGTTTGGGGCACGTGTAGACACAGCCTACATGTTAAACAAAACAGATATACAATGACCAGTTTGTGTCAAGATACGATAGAGAATGTGGCGATGTCTCCACACTGGTGCCTCTCGGGGTGTTGTCTAAAAGACTTAAAGCACAAATCATTAAAAGCCATTAACAGCATACAGCACTAACAATTGGTTTTCACATGCAGGGCCTCTCCTTGGAATGCCGTTGCTGAAACATCTATTCCTCCCTTCAGACTTCAAGGCCCTTCCTGCCCTTCTCTGGGTATTTTGAGGGAGATTAGGGAGAAGGGGGCCCAGCGAGGTATCTGGTTAGAGAAATAAGAGAGAAGGGGTCCCAGCGAGGTATGTTTCCACTCATGCTAGCTGGGTTTCTATATTATAGGCCTACTCCAGACTTTAAGAATCAAATATGGGGTCTTTAGTACAAACTATGGCCTGCCTGAGGAATTTTCACCCTACAGTTTCCAAGCACAAACTTGAGCATCCATGCAGCACTGTAGTTCTCAGATGAAAAATCAAATAGAAAAGTAGGGGAAAAAAAAGTAGAAAAAACCCCCCAATGTTAGCTCTTGTGACCCCAATGGATACAGTCACACTTCTACAATATAGAAAAAACACTACTTAAACATCTGGCTTATTTCAGAGCTGCCAGGGTTTTAACATTCTCAAGATACATGAAGGGCCTTTTAAATGCATTGCCTTCCATACTGCAAATCTATCCAGTTAGCAGCTGTATCAGATATATTTCTTTGTCAGCTACCCATTTAAGATGGGATCATCTTAAAAGGCATTGACATAAATTGTTGTGTGGAAGATCGATCAGTTTAAAAGGCCTTTTTTTTTAACAGATCAGATAGCCATTATAGTTAACTATTTGGTATGTGGAATTCTCATTGAACAGTTTCAGTATTTCATTGGTTGCTCATTCCAAAGGAATTTATCAAAATCACTGGATCCAAGGGCATTTAGTATGGGGCTTCACTGAGGTGTTCTTTGGGCTATATATAGATACTTTGCACTAAACTGCCAGGTGATTCTGCCCATAATGCTAACTTAACTGGCTATGGGAGACTCACCTTAGAGCTAAGAAGAACCTTGATTATTTCCAGTTGGTTCTCAAATGAATCTATAAAATACCATTAGTATATGCATGTTAGTGGCTGGCTTCCTTTTTCCAGAAACAGCAAGAGGATGGTTTTGTGAGTCAGGAACTGGAACTTAGAAGACACAGGTTCAATTCCTATGTCACAGACTTCTGGACCTGAGTGTGGCCTGAGGCAATTCACTTAACCTATCTTACCTCATTTCTGCTTTTGTGAAATGGGGCTAATACATATCCTGACCTCAAAGTCCAGTAATATTTGCGACATGCGCAGGTAGGAAGGTGAAGGTGCCTTATAGAGAGATGGTATGTCCCTCCCAGGAAAAGATTCCTCTGATTTGGTTACCATATCTCTAAGAAAATGTTACAGAAATAGGCATGCAGTGTGCTGCTAAGAATGAGTGAAAATAGAGAGGCTTTTGAATGAAGAGAAACCAAAAAGATTAAGACTACCAGTTTACAGGGAACATAAGTATCAGAATATGTGATAGAAGTATGCAAAATGATGATGTAAAAAAGTAAATTTGGGGGTCTTCATCGCTTTTCATAATATCACAAGATGAGACATAATGAAAGGAAATATTGTTACATAATTATCAATTAACCAGTGGAACTTATTACAATAACTCTAGTCAGGAACTAATAAGCTTTGTATTTTATATGAGAACATCCCTAGACATGAGAGACTACGGGCATGCATTAGTTTTTCAACATTCTTTAGGAGAAACAAATCCCCTAACTGATAATGATAGCAAAAAAGACAGTTTATTCTATAACTGACCACTATGGTCTTTTTGTAATTTGTGCTAAAGCAGCTGGACCATTTTTTTAGATCAGTGTAGTAATTCCTCTGTTTCTGAAAATGGGAGATTCTACTTATCTGCCGCCATTATGTTGTAGCACTACACCAACTATTATACTCAGCAATAATAATAAAAAAACCTGACACATATACACAAACCAGAAAAATTGTTCACAAATTGATATGGATGACCCCATTTTTGTCAAGAACCATAGTGGAAAAAGTGTGGCAGAAGAATTGAACACAATGAAAAATTCAATGAATTTTAATGAGAAGGCTGAACTGGATGACAGGATCATAAGAAAACAAAGGAGCAGAAAAGTAGCACTTTAAGGACTGACAAAATGATTTATTCAGTGATGAGCTTTTGTGGGACTGACCCACTTCATTAGATCCTTCATCAGATCTGTCCCATGAAAGCTCAACACTGAATAAATCATTTTGTTAGTCTTTAAAGTGCTACATTTCTGCTGCTTTGTTTTGTTGGAGTACAAACTAACATGGCTACCTTGTTGTTACTAGGATCATAAGAAGCGTGTTTTGTACCAAAACAACACCCAAAACAGAACACTGAAAATTTTTTTTAAAAAACTTAAAAAAAAACAGTGCAAGTACACAGTGTTGCTGAAGTCAGTGAAGCATAACAAAAATAATAGGAAAGGGCAAAACATCTAAATGTAACAGACTAATCTATGTGAGATTCTCTAAGGGGCTTTATTCATTAGTATTTGACCTGTGATATGAATGCATATTCATTTTCTCCTTGCAGTTGGGTGGCTGCATTAGCCAAATGATATTCTTCATAACAAAGCCATTAGAAATATATGGTCCCAAAGTGCCTTTGGACTGGGTCCAGGAGAACCCATATTTCAACAAACATTTTAAATATGATGAAAAAAAAAAAGAAAAGTAAAACTCTTTCTTGAGCATTTCAGGTCTCCTGATGCACAATCTACCAGTGTGTAATATAAAATGATAGATAGATTTCTGTAGTGTGTGATAGTTCAGATATTCATATAGTTTAAAGCCAGAGGGGAGCATAAGATGAATTCTGAGTGATACACCATGTCAGCATATTCTATGATGTTGCTTCTACCATTGACCTAAAAACTGCTGCTTCAGCATGATCTGCTGGTGGTGCCCTCTCAAACCATCTTACACCATGCTAATGGAGATCTTCATAAGACAGTATGGAGACTACCAATTGAAGTCACTAACTTCTATTATTTGTTCTATGTATGGAAATGGAAGACTTGAAATCCAATACCCTGTCAGTGCTTACCCTGAGATACTGTAAAATATGAGAATTAATGGAACTGTCTCTCTCGTTTTAGCCACAGTGTTTTTTAAACTGAGGTAGGTTGGGAAAAATCTACATCTGATTGCCCGCCCCATCCAGTGGTTAGATTCCAAGGCCAGGATTAAATGTGTAGCCTTATTTTGGCATTTTGGCACATTTCAGAGGTTTTCTTTATGAATGATCCTAATGTCTTCAGCTACTTTTGTGGCTGGAGAATATATGGAACTTCTGTGGTAACCTGGAATCCTCCTCTAGCCAACTTTCTCAAACTAGGCCTATGATCCCTGCAGGTTGTCTCGTATAAGTGTGAGAATCCTGTTAAGGTCTGGAGAACTTTGCATATGGCAGATGAAAGTGGTGATAACAAGCAGTTCTAGTAGCAAAAGTTCTCAGCCGTGAACTTTTTCAGCATCCTCTTTAGGGTCCCATTGAAGTGTTTAACTACCCTAACTCTCTATAGAGGGTTTGTCTACACTTTAATGTGTAAGGCTATGTGCACTAGGACCTGCATCTGCAGAGCCTGGGAGGACTGACCGTACCATGAGGAGCCCCTTAACAGCCACAGCCAAGGAGCACTGTGGTGAGTAAGTGCTGCAGGAGGTACAAGACAAGGTGGCCAGAGTGATAGGACTTTGTGACTTTTGGCTGACCATCCATCCTATTTAACCATAAAGGTTGCCCCAGGAAGTTGTCTGGACAATCATACTGCCTTTGGTTTCCTATAACTCCAGATTTCACCTTCTCTTCCTGATCTCAGCCTGACTCTGAATCTAACTCCTGCCTCCTGATTCCAGCCTGGTATTACCTCTGATCTCCAATTTCTGATGTGGGTCTGACTCAGACCCCAACTCTTCCTTACCAAAATTGCTTCTTGCAATTCCTCTGCCACTTGCTCAGCAACTACTGTCCCAGCTGTGACCACTATCCCAGACTGTCTGGGCTCTGCTTCCGTACACAATGTAAGCCCAGGATTTCAATTTAGGTTCAAGCCTAACTCCCTTGTATGTCCTTATTGGCACCAGTTCTGTGGCAACACCCAGAGGCAACCCCAATCTGCTGCCCAGGAGCATCACTAGTCATCTGTTCCACAGTGCAGCACATCAACTATTCTGCTGTGCAGCTATCATCTGGTAGCAGGGCTGCCTATCGGCTGTTCAGCAGCTAAGGAAGGAGTTCTCATGAGCAAAGAGCAGGGAGCAGCAAGTGGAGTGGGCGTGGAATCTTGGGAAGAGGTGGAGCAAAGTCAGATTCTTGAAGGAGGGAGCTCCTGTCTGTGAGCAAAAGTGAAAGCTGAACAGAAGGAATGGAGTGTGGGCAGGGCCTTATTTGGAGCTGGGCTGAAGATCCTCATGGAAAAATGAAATCAACATCTTTCCCATCTAAACAGAAATTTTACGTATGCTTATATGGGGCTCAGTCTCAGGATCAAAGAGTAGACAATCCAAGCATGAGTTAAGTAGGGACCGAGTGAAGCCCTTTTGCTTTGTGCCTTTGCAATATATATACAGCCCCACTGGATGCAGGCTCTGGGAGTCTTTCAAAAGTATTATGCAATCACATGAATTGACTTTCTTTGTCCTCTGGACAATCAAGTTGGGTGGACCATCAAATTCTGTCACAGGTCACGATGCACAAAGGGTGAAAATAGGTATATTATGGGCAATAGCTAGGACGGCTGGGATGTGTGCGGTTGAACTAAGTCTTCCTTAATTGAGTATAGATGATGCAGCCCCTTGTTGGGACCCAGGAGTCATCAATTCCTAACCTGAGATTACAAATGAGTGTAGATGCTCAATCCTATCTTAATAAACTGGGGTCTGCACACCTGAGTTCTTCTAACTCTGGATTATTCTGCAGTGTAGACATCATGAGATTGGGACAAAAAGAAACAAGTGGATTAGTTGAGAGACAGGGCCAGATGAATTATTGGTCCAAGGATTTTCTCTATACACCATCTGTTGTGAGTGGGTGTGTGTCATGCAAAAGCCTATGTGGGATATTTCAGCACAGTTGTGGGGCAGTGTGTATATATATATATCTCATAGAACTTGGAGGGACCTTTGGAGGTCATTGAATCCAGTCCCCTGCACTCACAGTTGGACCTATCACCACCCCTGACCATTTTTTCTCTTCTATTTGCCCCAGATCCCTAAATGGACCTCCACAAGGATGGAGCTCAAAATCCTGGGGTTAGCAGCCCAATGCTCAAACCACTGAGCTATCCCTCCCCCCCGACTTCTCAGGGGTAGCTCTACAAATTATCTGCAGCATCCTTAGAAGTCTCTATTTGTACCAGGGATTTGAGTTACAAAGAATGTTCCTATTTGGTTTTAGGAAGAAGGGGCTTTCGAAAGACCCCCCTCCAGCTACATCGGGGGTGTGCATTCTGAAAGTGGCTATGCTAATGAGGCACTGCATATTCATGGTAGTACTTCATTAGCATCTTCTGAACTCCCTCACTATGATGTCCCTTCCACAAGTAGGGGGCTTGTGTAGATGTAGCTCAGATGAAGATCTGATCAAAGAGTCAAGATAATTTCTAGAGCAAAAATTTATGTAACATGTAACACATCTGTGTTGTAAAACTTTGTGACCAAGTCAGTCCTACTCCTGGGCCTCTGGCCTCTATTCAGTCCAATGGGACCACTTAAGGGCCCAGTTGCCCTCACTGGGGAGAGGGGTGGGGGGGTCTGGGTCTGAGGGGAACCCAGCCCCCAGCTACTCATGCCAGGTTCCGGCCCAGGGACCCTGTGCAGCTGCCACTGGGAGGAGCTGACTCCCTTAGCCCTTGGCACAGCAGCTCTCCTCCCTGGGCCACTTCCCCAGACGATTCCCCCGGTACCTTCTCCAGGTTATAGCAGTCACAGGTCCCCACTCTTGATCTGTAGAAGCTCCCGCTCTCCCTCTGTGATCTCTGGTGTTCCTGCTGCTCTGTGCTCCTCTCAAACCTGTTCTTTCCCACTACTCCTGTCTCCTTGCATCTCTCTGCTCACCTCTCACACTGTCCCCAGCCTTCCTACTGTGAAGGGGTTTTCAAGGCCTCTTACTGGCCCAGTCATTGGGCCAACTGGCCCCTGTTAGACTGATCCATCTCCCACCCAGCTGCCTGTGGTTGTCCTGCAGGCCCTTCTGTTTGTTTGGGCTCTCTCTGAGGGACCTTCCCCCCCGGCCCTGCCACACACTTCTCCTAAACAAACCCTTAATTTGAGAATGACACTTTCTTTTGAAATCTGCTGTAATTGTTTGCACAATGTGAGCTTTCGGTGTCTTCAGATTTAATGAAAACAGTGTGCTTTTTTTTTTAAATTTAATGTGGTACAACATCCATCTTGAACTGCTGCTAGCAATCCTATGGAGATATGGCATCTATAATTCACAGTGAAGGATTCTAGACAATTCTTGTCATTGGTTCTGTTAAAACATACTGAAATGTTTGACATTAAAATAGGAAATAACATACTTCCAAACAGAGTGCTTGACATCAGCAACAGATATATGACCCCAAATTACCTAACCCCTAAACAACTAGTGGAGCAAATGAATGATCAATATGTTAAAGGAGCATTCAAGAATGATAAAACCTGAGTGAGTTCTTTGCATTAGTCTTCATGGCTGAGAAGATTCCCAAACTTAAGCCATTCTTTTAGGTGACAGATCTAAGGAACTGTCCCCAGATGGATATTTTGAAACAAGTTTACAAACTAAACAGGAATAAGTCACCAGGACCATATGTTATTCATCTGAGAGTTCTGAAGGAACACAAATACAAAACTGAGGCACTACTAACTGTGGTATGAAACTTATTTAAATCAGTTTATCTACCAGATGATGGGAGAATAGCTAATGTGATGCCAATTTTAACAGAGTCTGCCGGGGCAATCCTGGCAGAAACAATCTGGTAAACCTAACCTCAGTAGTGGACAAACTGGTTGAAATTATATCAAAGAACAGAATTATCAGACACAGACAAACATGATTAGTTGGGAAAGAGTCAATGTGATTTTTGTAAATGGCAGTCGTGCTTCACCAATATATTAGAATTCTTTGAGAGAATTTACAGATGCGTTAACAGAGGAGATCCTTTCTATATAGCGTACTTAGAGTTTCAGTAAACCTTTGAGAAGTTTCCTCACCAAGGGCACATAAGTAAAGCAAGCTGTCATATGATAAGAGGGATGATTCTCTCATGGATCAATAACTGATTAAACAATAGGGCTATTTCTGCACTAGCCCCTGCCTTTCAAAAGGGGGATGCTAATGAGACACTTTGGAATATGCTAAAGAGGCACTACCATGAATATGCAGTGCCTTATTAACATAAAGGTGTCCGTGGTGATTCGAAGGTGCCACTTTCGAATCACATGATGGCCATGTGTATGGGGTCCTTTCGAAAGGACTCCTTGGGCTTCAAAAGCCCCTTATTCCTAAAACCAAATAGGAATAAGGGGCTTTTGAAGTCTGGGGGGGTCCTCTCGAAAGGCCCCCATCAACATGGCCAGCCCACGATTTGAAAGTGGCACTTCCAAATCATTGCAACCTCTATTATGCTAATGAGGTGCTGCATATTCATGGAAGTGCCTTATTAGCATATCCCAAAGTGTCTCATTAGTGTCCCCCTTTTGAAAAGTGAGGGCTAGTGTAGACATAGCTGAGGAAAAAGGGGATCAAAATAAACTCCCACTTTTAATCATGGAGAGAGGTAAATAGTGGTGTCTCCCGGAGGTCCATATTGGACCACTATCACTCAACATACTTGGAAATTATTTGGAAAAATGCATGAATAGGGAGGCAGAAAAATTTGCAGATGATACATAACTGTTAAGATAGTTAAATCCAAAGCAGAGTGTGATGAGTTACAAAAGAGATCTCAAAGAACTGGGTGACTGGGCTGGAAAATGGCAGAAGTTGTGTTGATAAATACAAAGTAATGGAATTTGGCAAAACATAATTCCAAGACCAATACTGTAACAGGATTTAAAAAAGAACTATATACATTCATGCAATATAGGACCTCTAAGCTATGTCTACACTATCCAAAAACTTCAAAATTGCCATGCAAATGGCCATTTCGAAGTTTACTAATGAAGTGCTGAAATGCATATTCAGCCCTTCATTAGCATGCAGGTGGCTGCGGCACTTCGAAATTGACACAACTCACCGCTGCACCGCTCGTCCAGACAGGGCTCCTTTTCAAAAGGACCCCACCTACTTCGAAGTCCGCTTATTCCTATGAGCAGATGGGAATAAGGGCACTTTGAAGTAGGCGGGGTCCTTTCGAAAAGGAGCCCCATTTGGACAAGCCGTGCGGTGGCAAGCCACATCAATTTCGAAGTGCCGCAGCCGCCCGCATGCTAATGAGGCACTGAATATGTATTTCAGTGCTTCATTAGTAAACTTCAAAATGGCCATTTGCATGGCAATTTCAAAGTTTTTGGATAGTGTAGACATGGCTTTAATGACATACATTTTAATAAGTTTGCAATTGGTATAGGACATAATTTTCTCCTGAACATATTATAAGGAAGAAAAGCTGAAAGTTTTTATATCATGGAAATCCATACACATGCCAGACTCTTCCAGCTAAAATATGAGCTAAAATGCATGATGAGAGAGGTCTTGCAATCAGAAGTGAGGTAAATGAAAAGCTGAAAAAAACCCCTGATTTTTGAGGAAGAAAAGATTTAAAAGCTGGTCCAGAGAAGTGACAAAGCAATAGCAAATGTACCTCTTCAGATCAAGCCCTAAATGCTATAGATGTTCCAAATACCTACCATAGCTGTCAAAATGGCAGTTTTCTGTAATTTGGTATAATGTGGAAACTGTTTGCTTTGTGGGAGATTATGATGCTGGGAGGTGATATGAGCTGATATTCATAATTAGCCTTACTTTTCTTGGTAATTCAACATTCTCACTTGTAGCATTTACAAAGGTTTTGTTGCTGTTTCCCCTCATCACCCCAGTCAGATTAGAGCATCACTTTTAGCTGATTTACTTTTAAAAGAAGATTAATGATTCCTCTCCTTATTGCACATTATTAATGTGAACAGAGTATAAAGTGGTTAAAGTAGCTGAAATGCAATTGTGTTCTGCATATTTTATAATGGTTTAACTATACTATATTGATTCAATTGCATTATAGCCTGGTTTGTTTCTCTGTTAAATTACATTGTTCTATGAAAGAGAAATCAGTTTAGATTGAAACATTATACTCAATTTAATATCTGAAATGTATCCCTTCAAGATCATCTATAACCCTTGAAAATTCTTTGAAGTTTATGACCTATGTTCCCTTAATGGCAACTGGTACTGGAATATCCTAATATTGCTATATACTTTTTGGTACATCAAAGACTGTTACATGAGGTCTTAAATGAAAGTCAGGATCATGGTGGTCATCAATATTGTTGTGAAGATTATAAAGAGATACTGTGTAAGCAGTTATATGTGTATGCTAGAAATAACTTCCGAAAGTCTGTATCAAGTCAAAACAAACCAATAGGTTTTTTGTCAGACAAAAAGATATGACTTCACCTATGTCTTGGTCAGCAAGCACATTAAGCATTTTAAGCCAGGACAGCAGAAGCCTCATTTACATAAGTCAACACAAGGGTGTGAAATCAGCAGGGAAGAAGGCAGACTCATGAAAACAAGTAACAGGGACTAATTATATCTGAGGACAAACAATGAACTTTGGCAATATAAGTAAAAGGCAAAGATATATATATATTTATCTTGCACTTCAGAAGTAAATATGCTGTTTGCTTACATTAGTGAAAATGGGATCTCAACCAGCATTGTGGTGCTGCAAAGGAACATGTGGGTGAGATAAACTTCTTTAGGCAGATGGTTAGCCTAAATTGAATCTCTAGAAATCATGTCATGATTTTGTTTTATGTATGCACCTTTGTTTCCATTAACTTTACTCACTTTCTCTTAAATCTCAAGACCTCGTTAATTTATCACTCTTTACATTACAAATATATCTCAGTGCTATCATATCATATGAGGAACTGACTGTCAGTTGTATTATTCAAGAGAGTATGTAGGCTCAAGCAAACTTGATATTTTTAGGCATAGTCTGAAGCTGGGCTCTACAGGGTGGAGTCTTATTGATGATTGATTAATATTGATGGCTGATTAGTCTCTTAAACTACAGAGATCAAAAGAAGTTCAGTCTCCAGAAGGCTACAGACTCGGAAGTATTATTGATATCATCATCATCATCATCAATAACCATGGGCTCAGCACCCATTAATGTCTAATTCCTCTCTCACTATTTCCTGCCATCTTTCCCTGTCGAGTATGGAGTGACTTAGTTTCTGTAGACTAGCTCCGCACCAATCTACTATATAATCTATCCATTCTCTGTGGGGTCTGCCTTTCCTATCTGAACTGTCCATTATGCTGAATACCAGGGTCTTGATTTTTCGTTCATCGTTCATTCTGCAAATATGCCCAAAAAGTTGTAGCTTCCATTTTATAACCTTCTGCAGTAGGTTCTCTTTCGGCTATATCTTTCCATGTGGTCCCTCATTGGTTACCTTCTGCATCCATTCTATTCTCAGAATCTTTCTATAACAACTCCTTTTGAATGCCAATATTCTTCTTTTCTAGTCTTTCGTTATCACCCATGTCTCACATCCATACAATGTGCTGCTGAATACATACATTTTTAAGATGCTCAGTTTCATTCTTAAGCTAATTGCTTTGTTTTTCCGGATCTTATCCATCGCCTTCAAACTCACTCTTGCTTAAGCTATTCTAGTCTCTGTTTCCTTCTTACAGTCTAGATCATATGCTATGTTGCTCCCCAGATATGTGAACTTCTCTACATTTTCTAGTTCAATACCATCCACACTGATCTTCTTTCCTATTTCCTTATCTTCAAATACCATTGTTTTTGTTTTATCGATATTCATAATCAGTCCGTACCAGTTCCCTTCTTCGTTTAACACCTGCACTATTTTCACTAGTTTCTCCTCATCTTCCTCAATGATAACTATATCATCCGCTAATCTCACGTTGTTAGTTCTTTTCCCATGCACACATATCCCTTCTACCTCTTACTTGATCTTGTCCATTGCTGTCTCCAGATGTGCGATGCAGATACTTGGCAATATTGAATCTCCTTGTCTCATACCTCTACTTGTTTTAAACCAACTTCCCAACTCTCCGAGTGTTCTCACCACTGCCTCCGCATTATCATTGATATCCTTCAACAACCACATCAGTCTGCTATCCACTCCATATGACTCCAATACCACCCAAGTCACTTACTGATCTATACTGTCAAACTTCTTTTGAAAATCGATGAAGCAAGTGTATACATTTTGTTCTTTCATCAAGCTTTCTCCACTATCAGTCTTAGTGCCAATATCTGCTATATGATACTTCTATCTTTTCTGAACCCTGCTTGCTCATCTGCTATATGTTCTTCTATCTGCGATCTTATGAGCAGATAGGAATAAGGAGACTTCAAAGTTGCTGGGGTCCTTTCGAAAAGGAGCCCCATCTGGACGAGACGCATGGCGGCGAGCCGTGTCAATTTTGAAGCGCCGCAGCTGCCCGCATTCTAATGAGGTGCTGAATATGTATTTCAGCACTTCATTAGTAAACTTTGAAACTTTGAATGGCCATTTTGAAGTTTTTGGCTAGTGTAGACGTAGCCAACTTGACATATACCATGGCTATTTACATTTCCTCATGATATTATTGACCAGCAAATTGTTAGCTTTCAGATAGTAATTCACAATGCATATTTTGTACAAAGATTATTACAATAGAGTGTAAATACAAGACAGCAATTAGTTAGAGGTTACTAAGCTATTATGGAAATGGTGAGAGAAACCAACATATGGAGTCATTTTATTTGACTGAGAACCATTCAGAGGATTTGTGAACAGAAAGGAAAACAACATCTCATTAAGATCCATGGTGACTGGGTGGAGAAAGAAAGAATTTTTAGCTGAAATAAATCTAAACTTGAATTATTTTACCATGTGCAAATATCCTCTTATAGCTTGCTATAAATAGGTATGGAGAGGCTTCTCTTTTGCCATATGAAGTTCAGAGTTTCTCCCTTGCTGGGAGCCTGGAATAAATCAGACCAACTCTGTTGGATTTTAATTCTTAACTTTCATTTATATATACTATTTACAAGATGGGCTTCAGGGTAAGGCTGAGGAGTTCCCTTAAGCAAAAGCAAAACAAAACAAAACCCCCAAACCACAAGCCAATAAACACAACAACCACAATGATGAAATTATACATTTACTTTCCCCCAGTAGGGCATTGACTTTTTATGCTAGCTTTCAGTTACCAGCACTTCTTCAAACTAAAGTTGCCTAAAATTTTTCCCTATATGGTGAGGAAAAGACCTCCACTTAAATCCTTTTCTCCCAATTATGACTTGCTTTTCATCATTCTCTCATTTGAAAAGGAGTTTTCAATGGTCACTGGCAGCCCTTATTTGGTCTCCGGTGTCTTGGATGACCTCATAAGAAAGAGGGCCCTCGACACTTAGGCTATGTCTCCAAAGTGGGCACTATTTCGTGATACAAAAGCCAAGTCTATATAACATGCCTGTTGTCTAAAAACAGTTTTCAAGATAATGGACACACTATTCTGGCACACCTGTAAACCTCTTTGCGTGACAAGTACAGGGATGTCTTGAAATAGGGCTTTATTTCAGTACATAATGCTATTTAGACAGCACCAAATGGCAAAATAGCCTATTTTGAAATCTACTCAAAATAAGCTATGCAATATCCATAGTACAAAATATGCAGCTTTTCAGAGGTTAGGGCAATGTCTAGAGATAGCCTTATAGACCTGCCTTCCACCACTTTCTTACAGCTTTCATGTCTGACTTTGTCACACAGAGAATTTTCTCTCTTTCTCTCTTTCTATTATGTCCTCTTTATTGACAGTTGTCTGTTTTATGTGGTAATTCCTGTGAATGCTGAAGATTTCAGAAAAGGCACAAAGGGAAAGTCTTTTAAAGGAGAATACAGTATTTAGATGAATGATTTTCCATGAGTGGGATTATTTTGGTATTCAAAAGACTTAGCAGAAAGTCATAATTTTCAAAGAAACAAATCACAAAAACCAAAATCACATGGAAAGAAACAGAGTTGAAAAAAGTCAAGAATTTATGAGCCATTCATTTTTCAGTAGTACATGTTGATTTGGATGACAGCAATAAAAAGAGAAGGATTTGTTGATTAAATGGAATAATTAGCATAAACACTATGTGGTATTAGGCAAAAATGGTTAGAATTATATTAATGATTTTCATATGTGACTAAAGCTTTAGAGTCTCTCACTTAAATACCTTGAATGGACCTGATTTTCAGAGGCTGTGTACTCTAGGAATTTCATCTTTTATACCCAAAACATTGACTCCATCCAAAAATCCCTAATCATTTTTACATATCTTGGTGCATAAATTTATTGGAACCCATAATACCAAGTGACATTCTGTTCTTCATGCTTATTTTTAAATCAGAAATATCTACCATCAAAAAGATTAATATCCTACTACTTATACCTTAGGGACAGCACTCTTTGCTGATCAGCAGCATAGTCATCCCAAGAAGATGTGTTTGGAAAGGAAATGTATTGCTCCAATCCTGATTCACCAAAGTCATACTTTTTAGGTACAGGACTTTTGATCTCCTACTGACATGGATCTTTTTTAAAATAGGGTGCTGTAACCCAGCTGAGGCTGGGACTCCACCCAATAGGGGTTGGGGGAGAGGCTCTTCCCCCTTTGGATCAGTGGGCAGCCAGTCTGCCCCACTATAGGCCAGCTCGGTCACAGGCAACAAGTCAGCAGAGGTATGAGTCCAGGGGCTCAAGCCTGTGGTCAGGCCAAGTACACAGTCAAATGAAGCCAGGTCCTCAATCAGGGTAGGCAGCAACATTCCCAAGACTCAGGCCTGCAATCAGGCCATACACAGTCAAATAAGCCTGAGCCTGAACTGAGGAGTGGGCAGCAAACAGTAGCAAAAGTTCTTCAACTTCCAGGACCTATCTCAAGTCAGGGCAACACACAGTCAGGTCTCCTAACTTTTGAGAGAAGTGGGGACGAGATACTGTCAACCATGGGTTGGATGGATGGTGGCAGGGGGAACAGGCCCATCAGCTCCACTATGACCCACCCCAGAGCCCTAACAGTGGTGCGTGTATCTGCCATTGGGTCAGCAGGGATCCAGGCTACAACACACTGACACACCCACAGGGACTGGTTCCTCCAGAACTGGGCCAAGTATCCCTAGGTTACTTCCAAATTCCCCTCCCCTGGGCATACCTCACTGGAGAGGCTGTTATATTTTTCTGGGTGATACGGGAAAGGGACTTCCATGCGGATTTGCAGTTCCTCAGCATCAAGGTCTTTCTGTGGCCCAGGTGCTCCTGGCCAGTCTTCTGATTCTGTTAGATCCACTGCAGCTTCCTAGCTTAGGACAGGGGTCTGTTCCCTCTGGTAGCTTGGCTTCAACTGGGTTACTGGGCCTACCTTTTATACTTCCTGTCCTGCCTCCTGACTTCTGGACAGGTGATAGGGATGGGTGGAGCTCTGTCCACCAAGGTTAGGGGAGACTCTCTTTCCTCTTTGGATCTTTGGGCAACCACTCTGCCCCACCACAACTTCATACTGTAAACAAAGAACAGGTCCAATATTTTATGATGGTTTATGTATATTTTAATATTCATTTTAAAAACACTGTTGGGATCATTGATCATTCATCCTGTTTATCTAATGAGTGTGGGTGGTTCATATATTACTGTTCTAACCTACAGAAGGTAGGCCAGTAGCCAGAAAGAGTGTCCTGTTTCCTTTCAAGCTAAATGTTATAGAGGGAGTGTTGCCCTGGATCAGGGTCAACGAGGTAGGCTAATCTGATCTAGTTCATCTACAGCTATTGAACCTGAACTAGGAATTAATTCAGGGAAGTCCTGTTAACTTTGTTATGAAAGAAGTCAGACTAGTTTTTTTTCCTACACTAGAATATGTAGTCAATTTTAAGGCACTTAGCTTGATTTTACAGTGTGACTGTCGACACTGCATAGTAACAGAGAGATAGCCGTGTTAGTTTATATTCTATCAAAACAAAAAATCAATCCAGTAGCACTTTAAAGACTAATAAAATAATTTATTAGGTGGTGAGCTTTTATGAAGAAGTGTGTCTATCCCACAAAAGCTCACCACCTAATAAATTATTTTGTCAATCTTTAAAGTGCTACTGGACTGCTTTTTTACCTTCACTGCAAATACCGTTAGGTTGATTTTCTGAGGAGCTAAGGTTGACTGTCCCATGCTGCCCATCCCAATTTTAATTTAACAGGCTGAATTAATGCTAGTCAGGAAACAGAGTTACTTTAACTCAGTTTTAATGACCTCTAGACATAAACCACAATGCCCCATATGTGCCCATTCTGGTTGCTTTTACCTCTGCTGCTATCCAGGTGCACAGGAAGTAGGCAACAGGAAGCCCAAGAATTTGAATTAATTTTCTTCCTGATCAGTGTGGACAGCACACTTCAGGAGAAGACCTTAGGAGCCATAATGAGTTCTCATGGTTTTAGTTCTGATCAGAGTTCTCAGGGTCTCAAAGAGCCCCAGCATGGAGCCATCAGGAGATCCAGGATCTCATTTCTACATGGGGTGATGAATCCGTGCTGAGCAAACTACAAGCCAGCAAAAGAAATGTGGATATTTATGGGAAGATTTTCCAGGGCATGATAGAGAAAGGGTATACAAAGGACACTCAGCAATGCTGGGTCAAAATCAAGGAGCTCAGGAGGAATTATCCAATGAGGGTTTTCCTGCTTTAAATGGCGTTTTCCCTGCACAGGGAAAAGATGCTGAGAAAGCCTACGTCTGCACTAGCCAAAAACTTCTAAATGGCCACGCAAATGGCCATTTCGAAGTTTACTAATGAAGCGCTGAAATACATATTCAGGACCTCATTAGCACAGGGGCGGCCATGGCACTTTGAAATTGATGCGGCTTGCCGCCTCGCAGCTCATCTAGATGGGGCTCCTCTTCGAAAGGACCCCGCCTACTTTGAAGTCCCCTTATTCCTATGAGCAGATGGGAATAAGGGGACTTCGAAGTAGGTGGGGTGCTTTCAAAAAGGAGCCCCCTCTGGATGAGCCCGCGGCAGTGAGCCACATCAATTTCGAAGTGCTGCGGCTGCCCACATGCTAATGAGGTGCTGAATATGTATGTCAGTGGAACGAATTGCCAAGGGAGGTGGTAGAATCTCCATCACTGGAGATATTTAAGAAGAGGTTAGATAGATGGCTTTCAGGGATGGTCTAGAAAGTGCTTGGTCCTGCCGTGGGGGCAGGGGGCTGGACTCGATGGCCTCTCGAGGTCCCTTCCAGTCCTACTATTCTATGATTCTATGATTAGGAAAACTTCAAAATGGCCATTTGCATGGCCATTTAGAAGTTTTTGGATAGTGTAGACACGGCCAAAGTCTCTTCTGCGCTTTACATTTTACAAGGCTTTGTTTCAACCCCTTTTCTCCCCCGACCCCACCACTCCTCAGCCAAAAGGATCTTACCATTCTTACCATGTCTACAGTGAAATGGTCTGGAGAAATTAATCATCTGTTCTGCAGAGGTTGATGCACTGTCATCCATAAGAAGCCCTCAGAAAACAAAAGTTGCAGTGATTGTCAAACAGGCATTCATTAATTGTATGGGTTGGTGCATTGTGTCACATTTAAAAATTGTATCTAAATTCTGACCTTGATTGTCTTCAACACTCAGCATGAGTAGGACTGACAGGGTCATAGTGATAAGCTGCAGGAAAAAAAACCACAAAATGAAATTAATGGGCAGCAGGTTTACAACAAATAAAAGGAAATTCTTCTTCGCACAGCTCACAGTCAATCTGTGGAACTACTTGCTAAAGGAGGCTGTGAAGGCTAGGACTATAACAGGGTTTAAAGACAAGATAGATAAATTCATGAACGTTAGGTTCATTAATGGCTATTAGCCAGGATGGGTAAGGAACGGTGTCCCTAACCTCTGTTTGTCAGAGGCTGTAGATGGATGGCAGGAGAGAGATTGCTACCTGTTTTGTTCACTCCCTCTGGGGCATCTGGCATTGGCCACTGTTGACAGACAGGATTCTGGGCTGGATGAACCTTTAATCTGACCCAATATAGACATTCTTATGTTCTTATGTTCTAAGAACAATGCAGAACCTCGTCCTCCAGCAGCTGCAAGAGGCCCAGGAGGAGCAAGCCCAAGCCACTGCTGATAGAAAGTGGACACTGGAGTGGTGGCAAAGCATGCACGAGTACAGGAACCAGAGCTTGGCAGAGCTCCTGACAGCTGTCGAGCAAACCGATATCCTGTGGTTCATGCTGGACCTGCAGAGGGCCACCCACTGGAGAACTCACAATTATGTGGCCTCCTCCCTCTGTTGCCTGACCTCCCCACATTGGGGACATTGAATGCAAGGAGGAGAGAGGCAAAGACACTCTCATGGTCCACCCCCAGGACCTTCTCTCCACATTGCAAAAGGCTCACATTCTCCAACACATGATGTCAGGATTCCCTTTTATTTCCCCACTGCCTGTCCCTCACCCGCCTAAATAAAAAATGCTGTTGTGAAAACTACAGTATCATTTATTGGTTCACATGGGTTGGAGTGCAGTTGAAGGTGCTTTCATAAAGTTCAAGCTCACCTCATTGTGGGAGATAGTTGTAGTACCATAATAGTTAAATGCTTCAGATTCATGTAGCTTTCTTCTAGTTCATAAAGCTATTTTTTCAAAGCTTCCCTGATTTTCTTTGCTTCTGTGAACTGCTGATTGCTCTTGTGTCCAGCTATTCATAAGCACTGCCCAGGGCATCTGCCTCTGCTACCCAGGCTAACATGAAATTTTCACCCTGAGTCACAAACATAATGGAGAATACAGCATGCTGAAAGTGGGAGGTGGGGTGGGGGGCTGTTGTTGGTTTTGCAACAAACTGGTCAAAACGCACCCAAATCTAGCTTTTAAAAGGCAAAAGGCACAGTCAACCACCATTCTGCACTTGCTCAGCCTGTAGTTGAAGTGCTCCCTGCAATGGTCCAGGGTGCCTCTGTATGGCTTCATGAGCCAAGAGATCAGAGGGTGAACAGGGTCATCTAGTATCCCTATGCGCATCTCCACATTGCCAATCTTGATTTTCTGGTCTGGGAAGAAAGCCCCATCCTGGACCTTTTTGTACAAACCTGAATTTCTAAAGAGAAGCACGTCATGCACCTTTCCGGATCATCCCTTGTAGATGTCGGTGAAACAACCTTTGTGATACACCTTCACCTGCAACAGAATGAAGAAATACCTCTTGTGGTTTATGTGCTCTGAGGCCAAGTAGTCTGGGGCCAGAATGGAGATGACTGTTATATCTATCACCCCAAAGCAGTTAGGAAACTCCATGTTAGCAAAGCCATCCACTATATTCTGCACATTTCCCAGAGTCACAGTTTTCCTCAGTGGATGGGCATTGATTATTTTGGCTACCTGTATCACTGCGGCTCTCCCTGTAGATGTGTCCACCCCAAATTGGTTTCCCACTGACAGGTAACTGTCGGACATTGCAAATTTCCACAGAGCAATTGCCACTCACTTGTGAACTATCAAGACAGTTCTCATTTTGGTACCACAGTGCTTCAGAAAGGGGAACAGCAAATCACATAGTTCCATGAAAGTGGCCTTGTGCATGCAGAAGTTCTGCAGTCACTGCTAGCTGTCCCAGACCTCCAAAACAATGTGGTCCCACCAGTGTGTGATGGTTTCCTGTCTTCAGAACTAGCACTCCACTGCATGCAGTACATTCAGAGCAGCCAGCAGCTGTGCATTCTTGGTCTGTAGTCCTTCAATGTCACCCAAATCAAGGTCCACATCCACCTCATACTCTCACTGTCTTTGTCCAATAAAATGCTGCATGACACTTCAGGAAGTGGCCATAATACACTGTGCAACAGCTCTAAGCTGTTCAAGATCCACCATACCATGGCACCATACAGCAGCATGAGCCAGGGACAGGCTTTGGGAACATGGACAGAAAAATGGTGCAAAACTCCTTGGGCCATTTATTTTCAAATGGTGTGTGGGGCATTACACTCTGAAACGATGTCAGATACCTACAAGCACTTGTGCCACATATTTTTCCCATAACATACTGGTACAAAACCTTGGAATGCAATGGGGCTGCAGGCAGTGTGGCATAGTTACCCACAATGCGTTGCTGACACATTTGACCCCAGCTAAAGCTATGGAGATATGCTATGTTGACTTTCTGAACATGTGTCAACACTCATCTTCAACTTTATACAATCTAATGTTAAAACATCAACATCAATAAATTTATCTTTATTTCATAGTGTAGACGTAGCCTAAATGACCACAGTTACCCCTTCTGGCCCTAAAAGTTCATGTATTATAACATTCTTTTAATAGCCACTTAGGGTGACATTATGACATTATATCCTGCTTGGCATTGGGGCTATTTCAGAAGTTCTGCACTGACACATTCAAAAATAATGACATACATACTTTTGCTATGTACTGCTTCAGAGGGTGGTCATTCAAGCAACGATAATGTGCCATGTTATTTCTCTATTTTTATACAACTTTATGTCTTTTATTATTGGCCTATAACCTCCCAGGACTATCTGTTAGAGTTGCTTGCACACACTCAGATATTAGTCAGACTCCTGAGGTTTATGGAGGGATGGGGAAAGGGATCAAACCACAAAGTACAAAAACACAAGCAACCTTCAAAGTTGTTTGTAATGCATTTTAAATGCAGTCAGTTGAATTGACAAGAAAATCAATGTGGCTTACATAAATCCACTGAAATATGTATAGACTTCAACATGCATCCAAGTATTATATATACAAAACAGCATATGTTTCAGTCATAAACATATCTTTAAATTCACAGACAGAGACTATACAGATTTATATGATTTACATAAAACAGACTATTGAAATTATGAATCAAAATTATAGTATTGTATAGGGTCCCATTGTGCCCCCATTCTCTTAGCCTATGTTTATACTGCAGAGGTATCCCAAAATAGCCACTCTGCATCTATGAAATGTGCCAGGTATTTTGAAATATTTGGTGTCCCTCTATACCTCAATGCAGGAGGAGTAAGAGGTGCTTCAAAATAGCATAGTATTTTGACATTTAGTGCTGTGTACACTGCAACAAATGCCAAAATAGTCTATTTCAAAATTAACTCAAAATAGGATATTACATTTGCATAGCACAAATTGCACATCTTATTTTGCATTAATGGCCTAGTGAAAACATAGCCTCAATGACAAAATATTAAGTGTTTCTAATAGCTGCAGAGCTAGTCCATAAGGGCCTAATACAACAAACCTCACTCAAAGGAGTAATCTGATATTCAGGTTGATAAGTAAGGTCTACTTGTGTGAGATGAGTACAATATTGTCAACCTTATGTGTTTGAAAACCAAGATATCAGATTAAAGTCAGGAGGGGAGGGTACAGTTTATTTTTTTATTTTTGGACTTTTGATTTCTGACCCTTAAGCATATTAGAAGGTCAGATTTTTAACCTTCTCCACAACCAAGAAGGCAAGAAACTCCAGCAACTAGCAATGTTAAAAAGAACATCAAGTATCGTAAGGGCTATGTCTACACTAGCACCCCTCCGTTTTGAAAGGGAGCTGTTAAAGACACATTTTGGGATACGCTAACAAGGCACTGCAATGAATATGCAGCATCTCATTAGCATAATTGAGTCTGTGGAACTTTGAAAGTGTCACTTTCGATCATGGGCAGCTCGTCTACATGGGGTCCTTTTTGAAAGGACCCTGCATGCTTCGAAATCCCCTTATTCCCATAACCAAATAGGAATAAGGTGATTTTAAAGTTTGCAGGGTCCTTTCAAAGAGGACCACATATAGATGAGCCATGCACAATCGAAAGTGGCACTTTCGAAGGGCCACAGCCACCATTATGCTAATAAGGCACTGCATACTCATTGCAGCTCCTCATTAGCACATACCCAAGTGTCTCATTAGCATCCCCCTTTTGAAAGGGGGGTGCTAGTGTAGGCCCAGCCAAGGCAACATCCACAGACTCTGGCTAACAGTGAGCAGAATGGAACCTAGGACTTTAGGACCTTATGCTTCAGTTTCTACCACATGACCTGAAAGTCAGGGGCCCAATAGTTAAAGCTGTAGAGTAGTCTTATTATTCTCTGTGTAAGTCATCTGAGTGCCGCTAGATGGGCCAGTACACCAAACCCAGCAGTTGTATGGGTTACAATAATACTCATGCTGAATTTGTGAGAGATGGAAATATGAGGTTTGAAGAAATGGGCCTCTTGATTTCACTAAGGCTATGTCTACACTGGATTCCACTTTCGGAACTGGAATGCAAATGAGTGAGATTGAAAATGCAAATGAGGCATAGATTTACATATCTTGTTCCTAATTTGCATATTGTCATAGGATCTCGCTTCTGAAAGAGGCTTTTCTGGAAACAAAAACAGCCATGTAGATGGGGTTCCTTCAAAAACAAACCCCCTTTTCAAAAGAACCCTTCTTCCAGAAAAAAAAAAAAAGCCTTGGCTGAGTTAGAAGCTGAGTCTTTGTCGCCATATGCACAAGCTCTTGCCTCTGCTTTGTATTTAAAATACAAGGCAAGATAGAATACTCTTACACAAATAGTAATATTGTAAATAACCAAGATTCCATCCACACAAAATATTATGGTTCATACCTAGACTATCATACTTGTCAGTAAGTCTTTTCAGTGCATACAATACATTGGTGTTAAAAGCCTGGTATCCATTGTAGAAGCAACGGATCTCCTCAAAATTAATTGCTTTTATAGTATTGCTGTGCACCTGAATCACTACAAGAAAATCTGAATCAAAATATTAAAAGGAGAAGTTTGACCTATTTGGCAGCTTCTGTTGCAGACAAGGGAACAAACAGCACTGTAAATATTTAAAGAACAATTTTTCTCATGTGAAGCAACAGTGAGATTAAAAATGGTTGATTATTATTCATATTTTTTCTTTCTTGTTTACAGTAGGGATTGGTAGCAGAACATTAAACAGTTATGGAAAAAAGAAATGAAAAATATCTTCATCCACTTTAATTTTACACCTGTTTATTGAATAACATATTCTAGCCTGCTTGTTGTATTGCTTTCAGAGATTTTAAAATTCTCAGATGATAGAATGCTAATGATGCTTCAAATGAAGAGTGCGTTAGATTTAAATGTGTGATAGCAAGGGTTAAGGGATTTACAAACAGCCTTTTCTATCTCCATAGTCAGAGTTGACTTTAACACTGTACGAGAAGACAGTTTTTGATATCTACTCACCCCCACCCTGTCTTCACCAAAACTAAGCCAATTTACCAGAAGGGTGTAAACTTAGAGCAAGACAGAACTTTTCAGAAAAAAAACTGGAGCAAATTGCAGAACAAGTTTGGGAGAAAACGGAGCTTTTAAAAGTGGTAGTTTCCTTTTTGAATCAGTTCCATGGGCAAACCAAATCCTGTAGGCATGACACTTCTGTCCCAGACCCTGCCATCCCCCTAATAACTCTACAGAAGGCCAGGATTTCTGTGGCCAGAGGGAGTCCCTGCTACTGCTACTTTGTCAGACAGCAATAGGAAGTCAAAGGTCTCAGGGCACCAAATAGGAAGAAGGGGCTTTCAAAGTCTGGGGGATCCTTTCGAAAAGCCCCATCTATAGCGCCTTATTATCATCTTCCCAACTTGCTCGTTACCATGCACCTTCTGAAAAGAAGGGGCTAGTGTAGATGTGGGCATTGTGTCTGGGGATTGTGAAGAAAGAAGTCATGTAAGAGGAATGAATGAAGTCCTTCCCTGTGCAATATGCAAGCTCTGCAAAGACTTTAATAAACATAATTTTAAATGTAAGGGAATTTCCAGACTTTAATTAGTTAGTCATTTAAGAAAATGTTTTTATACATAAATATGGAACTTTAAAATTATGGCTCCACTTAAAAAAAATATAAAATCCAATCATGTATATCTAACCTTGGCTGTACCTCTCCCGATTATCCACAGAAAAAGCAAACATCAGGGCTAATTTTATCCTTCAACAATGCAATGCTTAATTACATTGGAGGCTCTGAAAATTGTGAAGTCACCTAACTTGCTGTCTTGATTAATTGTTTGTCACTATAGTATTTAAGTGAAGGTGCAACTATCTGTGTATCAGTAGAGCCATCTATTCTCAGTGGCTTTAAATGCATGTAGTGGTGTAAGAAAAATAACAGAAGGTTTTACATGTTTTTGCCATTTCAGGAAAATGGTTGAGGGTAATTGCTCAAAAGGTATCTGAACATTCAGTTATAAAAGTATTCTCATTCTTTGAAATTCACCATAGACACTTAATTACCTAATCTGGAATTGTAAACCTTTTTAGTGCCACACCAGGAATTAGGTAATTTATACACAAGGGTGCAAGGTAGCAACAATTATACTTAGATATGTGGTACAAAACTAAACTAACATGTTACAGATTAACTTTTCTCTAGGAAAACTAAGCAGATACTGGTAATTCAATGGATGTAGAAAGTTTGCAGCCACAGGCTGTGAACTTCTTATTGTATTTCTCTCAACCTTTTACATCAAGAGTCCATCATCAGTCCCCTATTCGTAAAATTGGGAAACTCCTCCACTCTTTTCTATTTAGATGGTAAGATATTCAGGGAATTGTCTATCTCTTACTGTGTACGTGTACAGACAACTGCACAATGGAGCCCCATCTCAGTTAGGCAACCAGAAATTTGTGATACAAATAAAGAATAATAACAAAATATGTTTCTCTTACACACAGGCTATGTCTAGATTCGTCAATAGAAGTTTTTGTCAGAAGATACCTTCGTACAAAACGTCTGTCTACAGACTGCAGCCAAATTGCCAAGTGGATCGCAAGAGAATCCACTCTGTCGAGAGAGAACAGGTGGACTACCTGGCTGCTCTCTCGACTAAACAGACAACCCAAAGCACAGCAGACAGAGCTGCCTGGTGCCCCAGAAGCCCTGTCTGTCGACAGAGGGACCCCAGATCACTCAGACCAGCTTTCTGTCTACAGATCTCTGTTGATAGAGATGTTATTCCTCATGGCCTGAAATATGCTAATGAGGCATGGATGCAAATTCCCAGCACCTCATTTGCATAAGGTCACATGATTTGGAGTCTGGAAGACATTCTTCTGGACTCCAAAATGCCATGTAGAAGTGCAGCCCCTGGGGGATCTTCTGGAAGGATGTCCTTCTTTCGGAGGCCCCTTCTTCCAAAAAATGTTCAGGAAGAAGGGGCCTCCAGAAGAAGGACTTCCTTCTGGAAGACCTCACAGGGGCCGTGCTTCTACATGGCATTTTGGATTCCAGAAGAACATCTTCCAGACTCCAAATCATGTGACCTTATGCTAATGCGGTCTGGGGAATTTGCATCCATGCCTCATGAGCATATTTTGGGCTGTTTATTAAACAGCCATGGGAAGTGGGATCAGACTTTTGATAAAAATGGTACATTCTGTTAATTTACTGTTGGTAGAACTCTTTGGGAATCTAAACATTCCCTGGGTTTTGTTGACAAAAGCCTCTAGCATAGACATAGCCATAAATTCCATCATATGCACAAGAGACAAAGTCAGAAGAGAACTAGGCAGAGTTAAGTTTGGATCTCAGTTGTCTGTCTCCATAGTTTATGTTTGCATGTAGTGTAACTTTTAATTTTCAAGTTCCCAGTTTTTGTGGGATTTGGAGGAAAATACAAAATTTTACAAAGATTTTTCCCTTACGAACTTGAGTGATATTTACAAGCTTACCTCTACTTCTTTGCCTGAGAGTATTCTAAAGCACATAGGGTTAAACATGACACAAGCTCACTTTCTTTGTTGCTGATTTACAAAGAAGGCTTTGTGTCTAGGTGACTTGAATACCAAAATTAGGACAAGTTAAGGGAAGGTGAACTTCTCTCATCATTGTGGAAAAACTGCAACTCCTTTGGGCTCACAAACTAAATACATAACAGTGATACCATATAAAAGGCCTTTTCCCAGAACTTAGTGTTATTTTATTATTTTACCATTTGTTTTATACCAGGAATAAAAGTAGCCATGAATAACAGTTTTGCAAAGGCAAGAGAATTTATTTCCTCATTGTCAAATTCAGAAATAATTTCAAGAATCAGTTTGTCATGTCAGGTAGCTATGGACTGGGAAACTGAGCATATTCAATCAACCAAACAATAGCTACAGTAAAAAGGGCTATTAGAGACACTGTGCCAAATAGATTAAATTGATTATATACAGCATTGTTTTTAAAAAATGGAGTGTTGTTATAATTGGTGTCAGTTGTCAAAATCTAGAGTATATAAACACAAATAGAGGTAATAAACTATTATATATTTGAATTCCTGCAATGCTGTTTTCCTATAGATATCTGAGAGATTGTGCTGCTTCCTACTTTGAGATGCACAGGTTAGGAACTGAGATAATGTGATAGCAACTATGGTATAAGTGCTTAATTAATGCAAAAGAAAGTAAAACAGATTGACTTAGCTTCTTAGGCTGCATCTACACTGGAGAGTTATATCGACTGAAGGAGTCTTTTGTTGAGACAAGTCAGGGAGCATCTACACTCATAAAGCCTTCTGTTGACAGAGTCTCAACAGAACTCTGCACTTGCCTTGACAGAGTTATACCTCAAAAATATGAGGCATAATGCTTCTGTCGACAGAGTGCTATCAACAGAAGTGTAGTGCAGACACTTCTGTCAACAGAGAAGGCTTCTGGTTTACTGGGCAGCTCTGTTTGTACAGTTTCAAGTCAGCCTTTCTGCCAACAGAAGGCAAGTCAATCTGGTTGCTCTCTGTTGACAGAGTGGATTGCTCTGTCAATCTGCTTTTATGAGTAGATGCACTCTGTCAACAGAATTTCTGTTAACTCTGTCAACAGGAGTTACTGTCGACAGAGTGCTGTAGTGTAGACAGACATCGCCTTAGGCTATAAAGCAGAATTGTCTCTATGAATCAGCAATATTACCAGTACCCACAATCAAAAATCATCAGGAAGTTCCCCAAAAATCATGACAAAGTTTTTAAAAAAATTAGTTATTTTGTGCCTTCTCGTTGCTAAGCCTGCAGCATATCATTGCATCAAGTTTTTAAATTTTTCTCTGAAAATATGAGGAATAGAATTTTACTTTTGTTTTTCAGTAAAGTCTGTGATTCTCACTTGATTCCATCAGCTGAGACTTCATTACCACAAAGGATTGCAGCACCAACAAAATGAAGAGAGTTGGCAGCTCTGGATAAACTCTGTGTTCACTGAGGCAAGAAAGGTGGTTTTTGTACCAGGAACAGGAGGAGATGGATCCTGGAAATAGCATGCTTTCCTCAATATCACATAAATATCAAGAGTCTTCACGAGTTAATAGTGCTCTGAACTTTGCCCATATGCCAGTAGAACATTGCTCTTCAGACATTGCTCTCAGGAGCATTAACTTTACCTTCATGTTTTCAGGTCCCTGGGAAAGTGTGATAAAGTGCAGGTACTGACAGTTGGCCCCACAGTGAGAAAATCCTCCTCAATCCAATTACAGCTGCTGAAAGGCCCAAACATGTCAGCAGAGAGACGCAAAGGGCCATAGGGGGAGTGGACTCAGGCCTGTATGTTTACTAGTGATAAGAAACCTCTTTATTTAAAATTCAGGTGCCGAGGAGTACATTAATTGAATAACAAGACAAAGAGATCCTCTCAAAAAGCATCCCAGAAGTTGTTTTCTGCACTCAGAGTACCTGCACAATGTCAGTTATTACGGTCAATATTATGCCTTCCCTGTGGCAATTGATAAAAGCAGTAGAAAGGTTTTGAAATTTAAAACATACAAAAACTGAGCACTACAAGTTTCATAAAGAATAAGATGAAAAGTTTTAATGAATTTTTTTGTCTGTTAAGGACAAGAAGCTTCAAATCCTATTTTGGAGTCATGCTCTTTTATTTCTGCCTCAAGCGTCCCACTCATCTACACAACACACAGGCTGTGACCACACTAGCCCCCCCTTTTGGAGGGTGCACGGTAATGAGGCACTTTGGCATATGCTGATGAGGCACTGCCATGAATATGAAGTGCTCTATTATCATAATGGTGGCTGCACGCACTTCAAAAATGCCATTTTCAAAATACACACCATTCGTGTAGCTGGGAGCCTTTTGAAATGACCCCCTGATTTTGGAAGTCCCTTCTTCCAAAAACCAAATGGGAAGAAGGGGCTTTTGAAATCAGGGGGTCGTGTCATAAAGCTCCCGGCTACCTGGGAAGCGTGCATTTCGGAAGTGGCCCTTTTGAAGTGCATACCGCCACCATTATGATTATGAGGCACTGCATATTCATGGCAGTGCCTCATCAGCATCTGCCAAAGCACCCCATTATGATGCCTCTTGCAAAGGAGGGCTAGTGTGGCCACAGCCAAAGGGATTGGGGCTCTGACTCTGGTTGCAACTTCTTTTAAACATATCTTAAATTTAGGCAAGACTTAGCAAATATGGGACAGTAAGGACTGTGTTTCATCTGTAACAAGAAGAAATAGCACACATGTTGAAAAAATAATAGCATTGGTATATGAAAAAGAGTTTGAATAATATATGGAAAACAATAACACTGATGTAGAGAAACATTTTTGTTTATAAGAGAACAATGTAGAATAAGCATAGCATTTATATAAGAGATACAATTTTATAAGCAATACTTGGTTAAGCCTCACAGCACACTGAGGAATCTGCTGTCCCACTTACTGAGCAGGGGACTGGACTTGATGGTCTCCTGAGGTCTCTTTCAACCTTAATCTTCTATGATTCCAAGCAGGTAATTTTGCAGGTGAATAAACTGAAGACACCTTTTGGCCAAAGTTGCACAATAAATTCCTGGCAATCCTGGAATAGGATCCTTGAATCTAGATTTTCCCACAGGAATATGTTGCTTTTTTTCCCTCTTGAGTAAATAGAAAAAGTACATCTGTACCCACTATTAAGCATTTATTGCTTGCACATAATCAGTGCTGTTATCAACCAGAAAAACCTGTTGCACTAGAAAATGAATACTGAAAGTTTCTCTAATTAAACACTCTCTCCTCTGACTTGATAGTGAAAGAATGAAGTGGAAGATGATGATTCGGATATTGCAGTAGTAATTGTATCTTTCACATCATGATGTCGGGGTAATCAGCATTTGGGAGTTTACATGAATAATCCAGGTGCTTGTGCTGTGCTCTGGGTTGTAATTGGAAATATTACTGGATGAGGGGTATTTCTTGAGTTGTCTTTCTTCTTTCATATATTTAGTATTGTGTGACTGATAATTGAACTGTTATTAAGTAGAGCAGGACAGACTAACTTAAAACTCAGCGATTACTCCCACAAGCTTCTCTGGTCTACCAATTCTGATATAATATTAAATCAGAGTAACAGAAACCTGGCTAATGTACAGACAAAAGCTACCCATGTCCCACTCTCCCTGTACCACAATGCCCTCTCCATCTTTCAGCAGAATTTTATAGATCATATAATGTAGTTCATTGCCCTATTACAAAGGCTTGCTGTTTTGAAAGATGTTTAAGTTGTGTTATAAATAAAGCAGCATTTTCACTATGGCTGTCATTAGAATCACAGATTTTGTGATTTTGTGTTGTTTTTTATTAAGTGTAGCCATACATTTTGACACTGAATTGTTTGTATTTAAGTATAAGTATGTGGATATGATGGGAATAGTCAAAAGCAATATCACTGAGAGCCTTGAGAGCTGTTGAGATTAGATCAGGTGTCCATGGAGGGTGAAGAGAGACAGCTACTCCTCATAAATGAAGGCTAATGGTGTGTAGTGCATTCAAAGTAAAATCTGGATTGTATCTGTGCTCCCTGCAGCAACTATGGGTCTGAAGTAGGATTGCAGTTTAAAATGGTTTAAACATGCCCCCAGTTGACTCACATGAAATATATTTATACCAGTTATCCAACCTGATTTCTAATTGATATCATTTTAATACTTAAAAACAAATGAAAATTACAGAGTCATTGACTCCTGTTGCATTAATGCACATTTTTATGTCATAAAATGAAATTGCAATGGAGACAAAGATAAAACGTCAATAAAGAAAGAGAACACTTCACATTGGCATTCATGCTATATTAAACACATGTATTATCGTTAATTTTTGACTGTGTCCTTATTTTAACCTTAGGCAAATGTTACATTTTTTGCTACCTCTGTTATAATTCTTATGAGGAATTACAATTTCTGAGAAATATCAGGTATTTTGGAAATGGCTTTATAATGTTGTGGAGACACATTCTTTCAACATTGTTTAAAAGACAGCTGTTGGAAATGTGCTGTGGTAGCACAAAAGGTGACTGATTATGGGAACTGGAAGGTGATTGGGTGGGATGGGAGGAGAGTGTGTCTGGGTGCCAGAGCAAGAAGACAGGGAGTGGACAGATGCAGAAGAATTTGGAGGGTTGGAGAGGTACGGGGGTTGCAGCGGGGGTGGGGATGTGTGCATAAGTGCGGAAAGGTATCATCCATCCTGTGCATTGAACAGGCCCACCGATGGGGGAGAGGGCAAACTGGGCCATTGCCCCAGGGCCCAGTGTTTCAAAGGGGCCCAGACCTCCAGCCGCCACTGCTGCTACTTCAGCATCATTGGCAGCCAGATCTCCGGGCTGCTTTGAAGTGCTGCTCTGCCACTATATATGGCTCTGTAGAGGGCCCAGTACCATGCTCTGGGTGGCACTAGGGGCTGATTGACCTAGGCTTTGCCTTTCTGCCCTTGGCACAGCCCCTTCTGGGGTGCAGAGCTGAGGTCCCTTCCCACCTTGCCCTGAGAACCATAGTGACTGTAAGCCCAACTAATATTGTATGAGACAGTATCAGTATAGAAAAGTAGCCTGTAGAGAGGTGCTGTGGCCTCCCCCTGACTCAGAGGCGGACGAGGCCGCTCAGAGACCCTGGTGGGCAGGCCCACACCCAGAACACCTTTGCCCTGCCCCCCAGAAGGTGACGCCTGGAGCCAGAAGGGCCAGGGGCAGGGCTCAAGGCTCATTAAAGGCCTGGGCACCAAGCAGGGCAGGGGGCTCTGACCAGGCTTCTGGGTGCCAGGACCAGGGGACCTGCCACCGACCGGCCCGCTGGTGAGAGCTGCCCCCAGTGGCCCAGACCAGGCTGGGCAGCTGCAGCCAAGCCTGCTGTTGGGCCACTACCCCAACTTTCTGGAGCTACCGGGGCCCTCGTGCCAGTGGAAGGCCCCGTCCCCCGAGGCCCTGCTAGGACCAGAGAGACTGCCTGTGGCTACTTACCTTGGGGTTCCAGAACAGCACAGTCCTAAAGTCCTGCCTGACACCTGCAGCACTGAGGCCTCCAACTGTCTGGAGCCCATGGTCCTGCCACTGGTGGACTACCCGAATGACACAGAGCTGTCCAACTGGCCGGACCCACTGCGGGCGATCTACCAGGAGGAGACCCACCAGCCTGGACCGGCGGACCAAGGTGACTGGGACCCAGCACTGATGGAGGTTGAAGTAGGAAGTGGCCCGGGGAACGTTCACCCTCAGCCCCTCACCTCTCCCAAGCCACCCCGTTTGGTGGATCACTGCTTACCTTGCAGCCCCACCCTGAGCTAAGGACTGGGCTCACAAACTGTTGCTTGTCTGCGGCCCTGCCCTGAACTGAGGGCTGGGCTCCCAAACTGTTTGCTTACCTGTGGCCCTGCCCTGAATAAAGGGCTGGACTTCCCAACTGTTGTTCATCTGCTGCCCTGCCCTGAACTGAGGGCCTGGCTTTCTGCCTGCAGACTTGCCTCTAGCCGTCCCTTAAAGGCGACAAGGCCCCAGCATTGGCCGGACACAGAGGGGCAAGCTATGTCAGCCCACGCCACCTAGAGGGGGCAACAACTGCAGGCCAAGGTTGTTACATAGCCAGTAAGTTAATTAAGTCAGTATCATAATGTAGAAGCAAAAGGGGTCAAATTCAAGTGGCATGAACAACCTTTATTTTTGCATTTCCTAAATTTTGAATGACCTTAAAATTTTTTTAATGTAGGGTTTTTAATGAAGGGTTGGCTATTTTATTTTATTGTATTTTATTTTGAAAAGTAATGTATGATTCCAGCTGAATCAGCACTTAGGGTTTGTTTGTTTGTTTGTTTGTTTGTTTGTTTGACCAATAATGCATAGGTTAGATAGGGAGAAGTAAATGAAGCTATAGAGTTGTAAGTAATATGAGATCAAGTGAATTTCCTGTTTTTTGTTTAATTGGTCATTAAACAATTTGGTGAGTTTGGCACTTTGTGGGGAGATTTCTGACATCCTGGTCCCCACCCCCTCGAACCTTTTTGCCAAGAAATCTTTAAAGTAACTTCGCGGAGACTGTAAGTTTTTCAGGCAGAATAACTTGAAAGCAGAGCTGTGTGAACCACAGAATTCTTGAGTGCACCTCGGGCTTGGTGAATAGAATGAAAGTCGTCTTAGTGTGCAGGGCTTCCAAGTGTATTACAAAGAAAAGCAAAGAAAGTACTTTTGCAGCCACTTGAGAAGCCATAGAAGCATCTCCATTTCACTTCATTCCAAAAGTGCATATCCAGAAGATGCAGATTGCTCCACCTAAAAAGCATTGAAGCCAATAGGAGTTTTGCCATTGACTTCATAGCCTGGAGGATTGGCTTCTAATACATATTCTTAGGTTCTTTGTAAATTATCTAGTCCAACCTCCTTTTTTATATAATCAGTACATGTGTTTTTTTCTGAAGTTCCACAGTTGCAACCAAATTTAATTACATATGATACTAAGCCTAATGGACATGTTCTTGATTTGGCCTGAGGAGGAGGGAATTATGAGAAAACAGCAAAGAAAAAGCATTGGATAATTGGTCTTTTCTTTTTCCCCCCTCAATAGTGACAGAACTTTCTTCAGTAACACTTGATATTTATAAGTATTGTATAATATAAAAATGAAGACTTTTTTCCTTCCACCTACTAATTTTAATTAAACAAGAAATCAGTCACCTAATGGTGCATACAGTTGACAGATGGAGGTAGCTGGCACTCATATATATTTAAATTTTGAACATCTATAACACATCTACCCCGCTGTTCCATCCCCACTTTGTCACTTGTCTTGTTAAGTCTAATTCCAGAAAACATTTATGTATGTTACTAAATTTAAACAGAAGAGTAATCCCATTGAACTGAACAGGATGAATTGCATGCAAAAAATTCACTGTTATCTCTAAATATCTACAGAATGAGGCTCTTACAATTTCCTTGGGACAGGGAACATGTCTTCATATATCAGTGTAGCTACTCACAGTACAGGGCTTCAATTCTGATTGGAGCCACTAAATTGCATTGTAATATTAACAATAATTATTATTTATATAATATTCCTATAAAAGAGAGTTTTAATTATCTAAGAATACTCTTTGCTGTGTTTTTGTAGCAAGGTGAGATGCTGGATATGAGGCTACAACTACACTGCAGCCCTATTTCAAAATAATGCTGCTACATACAAAGGCCATTTCTACACATGCCAATTGTTCCGAAAGCAGCATGCTAATACGCAGACCGGAAAATGCTAATAAGGCATGGATGTAAATTTCCAGCACCTTATTAGCATCCGGTCACATGATTCAGAGTCTGGAAGAGCAGCTTCTGGACTCCAAAACAGTGTGCAGAAGTGCAGAAGAAGGGGCTTCTGGAAGGAGGATTTCCTTCCAGGAGATCCCCTGGGGGCTGTGCTGCTACACGCTGTTTTGGAGTCCAGAAGAGCTGCTTCTAGACTCTGAATCATGTGACCGTATGCTAATGAAGCACCACAAATTTACATCCGTGCTTCATTAGCATTTTCCAGGCCATTTATTAGCACGCCACTTTCAGAGGAGCTGTGGTAATGTGGCACTTTGGGAGATGCTAATGAGGTGCTGCCATGAATATGTAGTGCCTCACCAGCATAATGGCAGCCGTGCGCGCCTCTAAACTGCCGGTTTTGAAATGCAGCCACGCATGTAGCCGGGGCAGGGGCGGGGGCGGGGGGGGCTTTTGAAATAACCCCTGATTTCGAAAGCCCCTTATTCCCATCTGGTTTTGGGAATATGGAGCTTTCAAAATCAGGGGTCTATTTCAAAAGGTCCCCCGGTTGCACGGGCATCTGTGTTCGAAACCAGCAGATTTGAAGTGTGCGTGGCAGCCCTAATGCTAATGAGGCACTGCATATTCATGGCAGCCCCTCATTAGTATATCCTGAAGTGCTATATTACTACAGCCCCTCCAAAAGGACGGGCTCGTGTGCCCACAGCCATAGTGTCTATTTCAAAATAGTGGCATTGGGGCCCATTAGGGTTTGTCTTGAAATAGCACAAACCCATTTTTTAACAGTGCATATTTCAAAATAGGCATTATTCCCCCCCCGCAATGATATTTACTGATTTCAAATTAATGTGCCCACTATTCCAAATTTATTTTGAAATACATTTAGATGTTACCAAAATTATTTCAAAATAACAGCTTTTCTTATTGTGATAACTCTGTAGTGTAGACATAGCCTTAGAAAGCAGGACTGGTGACAGACTTTGCTGGCCCCTCAGCTATATGGAGGACCCCCTCACAGAAAAGGCAGGGCCTTGGTGGAAAGAACAGGGCTAGGAGCAGCCAGTCCTCAGCACCTAGATTATGCCACATAGGCTGTGGCCACACTTGGCCAAAACTTCTAAATGGCTATGCTAATGGCCAAATCGAAGAATACTAAAGAGGCAGTGAAATGACTATTCAGCGCCTCATTAGCATGCTGCCAGCTGTGGCACTTCAAAAGTACCACGTCTCGCTCATGCGCGGTTTGGCTACACTGGGGTCCTTTTCGAAAGGACCCTGCAGATTCCAAAATCCCCTTATTCCTATCAGCTGGTCCTTTCAAAAAGGACCCCCGTGTAGTTGAGCCACACGCTAGCGAAACAGGGCACTTTCAAAGTGCTGCAGCCAGCAGCATGCTAATGAGGTGCTGAATATTCATTTCAGCACCTCATTAGTATCCTCGGATTTGGCCATTAGCATGGCCATTTCGAAATTTTGGCCAAGTGTGGTCACTTCAGCTGCAGTTTAAAAGGCCCGGAGCTCCAAACCCTTTTAAACCACAAGGCTCCAGGGCAACTGCTCCTTTTGTCCTCCCCACCCGGCAACGGCCCTAGTGGAGAGAGATCAGGTAAGGGAGGCAATACCTTTTATTGGACCAACTTCTGCTGATGAAAGTGACAAGCTTTGATGTTTATTTTGATCTCTTCTGTATAAGAGTAAAACACAAGCCTAAGAGAGAGATATCTCATCAAGACATCTATGTGAGAGTGGGTGGGCGGAAAGAAGTTGTGTCTCAGTCCTTGTTGCTAGGCAGGTACACCACTAGCATTCCATATCCAGAAGTTTCTAGAAGTGGGTGTGGTAGATTCAATTATGCTCAGTAGGTTCACTGTAGCTGGACTTGGATTCCATGAGGGCAAGCAGTCAGGGCAGCTGTTTTACTGAAGGCCCTGTTCCCCTTAGCAACGTATACACTACATCGATCTTTCGAAAGAAGCCCTTCCAGAAGCTATCTTCTGAAAAAAAAATTCTTTTGAAAGAATACGTCTACACGCAAAAAAGCAGATCAAAAAATCAATCCACTTTTTTGAAAGAGAGCATTCACACATCCTGCCACTCTCTCGAAAGAACAGGCCAGGGATCGAAAAATCAGGTGCCAGGAGGACTGCTCTCTTGAAAAAGGGCTTTCTGGGACTTCTACATGTTTTGGTTTTTTTTTCTGAAATAATCTTTTGGAAAAAGGAGTTTTTCTTCATGCTGTGGAGGGAGAGGGCCACCAGAAAAAGCACTGCATTCTTTGGATCTCAGATCAAAAGAATGCATTTTGTGTGTAGATGCTCCCCATGGGTTCTTTCAGAAAGGCCCATGTTTTTCAAAAGAGCTTTCTAGTGTATATGCAGCCTTTGTGAGGTGGGAGGTGAGAAAAGCAGCAGAAAGGAGGCTGTTTTTCCTTCATTTGAAACATTTCACACTTTTTTTTTAATCTATATATCTGAGTGGTTGACTGATCAGTTTGTTAACTGGCTACCACGGGTATCAACAGAGGAAGAGGCTGCATGGACTCCAAATAAAGATTCTTACAATCAATTGGAGAGAAGATGTTGCTTTTAACTCAGCAGATGTTATAGATTTGGTGATCAAAGTCTCTAACTGAGACTGATGCGAACTGAATTTAAGCTTTTGGGGACAGACCTGTTTAGATCCAATTTGTTTTCCTTATTTGTGTTTATTTATAACTGTGAATATAAAATATGTGAATTATAAAGTAGTTATGTTATAAAAACTGTGACAAAGTCCTAAGCAACCCCTTGTGGGTCCTGCATTTTGTGGCAGTTAAAGAAATACCTCAGAGGCTTGTTGTGTCCCTTTTGCTCTGCCTCCCAGTTTTCCTGGGTGAGGCACAGCCTACTGCTCCCTTCTTATCATCGGCACAGTCATACACAGGGAAGGTCCCCCATGGGTGTTGGGTCTCTTCCTGCTCCTTCTGAGCTGTCCCGGAGATTGTGGGGTGATCTGAGGAGAACCCAGTCCCCTCCCACTTGATCTGGGTTCCGGCTCAGGGATCCTAGGTAGCTGCTGCTAGAGGGGCTGTCTCCTTCAGCCCAAAGTGCAACAGGTTCCTCCATGGCCACTTCCCCAGACACTTTCCCCAGCACCTCCTACTGGCTGCTCCAGTAAGCCTTTCCCTCCTGGAGGTTCTCCTCTGCAGTTCTTGCCTCCTTTCCTGGTCTGTCCCATTTCTTCTTCCCCTTCCTTGTCTGTGGGAAATCTTTTAAAAGGTTCCATGGGCCTTAATGGGTTGCAGGTGGTTGATTAACCCTAGGAGCTGGATTAGCCCATTGCTGCAGGCTGCTCTTGGATAAACTTCCGTCCCTAGGAAACATAAAGGCACTGACCCAACTGCCCACATACTTGCCCTCCATAAGGTTACTATAGTGTGCTGTTGGCTCTGAAAACCCACAAAACATATTTAATTGTTACCATTATTGATTGTTTATCACAGAATTAATAAAGTTGTTACTTAATTAAGTTTATTCTTTTGGAGACTTGAAAGTTTGATAGTTCACCCTATGCAATCTTTTCTGAAAATCCTTAAAATTCTGGGTCTCCAGCTGCTTTTCTGTGTGACTTGGGTTTTTAAGCACTGGGTAAGGGCAATGAAGTGAACTCTATGCCACCCAAAGATTACATAAAACAAGAAGTTTGTCTCTCTTTAACAGCTGTTGTTCTAATAAAAGATACTACTTCATGTAATTTTATTCTCTGATCAAAGAATATAATCAATACAGGAAAATAAATGTTTGATTTCTAAGTGAGATGATATTTGTTTTCTCCTGTGCAAAAGTGGGAAAGAGCATTATTATTAAGAGTAATTTTGTCCTAGATATGATTTATTCTTTATAAGGTAACAGATGCCATAGTGATTTTTTTCAATTTCTTCAAAGTCCCGTGGACTTCAATGAGCCTCAGATCCAGATCTTACAGAGCTAACCACAACTGGGAAACATATTTGACCAAAGGAGGAAGTGCTGAAATATTTTGGGCCAAATTCTACTCTTGGGAACACTCCGGCAATGATAACAAAATCAAGGGAAAGATACAATGCAACAAAGGAAGCATTTGACCCTTTGTCACTGAAAGGAATGATGGTGCAATGTTGTAGATCAGCAACGGTAAAATTAAAGTGTAGTTATATTCACAAAATAAGTCAGTTCCTTGTGGGTATTTGGATTCAGATCAACTTGCTACAGTAGCTTGTAACTGGAACATCTCAAAAAAGATATATTGGCATTAGAAAAGGTTCAAAAAGGGGAACTAAAATTATTAGGGGTTTGGCATGGGTCCCATATGAAGAGAGATGAAAGAGACTAGGACTCTCCATCTTAGAAAATAGGAGCCTAAGTGGGGACATGATAGAGGTATATAAAATTATGAGTGGTGTGGAAAAAGCGAACAAGGGCTGCGTCTACCCTAGGAACTAACTTTAGAGTTAACTTCAAAGTTAGACACTACTTTGAAGTAGCCAGCAGAGAGTTTATACACATTTTCCCTTACTTTGAAGTTAACTTTGAAGTAGGGAGCCCAACTTCAAAGACCTTTCTCCATTCCTGGGAATGGAGTACTGCCCTACTTTGAAGTTTAGCTTCAAAGTAGGGTGTGTGTAGATGTACTTTGAAGTAAGCAACTTCAAAGTTATTTTTGTAGTGTAGACACAGCCAAGGAAAAATTATTTACTTGTCCCCATAATATCAGAATTAGAGGACACCAAGGCTACGTCTACACGTGAAGCCAACATCGAAATAGCTTATTTCGATGTAGCAACATCAAAATAGGCTATTTTGATGAATAACGTCTACACGTCCTCCAGGGCTGGCAACGTCGATGTTCAACTTCGACGTTGCGCGGCACCACATTGAAATAGACGCTGCGAGGGAACGTCTACACGCCAAAGTAGCACACATCGAAATAAGGGTGCCAGGCACAGCTGCAGACAGGGTCACAGGGCGGACTCAACAGCAAGCCGCTCCCTTAAAGGGCCCCTCCCAGACACAGTTGCACTAAACAACACAAGATACACAGAGCCGACAACTGGTTGCAGACCCTGTGCCTGCAGCATGGATCCCCAGCTGCCGCAGCAGCAGCCAGAAGCCCTGGGCTAAGGGCTGCTGCCCATGGTGACCATAGAGCCCCACAGGGGCTGGAGAGAGAGCATCTCTCAACCCCCCAGCTGATGGCTGCCACGGAGGACCCGGCAATTTCGATGTTGCGGGACGCGGATCGTCTACACGGTCCCTACTTCGACGTTGAACGTCGAAGTAGGGTGCTATTCCGATCCCCTCATGAGGTTAGCAACTTTGACGTCTTGCCGCCTAACGTTGAAGTTAACTTCGAAATAGCGCCCGACGCGTGTAGCCGCGACGGGCGCTATTTCTAAGTTAGTGCCGCTACTTCGAAGTAGCGTGCACGTGTAGACACAGCTCAAATGAAATTAATGGGCAGCATGTTTAAAACAAACAAAAGGAAGTTCTTCTTCACACAGAGCACAGTCAACCTGTGGAACTACTTTCCAGAGGAGTCTGTGAAGGCTAGGACTATAATAAGGTTTTAAAAACATGCTGGATAAATTCATGGAGATTAGGTCCACTAATGGCTATTAGTCTCTGTCTGTCAGAAGCTGGAGACGGATGACCAGAGAGAGATCACTTGATTGTTACCTGTTCGGTCCACTCCCTCTGGGGCACCTGGTATTGGCTACTGTCGGCTGACAGGATAGTGAGCTAGATGGACCTTCGGTCTGGTCCAGTATGGCCATTCTTATGTTCTTATGAACACATCTGAATTGAAATACTTTGAGAAACTCTAAATGTGGAATTTAACAACATCATTCCTACTTCAAAACTATTTTGAGAAATATTATTGGGAATCTATAATGAAGTCTTTAAAGGAGACTGATGGGAATGTTAACAAAGCATTTATTATATAAGAAGGTTACATTTTGTGGTGTAAGAGGGCTTAATTCACTGTGGCAGCATTGACCCATCAATGAGTCTATTTCTCCTGTACAGCTCCCAAGAACAGGTGGCTAAACAGAAGAGACAGAGAATATTACCAGAGCACAGCATTTTGAACTCTTGCAAATTAAAGAGAGGAGAGAAACATTTCCTGAGCTCCACTAGTAATAAGGATCGCTTAACATGGTCCGATGAGATTTCGGAGAAATTGTGCTGGTTTTGCTGTTCCATTTTGTTGAAAGCCTAGTTGCAGGCATTGTATATTGCTTAATTAGAGTAGATTAAGCTAATTTTGAAATTATCTCCCTCTTGTGCTTTATTTTGTTAATTCATTTACCAACGTAACAACTACACCAGCTCTAAAGGTTTTCTTAACAGCAATTGGAATATACTGTAATTTTCAAGCTAGTTAAAACTATCAGATGAATTACTAATTGATTGCTAATTGTTGACACATGTAATGAGTTGCTGAATTACAGTTAGAATTCATTGAAAATAATTTTTGTGTCTTTCTCCTCTCTCCCCTCAACACTCAAGGATAGGCATGATAGTATGTCATTATTTCATTAGAGCTTAATCCAAAGCTTTTGACATCAGTGCAAAGAATCCTATTAAAGAAGGCCTTCTTTGACCTTTTACATTGAATGTTGTTGTTTTTCCTCATCCACTTTTTACTTGTACAGTGTTTCCTAATACAATGTAATAAAAGTATGACCAAGATGTCAACAAAATGAAATGTTCCTATGCCTGTTGTCTTCATGTCATTGCTCACAAAAGAAATAATGAATGTCCACAACACTGAGTCCCAGAGCTCTACTACGAGATTTCAAATAAGACACATCTCCTTCAGCTTTATAGAGCTATACAGAAAATTCAAGAAAATAATGAATTGTAACAAGATTGTGCAGTTTGTCTGTGGGTTTGTGGTGGCTGGGCTGCGGGGTGGGTTTGGTCTTTTCATAGTGGGTTTGTTGATGTAATTTGCTTTGAGTGGGGTATTGTTGTGGCATTTTGGTCTTTTTTATTTTTTGGCTGATAAGAAAATGTGCAAGAAATCCAAGAAAATGTACTGAGTGTTTCGTTCAAAGAAATCATAGAAGGACATGGGGTATCATGTAATAGTGTCAGAAGGTTCTAAGACAGAAATTTCAACAAGAAACCACCCAGCATACAGTACAGCCCAAAATTGCCCTCAGGTTGCCTCATTACCCTTTTGATCAGGCTATCCTGATGTGTATTTAAACCAGTTGAAGCGGCACCCTTACTTCTTTTCTTACTCTGCAAGATGTGGAAAATTCTTGGAGTCTTGTAATGAGATTTAGAGTTAGAAATTCAATTCATAGTCTCAGTCACCCAGCCAAGATGAAAAGGGTAGGGTTCTGAATTCTCTGCTTTACTTAACATCCATAAAACCCTCTGAGATAAGAAGAGGGAAAGAAAGCATAAATGAAAAAGGCAATTTTAAAAAAAATGTCACAATTACTGTGGACTGCTGCATAGCATTGTATGCTTGATAGAATGTTTGGAGGTTTTATTATGTTTCTATATATTTTGAGGCATATGCTCAAATCTATCATTTGGACAACTTTTTAAAATCCCCTAATTACACTAATTTATTATCATGCTTATGTTGAGCCGTACTCTCTAAAACATTCAGAGAGAGATTCATTCAACTGATCAAATAGATTATCTGATCTGATATGTCTAGTAAAATGTATTGCATTATTTGCAAACAGATTAGAAAATTACTTGTTTCAATTACTTTGAATATTGAAATAATGTGTGAATAACAATCGATTATATTAACAAAAGTATCAGAAAAAAATTAGGGCCGGGGGCTCTTGAGTGCAGAAAGGGTCTAATTTAGAGTTCTTGTAGGGGAAGTTGATGGAAAGTATGCACCACATAACTGCTTTCTCATTCAAGCCAGCAGAAACCTCTGTTTGTGAACCAGGATCATTTCTGTGGGTAGATATGGCAGGAAATATCAGCACAATCATGAGCAGAAACAGGTAATCAGCAGACAATGACATTCTCCTCAAAAAGATGGGATTTTTTTTGTTACAGACATACCCCAGCGATGCAAAGGGGTCCCAAGGCCCTTTAAATTGCTGCAGGAGCACTGCTCCATGTGCTCCACACATCTCTGAGAACTGGGTGGTGGGGGTAGCACTGCAGTAGTGGCTCTGAGAGCTGGCTGCTCCAGGCCCACCCTTTCTGCCTGAGGCCCTGTCCTTCTGGTGGCATGGAAGATATCACTCCCACACACACTTTGCCCAGAGAGCTGTGACAGCTGTCAGCCCCCCCTGCTCTTTAGAATATGGGTAGCTTCTTTGATTGTATTTAATGTGATTTCTCTGTAACTCTGTTGCCTTAAGAATAAACATGCTTGCTTAGACTGAAGTGGTAACTTACAGTTACTGGAAATAGTACATATATACTGGCCTGTCCAGCAATTTGGTTTGCTGGAGATATCACAGTGTAGACAGGGGAACTGTGTAGTCTTAAAGAATCCCCTGCCAGGAGAGAGTGAGTTGTAGGTATCAACCCAAGACAGGTGATGGCTGGGAGCTGAAAACCTTGAAATGGGTGCCGATGGTAGAACAGAAACAGGTACAGTTATTCTGCAATTGTGAAACATAGTAGTAGCATGTGTGGGCTCTATGGAAGTGTTGGGGAGACTCTCCAATGCCGCTGCAAGTTGTCAGCTGAGCTGGGCCTCTGCCAGGTGGTGAAAAGGCACAATTGAATGACCCCGCACCACCCTTTAGGTCCCAGGACCCACCTCCGTGACCTATGTTGGGGTGCTCACTCAGTTGGCACGGGCCCTCACTGAATCCCCTTGGGCAGGCAAGGTCTAGGAGGAGCAATGAGAAGGACAACGGAACTTTTGAAAGACAGAGACAATGATTTTATTAACCCCTAGGAGAGGGAAAGGAATATTGTGTTAATTCTCATATTAACAACAATGTATACTTACCCAGAAGCGGATATTCATGACAATACTCGGGTGAATTGTGACCTCAGGTAGGTATAAAGGTAAGTTTAAAGGAATTATAAAATATAAATATAAATTTGCATTTTTGTAAACTATATTAATGGGAGGATGAGAGGGCGCTACTCCCCCCACCCTACCGGGACCAGGTCGCTATTCCAATCCAAAAAGGTATATAAAAAGGCCGAACGGGGATTTGCCCCTCTATCTAGCCTGGCAAGAGAAAGACGGGGAAAAGAGAGGCCACGCCCTCACCTTTGTAATATGTTACTCTAGGTTACTTAACATGGTGCTAACAATTTTTCCCCCTCAACTGAAAATTAATAACTAACACTACTAATAAGATGAATTAATAAACAGTCCTTCTATAATAACTAAACCTACTTAAAACTATAACTAATTAACTAATACTAACAACTTTGTCTAAGATAACAAGTTATAACAATAACAATTAAGATTATAAATAATTATGATAAGTGTCTTTTTTAGATTAAAATCCAGTCAGAGGCCAGGAAGGCCCGGCCCAAGGTTAGGCCTCCGGGTGCTACACCTGCCCTGCCAGGGAGGTGCACAGTAGGGGGATCAGCCCTACTCCCCCACTAAGGGTCCCTTGGCCACTGATTGGACTGTGGTGGTTTAGCTGTGGCTCTGCGCAGAGGCGCAGGCCTGCCGGTGAGGATACGTCTGGTTTGGTGGGTGTGTCCGGTCCGGTGGGTGTGTCGAGTCCGGTGAAGCAGCCGCTGGTTGGTGTGGTGGCAGGCCCTGGGTTCTGCTTAGTCAGCTGCACAGTACCTGCACTGGTGCAGGCCAGTTAGACAGCTGACCCGCTTCCCCACAGGGACACCGCTTACTGTTAGCGCTGCTGCTGCAGCTGCCACTGGAGTGCAGGTGATGGGAAATCTTGCACCTCAGAGCAGGTGGCAGTCTTCAGTTCTTCTCTCTTTGCCCCAAAGGGCTAGCCTGGGGACTGGCGGATGTTCTACAGAACCACGCCTTCCCATAAAGGGCTGCAGAATGGGCTGCATGCCCTGCTTTTATAGAGCATGCTCATGCATTATTCATGAGTCTATTACCATTTTGGTACAGTTCTCAACTAGGTCCAGCCCCTGGTGGAAGGTTCTCGTACTTCTCCAGGCTCACCCAATCAGAGCATTCTATATAAATTTAGACACCTTTCCTCATGATTATGGATGAGCTCATGGAACCTTTTTCAAATTGCCGGGGGAGCTACTGGTCAAAAAGCAACCGTTGGAATGCTGCTAACTGGCAAGCTGTGACAATTTGAAGCTTCATGTGTCTGAGGGAATTTTTCTCACAGAGCCCCTTCTCGCCAAAATCATGCTGTCCCTGACTCATGGGGGTGATAGTGTCTGTACTGATGTTTTACACACGACAGAAAGGAGGAATTGCAATGTGTGTCAAAGAAGAGAACAAGCACTGTAAAGGGGGAAAGCACAGAGAAAAGTCTCATAGTCTTTTTTGAGAGAAGGGACTAGCAAAAACAGAGAAGGGGGAAATGAGTTATGAACAGCGGGAGAAAGATAAGCTAGTTGAGCTAAGCAGTGAAGGGTGGCTCAGTGCTAAGGAGCAGCCAAACGGTAATTAGCTGACGCTGTATTCTAACAGCCAGGCAAAAAATGAAGGTTCAGGTTCACAGGGAATGTTCAGCACATCAGCAGTGAGGCCAACAGGCAGAAGAAATCCAGAGAGTCCAAAGGATATTCCCTGGTTGAAGCACAGAGGGAACAAGCAGGTACAATCATTCTAAAACAGTGATATTTGGAACCTGTGAAATGAAAATGGTTTTGCAATTACCATGTCTAGGGAACAGGGCTTGTGAAGACTGGAGTACACAATGAGGCCTGGTGTCTTTGGATGTTCACACCTCAATCCCTTCCATGCAGCTGCCAACTCTGTCCCTTGTGGAAAGGAATGTGAAACTATAACAGCATAATTTCAACTCTGGAGAGCTCTAACTCACTTCCCATGGTATTTGCCATAAGAAGGGGCAATTTAACCCATACAACTCACCAAGCAATGCACTTAGGCCTGTTTTTCCCCCTAAGAAACTGCATTATTTCTTTCATCAGTTAAAAAAAACACAGTATCAACAGTAAGCAATTGTATTGAAAAAGAGAGAGATTTTATAGAAAAAAGGCAACCACAGCTGTTGCTTATTTATTTATTTGTTGAAAATGGTAGTGATTTCTGTAAAAAGGTGAAATGCTTCATTCCATCTACCATTACTGTGGGGGATTTTTGGATAAATGTCTCATTTTGTACTGTTATCACATTGATTTTTTTTTATCATTCAGTAGCAGACATGTGCCTATAACAAAAAATCTGCATCTCCAAGTTGTTTTAACATAATCATAGATACAGCTGAGCAAATAATTCACAATGAATAATTTATTTGGAAATTTTACCCTTTTCTCTACCTAGTGCATACCTGCAAGCAGATCAGAATTTAGATGACTGTATTCATTATTTGGCTATATTCAGCATACTTTTTGGTTTTTCTCGAAAATTTTCAGTCTGATGTTGGATCTTGAACTTTTTTTGTGAGTATTTAATCCTCAGTATTTGCGTGGGCAGAAGATTCAAGGGTTACATCTTCAATTTCCTACTGTGATGCGGAGTTTTTGTGTAATCCTAGGCAAGTCAATTAGTTTCTCTGTGCCTCAGTCCCACACCTTACACTTTGAAGAGCCAGATGCCAACATGTGAATTCCAAGACTCCTGTACCCTAGACCTTGAGTAGGATGGTCCAAGAGACAGGTATCTTCCATGGTCTTTTTCATTTAACATGACTATGGGAGCATTTTAGGAAGCAGTCTAAAAACAGCTTCCCTTGGATGACTGAGATTGTTCTGATTCTGGTCAGATAGGTGCCTTTCCCACAACTTCTTTGTCTTAGCCTTAGATGCTCTGACACAGCTTTATCTTACTCAAACACTTTAGTGGCTGGAGTTAAGGTCATCATTAGCAACTTTGGCTTAGGTTCCTTGGGTATGGATCAGCATCTGGAGGACTGCTGGAGAGGAAAAAATCAAAACAGTTAAATTAAGATAAAGTTATAAAAGAACTTTATAAAAAGTCCAAACATTTTGAAGTATGATTAGGCAGATTATGTAGGCAATGTCAGCAAACCCCAGTACTTTGACTACAAACCTTGCTAGGAAGAAAGAATTAAAAAAAGGGCATGTTGAAACTTCCCTTTTATATCTGCATCTGGAGCATGAGACACTTAGCTCAGTGAGGGTGGCTGCCACTATGGATATTATGGAAAACTATCTGTCATTGATATAAGAGGCATATGCACTCCCCCAGTGCAATGGACATGTGCAAGCATTGCAAGAAACCCTTTTTCAGTAATTTACATCCATAAATTCCTCTATATCTGCTAGTTATTGAGTAAACACCTATATCTCTAAAGAATGACTGTTCATTGCATGCAACATAAATTTAAGAGGGATTTTATCAGCTTCATATTACACTGAATACTATCTATATCAATAAGAGCAATTTCCAACTACAAGCCTTGGACAGATTACACATTCTTCACTTTGTTTGGTTGATACAACCGGCTACCACCAATTGCATTAATTATTAGGAAATGGTAGAGAACACCATTTTACAGATGTAGCTCCCATGATCCTGAATGAAATGCATGCCACTAACCTAATAAATACAAATCACTTGCTAAATGTTAATGTATGACTTGTGAAATGTTAAAGTAGTAAATAGCTTCTTTGACCTCATGCACTAAATTTTACTGTGTAGCCCTGATCATTTAAGGTTGCAGTCACTCAGTATTTGACAAAGGCAATGTTCTATAACCTCACTGACTTTAATTTATTATTGTTAAAAACAAGAATTAAGAGTTGATATCAGTAGAATAATAGTCTTCTGCTAATTGGTGAATGTTGAGACATTAATTAAAAATAAAAGTTATGAAATTTGGGTGAAATCTGTCCTACAATACATAATGCTCTTTTACAGTGTCTTTGTCAGCTATTCTAATAACTAATGTAGAAGTTATCATTGCCTGAGGAATATAACTACACTTCTTTGACAGTCTCTGGAATATAGACCATTTGGAAAAGATTTTTCTTGAATACAGTTTATTTTAAAGATTACCACAAAAGTATGCTTATGTTGGTTTCCATTTCCTGCCTATATTTTTCCAATATATATGTCCAGTATTTCCTATAGTTAACATTTTATCTGTATCTAAGTATCAGCTGGTGAGCAGAATTCATTCAGTCTGAAAATGGCCACATGCTGACTTAGTTATTTGTTTTAAAAGAATGCCAGCCAAAGGTTAGGGACTATTACATGAGTGGGTGGGTGAAGTTCTGTGCCCTGCCATATGCAGGAGGTCAGAATAGATGATCATGATGGTCCCTTCCGACCTTACAGTCTATGAGTCTTGAGTTCCTGGAGAATGTTGATGTGTGGTTCTGCAGTAAGACTACTAGTGAATGTAAAGTGCTTAATTCAATACTGGTGTGAGTGAAAATTTATTGATATTGCTAGAACTACACCTGCAAATACCTGGGGTAGATTTGACCCAAATTATCTACTATGAATGCGTGAATATTCTTAGAAAATATTGCCTGTGATTAAGTGAGTCTCTGCCCACGAAAGCTTATGCTCCAATATATCTGGTAGTCTGTAAGGTGTTACAGGACTTCTCATTTCTTTTAAAAAACATTATGATACAGGTTGAACCTCTCTAATCCGGCACTTTCTCATCCAGCAACATCTGTGGACCGTCAAAACAAAAAAGCAGTAAAGTAGCACTTTAAAGACTAACAAAATAATTTATTAGGTGAGCATTCGAGGGACAGACCCACTTCTTCAGACCATAGCCAGACCAGCTATGGTCTAGGATAATTGTAAAATGAACAATCCAATAGTACCATAGAGGCTCGTAATTCAAAACACTGAATGAGCCTGTGTTGGATGCAGAATTACTTCCTGCAAATGATACTTCCTCTTGTTTTAATCCACCACATCGTATCTTTAGAATGCAAGTATTTGCAACCTAGGATTTCACTAGTAATTTCTTGGTAATTAATCAATGGTCACCCAAAGCATTCAGGACTGTTGCTAGCCAAAATTTTTGTGCTGGCTGCTACATTGCGGCAGGAATAAGAAAAGCCACTAATCTAGTTTGACTTTGAAATGTATGAAAAAATAGCACATAGATTCAATGGCTTGGAAAACAATCGATGTGGGAAATAGAGGTGTTGGGAGTATTGCAGCACCCCTCAATTTTGTATCCAGTTTCCTTGCCCCACACTGCTTCTGCTCGCGGTCCAGGCCATGGGACCCACTGCTGCCTGGGGTTCCACTCAATTGCCAGCCCCAGGGAAACACTCCCTCTTCAGCCCCCCCATGGGGTCCCAGCCTCCAGCTCTGCCACTGACTGAGAGTTCCACTGCTTGCCTGGGGCCTGCTGGGCCACTGGGGGTCTCATTGCTGTCCCCAAATCCCACACCCATGGTTCTGATACAGGCCACATGATTCCAGCTGCGAAACCCACATGAAGTTTCTGGCCATTGCCTTGCAGTCCCTCCAAGCCAGCAGGCCCTGAGCCCTGGCTGCTGGCCCCTACTCTAGGGGGCAACGAAGGTGCACACAGTGGTGTGGTGGGGTGGTGCACATTAGCAGATCAATAACCACATGCCAGCACCCAGTGGAAAACTATTTAGTAACTTCCAGGGCTTTCCTTAGAAAAGATCAGTGCTATTTCCATGTCTCTAAGTTCTTTTTCAAATACTAGACACCACCTCTGCAACTATACATGTAGGTGATTGTACAATACATTGAGGAGACCTAACTAATGCTATTACTTATTAACTTCAATATGCCAATAATATTGGAACTCTATTCCAAAGTAAACTATCATTCCCATATAGCCTGGCTCCTAAGGGTGTCCTGGGTGCACGAGATCAGTGAAATGTATCTTACAACAATGTTCACACTTAAATATTTTCAAGATATAGGGAGTGTATTGGCTTCCGTACAAGATATACAGTATACGGCTGTTTTTTGGTGCCTTTCATATACAATACATGTACAGGTGAATCTCTTCCACAGCCAAAATAATGTGAAAAGCTATTTTAACTAGTGAAAAGGTAAAGGTGCCTTCCACAAGCAGTACACTTAAAATTCCATGTAATGTGCCATAGATTCTGTACCTGGATAGGTGAGACTGTATCTTTTCCATAACAGTAATAAGACATAGTAAGCCTTTGGGGATAATGGTATATGATTCATATAAAACTGCAAATCAGAGACAGAACATCAAGCCTAAAATAACAATTAAATTCTAATCTCAAGGACACAGAATCCTGGGATTCTTATCCTTAGGTGAGGGCAAGTAATTTTTGTAATCAACGACCCCAAAGCTCAGTATTTCACAGGACCTCTGGCATTTTAAACACCGGCTTTTAGTTATTTCAGTGTGTGCAAAACAGAAATATTTATTTAAGCAAGATCTTTCCCTAGTTTCAAACATTTGACAAATGAGACAAAACAGTTCTCCTAACAGCGGTCAACACTACAAATCTCAGGCTCCCCACTGTAGTTCTTGACCAGGGGCTCTACACTAGGCTCTGGTCTACACAAGGAGTTAATTTCAGAACAAGGCCCCTTATATAATAGCAAGCGGCACATCTACACTACCATGCCCATTATTTCAAAAGAAAGGGCTGCTTATTTTGAAAGTGGTCCTCCTGCTTTTCATGAGAAGTAACATATTTAAATAGTTATTTCAAAATAGTGGTAATGTGGTTATGCCAGTGCTGTTAATTTGAAAATATTGGCCCACGGAAGCCTCTCACAACTGCAGCCCTGACTGCTCTGGCCACCCTAGGCATCCTCACTGCTCTCCTACTCGTGAGGAACTCCATAAGATGTGCAAAGGGAGAAAGGCTTTTCGCACATAGCCAGCCAGAATGACCCAGTGTGAGATACCACCATCTGAGGCCAGCATGAGTGACCTGACCCCATTGCTGCCTCTGATCCTGTGACAGCTGCAAGCACTCTTGAGGCTGCAACAGCAGCCACTGCCCAGAGATGCAGCAGAGCCCTGGCTTGGACTGGTGTGGAGATCGTGGATCACATCAGGGTCTTGGAGAGGAGACCTATGTCCGGGATTTCCACACTAGGATGCTGAACACTGATGTATATGGCTGGATCATCACCAGCCTGTTGCTACAGCTGGCAACCCAGTGGTTAGGGGCCAGAATGGACATGTGCATGCTATCTATGACCCCACCCCAAGCTGGCAAAGCCATCCATGATGTCATCCATATTTCCGGGAGTGATGACCTTCCAGAGCACCACGAGGTTGATGCCTTGGCCACCTGCTGGAGCATGACCCTGACTGTGGATTTCCCCACATTGAACTGTTTCCCCACTTAGTGATAGCTTTCTGGCTTGGTGAGCTTCCACAGGGTGATGGTGATGCACTTCTTCATGGGGATGGTGGGTCTCATCCGGGTGTCCTATTGCCTGAGAGTAACAGTGAGCCACCCACAGAGCTCCAGGAAGATGGCCTTGCACATCCAAAAGTTGTACAACCACTGCTAATCATCCCACCCATCCAGGACCACATGATTCCACCAGTCAGAGCTCATCTAATGCCACCAGAAGTGACATTCCATAGCGTCCAGGGGATGAAGGCACAAGCTCAGCATCAGCAGCACCAGCACCTGGGTGAGCAGGGCCTGTGGACCATGCTGAGATTTCTCCAGCTGGAAGTACTGACGCATGAGGTAGAGCATATGGCCCATGAGTGTGACACTGGTTTGCTGTTTGCTGTCTCTACATTGTGTGTTCTGTAGCATTCACAATGGCAACCAGAGAACAAAAAAGGGAGTGCCCACTATGTCTCTTTATAGCCTCATCTACACGTGCCGGCTACTTCAAAGTAGCCGTGCCAACTTCGAAATAGTGCCCGCCACGTCTACTCGTGGCAAGCGCTATTTCGAAGTTGAAATCGACGTAAGGTGGCGAGACATCAAAGTCACTATCCCCATCAGGAGATGGGAATAGCGCCCTACTTCGACGTTGAACGTTGAAGTAGGGCACGTGTAGACGATCCGCGTCCCGCAACATCGAAATAGAGGGGTCCGCCATGGCGGCCATCAGCTGAGGGGTTGAGAGACGCTCTCTCCAGCCCCTGCGGGGCTCTATGGTCACCACATGCAGCAGCCCTTAGCCCAGGGCTTCTGGCTGCCGCTGCTGCAGCTGGGGATCCATGCTGCATGCACAGGGTCTGCAACCAGTTGTCGGCTCTGTGGATCTTGTGCTGTTTAGTGTAAGTGTGTCTGGGAGGGGCCCTTTAAGGGAGCAGCTAGCTGTTGCCCGGGAAGTGCTAGTCCGCCCTGCGACCCTGTCTGCAGCTGTTCCTGGCACCCTTATTTTGATGTGGGCCGCTTTGGCGTGTAGACGCTCCCCTGCAGTGCCTACTTCGATGTGGTGCTGCCCAACGTCGATGTTGAATGTCGATGGCACCAGCCCTGGAGGACGTGTAGACACTATTCATCGAAATAGCTTATTTCGATTTCGTTACATCGAAATAAGCTATTTGGATGTAGCATACACGTATAGACGTAGCTTATGTTCCACATGGGGTGAGGCAATGGAGGAGTAGCTTGTGAGATGTGGACATAGAGAGGAGCTCCTGGAAAAGTGTTGCAGCTTGCCTACCCCAGCAGCCACAGAAGTATCTGCTTTCCTAGTGGCGTCCCCAAAGTGCTGCTGGGGTGAGGGTGGGGCTCTAAATCCAAGGCAGGCTTCAACGTGGATGCACTATTTTGAAATGATTCTGCCTTATTTCAGCGCTTCCCCGTTATGTGAACACACTATTTTGATTTATTTATTTTGGGGAATCCATAACTTGATTTTTGTAATTTCAAAATAGTTTCTTGTGCAGACATGGGCTAAGTGTTTATTACATCTGCATTAGTTTGTAATTGTCAGTGCAATGAATAGCAAAATAATGACTTATGCTAAATGTCTTCTTGTGAAGTGTTGCCGTTTAGGATGTAATTCACTATGCAAACAATTTTGAAATTTTACTGGAGTAGAATAATTCTGTTTGTATTTTACCACATTTTTAAATGACAAAAAGACCAATTATCAGACCATTTAAAACTCATTAATATAAAAGAGATAGGAAAGTGTAGCAATATACCTCTCAATATATCTCCATTAACAATCAACTGTTTTTAATAAAAAATAGGGAAATAAAAAACCTCTATAAAGCCTCTTCTCCCATCAAAGGTGTTAAAGCTGTTGTTCCTCACTTTAAATGGTAGGAGATTTTTACTCCAAAATCTCTCCCCTTCTTGGTGTAAAACTACTGAAATCTATTTACCATCAACACACACTGTAAAGTCCTTTTGTTTTCTCAGTCATTAAATTATTGTTAATTCAAAATGCAAGTGCAGCTCAATGCAGCTTTCTCACCTCTCTGCTCAAGTCACTTATGAAAGAGCAGACTATGTCTCTCCACAAGCAAATAATTTTCTCATTTTCTGATGTTCCTTTCATGCCATTGTCAGTTCAAGTACTCAACCTCAAATAAATTGATTCTAATAATTTCCACAGGTTACAGCAGTAAGTGGCTAGATTATGTTTATATGTGGGGATAGATAGATGTTTCTGTATGAAATATTTCACTCTCAGATAATCGGGAAAATTATGCATTGTTTAGATTTGTCAGAAGGAAGTCATTGATGCCAGACTTGTATTCAAGCAATGTCTTGGCTTATCCTTAGCCAGCCTGGAAACAAAGCTAGTTGTTTTTAGTGCAAATTAAATGGTGGCTTACTCTGAAAAAAATATTGCCAAGTAATAAATTGATGGTTCAATTTAATACCATCACTTCACTTCAATAATTGAGTTTTTAATACCAACCTAGCACAAATTTTCTCCTTGGATAAACATGCAGAGCTTCACTGGAAGTACATAAGACTGCATATTTGTAACTGAGGGCTGTATTTGAGTCTTAAAGCACAACATTCATACTGACTCTTTCCTATACATGCAGAATAAAAGAGGCCATTTGGATTTTAGTGTGCCAAATATCTAAATGGAACAAGCAATAAATGAGCAGCTTGATCACTTTTCAGCATGCCATTAGGTAATCAAGAGAAACAAAAATGATGTAATTTCAAGGGATAACATTTTGCATGCCACAAGGTCTGTTTATTATTTAATGGCTTTTCTAAAGCATCTCTTCAGTTCTGCTTCCAAAAAGCAATAAACCAGAAGTTGTTTTTACAAAGCAGACAGAAATTGGTTCACTAAACATTGATCATTTTCCAAGTGTAATTCAGTGTTTCTAAGCTGTTGCATATATCTTAATGGTTTATTCTGGATTTTAAGTAAGTTTCTAATGAATAGACTGTGGATTAACTTTAGTTATGAACTACTTATTGATTTTTATTATTGCTGATTTAACTGTCAATTGCACTGTTCTCTTTGTTTATTTTTGAAAAGTCACACTCGGAACATTTTCATCCTACTTTAAATTTATTATGCTTCTTTTGCTTATCAACAATAAACTATTGTGTAGTTGAAAAGAAAGATCTCTGTATAATAGTATATTGCAACCAGTTCCACAACTATACTTCTCATTTCAAGTTTTTCAAATTCTTTCAAGGGAAAGAAATTTGCATTTTCCTATTATTACTAAAAGAAGTTGGACATTATAGTTATTGGAAACACGAACCAATTTGATTTGCCCTTCACACAAAACACTTTTGTGTTAGAAAATTTGGCAACACTTTGTTAAAAGATTGATAGGCTTGGATGCTGACTTCTCCGTAATGAAAGGTTACCAACAGAGACCATTTATATTAGAGCTGAGACAGAATCTGTTGCTACCTGAAGGAAAAAACATACTGGATATATAAGTGTGTGTGTTTTCATTTGAAGTGTTCCTAAAAAAAAAAAAAAATCCCCAAACCAACAGAATTTTTATTTAGCTAATGCATTCATTGTATAAGAGAGCTCCTGAAGAATAAACATACTGAAGAGTTAAAGACAAAAGTAATAACTGCAGCTGTGAAAAGATGAGACCTCTCTAGTCCAGAACTCTGTGGTTCAGCAACAACCATGAGCCAGAATGATTTTAGTCAACTGGATGTCCACTTATCATGGGCATGGCCAAGTTTCACGTGGTCCCATAAAGATTGTTTTCTGTGTGGGTATTTAGCTCTAATTTGCCGCTAAATACTTTCTAAGACCCCAGTAAGCAGTGGAAGTGATGGTAATTCTGCTAGGCAATATTGGCCTCCCATGGTTTGGCAAATTCTCCTGTTCAACAGCCATCAGATCCCCAGGGTGCTGGACTAGGTAGGTTCAACCTGTATTTTATTTGAAAAATATTGGTAGCCAGAAAGCATTTTTTATATGAAATCTCTTCCCATCCCACCATATGTAACCTATTTTCTTGATTTAGGACTAACATTTCACTATTAATATAAAATTATTTTAAAGCACAAAAATTAGCATTTTTTATTATTATTTTGGTTTTCAATCAAGTAGATAAATAAGAAACTGTCTAGAACAAACTAAAAGTATTCTACTCTGCTCTTCTTTTTATTATTCAGAATAGTTTCAGTGTAATTTTGAAGTATTGAAAATGAATGGATGAAGGAGAGCTTTTCTCCTTTAAAGCATCTCAGAATAAATATCTGTACCATTCCCAACCTTTCTCATCTCTCTGATTACAAGTTAATATATTATGAATTTTTTTCTTAAGATACAATGGGGGAAAACAAAGGTCTTATGCCTCCCCAGGGATGTCAGTAAGAAAAACATATGCTTGAATTCTTTCCCCAAAGAGTCAGGCATAACAGAGAATCCAGAAGTTCATACATGAGTATGATTTATTTGCAGGTCATAGGTCTGAGGTGGCACATGAACATATGTTATAGTGTACCATCTATAATAGAGAAGACTGTTTTTTTTTTCTATTGTATAAACACATAAATAGAAATACAAGAAATAAGGAGAAGAGATTAAGCATAGCTCTGATTCACTTCACAGAGCTTTGTATTTAAGTCTAAAGAGAAGCTTTATTTAACTTTAGCACTTTGATATTGTGTGGTTTGACTATATAACTCTCTACTCTCTGCCTTTCTACACGATACTCCACTTCAAGGGCAGTGCTACAGTGTGAAAAACAAGAGTGGTCTGGTACTCAAGGAAGCAGAACAGCTTGGTTTGTTGTTTTGTTTTTCTCTTCAGTATGCTTGTTATTTTTTTTTATTCACATTGACCCTGAAATTCACCTCTTTCGCAATGAAATCCATCTGCATAAATGAAACTGTTGGGGTTTAAAACAATAGTTTTCACAGATCAACAGCCAAGGAGACCTTATCAGCTCCTACACGTAACATAAAAGACCAATGGAATGTTTGTTTAGAAGATGGACCAAAGAATATGTTGGCATCTCACCCTCATCAGCCCTCCAAACTTCAGTCTTCCAATCTACTGCCAGTGATGAACACAAAAGTACATGGTACATCTCTACTTAATGCAAAAGATTTCTATTAATCGTGTTTGGCTTTCTTACATCCTCTGTGGAGTTAATGGTTTGTTTTTTTTTATTTTTCCTCATATGATGGTAATGAGCATAAGGTCTCTGAAATACATGAATGGAAGAAAGGCAGCAATATTTTGGCAACCAACCAGGGCCGGATCTATTTTTTACTGGGTTTTTTATTACGTAATTTGTAGAGCTCCCATCCAGCTCCCTATCCATCTGTGACTTCACTAGTTAGGAAACTTCATTGTGATAGGTGACTCCACCGAGAAGCTGAGTGATAGAATAGAATTGTATCTTGGAGCATGGAACAGGGCTATCAGAGTATTCAGCCTATGTGTTAGCTCATTGTGAGCAGGTAGCTGGAGCCAGCTTATAGGGAACTGAGAGCATGCTACACTGTCTGGGACTGTGGCATGTGGCCCAGGAATGTTCTAAATAAGCACGTAGATATCCTTCACGCTGGTGGATGCTAGGTGAACATGTATTTATCCTGTGTGCTGCCCCAGTTCTGTGAAGACAGCTGGCACAGAAAGCCTCAAGAGAACTGTCCAAAGACCACAAGCACTGTTAAAGTATGAAGGCACCCAAATGGTTTATTGTCAAAAAACAATGGCAATAACGCTCTACGAGGCTGCAAGGACATGTATGCTGGTGACAATGTGCACAGCTCCATAAATTGTGGGACTTTCTATTCCAACCCTACCTGGACAAGATACTTCCTCTGAGAAGCATCTTTATAGCCTGGTACAAGTATATTGATATAGTTACTGCCCTTGATGTAGCTAGTTATCACCCATCACTTTGTACATGTTGGTTTGATTAAAACATCTCTATTATGTATTGCCCTCCTGACCTTGTCTTTTAAGAAGGGTCAGTGTCTTCCTGTTATCTTTGGGGAATGTTTTTGTGCCACCCTTGGTATTGGGATGTTCTGGTACTGTTTAATATTGGGATGTGTTTGGCAAGTTGTCTGTTCCTAGCACTTCTAAGGAATGTGTATTTTTGTAATATCAGCCCTGTTCTTGCCAGTTGCAAGGCCTGATGTCTCTCCACACCCATTTTCTTGACTTTTAAGCTACGTCTACATGTGTATGCTATATCAAAATAGCTTATTTCGATGTAGCGAAGTCAAAATAAGCTATTTCGATGAATAGCGTCTACACGTCCTCCAGGGCTCATGCCGTCGACATTCAATGTCGACATTGGGCAGCACCACATCGAAGTAGGCGCTGCAGGGGAGTGTCTACATGCCAAAGTGGCCCACATCAAAATAAGGGTGCCAGGAACAGCTGCAGACAGGGTCACAGGACGGACTAGTATTTCCCAGGCAACAGCTAGCCGCGCCCTTAAAGGGCACCTCCCAGACACACTTGCACTAAACAGCACAAGATCCACAGAGCCGACAACTGGTTGCAGACCCTGTGCATGCAGCATGGATCCCCAGCTGCAGCAGCGGCAGCCAGAAGCCCTGGGCTAAGGGCTGCTGCACATGGTGACCATAGAGCCCCGCAGGGGCTGGAGAGAGCGTCTCTCAACCCCTCAGCTGATGGCCGCCATGGCGGACCCAACTATTTCGATGTTGCGGGATGCAGATCGTCCACACGTGCCCTACTTCGACGTTCAACGTCGAAATAGGGCGCTATTCCCATCTCCTGATGGGGATAGCGACTTTGACATCTCACTGCCTTACGTCAATTTCAACTTCGAAATAGCACTCGCCATGTGTAGACGTGGTGGGCGCTATTTTGAAGTTGGCACGGCTACTTCGAAGTAGCCGGCACGTGTAGACACAGCTTTAGAGACAGAATAGGTGGGATGCTCTCATCCTTATTGTCTCAGCACATTCCCATATAACATTCCTTAACCAGGACCTATTTCACTCATTGCCTCTTGATCTCTCTGTTTTCTCCTGAATGCTTAATACATGGAGGGCATGATGTTGTTTCCCTCATTAAAATTCATAGCATTTGCCAATCCCATCAACATGAGTGCAAGGAAAAACAGGTTGACAATTAGAATTGGTTTTGTTTTAGCTGCTGTGATGTTTATATGTGTGCATTTTCATTTGGGGTTTAGCTAAGCTTAATTAGACTGAAGGTTTTGTTTTTGTTTTTTTTTAAACAAAGCAAGCCTGCTGGTCAGGTGAATTTCCAAGATTCAGGTAAAAGACACCATATAGGTTTTGATTTTTGTTTTGTTTTGTTTTCAGTGACAGACCCTACTATACAAAGCCTCTCTTCTGTAAAATCCTGCATTCATTCCCCTCTATATTAAAGTTCATCCACTCCATGATAGAGATTTTTTCAATATCTATCAGAGCCAAAGACATAATAGGTAACTAAAAGTAGAAGTCAAGATTTTGATTGACAGTGAATAGCAAATAATACTTCCAGCTCAATAAATGTCAGAGAGGTTTTGATAAGTGTGATAAACTCTAATAATCTCTAGAGATGAACATGGTACAAGAATAGCACTAAAAAACACTCACATGTAATTTAGGTGAAAAAAGTAAAGCCAAATAGTTTAAATGTGGTGGTCACTTATCCAAAATGTGATGCAAAATTGCAGCTTAATATTAATAGACTAATTTTGAGGTTGAAAATATTGAGAAAACATTTTTGTTAGCGCTCTAGATATAATGAATGGGTCTGAAATGAATGCAGAAAGAGGGAAGGGGGAAGATATGTTTTTCATTTCAAAAATTAATTTTTAAGTTCATCTCACCAGAACACTTGCGAAAAAATTAATCACTTCATGGCAAAGTGTAAACCAGGGATCTCGAACTCTCACCCTTTGGGTTATCTACAGGCCACAAAATATTTGCAGTCCAGTCTGGGATATCTGGTAACCCAGGACATGGCCTCAGTGATTACTGTGGGGAAGAACTGACTGTGCCCCACCCCAGCTCACAGCCTCAGGGGAAGGGGTGAAGTGGGCAGGGTCATGGCAGGAAAGGGCAGTGCTTCAGGGCTAAGTATGCCACCTCACACTCCCATCAGCCACCAGATCTCCTGGGCTGTATTGTGAATGTGCTCTGGGCAGTAACTGGCTTATAGGAGTGGAGTTTGAGACCCCTGGGCTAAGCATAACCATGATAAAAACTCTAGTGGCAATGTTTAAAGGAAATTTTCAAAAACTGCCTACATAAAAAAGTAAAATTAAAGAAATATACAAAACAAAGCAAACCTACATAAAAATACTTTTTTTTCTCCTTGAACTTTTGTTAGGACTGCTAGCCATCATTAAACACATATATGTTCCTTGAAGTACTTGACACCTATTTTATTTCATCAGATATTGGCAGAATTTCTTAAATTTTAATGGATTGGTATTACTTTGAGCTTTCTCTTTTTCTTTCTTTCTTTCTCTCTTGCTTTCTTTCTTTCTTTCGTTCACAAATGCATGGGAGTGATTTGTAATGCTTAGAAGGCGTCTTGTCATTTTTTCATTTATCAGGTCTATGTCCAATCTTGTGATTTTTGCAGTCAATTCTTATACTTTCTGTCTCTAGAGGGCTTATCGGAGCACAGCAAATCAGCAGTCAATATTTGGATGGAGGCATAACTTGGTTAATGAACAGGATGGCTCTGTGCCTCCTAAAACTTGTCACGCAATGCCAATGGTTTGCTAAATAAAACACCTGAATAATAAATGATTTTCATGTTTTTAAAGTGAGTCTACTACTCTGACTTTTAGAATGTTTTCCCAGGCAAGCAACTTAAACACAGATTTAAAGAGTGAATTCATGCTTTATTCCCAGTTAAACTATTTTTCAATATGCCATAGCAGATTGCAAATAGGGAGGTCTGAACATTCGCAGTGTATGAGTGAATGACAGGGCTGGGAGGGAAGAGTTGCCTGACCGACAGCCAGTTTGAGATGACTGACAGAATAATTTGCCAGGATGATTCTTCAGTGCAAGTGCATTATTTATTTCCAGGCTGTGTACCACATTCATTTGCACTGACCAAACAATGATATGATTTGTCTGTCAGGTCAAAGTCCAATGAGTATAACAATTTTTAGTGAAACAATATTAATTAAGCTGAGATGGACGTGTTAGGAACTCTGTAGAGTTAGAATGGCATGACTAGGCCTGGATCTAGTATAAGTGGGGGGTTGGTCATTTTTCCCCTAAAAAATGATGTATAAAACAACCAACAGTGAAGACAAGTAACCTATTGCACCCGGTCACTGTTACTAGATGGGTGCATCTGATATAAATCAATAAAAAACATCATTAGTTTCCCCTTGAAATAGCCATTGTATTTACATGCTCTGACAACTATGTTTGGCAGTTATAAAGCACATTTCATCTTCAAAGCACTTTATAAACATTTGATCAGATTCTTGGCACTATTCTGGGTGCTGTGCTTTTTAATTTTCTGATGATACATAACAGCTGAAAGCATGGCCAATCTGTCCCCTGAAATTCCCTAGCAAAGAGGTCCCTGGCAGTGGGCATGGACCTTTGCAGCCATAGCTGTCATTACCTGACCTGGGAACCAAAGAGATCTCAGGATCAAACAAAAGTGGTTCAGTGCTCTCTTTCTCTCCTTGAGTTTTGGTAGATTTGTGACTGTTCAGTTTCTGGGACAAAACTCAAAATTATTAGCCACGTTAGAAAATTTGGGCTTAAATTCCTTTGCCAGGGCCATGCAAATGAGCACGACCAGAGCCAGGAATATAACAGAGGTATGTCAATCTCTCAGTCCTTCACTTATACCACTATAAGTACCATTCTTTCATCATTTTATCTACACAAAATTATTTTACTCCTGACTCTAAAGATATAAGCAAATTAGCAATAGAGGAATCTGGAATAGTTGAGGGTTGGGGCCTGCTGCTGATAACAATGATGAGAAATTTCCTGTACCTCATGAGAGACACTTTGACTTATAGGGTTATTGCATGCAGAAGTGCTTGATGATTTTGTTTTCCTCACACTAGGGCTATGGCTACACTGATACACATACTCAGCCATGTATGTGCTTATGCATGCTTCCAATAACCACAGCAAATATTTCAGTTTGCTGTGTTGGACATGGATATAATGCTGTGTAGACTGGTGCATACCATGGCCACTCTGTGTCTGTTCTTATGTGATGTTTGTCCCAGGGTTTTGGGAAGAGAGTGAAACTTTAGGAACCACTTTACTGGGTATTGTTGTCCTTGTTGCTCCCCACTTCAACCATTGGCTGATAGGAATTCTTGCTTGAATTATTCCCTTACTGGTAATGGTTGGGTGACCAGCTGTCTGGATTTTATATGGACAGTCCCCATATTTCAGAGTATTTCTTATAGCCATCCCCATCCCAATTGTTCACACTTGCTGTCTGGTCATGCTAGGTGATCGTTTTGTTCCCTGTAACTGAATGTCATTAGCTATACATTCCTATGCTAGTGCACACACTGAAAACAATTATAACAGGGCATCTCCAGTGGGTTATCACCATTGGATTGGGTTTCTGCTGTGGAGTCATTGTAATGCAATCATTGTGTGATACTTTTGTATTCACTCTTCACAAACCTCTGCTATTTGGAGCACTCAGTCTCTCTTAATGATCTCATCAACCTTTGCTGTGCTGGACTGAGGTGGTTGGCAGACATTCATTTTCTTACACATTCATCGTCAGCAATGCTAACTGCACCTAGAAGTGGTTATTGAGCACTAATCCCTACTTAGGTTGAAACTAGTCAAGGTTGGGGGGAAGTGAGGAGCTGCTTACTCACAGGGAAGTAGCAGATGCTCTCTTCCTCTGCACAGTTACTGGAATTGTTTCAATTTTCCACCTGTGAACTAAGCCATAAAGATATTTATTGGGCTATTTTCTGAGTTTTAGATTTCTGTTGTCCTGAAAACCAGTAGTACCCGGGAGCTCAGTGTGGGCAGGAAGATGTGCAACCTGAAAAAAAAAGCAGCTGGGAGGGAGAAAGATGCAGGTCTTTGCCCAAGGGAGATTATAGCTGAGGAGCTGGAAGTATGAGTATGAGTGCCCTTGCTGGACCAGGGAGCAGAATGCAGGTGCATGGAGCATGAAACAGAATACAGGTAGAGGTACCCTGAACTGTGACATAAGTATGGAAAAATTCATAAGGGCAATTATCCAAAGCCTGCTGAAGATCACATACATTTTCACATGGATTTCACTGGGTGTTGGATTAGGCTTTAAATGCCTTAATTAAAAAGAATCTAATATACTTACATATAAAATTGTACTCTGTGGACTATTTCCTAGCAAATAATTGCTAAAGAAACAAAAAGCTATTTCTATTACTTTGCCATCCTCCTCATGGAGCATACCAAGCAGGATGTAATACTTGCTGTTGTCATAAGCTTGGTATTTTTGGATGCCCAGATAACTGTAATTACATACTCTTTCCTCCACTTTATGAAAAGCAGCTCCTGACACAGAAGGGAGATCTACAGACATATGCTCCATGATCAGGAGAGGAAAATGAGCTGTGAGCAATGCAGAGAAGGCATGACTGGCAGAAACATAATCATCTGGTTGTTTAAAACCCACGTGTAGGCTCATAAAAGCAGAAGCAATTTTTTAGCATATATCTCTGTGAGACTAAACATGAGCAACACTAACAGATATAGGGAAAATGATGGCAAAAGACTTCTGGGGAAAAATAAAAGTGTTGTGATGACAGTCAAAAGAATAAAACATCTACTGTTTTGCCAGCGGAAACATTGAAGTAATTGGTGTACCTCTTTTGTGCCAGTGTCCTGACTGCATTTTCTTTTATGAGGTATGTAAATGATAATTTGTATTTTAAGTTTTCTACTTCATTATAAGGTGGTAGGGATTAGTTTCATGTGCTCATATAACTAGTACCAGAATAAAACCTTCCAATAACAAAATGAACTAGTCAGAATATCAGACTTGTTGGAGCATGGCATAAAGGAATTAGCAAAAGAGTGAAGCTGAACCAGAGACAATGTGAGTGTAGCAAGTACCATATGAGACCAGCTGAAGCTAAGGAGCAACTTAATTAATTAGGTTTGTCATGGGACAGTGACCTAAGCCCTAAGGTAAGTGGGGAAGTGAGATTCTGGAAAAAAAAACACAACAGAGGAGGACCCCTGATTGGTATGGAAAATGTAGGGCAATCAGCTAGTTATCTATGGGGTCTGTACATGAAAGCAAGAAGACTGGGAAATTAGCAGGAAGCATTAGAAGTCCTGACACAGTCAAAGAACTATGATTTGATTGGAATAAAGGAGACTTCATGGGAGGACTCACATGATTAGAGCACTGTCGTGGAAGGGTATAAACTGTTCAAGAAGGACTGGTGGGGAGAAAAGATGGAGGAGTTGCCCTGTATGTAGGGGCTTGTCTATACTTACTGGGAAATTGGCCCATTTCAGGTGAATCACCTGGAGTTCAATTTAGCCCTTCTAGTAAAGCCATGCAAAATCAATCTAGCTGGGGTCGACAGTCAACCCCTGTACTCCTTGCTATTGCTATAAGTAAGGGAGGTCGATGGGAGAAACGGTCCCATCAACCTCCTTCAGTGAGGACAAACAGAGTCGACTGAAGATACATTGATTCTAGCTACACAATTGCCAGAGCTATAATTGTGTATCTGCAGTAGATTGTGATGTCTATGATAGACCAAACCTAAGAGAGTAGTATGACTGAGAGCTCCAGCCTACAGATGGAAAAATGCCCTCTTTGGGTTAAGTTTAGAGTGGGGAGCAAAAAATGTGATGTTTTGGTTGGTGTCTAGCGTATAAACCACCAGATCAGGTGGGTCAGATAGTCAAGGATTTCTTCAGACTACTATGAGATGCTTTCAGATCACATGCACAGGTACTCATGAGGGACTTTAATCATCTTGACATATGTTGGGAGACCAATGCAGCAGTTCACAGACTATCCAAGAAGTTTTTAGAGATTGTTGGTGATAATTTCCTGGTACAAGTGCTGAAGGAACCAACAGTGTCCATGTGCAGTTTGACCTGCTGCTTACAAACAGAGAGGAATTAATAGGGAAAGTAGATATGGTGTCAATCTGGGAAGCAGTGATCATGAGATGTTTGATTTCAGGCTCCTGATGAAAGAAAGAGAGGGCAGCCATAAAATACGTATCCTACACTTCAGAAAAGCAAACTTTGACTCCTTCTGAAAACTGATAGGCAAGAGCCCCTGAGGTGCTAATATGAAGGGGAAAGTAGTCCAGGAGACCTGGCAGTATTTTAAAGAAGCCATACTGAAGGCACAGGGACAAACCGTCCTTATGTGAAGTAAGAAAAGCAAATATGGTAGCCAGTGGTGCACAACCTTTTTTCAACCATGACCCCACAGGAGGACAGTCAGGGAGGGTGCGGGACCCTTACTGGATAAGGGAGGTTACCCAGGGACAAATGATGTGGGGAAAGCAATTTTGTTTTTTTCTTACATCTCCATAGACAGGGTCAGCTCCTAGACTACTACACCAAATAACATAGAATGGGAAAGAGGTGGGCAGCCCTCAGTGGAGAAAGAACAAGTTAAGTATGATGTAGAAAAGCTGGACATGCATTAAATCTATCCCCATGGCTTTATGTATTTCAAGGTGCAGAGGGAGCTGGCAGATGTCATTGTAGAGCCTTTGGTCAGTAACCTGGAAGACTCATGGAGGTCAAAGACGATTGGAAAAAGGCAAATGTAGTGCCCATCTTCAAAAATAGGGATGAATAATCCAGGGAGCTACAGACTGGTCAACATTACCTCAGAGCCTGGAATCCATTCTGTGGTACTTGGACGAGAGGAAAGTGATCAGGAAAAGTCAACATGGATTCACCCCTTAACAGCAAGTCATACCTAACTGATTGCCTTCTATGACAAGGTAATTGGCTCTGTCGACACAGGGATGTCAGTGGATGTGATTTACCTTGACTTGAGCAAAGCCTTTGATGTGGTTTCTGACATAATTCTTGCCAGCAAGTTAAAGAAGTTTGGATTGGCTAAATGGAGTGTAAGGTGAATTGAAAGTTTGCTAGATTGTTGGGCTAAAGAGATTGTGATCAATGGCTTGAAGTCTGTTTAGCAATCGGTTTCAGGTGGAATATCCCAAGGGTTGGTCCTAGTGCTGTTTTTGTTAAACTTCTATATTAATGACCTGTATGAGGTGATAGATTGCACTCTCATCAAGCTTGCTAATGACACTGAAATAGGGAGAGAGGTTGGAGGTTAGGGATAGGGTCCAAAGTGACCTAAAGAAATTGGAGGATTGAGACAAAAGAAATCTGATGAGGTTCAGCAAATACAAGTGCAGAGTCATACACTTGGGATGGAATAATCTCAGTGCATCAGAAAAGACCTGGGGATTACAGTGGATGAAAAGCTGGATGTGAGTCAACACTGTGCCCTTGTAGCCATCAAGGTTAATGGCAATATTGGGATGCATTAGGAAGAATGTTTCCAGAGGATCTAGATAAGTGATTATTTCCCTTTATTTGGCACCAGTGAGGCCACATCTGTTGTACAATGACCAGTTCTAGGCCCCCACTACAGAAAGGGTATGGATGCTTTGGAGGAAGTCAAATGGACAGCAATAAAAACAATCAGAGGGATAAAGTACTTGACCTATGAAGAGAGGCTGAGAGATGTAGGCTTGTTTTGCTTGCAGAAGAGGAAAGTGAGGGAGGACTTGATAGCAGCCTATAACTACCTGAAGAGAGGTTCCAAACAGAATGGAGAGAGGCTGTACTCAGTAGTGATGAATGGCAGAATGAAGAGCAATGGTCTCACATTGCATACATTGCATTGAGTGTGGGGACTAGGTTGGACAATAGGAAAAAACTATTTAACCAGAGAGGTGATGAAACACTGGGGTGATTTACCTAGTGAGGTAGATTGTAGATACTTCATCCCTGGAAGTTTTTATGTCCCAGCTTTACGAAGTCCTGGCTGGGATGATTTAGTTATGGTTGGTCCTGCTTTGCAGTGGGGGCTGGACTTGATGACCTCCTGAGGTATCTTCTAGTCCTGTGATTCTTTGATAATGGTCTACCATGGGTCGTCAAAGGACACTTTTCTGCTTCATAGCTTCTTCCTTTATTTACATTAATGTTGTAAGCAAGATACAAGTATTTTTCCACTGTACTCCATGCTGACAAAAGTTTAGTTTAAGTATAGTGTCCAGTTCTGGGTCTTTAAGCAAAGATGTGGACAAATGAGAAGGTCCAGACATAAGCAATAAAATTGATTAAAGATATAATAAACATGACCTAAGAGGCAAGACTGGAAATTATTGGGTTTGTTTATTCTATAGAAGAAAAAAATGAGTGGGGTCATTATAACAATTTTCAAGGACATAAAAGGTTGTTAGAAGGAGGATGGAGAAAATTTGTTTTCTTTAACCACAGAGGCCATGACAAGACACAAAATTCTATGAGTCCCATATTGGACATAATTTAATTCACAGGATTATGATTTCCCAATAATAAGTCCATGGAGCAGAAAAGGCAGGAGAAAACAGATTTGTACCTTTTAACTTGTGTTAACAGGTTAGATAAGGTTAACTGTTGCAGAAAACTAGAAGTCACTAATATTTTTGTCCACAAAAGGTAGATTAGAAATTGGTAAGAATTCTCCAACTGCATTATACAGCACATGGAAATTAAACAAAATATTCAACCCTTTTCTTGAGTGGTAGAAATTTGTCATGGATCTATTCAATGTTTCACAATAATTAAAAGCTTTCAACTCCTATATTAAGTATAAAATGAACCACATTTAAGTAAGGAGTCACTAGCACATTTCTGTAATCTGCTAGTGAGTAAATGGGAGGCAGCTGTTTATTGTCGAGAAGGCTGCCAAGACCCCAAAATACTTAGGCACGGTTAGTCATGGGTCTTAGTAACAACTTAAACCGTGGTGGTTTAGATTCGACCTCTAATGAAACATTGTGGCATTTTTTCTAATAGTATTCTAAAGACTTTGTTTTATAATCATCATAATTCCAAAAAATTATACAAAGTGTGGTGAACCTCAACTTAGAAATCACTTTTCAAGCAAAGAGTAAAGTGTAATTATCCACCACTGAAGCTAATGAATATGAAAATGAAAGGTTTTCACATAGGTGGCAATTACAGAAGCAATATTTATACAATAGCTTTATTGTAACTGCTCTCATTTAATAGAATTGCTGCTGTAGTTGCTGTATGAGCTCGGTGGAAAGCTCTGGCACACCAAGCACCACTGATACACTTTGGTTTCTTGCCAGTTTCTCTTTAAAAAAGAGAGAAGGAAAGAAATTGACTCAAATGACACCCATTCAAGGCTGAGTTTGGACCTAATTTCAAGACTTCTGCTTTCCCACCCATCTTCATAGCTCTGAGGTATGTTGATATGGATTTTGGTTCAAATCATTAGAAAGCTAGACCCTATATACTGGAGACATTTGCATTCAAAGTACAGATTCAAGACCTTCCACTCCACACGAAAAATCTGTGGACAATAGCCAGGGCTTTGCTGGAATGGTTTTACTAACTTTTATCATTTAAAAAAAGCTGATGCTCTGGCAAACTTTTCCCAAACTAAGTGATGGGAATATAGCTTGGGAAAAGCTAAATGTCAAAAATTAAACATTTCATGAAGTGGCGAAGTTTCAAGAAGACACCTAGCACATAACCCAGTTTCATTCCTCCGTCCCTTTACACCCATCCACCCCAACTGATACTACTTATTCCAGCACAGCCATCATGGCCCATTCATACTACAGACTTGCGGGTTTTTTTTGTTTTGTTTTTTTTTGCAAATCAACCCATGAATTTTCTTCTTTTTCTTTCTAAAAGTGTTTATGACACCTTGGAGGGGGGGAAAAGGAACAAAATGTAGGAACTAGCAAACTATGCTTGTGAAATGTGCAACAAACAGCCCAAAAATGAAATTTCTAAGAATACTCCATAAGGTATCAGAGGATCACCTTATTAGTCTGTTTCAGCAAAAAACAACAAGGAGTCTGGTGGCACTTTATGTACATGACAAAAATCATGAAAGCTTATGCCCTAATACCCTAATAAATGTGTTAGTCTTTAAAGTGTCATTGGACACTTTTTTGCTTTTTCTATAAGGTTTCCTCTTGAATCCCCTCACAAGCTCTGTTGCATAAGGGTATGTCTATACTGCAATTAGACACTTGGGGCCAGAGTAGTCTGCAGATGTGCATATATGGATGCTGCTTGCTCCCCTTCTCCTCACTATTAAAAGAGAGGGAAAAGAACACAGCTTATGTGAATTTGTCCTCTGTCCCTCCCCTCACCAGCTAGGAGCGAGAGGAATGCAAGCATACAGTGTACTTTTCCCTCCCTCCCTGCTAGTTGGCAAAAGAGTGACCAGTGTGCTGGTATGTGCGGCTGCACCTCTTCACTTGCTTACAGCTGGTGCTGGTACAGTGACTCAAACTCACAGGCCTCAGACTTAAGAGGTGGTTAACTATGACATAGATGTTTAGGTTCTAGAACCCTGGTGGAGAATCCCAGTGCTTGGGCTCCAGCCTGAGCCTAAACCTTTACACTGCAGTTAAAAAGCCTCTAGTCCAAGCCTTGCCAGCCTGGGTCAGCTGGTGCAGTCCAGTCACTAGTACCTAGCTGCAAAGCAGACAAACTTTAGTAGCCATGCAGGCAGAATTATTTCATTTAAGGGTACAATACACATAATACTGAATGCCCTGCCACCACTGATCTGTAAGCTGTACAACCTATGCTTTTTAAAATCACTCCTCAGACCTCTCCTTGGTTGTGGCGCTTTCACGAAACCTGCCAACAAACAATGGCTAGGTTGGATACATTAAAATGTCTGTAAGTCCTGTGGTCCAAAGCTCTGCTGCATACAAAGACCTGTTGATGAACAGGCCAGAGAGCGCTTTGGTAGTCTACAATTTCTAGCCAGAATTCCTCCAGTAACACTTTGAAAGTCATTATAAATATACCCAAATGCTGAACTAGTTTGGGTAAGAAAACTGAACTGAAAAAGGTGGCAAGAAACATATCCATGGTGGCTGGGATCCTATATTCTGCCTGCACCTCTTCCTTAAGGTTTTCTTCTGTTGGCAAGAGTCTTTTGCTAACTTTCTTACACTGTAACTCCTTCAAGGCATAGGGTGTGTCTACACAAGCCAGCTACTTTGAAGTAGCTGGCACAACGTCGAAATAGTACGCATCACATCTACATGCACCGTGCGCTATTTTGACATTGAAATCGACGTTAGGCGGTGAGACGTCGAAATTGCTATTCCTATCCGAAGATGGGAATAGCATCCTACTTCAACGTTCAACATCGAAGTAGGCTATGTTTAGATGATCTGCATCCTGCTATGTCGAAATAGTGGGGTCCTCCATGGTGGCCATCAGCTGAGGGGTTGAGAGACACTCTGTCCAGCCCCTGCAGGGCTCTATGGTCGCCTCATGCAGCAGCCCTTAGCCCAGGGCTTCTGGCTGCTGCTGCTACAGCTGGGGGTGCATGCTGTGTGCACGGGGTCTGCGACTGGTTGTCGGCTCTGTGGATCTCATGCTGTGCAGGACGAGTGTCTGGGAGGGGACCTTTAAGGGAGCGGCTTTGGGCTTTGCTGGCCCCTTATTTTGATGGGGAGCACTTGTGTGTGTGTGGATGCTCCGCATTTTTTTCCAGGGTGGCTCCTTTCAACATTCTCCGCCACTACTTCGACGTTGAACGTCAATGGCACCAGCCCTGGAGGACATGTAAATGATACGTGTTGAAGTAGCCTATTTCGATGTTCTTACGTCAAAATAGGCTACTTCGACATAGTGTGCTATGTGTAGACATAGCCATGTCTGATTTTGTGTTTTTCCAGCATTTAGCATGATAAAGCCATGATCCTGAATCTTTGGGAGATATCAAAATAGAGGCAGCCATTATGGTAATGACAGTCATCATGACGATAAAACCTGGCCATCATGAGTAGCAAGTAAAGCCCCAATATATTAAACAATGTGCAAACTACTGCTACTATTACTAACACAAGAGGCAGAAACTAACACCATTTGGACATTAATTCCCAGGCGCTGAGCCTAATTGGGTATGTCGACTAAATATGATTATTTTGGAAGTTCCTTTGACTTTGTTGCTTATTAGAATGTTTGAGATTCTGCTTTAGATGAACCTTGGACTCCATCAAGAAGCCAGGTTGTGTGATTTCCATCTGTTCCCCAGCCAGGTGTTCCTGTGCTGGAGTCATAGAACTCTTAAAGTTTTAAGAGAGCTTCAAAATTCCTTAGTTGTCTTGAGACTCTCTTGCTTTCTACCTTGTTGTTCTCTGAAAAGCCATTTAATTTGTAATGTTCTTTATGTATATGTTTTACTAAAGTGGATCCAAAATCACACAGGGATGGTTGGACTGGCTTCTTTTAAATCAGACTTTAAAGGAACATGGATAGGATTTTGTTGCAGGACTATATCATTCTGCTGTCTGCAAAATATATAGTTTGGCGTTTCCTCTTTGAGGATACCATAAAATTAGCTTCCTTGTGAAAAGTATCACATATGATCTTTTATTCATCCTCTCCTAACTAAATTGTTGCAGATGAGGTACTATGGGTTTAGTATGTTTTTCATAAATAAATGCACTTCTTATATGACTTTGAACAAATTTTTAGAAAAGAATGTTTCACATGCTGGGTTGTAACAATGAGTTGATTATTTGTGATTGCTTCTTTTTTCCTTTGAAAAGTTGCTTTTATGTGCATATTAATATTTGATTTCTGTGTGCTTTCCAATACAAATAATATCAAAAATGACAAAGTCCTGTATTGAACTAACTACCAAAAACTTCTAAAAATATGAAAACCTGTAGTTTCTTATTTTTGGTCTATGATGGGGGGAAAAGATAACTACAATTTGTGATATATTAAAAAGACATATTTGGAGGTATGCATAAAACCACATTCACCAAAATAAACACACAAACACATACATTGTTGTAAAATGTTTATGTGCTTTACAATCTCTTTTAATGTTTATGGTCTCATAATTTATAGGTTTTCTATTTATTGATAGAGACTCATTTATACACATAATAGATGGTCAGATTATTGGGTGAGGTTCTTTGTTTATGGGGGAGAGACGACTACTTCATCATTGTGGCCATTTCTAGACTTAAAGTCTATGAGTCTGTGAATAACTGAATCATGCAGTAGCACACATGAGTAACATTACTCAGGATAATCTCATTTACTGTAACTACTTGGAGGATAGGGTCTATAGATTGCAAATTCTTTTTTGGAACACAATAACATACCCATCAGTATCCATCAGTTCAAAATCCACCCAATTTAATTAATCCTTGTTTGATTATACTATTTTTATCATATGTCACTAGGACTAGCGTTCATGATGGGAAAATAATGCCAGAACAACAGTCTTACATAAATTAAAACTGAAAAACCATGCAAAATATGTTATCAATATTAACTCTGCCTCTCTGAGTTTCCTCATATTTTTAAATCTACCAAAAATTATTCCTTAAGAAAGATGATTAAATTTTAGTCATAAAATGATCTGATTGGGCAATCCTGTATTATCTTTCCATAAATTTTTTCACCCCATAATTTAATGAAAACATTTCAAAATCTGGTGAGATGTATACTATCAAAAAATTAGCATTTGTAATTAAATTTAAGAAGATATTTTATGTTCAACAAACTTCAGTTTTACTGTATTAAATCATCAGGTTCTTCACCAGTTGTTGTGCTATATGCAGGCAAACTCCCATTCAGACCACCCATCATTAGCTCAATAAAGGCCACAGTTACACTCCTTAGCCTTTGATCCAGTGCTAAAATTAGCAGGTCCAATCCTTATTTTTTTCCTTAAAATATACACTTTAGTAGGTAAACTGATTGCTATGGTTAAGAGTTTTCCACAAATTTTACCTAAAGATCAGCCATCACTTAGGCTCCTTGGAGCATGTGAATCAATGACTGCAGGTCCCTTGACATTTTAAGATCAGTTAGCAGATGTCTCCCAAGCCACCACAACTAATATTAGGCTACCCAAAAGCTCCTCTAGGTTACCCATGAGCTGCTTCTCAGCCACAGGAAGAAACAGCTCAAGAGTACATGAGAGGGTATGACACAGGCACAAAACTGGAGAAGAGGGACTCCTGCTTCCTGATCCTAGCTCTGATATGGGAATCCCTTTGTGGTTGTACTCAGGTTGTTCTGCTTCATGTATGCGTACCTCAGTTATTCCTTTTACTTACTTCACATCACCAAAGGGTTGTGAAGTAATTATGGGCCAAATGGCTTCCTTCTGGCCCTTGCTCACAATGTTGAGGGACAGAAGGAAGTCAATAATGTGACTTGTATAAGTAACCATTCACCAACACAATTAATGTGTTATCATTGGCCCTAAGTAATTAATATTTATAGAGTGCTAGGTAGGCATTATAATTCATCTTAATTCCCACAGAACTATGCACTGCATGGGATGCTCTCCAGTTTATTCAGCAAGCTGTTGTTTGAAACCCTAAAACATACATCCAGGATCCAATCCTGCAAACTTATTTTACCAGACCTAATGCTATTGATTACATTCAGCTGAACTATGCATTGGCCTGAGGGTTTGCAGAACCATGCCCTTTATACAAAATGAGTCACGTAAGCTTGAAGGTGTATCCCAAGAATTCACTCATTAAACATCTGACAGATCTTACAGCTTATGGTAGACAGTCATCACTTTGGTCTAAAGAAACAGCAAAAATTTGTTTTACCCTCTAATCCAAAAATGCTGTATTCAGTCAGCTAGCTCTTCTTCTCCTTATTTCAAGGTGTGTTTGCTTAGACCTTAAGAGTTAGTCTGCAAAGTTAAGTATTACTGCTTGTGTCTGACCAATTACTGGACTATTTCATTTTGCGGCTCATTCTTTAAGCAGAAGACTCCCAGGGAGAGAATAAAACTTCTAATACAGATGAATTGTAGGAGCCAGATCAGAAGATATATGATTCTTTAAGTTTTCATAAAAGGCACATCTTTTTCTTTGTCCTTATCACAGTTTTATCCTGTTTGGAAATAGACTTAAAAATAATAATCATTGTCTTTCCAGATTGCAGTTGGCTGCACCTTGTAATGGTGGATGGCAGAAGTCTTGCATTCTGATCCCACAATATAACTTACAAAATTATTAATTAAGATTTGACATTGTTGGGGATGGGAAAGAAAAACCTAAATATAAAATATATCAGCATTCAAAGCACTGAAAACTTTCTCTAACATTGCAGAGGTAAGCTTCAAACAATTTTCTGATCAATCATTTTTCCAGTGTTCTCCCCAAAGTTGAAAAATTAAAGCTTTGTTCATTATTTTTAAAGTATGTTGGCCATCCATCCAGAATTATATGCTCCTAAAAACAGTCTGGAGTCTGGTTGCTTTTTTAATTGCAGCTAATTTCACTTTCAAATCTTTTAATTCTGAAATAGATACAGTATATTTTCCAGGGGCATGTGAATGAGTTCTTTTGGTTTCAATTATATCCAGCAAATGATGTAGGCTTTGATCAAACAGTGACTTGTGCATGTGCACTTTTGAAGTCAATAATAATTAGATTGAGTAAATTATCAATGAAACATATACTAAGCAAAGCATGACAATGGATTTTTGCAGGGCTGGGACCTTTAGACAAAAACTTGGTGTCTGGGTATTTCATGTGGACTGAAGAGAGAGCATGCCTATAAAAATGTCAGTACACCAAAAAAGGAAAGACATTGATGTTTGCCCGTGGCCATCCTTGTTCCCAGACATAAATGATACAAAGATGTGAAAAAAGGGAGTAGGTATAGGTTTTGTGTTGTATGTGTTATAAAGGAAAGCAATTCAGTATTCAAAGCCTTTAACATCTATTCTTGACCATACATGTGGTATATCTTTTGCTAAAATGCTACTACAAATACACATTTTTATGAGTGAAAGGAGGTCTATGAAATCCAGTTATACTGAGTCAATTTACAAGCAAAAGCATGCTAACATCTATGGCTATATCTAGATTGCAGGCTTCTGTAAGAAGCCAGGAGGAATCCCAACAGAAGTTTGCCACTCCCGGTGTCTTCTGCTGACATCCCAGGTAGCCTTGTTCCACAAGGAAGAAGGGATGTGTTGGCAGAAGGGGTTTTCCTGACATTTGGCTCCATGTGGCCAGAACTGCCAAAAGGAGACATGCAATTATGTTGTGCAATGTGTGTATCTTTTGCCGATAGAGATCTTCAATTTAAACATAACTAACCCAAAAGAAAAATGAGCCCTTTTTCTGAGTGAAGCTCGCTTTCTCTCCAACAGTATGTGAAACTGCCTTTTTTTTTTATAAGCTTTCAATGTGGAAATGACCATGTCACTGAAATTGTGACTGCAGAAAAGTGCGGGGGGGGATGAAATTATTATTATTCTATACTATTTGTATTAACATCACCATAAGTACCAAATCACAAAACAGTTTCTATATCAAAATGTTTACAATCATCTTAACATAAAACAAAAACCATGAAAAATTAGTGAGACATTCTGTAACACACAGCTGTGTGTAGTTAACTGTCTCATGTAGTGGTACCTAGACCACTTCACCAAGCACAAATACATGTCCTCTGGAGCTTAAGCTGAAAGCTTGTAGAACTTTACCTCAAGCTGCAGAGGCACTTGCACTAAGCTTTATAGGTTCAAGTCTGCCTATGGGTAGTTACAATTCTACACATCAAATATTGTTTATTTCACTGAGCTCTAACTGATACAACTCTGGAAAGATGTCCCTGATTTGGTTGCAATTAAAAATTAAATTCCAGGTCTTCTCCAAGTTCTCATTTATACACTGCACAAATTCAGTACCCAAGCTGCAATTTTCTGCTTAACAGAATCTTTGGACTGGAGTATCAGTTCTGAGCTGTAAGAATAAATTTGCACTGTTACTACTTCAAGGCAGTTGTTAGTTCCACAACCTTGTTAACACTTTAAAAAAATTAAAAAAAAGAAAAATATCTCAAAGAGGTAGGTGTGGAGTCTACAGCTGGTGAATAATTTATTTTTCAGTTGAAACAGCAAAATGAAAAATTAGGGAAATGGTTGGCTCCGTTTTGAAAATATGAAATTTGTCAGGAAGTCATTTGTAACCTTTGGTCCCATGCTTAAGACATATCTCTGTGACAGAAGACCCTTTGAAACTGTTCTACTTGTTACAAGAGTTTAAATATTCAGTGGGCTACTGAGAGGCATTAGCTTAGGAGGTACCTGTAGATTCAAATCCTTCCCCTGGATTTCATGGAAATGGCATGTGAATTGATACAACTTTATTATTGTTTCTGGCACATCAATCATATAAAGCTGTGTTTTAAAGGAGGTCATTCCCTCATGTGCAGAAAAAATTGCATTATTCCAGTACTTATTTTGATCTTTAATTTATTTGCTTTATTTTAAAAAATCACTGACAGATGTGTTGATTTAGAGCTTCTGCTAGGTTAGCTCTCTGAGGCTTACCACAGAAAATCATGTTTGAGAGGTAAACTTTTTTTTTACAAGAAAAGAGAGAAAAATGAGAAGTAGGCTGCAATGCTGATACATTTTCCCTTAAACCCCTATTCGAAAAATATCCCTGTAGTTTTAGCAATGGTGAGGATGAAGTTTCAACTAGTTTATATAACAATTTCAATGAAATGTTAGAAACATTAATTGAAAATCTATATTTACACATGTATCAATTAACAGATGGTAGCCTTAATCCTGCAAATACACAGTACAAAGCAAATGGCCAGCACTAAGACTAACATGAGCAGAAACTACTCATAGCCAGAATGACTGTTAAGCATTACAACCTTGACTGGAAGCCCTCTAACATCAGCGGAGAAATTTCCCTTGACTTCAAAGTGCTACAGATCAGGGTCAACGTATATGCCTTTGTGAATTCTATACTTATGGGGCCTCAGGCTTATCATAAGAATTCAGCTCTTGTCACCGACTTGTGACAAAAAACCTCGGATTTCATTTTTGAAATCTTGTTTCCAGACATCATGGTTCTAAAGAGAAGCATACAAATGAACACTCAGGATGAAGTAGCATCTTTGTGAGCTTACAAACAACCTGAAACATCACTACTCCATTCATCTTAAATGGTCATCAATTCTAAAGCTTATGGATGGCAAGCTGCAGCTGACTGAAAAATGAGAATTTGAGGGCAGCATAAAATAAAGGTAATTCAAAATACATATAAAAACAGATTTCACAGTGGCTACTGCATTGATTGTATTTTTTTAAATAGGCAGAGAATTAAAATCTTCCATTTCAATTTTTTTCCTGAAGCTTAACTTCCTTCTTTGGCCATGACTTCTGTTATCTAGTAGGCCAACATGCAGAAATTTCACTAATGGAAAACTCCATTGTCCCCACCACTAATTTATTCTTTGTGCTTATGTGCACAATACCATGTTCTCTGTACTGAGCAGGATCAAACTCTGTGTTTGTCTGTATTGAGCCTACCACTTCGTGAGAAATTATAATTGTTTAGTATTTGTGTGAGGGCTTTTTTTTTGGTGGAGTGGGGGGACAGAAGGAGAAAAAGAGCAGAGGTTAAAAAGCAGACTGTTTCTTGGAGAAAGTTAACACATAACACCATAAGGGGTGTAGTACCTCTTTAAGAACGCTTTTGTGTTTGCAGGGGCAAGAAATCATCTTGGATATGGCAAACCTGAGCTCGTCAGATCCTACTGAGAGGAGAAGCAGGAGAATAGATTGTGCACCTGATGCCTTCTTCAGAGTGAAGCAAAGGAGAAAAAAACACTCCTAAGAGAATACGGGTGAGAGCGTGAAAAATGCTTCTGTTTTTTTTTATCTGATGTGTGGAAAGCATTTGCCCACTTCGAGTTGGTTGGGAGCTTAGTCAAAGTGATTCTTCTGACCAGAACCAGACTTTGGTTCATTAAGGAATAATCTCAGCTTTCTTTCTCTCTTCAAAGTTTTCAGCTTCCTCCCCTCCCCCACACCTTTACAAAGACAGGACTTAATGTAAATAGATGACTGAGACTGAATGGAATATCCAGGTAGGACATTGTTTTTAGAGAAAAAGGGTCGTCTTTCTTCCCTTCTTTTCCTGTCCCATGTAACATGAGTCTGTAAAGTTAGCTGTCCAAGCAAAGTATCTGAAATTACCTAATCTGACTCTGCAGTGCAGTGGGATAATAATGGAGATTGTCTGCACAGAGTGCCCCATTATTTCAATAACTGCAGCTGCAAAGGGAATGTTTTCTTCCCCCACCCTTAAATGAGAATTTGTATATATTATTTTTACTGTTTTTTTCTAGCTGTTCTAGTTTGTACAGTTGTGTAGAGACCTCATCTTTTAAAAAAGTAAATGTCTAGACCTTAATTTTGAAAACTAAAACTTGTGGTTTGTTATGAACCCCCAGATCCCTTCCTATAGTGTTCCTTCCTAGTGAGTCATTACCCATTTTTTTATAACTGCAACTGATTGGTCTTTCGTAAGTGAAGTGCTTTGCATTTGTCTGTATTAAATTTCATCCCATTTCTGGAAGATTATGTGGAAGATTGTCCACATAATTTTGAAATCTAATACTACTTTCTGGAGTACTTGCAACCCAGCCCAGATTGATACTTGTCTCTTACATCAACACCATAGAAGTAGCCCTCCAATTCAACTCATATTCTGTGCAGCAGCACTATTATGTTTAACATTTAGATACTATTATCCTTCTCACCCTTGGGGTGTATCTATATGTGCACGTTATTTCAAAAAGACAGGCCCTCTTTCGAAGGAACAGAGGGAGCATCTACACATGTCATGCACTCTTTCAATTGGAAATCAAAGGAATGTGGCCCAGGTGTCAAAAGCCAGACCCTGATCCCGTAGTGCGAAGAGCTCCCCCATCAACAAACTACATTGAAAGAAGGCATGTGTAGACACTGCACAGCCCACTCTTTTAAAAGAGGAGTCTTCCGTGGCGGTGCCCAGCTGAAGCACAGAGACACCCTGCCCTGCAGAGTGGGGCTCCATGAGCTGCGTCTGGCCACGTTTAAAGCCTCATGGACCCAGAAACCCTGTGACAAGAAGCTAAGAGCAGGTGAGCTGTGAGTGCACGAGCTGCCAACAGCATGGGTGCTCAGCTGCCCTGACAATTCCAGAGGCTACATGGCCAGGGCCCAGCAGACTCACAAGCCCCAGACCACCCCACCCCCACCAAACCCTCACAGGGTTCCCATGAGTCCACCCTGGAGAAGAAAAAAAAGTCCCCCTGCTGGATTGACCCTGAACTCCGAGACCTTCTGAATATGTGGAAAGAAGAGGAGATCCTCTGGGAGATGGGGGTCAAGGGGAGGAACACCACAGCTTTTGTCCGTGTGGCCCAGGGACTGACCAGCCATGGCCACCTGGAGTGGACCCTGGATCAAGTCTGGAGCAAAGTTAAAGAGCTCTGGCAGGTCTACACCTGGGTTCAGGAAAAGGCCGGGCACTCGGAGCAGGTCCCACCACCTGCCCCTAATACTGGGAGCTCTGCTCCATGCTGGGGCTCCAGGACAGCTCCATGCCCCCAGTGGTCCTGGATACCTCTGCAAACCAGCACGATTTGGAGGGGATGGAGGAACCAGGACAGCCAGCCTGAGCCAGGGGGTGGACACCACCCAGGACTGGCCCAGGCAGGAGGGCAACCTCGTCATCAACATCCCCTTGCAGTCATCCAGCAGTCCATGGGGAGCTGGGCATCACCAGAGGTCCTTGAGGGACCCCCAGTAAGTGCACAGAGGGGCTGGCACCCTGGCTGGAAGGGTAGGAATGGCACAGGTGCCAATGGGCCATGCACAGGCCCAGAGACACAGGGCCAGACACCCCAGACAGCTCTGGCCCATGGCACACCCCTGGCACCTGCCCACGTCACCCAGCACCTGGACCCATGGACAGCTTCAGTCACCCAGACACCCAGTGGGATGTACGTGGACTGGCCTGCATGTGGGGGAAGGGGGTGGAATGCCTGTGCACAGCTGACACCACATGGATGCTGTGCCTGCCACGCCCAGGCCCTGGGGGGATGGGGTCCTGGGGGGACTGATATGCCATCCATCTCCCCTTCCAGGTGCAGCTAGCGAGAGCCTGCACAGCCCATCAGCCTCAGTGGTCCCTGAGAGCTCTGTGGAGGCAGCAGAGGGGCCAGGCACCTCCAGTGGCAGCAACACACCAGGCATGAAGCCGGAGACCACTGCAGACACTGCCAGCCTCTGCCAAGATGAGCTGACTGCACAGCACCTCTGGCTTGGTAGACAGAGGCAAGGGACCAGCTCGTGTCCTGCTTGGAGGGCATCCATGGGACCCTGTAGGAGCATGTGGGCAATGTAGCCCAGCTTCTGCCCCCCCCCACAGAGGCCCCCACTGCACACTGAGACCCCTGTTGATGTACCCCAACATGCCTACCTTCCAGCGCTCCCCACCCCACACCAGCCCTGTCACGGAGCTCACATCCGGGGGGAGAAGGGATCCCAGGGCCAACGGGGCTCTCAGCCCACAACACCTGTCCCTGAATGACCCTTCTGGTCCGGGCCCCTCCCTGCCCCATGACGTACATGGCTGGCTCCCCACCACCACTGTAAGTAGTTATACATTCAAACAGGCACTGGGTTGTCATTCATGTTGATAAACATTCATTGCACACCAATGCCCTGTCTTGTGATCTCATGGGAGGGGGGGCAGCATGGGTGCAGTGGTGGTGATGGTGCATGTGGTGGGGGGGGGTGGATGCATGGGGCAACAGTGAGGAGTGCATACTGGGGGGGTGTCAGTGCATACCAGGGGCAACAGTGAGGGGTGCATACTGGGGGGGTGTCAGTGCATACCAGGGGCAACAGTGAGGGGTGCATACTGGGGGGGTGTCAGTGCATACCAGGGGCAAGGCTCACCCAGATGGCTTCCCAGCTCTGGACCCCATCATGGTTTGACTGGCAACTGGCAACAGTGGCCGGCTGCTTGAACCCTGCAGCAGCCTCAGCCACCTGACCCTGAAAGTTGGCATACCCCTTGCCCTCCATGATGTTGTGAAGGGTACAGCAGGGTCCCACCCCCTGTGGGATGTTGCACACCCCGACCTCGAGGAGGGGAAGAAGGCACCAGCGCTGCCTCTGGATATGCCCAAGGGTCTGTTCTACCACAGGCTGGGCCTGGTTGAGGCAGGAGTTGAAGGCCTCCCAGCTGGGGTCAAGATGGCCAGTATAGGGCCACGTCAGCCACGGCAGTGGGGGTAATGCCATGTCCGCGACCATGCACAGCAGCATGATGGTGTCCCCAACCAGCATCTCTCACTGGGGGATGAAGGTGCCGGTCACCATGTGCCAGCACAGGTCAGAATTGTGGAAGACCGTGCCATCATGGGTTTGTCCCACCCAGCCCACCATAGATGTCCATGAACCAGCCTTTGTAGTCCACCGGGGACTGGAGGACTACCAAGTGGTAGCCCTTCCAGTTGATATAGTGGCTGGCGCTGTGTGGTAGAGTGAGGAAGGCGATGTGCATCCCATCCAGGGTGCCAAAGCAGTTTGGGAATCCCAGCAAGGAGAAACCCCCAGTGGTGGCATCCAGGTCCCCAGCACGGATGACCCGATGCAGGAGCATCGTGTTTATGGTGATGTGCTGGGGGTGTGCCCTGGGCCCAGCTTACCTCTATGAGCACCACTCTGATGGTGGCCATGCCCCACTGAGTGGTAGGAGTCCAGGGTGGCCAGTTTCCATATCATGATCATGACCCACTCCTCAAGGTGGGAAGTGTGGGCTGCATGGTGGTGTCCTGGTGCCTCAGTGAGGGTGCCAGAGAGCGGCATCGCTCATGGAAGGTGTCCTGGCTTATGCGGAAGTTCTGCAGCCATGGGGCATCTTCTCATTGCTGCAGCACCAGTCGCTCCCATCAGTCTGAACTGCTGTGGTGGCTCTATGGGCGCTGGGGTGCAGGCTGGTCGGGGGGCTCTCTGTCTCCCAAGGAGGAGGGGGAAGCTATGCTGACCATGCAGATGAGGTGTGTAATGGTGTCCACGATGTCTGCATCTAGTGCTAGGAGCTGGGTGATGTCAGCCATGGTGCTGCAGCACTGAGATCTGTGTCACTGCCGACAACTCAGCAGACCTCAGCTCATGCAGGGCGGGAGAGTTGCGGGGAGGCTTTAAGGAGGTGTCTGGCTGCGGGCCCCAGAAGGGCTTGGCAGCCATGTGAAGCCATCCGTGGCATCTCTGCCTCCGTTCTTTTGAAAGAGTGCTCATAAACGTGTGGATGCTCCCTTTTGAAAAAATGGGACAGTGTATTGAAAAAGGGGGTCAGACCTGTGATCTGCCTTTGCCATGTGGTCGTACACTTTCAAAAGGTGGGATGTCAATTCCTGGCTTTTGGTTTTGCCCTTTCGATAGTGGGCGCCCGTGTAGACACAGCCTTGGAGAAAAAATGGCTTTTTGTCAAGAAGGTACAATACAGGCTGCACCCATGGAATGTGTTTGAACTTAAAAGCCTAAATCAGAAGATGCTATATATAAACAGAGTTGGGCTTGGATACTACTTGAATAGGAGATGTTGAAGGAAGGTCTACTGTGGGTATGGCCAACAGAGGGTTTGGTTTTCTGTGAAGTGGTATACTACTTGCTGAGTCACAGCTGGATCAGTGCTCCGCAAAAAAACATGATTTTGCACAGCAAAAAGGCTATTGAGGATGCCTTCTGAATGAAATTTGAAAACCAGGGTCCTATTCTTGTGATCATTAAATATCACAAGCCAACTTTTGTAAGAGTTGGCCTTTGTGTCCAGAATAACTTTAAATTTGCGAAATGACTTCTATATCCAAATTCACCGTCTACCTCACACTGGCTATGTCTACATGAGCCCCAGACTTCGAAATGGCCACGCAAATGGCCATTTAGAAGTTTACTAATGAAGTGCTGAAATGCATATTCAGCGCATCATTAGCATGCGGGTGCTGTGGCACTTCGAAATTGACGCGCCTTGCCACCGCGCTTCTCATCCCGACGGGGCTCCTTTTCGAAAGGACCCCGCCTACTTCGAAGTCCCCTTATTCCCATCAGCTGATGGGGACTTCGAAGTAGGCGGGGTCCTTTTGAAAAGGAGCCCTGTCGGGACGAGACGCATGGCGGCGAGGCGCGTCAATTTCGAAGTGCCGCAGCCTCCCACATGCTAATGAAACACTGAATATGCATTTCAGTGCTTCATTAGTAAACTTCGAAATGGCCATTTGCTTGGCCATTTCAAAGTTTGGGGCTCATGTAGACACGGCCACCATGACCTAAACTAGTATGGAATTTTCTTGTGTGTGGATAAATTACTGCTCTATTTACTCCAGAGGTGACTGCATTTCAGAGGAGGACCAAGTGATCTTTTCTGAGCTTGTTTATTTGTTTGTTGAAGTTTTTAAGTACTTTGCATGTATCCTTGGAATGACTGTAGACATTTAACATATTGATATTATGGCCTCTTGGTCCTCTTCTTCTTTCTTCCACTGGGGACAGATGCTAACTACAGACTTCTGTTTTGGGGTTGTGTGGATATGTATTACAAGTGAATTCTTTCTTTTGCCTAGTGTCAAACATTTAGGGTGTGTCTACATGGGCACAAATCTTTGCAGTGGCCATGCTAATTGCCATTTTGAAGATTACTAATGAGGTGCTGAATTGAATATTCAGTGCCTCATTAGCACTAGGACCCTTCCAGCCGTGGCACTTCGAAAGCATGCAGCTAGGCGCAGCTACACGTGGGTCCTTTTCAAAAGGACCCCCCACCTTTTGAAATCCCCTTATTATGGTCAGCTGAGGATTTCCATTCAGCTAAGGGGATTTTGAAAGGTGTGTAGCTGCGCTGAGCCGCGCACTTTCTAAAGCGGTGCTTTTGAAGTGCCATGGCCGGAAGCGTTCTAATGCTACTGAGGCGATGAATATTCAATTCAGCTCCTCATTAGTAATCTTTAGAATGGCCATTAGTATGTGCCCGTGTAGGCACACCCTTAATGTAATAATGCAGTCAAAAAAAAAGTGTTCTTCATAGCTGTACATTCATCTAACTACTGGATCTGAAAGAAATTGCATAATGGTAAATATTATTTTGGTTATTACAATGCAGAGGAGTGTAGTAACACAAAAGAAAAAAAAAGATTTCTAATCTGTTAATGTGTTTTTAAAGGCCATGAATTAAAATGAAGTATGCGTAAGCCTCTTGAGCATAACTAGCACTGCCCCTTCATGCTTACTCTGGGACATTTGTGCATTTTCACAGCCACTACTACATCTGCCACTCTTATAAGATGGTGATGGCAGATGCTTAGCTAGCAGTTCATACTGGGTCCTAGCCCAACTGAGGCTGGCAGATGAAAGGGTACTCTAGGCGAAGCCTAAAATCTAGTTGCTGTTATGTTCTTCATACTTTATCATAAGCCAAGGATGATATAAGTGCACTAGGCTCAGCAGCACTCAGCCTGAGCAACGATATATCTCATTACACTGCATTCAAATGCTGCAAGTATTGACATTTTATTTGTTTGGCTGATGCAATGTGTTGTGCATGTATATGTACTATGCCACACTAAAATGTAGGCATTAGAAGGTGTTGTGTTGCTGAGTAGTGGCTGTTTATTAAATCAAGGAGTTGTGATTCAATAGCAAAGTCTCTAATAAAGCTTACACCATGACTATAATCGCATCTGTACTGTGGAAATATTCACATGGCATTCACTGGCCACGCAGGCTCCTGCCCTGTGCATGCCTAGGGGGCAAGGGGAGGAGGGTAGCATCCCAAGCTCTGAGTCCAAAGGAGACTGATGTTTGTGGGTGCCTCTCCCAGCTATGCAGATCAGGGGCTCAGCCAGCTCCAGTGCACATTCCCTGGCCCCTTCAGTAATTACTTCTCTAACACCAGGGTTCACATAGAAGGCTGAAGTGCAGACTAGGTGGCTTGGGGAAGGCATGGGTAGCCTGGAAGCAGAGTGCAAGGGAACACACATCTATTAGCCAGTTCCATAGAGATGCTGAAGACGGGTTTAGGGCTGTGCTATCTTCTTATGGAGCTTCCTTTCTTGTAGTGATCCCACTGTAAGCAGAGTGAGTCAGTGGAGCAGTTACTACCAGCAACCGTGGGAACAGGCTGCTAGGAACCAGAAATGATTCTAGCTTCCCAATGATCTCCTGGAGCTTGTGAAGTTTGAGAGCCAGGACCTGTGGCTATTCAGTGGTGGACATATCCTGCTGGCAATGAAACAATGTGAGAAACTCTGTGAAGGGATCTTTGCAGACATTTTCTGTTTCTTAAACTTCTCAGCAGTTTACGTTGTAGGAGAGGATGAGACAATTCATTCTAGAGACTGTATTTTGTAGCCATTTTAAACTCCCTGGTCTGGTACCTGGAGCCATTGTTTCTGACAGCCCACTGTGTCCCTCTGGTCATCTGGCCTGGCTTCTTCTCCATCTCATCGTATAATCTCCCCATTGCCCTTGTGAGAGCTTTCACTTCAGTAAAGTAGAGCAAGCACTCTGCCTCTGTGTGCTTTATAGTTTCTCCATCTCTTCCAAGTGACAGGTGAAAGCAATTTTATTCCGTTGCTTGTATCTTTAAATTATAGCCGAGGCAGAGAGTCATTTTCTCAGTAATTGTATTATCTCTTTCCACAAAAAACTTTGAAAGGCTCTGTGAAGGATGAGATACAAAATAAAGGCAACCCGTAAAAAAAAGATTTTTTTGAATGCAAACTTAAAAAAAAAAAAGCCCATTGTGTTTAAGGGAAAAAATAGTATAGTGATCTTAATTCTAATCTCATTTGCTCTGGTGTAAATCAAGGATAATTTTCTTGAAGTCACTAGTTATACTAGTGCAAATGAAGCCAGAATTGGGCCTTTTCATATTTTGTGAATTGACTATTCAACTGACCCTTTAAAACTGTTCAGTACAGGACATGAGAACGTTGACATGAAATACCTTGTGCAATTTTTTTGTATAGTGCATGGGGATACTCAATAGTTTTGCTCACTATCTTGGTAACAGAGGAAGTTAACAACGTTTCATGGAACGTAAGGCAACAAGGTTGCATCTAATTTCATCTCAGACAACATATTGGATATAGCAATTACCAAATAGCTATTCAACCAACAGGTATTTCTTTTTTGGCTGACAGTGTGCATTCTCCGATACTTCACAGAGGACTTGTCTACACTTGCCCCCAACTTCAAAGGGGCCATGGTAATCAGGGTGACGAGAGATTACTAATGAAGTGCAGCGGTGAATATGCAGCACTTCATTCGTCTAATTCTCCCCCGCGACGTCAAAGTGTCAAACTTGGAAGTGCTGGCATGTGTGTAGTGCATGCCAGAACTTCAAAGTTTGACACTTTAAAGTTGTAACTGGGGAGAATTAGACTAATGAAGTGCTGTATGTTCACTGCAGCACTTCATTAATAATTTCCCATCACCCTGATTACCATGCCCCTTTCAAAGCTGGGGGTAAATGTAGACTGAGCCAGTGAGGTGCAAAGACATGTCACAATGGGAAACCATACAATGTCATGCACAAAAGAAAAATGTGATCCTAAGGAGTTAATAATTGGTTTATTTCTGAACCATAAATACCTTTATAAAGTTGTATCTGTCTGTATGTAATTAGATTCAGTCCAGCTGCTGGCAGCATGATGCCAACGAGGGATCATGCAATTGCAAATAGCTGCTTATTTGCATATTTGCACGGCTCTTTTGCATAGTTGCAGCAAAAAACAAGCAGTATAGATGTGGTTCTGTCAGCAAAAATCCCACATTACTGAAAAAAATTCAGAGATAAGGTGCTGGTGACAGAGACATGGCAGAAACATATCTATACTGCTTGTTTTCTTCCATGGATATGCAAATGAGCTGCACAAATATGCAAATGAGTGGCCATTCGCAATTTTGTTCACCCTGCTTTGCATCATGCTGCTGGCAGTCAGATTGAATCTAGACACAGCTCTGTGTGACTGGCTGTTCTTACTACCTATAAAATGTCAAATCCTTTTTATAATCCCACTAGGGCTGTGGTTACACTACCCCTCTCTTTTGGAAGGGGCATGTAAATGACAGGGATTGGAACTGTTTAATGAGGTATTTATATGAATATTCAGCACCTTATTAGCATAATGATGGCCAGTCATGCTTCAAAAGTCCTGCTTTTAAAATACAAATTGGGTGTGTACACACAGGCTCTTTGAAATCACAGACTTCGAAATTCCCTTCTTCCCTTCAGCTTTGTAAAAATCTCTCTTTATTCTATAAGGGAATTTTTAAAATCTGCTAATTAACTTTTCTGTCCCACTCATTATTTTACCTAGCACGACTCTTTCCATACACGTCCCCTCATTTCATCTCCCTGAAGACTAAATAGTCTAATTCTTTTCAGTTTCTCCATATATGAATACTCTCCTTAGCTCTCATTTGTATATCCTTTGTGTTTTCTGCTTGTTTTTCTTTATCCCTTCTATAGCCATTGAAGTATTTTTGAGATAGGATGTCAAGAACTGAACACAGTATTGAGATATCAGGGTTACAATCTTCAGTATATTTTCTCCTTCAAACTACATACACCCTAATATTTCATTTGCTTTTTGTTTCATGATTATGGCTAGACAAGAGGCATGTACTGTAAAAGGCAGAACTGTTGGGAGAAGTGTTTTAAAATAGATATGTCTGTTTTAACCGAAACTTTAAAGCTGTTGACAGGTGCACTATGGTTGAAAGATGCAGTCATATAAGCTTTTCGTGCACTGCTGTAATCATAATATCATCTAAGTAGATAAGCATCCTGACTCCTAGAGATTTCAGGAGCAAAACAACTGGTCTCATAATCATTGTGAAAGCTTCTAGAGGCAAAACTACATTACTCTCCATTGGTACAATACTGCTTTCCAGGAGGACCTTAGGAAAGCTGGTAATTAGGATGGATGGGAGTGCTGATACAAGCTTTGATCAACTCTCACTTGGCCAGAAAATGCACGCTGTAAACTGTTATTTTTTAAACTCTTTGAGAGAGTCTGTGAGACACATGCTACCGAGTTCCTTATGAGAAAAGGGTACAATTCAGGTCGACTTATACTTTCTGGAAGAGCTATGAGAGAGCTTGGGAAATGAGGAGTGAAGGGGAATGGCAAGGAGGCCAGCCAAGGGGGACTCTGAATAAAGATAGTCCACTGCTTGTGGTGCTATCCTGAAACTTGGGACTATTCAGTTAAATTCTTTGGTCTGCCATAGACAAGTCGTTTAGACTACCTGTGTTCAGCTCTCCATCTGTGAAATGGGATAATAGTATTTGCCAACACCCAGTGATGGTGTGAGGATAACTATGTTAAAGGCCCAGATAGTAGGGTGGTGGTGAGCCATGTAAGTGCCTTCGGTAGAATGCTCTTGGAATGGCTGGACTCCATGACCCTTGGGGCTTGGGACGAGAACCACACTGCAGTGTTTTTCTGTTTAATTTCTGTTTCTGTCAACTTGTATATCTGTCATTATGTAAACAATGACCTTTAAGGAAAAGCCCTTGCTGACAGCAAATGTAACTCTTTTCCACTGAGGCGTCCCAACAACTTTCAATGACCTTATGGAATAGCTGGGTAGTCATTAGAAGCCTGGAGAGCATTTAATTGTTCAGTGAGGTGACAGCCCAGGTACATTAGGATAAACCAGTATTTACTAACTCTTGCGATGTTATCATGACTCTGGGCTGCCATCTCATGGCTCAGGTGCCTTGTTGGACTTATTAATAATATCTGAAAATATTTGGGAAACCCCAAAACACTAACCATATATTCCCCTTAATTGAATGCAAAGGCCAAATACTTCTGATACAATTGATCTAAGCTTGTGTGCGGAGTCTAAATAATAAGCAATTTACTCACTACTCTTCCTTTCAAACAGTAACAAAATATTTATAGTATTTGATCAATGATCACTTGACCCAGAGGTTCTTAGAACCAGATGAGTTGGTTCTAGTGTGGTCAGGCTGGTATTAGCAATGAATCCTTTAAGAGATGACTTCCTATACCCCTCAGCAAACAAGTGATGTTGTTGCTAAGTATTGACTTCAGCTAAAAATCAATTTCAGACAGCTTGCCCTTATTTCAAGTGTCAATCCAGATAAGATTTAAAACTTCCTTTCTTCCCAAGGCATTTCCTCTTCTCCTGCTTGCTGTCCAACAGTTCTTCCATTACCCCTGCCACATCCAGGATTCTGAGCCAATACAACTGAACAGTTGGCAATGTGTACTGAGCACCCTGATGGATTTTTCTTGGACAGCTACCTCAAAAAAGGAATGGTTCTGGGAAAATCTGGACAAGTGGCAACTCTACCTCTTCCATAGGCATCAGCACTGGTGTGTGGTTGGGAAGGGCTGTGTTGGTTCCTTTTAACACAGATTTTCTTATTTAAAGCCATCTGCAGTCATCCCTATCAGTCAGAGGTGGTCTTTGTAGAAACTTTCCCTTACATTATTAGTTGTTCTTTGAGACATACATTTTCTATACTTCATTTCTGTTGTATGACTTATTTTCAAGGCCCTCCTTGTACTTGCTGGTCAGGGCCTGTTTTTACAACATGTATATATTTCCTTAACCAAGCTTAATCTAACTCTAATTTCATATTTGATCTACAGGGCTGGGTAGGAGACTGAGACTGAGGAGAGGCAGACACCGTAGAAAAATAAATGGGGAGAGTACAGGGGACATGGGCACTGGAGGAAGCAGGAGGCAGATTTAGTGGTTTCATGGGAATGAGGCACAGGATATGATAGAAGCTAAAATGTGTGCATAGGAGTGTAGTATGGTGGGACAGAAATATACAGCCAGGAGTTATTAGTGAGTCAGGAAAATTTTCTCCAGCAATGCTTGCCAACTCTCTCCACTGATTGTGAGTCACAAGATTTTGGTGCCCACCCAAATTTTTGCACCAAGGTAAGAAGCTTCTTTATTCCCATGATTTTCAGTGCTAAACATGCAGGCAGAACTTGGTTCAAGATACTCTGAGGACAGAGACCTGGCCTGCCACGGACCTCTGTTTTCATGAATGATCTGAGTCCAGAGAACTGTCCTTCCAGTCTGTTAAAAGTTTTCCCAGGATCATTCCTTTTGGAGGTAGGTGTCCCAAAATATCTGTGTGCGTGCTCAGAATGAAATGCCAACTGTCCACTTTTGCTGGTGTAATGTGAACCAGTATATTGGTGAACTGTAATGGTCTAGACTTTGGTTCCACACAGGTAGTGGCACAAGAGAGAGGGTCCTGGGATAGCAGAAGGTAGTGCTCAGAGATATGGGACAGGGATCCTGTCAGTGAAGAAGCCTTAGAAAGTGAGAGGCAGACAAAATGAAAGTAGGGGAGCTGCCATCCATTTCCTGTCTTAGGGGTGAGGAGAATCTCTATCTGAGTACGCAGAGAGAGGCATACATTTGTATGCATTGTCATCCTGAAATTAACTCTCTCACACCCACATACCTTAGCAGAAGGAAGGAGGTGGAGTTAAAAAGGCAAAAAAGGGAGCAAAATATTCCTTTGTTTTTTCTTTTTTTAATCTCATGGATTTTCTGGGTCTGACTCAGAATTTTTGATCTCCTTGAGGCTGGCAATACTAATTGCGAGTCTCCTTGAGTAACTCCTTTACTCTTAAGACTAGTGCTGCTGAACTCTTCTTTCAGTCACCTCAGAATAAATCTGGAGTTACTTTTACTGAGGAAAATGGATGGACCTAAGGTTTACTTTGAGCTAACCAATAAGAAATTAGATGTACAACTATAATCTTGTATGTAGGTAGGGCAGTATCTTCATCTTCATTTGTGGTGGGTCATGTAGGATTGCCAGCTCTCCAGGATTGTTCTGGAGTCTGCAGGAATTAAAAAAGTAATGGTAATTAAAGATTATCTCTTGTATGAAAACTTCGGGAATACATCCAAACAAAACTGGCAATCTTACTGTGCTGCACTTGCACGATATTTGAAAAGAATTAAAGTGTAATCATCTGACAACTATTTCATAACTGACAGGAAAATCAATTTTTTGCTTCTTATGAACACAGATTGGTATCCTGCCTGCTTTTGACAGTGACCATTTACTGAGTCTGGTATGTCTGTAGCAATTTGTTTACAATGTATTATATGATAAGCTGGGCCTTTTATGTACATATGTGTCGTTGCCCAGTGACAAAGAATGTAGAAATATAAAGTGTAGCTAGAATTCTTACAGGAAGGTCAACAATGTGGTATTCTTTGAAGGAAAGCTGCATCTCAGGCCTGACAACCTAGAAACAGCCCTTTAATATAACATTTTGCAAGAATTTATAATGTCTCTTTTTAACGTATAAGAATGAGTTATCCTAAAGTCAGCCTAATTACCCTCTCTTCAGCATTGGAGTCTAATTCCTTTTGGATGTTTTCATTTATTTTCATGAGCCTCCCTCAGGCAGATTTCTGAGTTTAAGGCTAATTTTCAGGCGTAGGGAAATTTATTTTAAAAACTAGACAGTATTTGTAGCTGCTAAATTATTAGATAGCATGGCATAATGAACTGAATGCACAGTTGCCTATTGCTATACTAAATGAGGGAAACAACACAAGACATTGAACATTTATTGAATAATTATTCTTAGTTTGTGAATCGCATTTAGACATACAAATGCAAATGTTTTTAAAATTGTAAACGTGTGCAAGTATAGGTGAATGTAATGTGTATAATCAAGGTTGTCTGCTGGTAAGATATTTTTTCAAATCTCAAGGGCAAACGTCTATAAAGAAATCTAATGTTTCCTTTTCGAATTCTGTGGATTTTCTGGCAGATCAATTATGTTTGTTTAAAGTAAATTTGATATAACTTCAAATGCTCAGTACTGTTCAGTTTTTAAAACTATTTTTATTAAGCTTAGTAACAAGACCGACTCACTTTTTGACTAGTCTGCTATAATCACTATTTAAGAAACTTTAAAAAAAAAAGAAAATAAATGGTATTGAAACCTCTCAACTTCTATTTTTGCCATTTTCTATGCTGACTACAAATCTAAAAAATCTCTGTCAAATCAGTCTGTTTCTGAAAAGATGCAGGAAAGCATACCATCTTCATAGAAATAATTTTCAAAGAAAGGAACTAAAATATAAATCTGGAAATTAGACATAGCCTTATAAGAGATTATGCAAACTAGAAGCAACTGTCTACAGAAGTTACTGTTGGAAGAGATGTTCTGACAAAACTTGTGTCAACAGGTTGTGGCTACCCATAAAAGCAGATTGAGCTTTTGACCCACACTGTAGATGAAAGGGCTCCCTAGAGTGTCTACACAGCTTTTTTGTCTAGTTTGTCAACAAAACACATTTTGTGGTAGATGCTCTGCAAGTTTTGTCCACAAAACCCCAGTTTTGTCTACAAAATTATCTAGTGTAGACGTAGCCTTAAAGACCTATGGGCCATGGTTAAACTGACCTGAACCACCGGCAGCAGTATGCAAATGGGGGACCTTGAAAATGCAAATGTACACTCATTTGCATATTCACTCACTGGTAGATGCTGCCACCAGCACAAAAAAAACTGTGCAAACATGGTTGTGCCAGCAAACCCCCCCTTTGTTGGCAGGCTGTTATGCCTTGAAAAAAAACAGGCGTAAGAGGCTGCCAACAAAGGGGGAGGGTTCACCAGCAAAACTATGTTTACACAGCTTTTTTGTGCCAGTAGTGGCACATGGTTGTGAGCAAATATGCAAATGAGCATTTTCGAGACCCCTCCCCCACCATTTGCATACTCCTGTTTGGTGGTTCAGGTCAGTGTAACCATAGCCATGTATCATGAGACAGAGGGATAATTGTCATCAGTGGTAAGTGGAGCTATGCACAAATATCAATTAGAGAACAGACTTAAAAACATTGTGTATGGGAAGCTAATTATTTTGATGTCACCCAATATTGTTACTTCTCTGAAAATACAGATGGAATATTTCAGTTGCATAGTTACAAATATTTTAACACCTATAGTAGAGTAGGTGATTTTAGTCACACTTGAAATACCTGAGTAAAAAATCTAGGCTAAGGGGCCAATATTGCTCATTTTTTAAAGTTCTTCTAATGGTGGGGGGAAGAAATGTGTTCCATTGAATGAGGTGACTTCATATCCCTACCAGGCTTTCTTCCATTTGCCCTTCTACCAGGTTTGAGATATCCAAGTTAAGATGAACTGTAGCAGGAGAAGGTAAGAAGGAACTACCCTTCTGTGGCATGCTGCCCTAGAATAGCTTGTGACTGGAAAATATCAGTGTTTCATGCTGCTCCAGGTTCTATAAACTTCCACTCTCTGCTTTGTGCTATACCAGCAAAGACAGAGAGGAGAAACTAGTGGAAAAGTGCTTCCTGTAGGAGACCTGCTGTGGCTGGGAGCTAAGGCTGGAGTAGGACAGAGCTTTTAATTTGTAGACATCATAGGCTTTTATTTAGTTGTTTCGTGTTATAAAAGGGGGGTAAGAACAGAAATAAAACTGAAGACTTATTGGATTTTTAAATTTGGAACCTCAAACTACAGTCAGAGGCAAACCTAACAAATAAAAACCAGGGCTGCAGGTCCAGAGAGCAGCAGTGGAAAATAATTAGAGCTCTGGCAAATATGAGCTTTTTAAATTCTTTTCCCTATAGCTGCTTTGCCAGTATAGTTACTATTTCATCATCCTCTTGATCAGGAGTCAGCTTTGTATCCAAGCATTTACGGGCCCCATAGCCATGCTCTGGCATGGGCTGTACATACCCATGGGACTGTGAGGTGAAAGCCCAACTTAGCTGTTTCCAAAGCTCATGGGGGGAAAAAAAAAAACGTCTCTGAAAATTTCCATGGCAGGAGCTGTGGAGGTATGTTGTTGTTGAGCATGCCTTGAAGGACAGAGAGTGTTGTCTGGCTTTCATGTGTGTGCCCTTTATCTCTAAGACTTGGTGAGAGGGATGGACCTCAGAGCTGAAGCTCTAGCCTGAGCCAGAATATCTACACTGCTATTAGTGCTGTAGTATGAGTCAAAACTGTACACTCAAACTTTGCCTAGGTATTTCTTTCCATAGTGTAGACATGAACTTAGCTGATGTCTACATTACTACAGAAAGTCAACATAAGGTATCCAAATCCAGTTTCTTTAGTAATATAGCTGCAGTTGATATACCTGAGTTACCTCAGGGTCTATGCCGCAGCAGGATGATGTGAGGAACCCTTCCATCAACTTTCCTTACTCTTGTTAACTGGGTAGAGTAAAGGGGTCATCAGGACAGTGATCTATGGTTGATTTGGTGGGTCTTCACTAGACCCACTGAATTGACCACCAGTGGATTGATCTCAGCATCGATTCCCAGCTGTAATGTAGCTATAACCTTAGTGACCTAGCAAGTTCTTGACACAGCCACATTAGGAACTCCTGAGCTCCTAACTCATAGCCTCATGCTTCGTCTACTAGGCCATATTGCTTCTCAGGTTTAAACTTTAGATACTTAGGTGAGCTAAACTTTTGAATTTTATATCAAAAGTTTATTGCAAGCTTAACTATAACTCTTTGGCCCAAAACCAGACGAGTTCCAAACAGGTTTGAGGCACCATGAAATTAGACTTCTTTCCAGGTGACGTTAGGAAATGTAGAAGCGTGCAAGAATATTTAAAATGAAAATTGTTCAAAATTCTTTGAACTACAACAAAGCTTCTGTATGATTAGGTGAAGGTTAGATCAGTTCATATTTTCCTGGACCATTTTTATCTCTGTATTTTTCTTCATTTTTTGTTCCTTTTCCTAGCTAAACACAAAAACTATCTGAATGTTATTGCAACTTGATTATCAGTACATACTCTTGTCATTATAGGGCTCATTTTTGTCTTCTGTTAGAGTACCTCTGTTCAAATTGCTATACACTTATCTTTCTGAGCCGCAGACCCAAATAAAAATCCCATCTCTATATCCTAGCTTTTCTTCAGCACACGCTAAAAAGAGCATCTAACTCAAAAAACTAAATTGTTTTAACTATCATAAGATGGGGTTAAATAACAATGTAACATTGAACTGCATGCTTATTTCATTGTTACACATTCCCTTACCTTGATGCCATCCAGATAAGTTTATCTAGCCTCATTCTAGCAAAAATCATTAATTCTACTAACAACAAAGACAAAAGAGAAATATATATTTTCTCTCTTGCCAAAGACCCATATTTCTGTGCTTGTTAGCAAAACCTATTGCCTTTGCACTGTGGTCAAGACGGTTTATAGCCAGCTGACCAGTTTTTGGTCCCGTAGCCACAGGTTCCCTGACTTTTCTCAGAGTTCTTGTTGACTGATTTGTGGCTTTTGGAGAATCACTAATCTTCCAGCCATAGTGCCAGCATGGAGCTGGTGGCACCCATAGTAACTGGCTTGCTTCAGGCTCCTCCTCTTATGAGGAAGAGTGCTAATTGCTCAGTTGCAGGGTGCTTGAGATTGAGTGTGGGGGATAGGCAGAAGGTTGCAGAAGGCTGAATGGCATCCTTATGTTTAATAAAGCAGTCCTGAAGATAAGGAAAGGCTCAACACAGGTAAAGGGAAGGCTGAGGCTAAGAATCTAAAAACTAGTTCTTGGAAAATATTTATAAAATATAGGTGACTGGTATGTGTAGAATTATGCCTAACAAACAACTCCTGTGCCCTGCCTTCTGTCCTGGGATTGTTCAAGAAAGTCATTCTTGCTTTGGAGTCAAGGTAAATGCAGTAGGTGATGTATCACTTGCATGCCACAGTCACAGAGGGTGAAATATGCTAAAACTATGCTGGATTCTAAGTAGGAACGCCATTGTCTGAAATACTCCCCCATTGCAGGAATAGTATAGTTACATATCTAAAAAAAGACAGAAATAAGGTTAATTATGCAGGGTAAAATGCAGTAGTAAACTTAGACTGAGGTCAGGAGAGTTTGTTTTTGGTCATGTTAAGAGGGATGTGGAAGCTATTCTAAATAAATGGTAAGCCACTGATTGCACTGAAAGTTTACTTGAAACAGCACACACTGTGCTGCTGACAGTGAATGTCCTAAATTGGCCTAAGAAATGCAACTTAATGCAAAAACAAACAGGAATACAACAATATTATGGCATTTATATTCATCTGGTAACAGAAGAGTTTGTGTGCTTTCTGAAAGCCTAAAATTTGTCTATGAGAGTCAAGCTGATTACATTATCCATTTAAAAATTTGTGGTCTGCATAGTATTAAATAGACAATAGTATTCGATAGGTGGAAATGAATAACCGTACAGGATTTGTCAGTAAATACTGTCTGAATCTCAAGTATCAGAGAGGTATATGCATCTGATGAAGCGGGTCTTTACCCACGAAAGTTTATGGTCCAAAATATCTGTTAGTCTATAAGGTGCCCCAGGACTTCTGTCTGAATCTCAGTAAGCGCACACAAGTCAGCTTGAGTAGAGTCCTATTCACTTTGATTTCCGCATGTTGAACTATGATGATTTCATGTTGGAGAAATCTGTAATTGTTTAGCCAATCCTCATCATGATTCTACAGTGTATTACATTCACCCTCTCAGGAACCGTAGAAGGAATCATCCATAATGGGAAAAGCCTGTACAGTACCAACTACACTGTTTGGCAAAGAGTGGGCTTGTTGGCTTGATTTCAAAATTATACCTGCTCCTACCATTTCAAGAAGGGATCACTTATTTTCTTCCATCTGTTGTAATTCTGTATTTAAATCTCTCGTCTGTGGGCTATTGCTCTGGAGCTGGCATTCCCAGGCTACCAAGAGTTATATCTGCAGACAGGTAAAGGGAGCCTTGTCTAATAAACTGAACTGGCCTGAATGTTAGTAAACAGCAGCATACAATAGTAGGGGAAGATTTATGGACCAGGTCTATACTGTAGAATGTACTAAAGATGAAGTGTGTTAATGTGCAGCAACAGAAGGTGACGTGAACTCACCTTCAATTATTAGGCTCCTATTATATTGTACATTCAGCTTTCTAAACATCTTTTGGAATTAGGGTCTGCTAGTCCAGATGTGAGGCTCTGCTCCTGAGCACAGATGTTGGGAGACCCTTTTGAATAGGAACAGTGGACTTCCACGTGACTGTTGGACTTGTGTTCCCCCAAAGTGGTGCAGAAGGGAGTCAAGGCAAGTAGAAAGAGAGCAAAAGCTACTTCATGGTAACATCCCGTCACTGTATATTCTCTACCCCGTTAAAGCTATGGAGGTTGGCCCTTCCCTGGGAGAAGCAAACCAAAAGGAAAGGGTAAACTGACTTGAGATGAATTTTCTGGGTTTTTGCTTGGCTGCATTGTTCTTTCTGGGAAATAGACTGGTAAGGGAATGGAGCAGCCAGCGTGCATGGGGCTGACCATTTTAACAGAAAGCCAAGATCCACAGGAAAGACGGGGCTGGTACCATAGGTCCTGGCCAGTCTATATGACTGCTCAAATGCCAACAACAATTACTGATGACTAGAGGTGCCTTTGGTGTGTTGCCATTGATTTGTCCCATTACTACTTGCATGCATGTTCACACTCCAACAATTGCTTGCAAAAGACATAAAAGGGGGATTTACTGCTGTCTTCAGCAGCAGTAATTAGGAGGCTTTTTACATCTGGTATCAGTCTGAATGAAGAATATATACACAGAGAGGCTGTTTTCTGAATCCTCTCCCATTTCCTCCAGCAAAATAATCCACCTATCTTTCTGTGCAATTGGCACCCTTCTGTGCTGTATCTTCCTTGTAATTGAAAGCAATCAAAAACTTGGGGGGGATGAGTTGCCAACATAAATACCTTAGGCAACAGACACGATGCTCCTCTTGCATATCACTAAGGCTACATCTACACTAGAAGGTTTTCTCATCAAAGTAGTAATTTTGTCAACAAAACCCACAGGGCATCCACACTAAAAATGTGTTCTGTTGACACACTGTTGACAGAACTTGGCACTTTTGTTCACTAGCCTTCTGCCTCTCCCTCATGAGGCAGAACATCTTTCTCAACAGAATCTGTTGACAAAATAGCCATATCCATGCTTTAGGGGCACTCTGTTGACAGACAGACGGCTTCCGTGTCACCAGCAGCCCTGTTTGCTGTGCTTCTGGTTGGCCGTTCTGTCAAGAGAGGGCTGGGAAGCCTGGCTGCTCTCTGTCAACAGAGCAGATAACATTTTTTGATCTGCTTTTGTGTGGATGCACTGTCAATAGAAGTTTTCTCAGAAGATATCGCCTGACAATAACTTCAGACAACAGATTGCTGTAGTGTAGAGGTAGCCATAGAGTTTGAAGGTGCAGACATGCCTAAACGACTGGTTCTACTGTTTGGTGGACTTCTTTGCATTTCCTGCCAGAACTGCTGTGTGAGCTCTTTGGCCCATTCATTCACTTGCACTGCCACCATGGTGAGATAGTACAGTAGCACTGTGGCCCCGTGAAGTATCCGTTTACTACTGGGGTTAGTGTTCAACTTTTTGCAATGTGATATGCTTCAAGCTGAGTTTGTGGGGTTTCCTGAGGAGGGAATAAGGAGACCATATACTGGTAGATTTGGGGGAAGGGCTGTGCATGGTTCAGGAAGGAGGTGATAGCTGGTGTTCTGCAGCTGTGAAAAGAGAGCCAGTTTGTTTCATTCATGATTTTGTTAGATTTGTCCTTTTCTATACATCCTGCGACTGAGCACTCTGACCAGACCCTACAGTCATTGTGTGCACCTTCCTCACTTTGTAGAATAACGAGAAGTCCTGTGGCACCTTATAGACTAACAGATTTATTGAAGCATAAGCTTTTGTGGGCGAAGACCTACTTCCTCCAGGCATCTGATGAAGTGGGTCTTCGCCCACAAAAGCTTATGCTTCAATAAATCTGTTAGTCTGTAAGGTGGCACAGGACTTCTCGTTATTCTGCAAAAGTGAGGAAGGTGCACACAGTGACTGTAGCATCTGGTCAAAGACCCACTTCCTCCAGGCAGCTGATGAAGTGGGTCTTTGCCCACAAAAGCTCATGCTCCAATAAATCTGTTAGTCTATAAGGTGCCACAGGACTTGCATTGTCTTTGGGGATACAGACTAACATGTCTACCCTTCTGGTACTTCGCAGACAATGGGAGCTCTGTGAGTGCACTGTGACTGCAGGATCCAACCCTGCAATATGTAAGGGCTGAATAACGACTCTTGATGTAAGAAGGAAGGAAGTCTGAATTATTCATGATTAGGTAAGAGAAATCACCCTATCTTTAGCCTATCTCACATATACAACAAGGAAGTGCAGCTCATGCTATGGTTTTTTTCAAATCAGAAGCTCAGGCTTTTATCGGAAAAGTAGTATAGGTTGAAGCTCCCTCATCCGGCATTTTCATGACCTGACTGGTGCTGAATGAAATAATTTGTCAGACCACAGAAGGCTGATATTGTCTAGCACACTACCATCACTTCCACTGGATACTGGACTCTTAGAAGACATTTAGGGATAAATTACAGTAAAATAACAGTACAGAACAGTGAGCACCTTATGGCTGTAAACAAACTTTGTGGGATCAGGAGAAATTTGGCCACACCCTTGGTAAGTGGTTGTCTGGCTAATTAAAATCATGCTGGATTACAGATGCTGCCCATAGAGAGAGTTCTGAATTAAAGACGTTCAACCTGTAGTCTATAATAGTGTTTTCTTTATACACAGATTTATTCCCTCATGCTGCTCAAGACGTTCCCAGCCCATTATATTTTTTTTAACATTATAATGTGTTATAATGTTAACATTATATCATGGGAATATTTACAGTAACGGTTTGGAGAGGGGGACTGTATCCCCAAACATCAAAAGAAAGAAAGAGAAAAGGAATGAAGATCCCTTTTGAAATCTTGTTGAAATTCTTTTTGAAGAAAGATTATAGAAAACCTCTCTGTATTGAGAAGATATTTTGATTGTTTGTTTGCAACTCTCCTTCACCTACGATCCTTAATCATAAGGATCTTCTCAGGAAAAAAACACACATACCTGGCCTTAAGACCAAACACAGTCAGAGAAAAAGAACATTTGGGTGGCCACAGAAGTCAAAAGGGGAGTTAAAAACAAACAGCTCCACCGCTGATTCTATGACACTGACAGAGAGATGGAAAGCTAGCAGTTGTGAGAGTCCTATTTTTAAACAGTGGTTTGTTTAATTTTTTCTTTCCCTTGGGCAGAGACTAAAAAGTGTTATCCTCTTGCATCATTTTATCTGCAGGCAAGAAAAAATCATTTGTTCACACCCTCTGTAGACTGCACAGAAAACTGGCAGCAAACTGGAAAAAGAACCAAAATAGGCAATAAAAATGTTGAATGAGTTGCACTTGACATCTGAGTGACCTATGTTCATCCTGTGCTCCACAGCGAAACATGCCATTATGTCAAATGTTCTACTACCAACTGTGTGTATCTTATTCCTGTTTCTATTTTGAAGGTGACAGTTGGGGAGATTATATAGAGATCTGTTACTTCTGAAGAATCCATATGTACTTTGTGGTTGGGTTCTCTGCCTTCCTGTGATGGTCTGAGATATGGGACATTACCTTGCTACCTTCCCTCATCCTCTTAATATTCTTTCATTTGTTTTTGGGGTCCTTAATTACTTGTTTTAGTGACTGATGTGTTTATTGATGTCCTATCATAGAGAGTCTTGGCATAACTCCTAAATATGAATGATGTTAACTTGCAAAAGAATCTCAGATATACACTTTACAGCATGGGAATAGGTCAACAATAAACTGAGTTGCTCTCCTCTGAAATTCTTTACCACCATCAGGGAGAGACTGTATTGCTGTACTAAGTAACACATCAGCTTTGCCTGAGTGTGGTATTTGGACATTTTATTTAAAATACAAAAGCTTCATTTGAAATGCATTTAAATGCTTTGTGAGTTCTAACTGGTGATTTTGTTGTAGTGAGATGTTAGCCAGGGCTGAGGGTGGGGTATGTCATTCTTCGCTTGCATTCTGTCAACAGAGATCTTGGGCCAATATTTATAGCAAATTCTTATACCACAGGCATACAAAATGAAATTCTACTGCTGACTTCAGTGGGGCCAGCATTTCACACATGATATCTAGGTGGCAGGTTAATAGTCCTCCTGTCTTTCTATCAGCTCTCTGGTCGCAACTACATTATCTCTGCTGGTGTTCCTTTTGTGATACACCATGTTAGAACAGGTATCAGTTTGTTTCCAAATCTCTTCCAGAGAAGATGCCAGCAATCACTGTACCACGTCTTTACTTCCTCATTTCAAATTATTCCAACTGCTTCATCTGTTAAATCACTATGTGCAATAGATTTTTTTTCCAGAAATCAAGTATAAACCTTGCTGTAAAATCTGGCTTAATATTTATGTTTGCTAAGTGCTGTTGATTCCTTCCTTGGTTATGATTTCATGGAAGCTTTTTTTTTTTTCTCTACAGGAGGAAACAAATGAATTCCCAAGTGCCTGCTTTCCTCCTCTGCAGGCGCACATCCCTCTGGGATGCAAAGTTTATGACTAGCTAACTGGGGAATATTTGTAGTAGCCCCTTGTTAAAATATTGACAGCTCATCCTTGCTTGAATTTTGAGATATCTGCAGTTACTTAAAAAATGAAAGAAGCACACTAGGCTTCCAGAACTGAGGGCCACAAGATACTTGTGGATCAACAACTACAGACATTCTTATCCCTGCTGTATTCCTTCTGTGAGATGAAAAGTGGAATAGGTTTCACCTACTCCACTTTGCACCAGAAGATGGCAAATTTGCCAGTTCCCCCCTTTCTTTTTGTTTATCTTTCTTTATCTTGTGACACTCATTTATTACCACAATGTATGTATCTGTTTGTGTCCCTTTTTTTCCTCCCCTGTTGAGAGGAAAGCTACAAGCTGCTTGGGACAATGAAATGAAGCTTTGGCTGCTGGAAGCGTTGTGTGAACAGCCACCCTGTGCATCTGAGGTGTTCCCTGTCTGGCTGTATTAGAGGGATTTTCACAGAGCAAGGGAGGGTGGCAATCTTTTTCTGATCTGACCACTCTTCTGGCCTGCCATTCCAGAGGGCATTGACACCGTGATTCTGGATAGATTATGGAGTTTTCCATGTCCCTACTGCTCATCAGCTCTGCTTAAACTTAGGGTGACCATCCATCCTGTTTTTGGAGGGCTGGTCCCGTATTTGGGATGCCAAAAAAGTGTTTCTACTTACTTTAGAAAAGGGACTAATTGTCCCGTATTTTCCGCCAACAGCTGCACAGCAGCCCCTGGCGAGAGAACAGGAGCCCGCAAGTTAGCCTACTTTCCCCTTCCCCAGGGTTCAGGGGAGCATGGGCAGCTGCCCCATCCCTGCCACTTCCCTGGGGCTCAGGGAAGGCAGGGGAGAAGAGCCACAGCTGTCCCATCCCTGTTGCTTTTTTGGGACTCCCAGGAGCACTGAGGGCTGTAACAGCTCAGGGTGAGTGGGTGGCTGCCACCTCCCTCCAGATCCCTGGGGCTTGGAGGAACTGGGAAGAGCCATCCCTTCCCCCATATCTCCCTGCCCCATATTTGGGACAGGGAAATATTGTCACCGTCCCTAAACTAGGGTTGTGCCTCCATAGGGGCCTGTTTTTTCCCAAGTTTGGAAACAAGGTTCTAGACTGAGTTTTAAAAGGTGAGTGAATAGATCACAGATTCAGTACAGAACAGTGGGTGTCTCTACACTTGCATTCCTCTTTCGAAAGAGGTATGCAAATTAGGTGAATCGAAAATGCAAACGAGGTATAAATTCACATATTGGCAACTCATTTTGCATATTCTTATTTCAAAAGAGCTTCTTTCTAAAGAAGAAAGCCAGTGTAGATGCTGCTCTTTCGAAAGTAAAACCCATCTTTGAAAGAATCCTTCTTCCCATTAAATAAAGGGAAGAAGGATTCTTTCGAAGATGGTTTTACTTTAGAAAGAGCAGCATCTACACTGGCTTTTTTCTTTAGAAAGAAGCTCTTTTGCAATCAGAATATGCAAATAAGGTGGAAGATACGCAAATTTATACCTCATTTGCATTTTCAATTTACCTCATTTGCATACCTCTTTCGAAAGAGGAATGCAAGTGTAGACACACCCAGTATGTCTCTCTTTGGCTACGTCTACATTAGCCAAAAACTTCGAAATGGCCATGCAAATGGCGATTTTGCAGTTTACTAATGAAGCTCTAAAATACATATTCAGCGCCTGATTAGCATGCGGGTGGCCGCGGCACTTCGAAATTGACATGGCTCACCCAGATGGGGCTCCTTTTCGAAAGGACCCCGGCAACTTTGAAGTCCCCTTATTTTTATGAGCAGATAGGAATAAGGGGACTTTGAAGTAGCCAGGGTCCTTTCGAAAAGGAGCCCTGTCTGGACAAGCCGTGTCAATTTCGAAGTGCTGTGGCTGCCCACATGCTGATGAGGCACTGAATATGTATTTCAGCGCTTTATTAGTAAACTGTGAAATGGCCATTTTCATGGCCATTTCGAAGTTTTTGGCTAGTGTAGACACGGCCTTTCAGTGGTAAAGAGCAGACATTGCTACTAGGGAAATGGGACTAGCAAGAAGGAGACTTCCCCCTGCCCTGCTGCATTTCACCTGCCCAAAAATGTATTTTGTGTGCAAAGTGGCTGACTAGAAAGTTTGTGGGGATAAGAAGGAACAACTTGGTGCCATGTTGAAAGAGTGGGAGTGAAATTCTCTCTTCTGGCTGGGTTGCTGGGGCGCCAGCATGGGATGTGAAACATGAATTCAAGTTCTAGCTGCTTCATTCAGAGTGATCTGTGATGGAAGCTAGCTAATTCTAAACATCTTGCCTGCTCATGTGGTCTTAAAATCTTACCTTTTAAAAGTGTGTGTTGGGGGTGGGGTTGCACCTGGTTACTTCTTCTGAGGAAAAATGCCCCTGCTATGTTACTTAGGAAGACAAGGAGGATGAGTAGTATTTTTTAATGAACTGACTTCTGTTTGGGAGCAGCTTCTGAGTTTACAAAGTTCTCTGCTGAGTTCCTGATTTGTATAAAATCTGTATGTGGAATCTATCTTTAGGAGCTTCAGGCTACTTTGTAATCTGTTAGGAAAGTAATTGTTCTGCCATATAACAACAAAATGACCATAAAAATTGCTTAGCAATTTAAATGACCAAGGTAAGCAAGAGACATTTTGGAGCTCCCAATCCCCTGAAATTTTGAAAAGTAAGACATCCTAGTGTAAATACAGAATGACATTAAGGTAACTAAAGCCATTGTAAATATTTTTGCAAGTCTTCTTGCACATTTTAGTTGTGATTCACAACCTTATTTCTCCTGCCATGGGAAAGATTTTCATTTCTACAACTTGTTAAAGAAATAATTTTAGAAGTATCCTATAGGGGGCACTCACGTACCACAAACAGATTCAACTATTTCCAGACGAGTCAGATTATGTTTAGATGGAATAGGACAGACCCTGGGGCACATATTCACATTACCTTTTATAGGGAGAACAAAAGTGAGTAAAATATAAACTAAAATGCACTTTGTCGTAGCCCTACTATTCCCCAATGAAAGACAAAGCCGTATTAAAAAGTGCATTTAAATGACATTCAGAACCTGATTATGCTAGAAGCATAAAAGCATGATCATGTAGACAGCTGAGCTTGTCTGCATTTTAAATTCTAACCAAGATATCTGATATATTTGTTTCAGTGGTGAGTACAATTATTATTCTCCTGCAGAGTATTCGGACTGTTTTGAATACTAAAAGGCAGGCATATGCCTTGCTCTTCTGTTTCTGTGAAATGACTATCTATTCAAATTTCCTTTTAAAGAAACTTGCCAGTAAAGAACAGTTTGCCTGCTATGGATCTGAGACAGGTTGCCACAACTGTAATTTGGACTGAGATCATATAGTCTTATCTTATGGTAAAAACCTTGTATTTAAATGTATCTTTATGTGATCCGTTTTATGGTTAACAAGATTTAGCCCCAAACCAAATTGAAAATCCTGCTATGACACCTGGCAGTCTTCACATGGTGCCTTATTTTGAAGCCGGGAGAAAAACATTCCCTTAAAGTTTACAATGCTGTGCTACAAATTTGTAATTTTATGTTCTGTATCAAGGTAACATAAAAGTGAATGTAACAGTTTCCCACAGGATAAGTTTCTAAATAGCATTAAACAAATTAAATATTGCTAATGTACTCTCGATGCAAAAGGAAGTTTGAATGCTAAACTATAAAGCCTTGCACATGTAGAGTGCTCAGTCTTCTGGCTCATTATTACCATATTACTGTGAGCTGAAGCTCCCAATTCATTGCACGCCACCCTCCCTGGGATACAACCTGTTGTATGCAGTGCAGTTTGTTTAAAGTATATGCATGAACAAAGGAGTTAAGTGAGCTAGTTCAGGAAGTGAAGTACATATACTTGATATTTGTCATGCATGAGAGACTGTAGTGGTCTCTATGGCCATTTCTACACAGGTCACTTTCTTTGAAAATGGCATGGTAATACACGGCCCAAAATATGCTAATGAGGCATGGATGCAAATTCCCCACGCCTCATTAGCATGCAGTCATGTCATTTCCCGAAAATTTTTGGGAAGAAGGGGCCTCTTTCTTCCGGAAGACCCTCCGGGAGCCGCGCTTCTAAACGGCGTTTTGAAGCCCAGAAGAATGGTCTTCTGGACTCCAAATGACATGACCGTATGCTAATGAGGCACGGGGAATTTGCATCCATGCCTCATTAGCATATTTCGGGCCGTGCATTACCAAGCCACTTTCTTCGAAAGTGGCCTGTGTAGAAACGAGCTAAGGGCGGTGAGCTAAGCAATACAGCAGTATGTTTAGGGGGTGAGGGAGGGTTACCTTTGGGAGAAAAAGCACACTACGTTAAGAAAGCTGAAACTTTGAAAGATTACATTAAAATTTTAGATTATTTGTAAAATGTATTTTTGTAAATTCTCTATATAATGCTTATAATCTGATCATTAATGATAATCATGACTGTTGTAAAAAGAAGGAAACACAAGTTTCAGAGCTGGCCCAAATATGTGTGAACTTCTTTCAAAAATTACCTTTTGTACTGTTGTTTGAAAGCACATTTTTACTGAACTCAACTTTAGTCCCAGTTCAAGAGATGTTTTTAAAATATTTGCTTTATTCTATCTACTCAAGCAGACTTGTGTAAGCTACTAGCAGATTCAACAAGTATATAGAAATGCTGCATGTGGAAACATACTCAAATATCTATTGCTAAATTTAATTTCTAATTTTTAAGTCTATTATTGACAATATATGACATGGCTCCAAGACATGAGTGTGTTAATGGTCAATGAAATATCTTCCTTTTCCCTGTGGTTAGAGAGAGTGTGGCTGTTAGGAATATTTGGAAAGTATTCCCATGGATTTTGGAGTGAGTGTGACAACAGCCTTAAAATCTTCTGGATGGTGAATAATGGAGTAGCTCTATGAGCTTTGTAGGTACTGCACATAGGCCACGTCTACACTATGTTGAAAAGTTGATTTAAGATGTGCAATTCCAGCTATGACAATTGCATAGCTGGAATCTACTTTTTTTATCCTCCTCTAGCTGTCCACACTATGCACATTAAATCAAACCCCAGAAGATACAGCCTGAATAATTTGGTCTTCTGGTAAGCATAGGCATAACCATGGAAGTGACACAGCATAGAAGGGAGTTAGAAGAGGACTTTATATTCTGTAAGACTATGTCTACTCTAGCCCCAGAACTTCAAAAGGGGTATGATAATTGAAAGACGCTAATGAGGTGTTTCCATGAATATGCAGTGCCTCATTAGCATAATGGTGGCCACGGCACTTCGAAAGTGCTGCTTTCGATCGTGCAGCTCGTCCTCACAGGGTCTTTTTCGATAGCACCCCACACACATCAAAATCCCCTAATTCCTATTTGGTTATAGGAATAAGGGGATTTCAAAATGAAAATGTAGTCCTTCCTGCATGCAGTTAATATAGTGAAGAATTTATTTTGTCTTGACATTTAAGAGGATTTTTTATAGAAACATTTTCCAAAGCAACAAAAATTTCAATATCAAGAGCTTCTATTGTTTCTGTTTTCATTTGCAAATCTATAACGGGCTAACTGTATTGTACCAGATTCTCAACTGTTTAGGGTAGCTATATGTTCTTCAGTGAAACAAGGCTATTTGAGAATATGGCCCAATATTATGTGGATTGTTTAAAGACAAGGATCCACCCAAAGTGATGTCTTGGTGAAAAGCTCTTGAAATATAATAAGAAAATCCTAAATTCCAATATTCACCAAGCTAACATCTTCACATACTCTTATGCATTCATTACATCTTCCAGCTTTTGAAGCAAATTGATGTAATTGTTTCCATTGTCCCATATATGTTTTTGAATACCTTACAGTTTGTGTATTAAAGCAATGGCAAACTGTCTTGAATGCCAGACAAGGATTTCCATCCATGCTACTTGGTATGCAGATATACACGTTACAGTTCAGTCATGAAAAACTTTTTCAGCAGCTGTTGAAGATGCACATTTAGGAAGAGACAAAAAAAGTGATGTTTTAGGAACTGGAAGAAAAGCTTTCTCCAAAGGAGGGGTTGCTTGTCATAGTGTAAACCATTGAATTCAGATAAATAATCTTTTATAATTTTTGTCTCTCTTTCTCCTTCTGTGTCAGCTGCTGCCTGGCAACTTTTCTACATCTGAGAGGACAGGGCAGGGCACCCGGCTGCCTCCAGAACTGCTGCCAATATCATTCCCTAGCAACCTGGTTTTTCAGGCCAACTCTTCCCTCTGAGAAGCTGCATACATCACCTTTGTGACACAGTCCAGGAACGTGGGTATGTACAACCACAAGTTTTCTTGTTAACTTCTGACCTGAGGTGGGCATTAGGCAAATCATTATTTCAAGTAATAGGCCACCTATTCAAATACTGTAGCAAGCATCACACCCTGCTCCCCCCCAAGAAAAACCTTTAAACACCTGATTTTTTTCACTACTATAATTGAGATATTTCTATAACCGCTAATGTTAGAATTACCTCTTGATGATTAATATTCTTGTTTTATACTAGCAAGTAAAAATGACTGGTTCTACTTTGTTTAATTTATCACAATAAGAGATTCCATCATATTCTATAGCTTGATGAATTAATTTATTTAACTTGTCACTATTAATAAGCCCAATTAATATGAAGAAGGTATAATGCACTGAAGGAACAAACAGATTTTGAATAGCATTTCTAACTTTGATTCTCTGATCACCATTAATTCATTCTAATTCCCCATTTAATTATAATATTATTGTGAAAGAATGTTTTCTAGATATCCACAAAGTCTTTCCCCAAACCTTTTTAGCTGAACAATCACTGGCATTTCTTATTTGTGTCACTCACATGGAAAAGAATGAACCCTTCAAAAGTAGAACTCACTTTTCTGACAATTGAACTATTTCTACGACAGCTACTATATCCTTTGATGGTGACAGAGAACCCTGCAGAAGTCCACATGGTACATGTGTAAAGGGTGGACTTTAAAAATAATATCAGTGATGGTGGAGCGAAGAAGTTTAACAGGTGTATCTTTTTTATGAAAATTTCTCTGAGATCACAAGAGTAAATTAAAACCATATCAATAAGTGATCATTGAAATTACTTTGTCTTTCGAAGTGCATGCACACACCAATTTGCTACTTGAACTTTGTGTTACTTTTCAGGCACACTTTGTTACTCATTCCTTCCGACATTTTCTGGTTTATTCTGTAATGTATATTACACTATTTATACCAAAGGAATCCATGCATAGGAGCTTGTAGGTGCTGATTTGTTGAAGGTGGAAAGATCGTATTAAAGTTAACGTTATTCATATATATTTGCACTTCTGCTCTATATTGTTAGAGTAGCTTAATTCCATCACATAGATGTGACAGCATAGTGAATAATGTTTAATGGAAATGAAATTGTGGGGGAAAATGATTTATTAAAGGTCAACTTTTATTTGTTCAATGGCCTATATTTTAAAACCAGGCTTCCGTGATAATTACCATCTCTTTATAGCGCAATTTTAAACCAAGATTCGCTTTTGCATGGCTATTTGACAAATGATTACTTATAGGTAATTGCATTTTTATTTATAATTCTGAGTGCACACATTTTTATTTATTATTCTGGGCATATTGACACCTTATTTCCTGGAAATACAGAATACATTGACTTTTATTTCAAAAAAGTGAAATGATTTTCAATTTTAATAAGTTTAGATGCATATGTGATTTGCAGGATTGAGAGTAAGATCAATTAATTCCTCAAAGACTCTCATAAATGTTAATGTTTAAAATGGGTAGTAAATTGTGCTTTATCATTAGAGCAAATTATTCAAGTACAGTACTGAAAAGCTTTGCTACATAAATATGGAGTAAAGCGAAAAAGGAACAAATTAGTAATAAAGGGTTAGATAATTGGACATATGTTTTTATAGAATACGATTTTTTGTAAGAATGATTAACCTGTAAAGGCACATTATGCCAATTAACAGATAATGTCTGAAGAAAAATTGACTGCTTTTAATATTATGCACCTTGAGACTCGCACATAGGATGCATTTTATAAATCTGAAAAATAAAATGGACTGCTCATAGATATTGAATCAAAATATTCAATTATTATGCTAAAGTTGTGAGGGGAAGATAATTCAGTTAAAATATATGAAAAGACTATATAAAATCAAAAGTAAGAATTACAGCTTTGCCAACAGTGCACTGAGGAAAAAGTCCTGTCTTCTGTAGCATACTTCTGGTTCTTTGTGATGTACGGCCCAGTTTTGTGGCCTTTCTCTGTGGAGAAAGCCATTGCCTCCAGTGGAAATTCCCGTGCCTGGCCTGAGGCATCTTCCATTCATACCTTTTATGAAATAAAAAGAAAAATATTCAGATTTGAGACATCTTAAAAATGTAAGAAGACAGAGTTACTGAAGTACTGTTTGGAAGAATCATGCAGGTTGAGTATTGTAGTTCACAAAAAATGACACCCTTGAACTAGTGGAATGGTCTTTCAATATGTAAGTTCCCATTTTGTCCGTGAAGTGAGGGAAGAGGTCATTTCCTAAGACCATAGACATTCAAGGTGGAAAGGATCTATTTCATCTTCTTGTCTAATTCACCCACAAGTTGTCAGTATGGGATTCTTCCCAACTCTAGGTCAAGTCCCGCATTCCACAAAACAGGTGTAAATTATAAGTGACATTTGTAGAATTACTCAGGAGTTACACACAAACATGTAATTTGACCCAATAGAATATTCTTCAGTCCTGGTATTAAATTTCTCAAAATGGTAGGGTCTTAGTATTCTCTGGTTGAATTTTGGACCTGGTCCTAGTGTCACAAATCAGTGGGAACAGAAGTGGGTTCTTAATTTTATAAATAGCTACGTCAAGACATTCCTAACCTATCCACATCATTTTAGTATATATGTTTAAAATACTCCATAATCCTCCAAAATTGTGGTTTTTTCTTTCTTTTTTGCTTTGATGGCATCCTCCTCCTCTACCACCACCACTGTCCTCTCAAATCTTCTGAGTATTCAGTTTCATATAAAATGCATTTTAGACAGTGTCAGGTAACAGAAACACAGTTACAATGACTAAGGCTTTGCCCTTGAAATATCAAGGTCTTAGCTGACAACTTTAGCTTCTTGCTACATTGTGATAAAACAAATCTCTAAAAGTCTGTATTATTGACTTAGCACCTGCTGTTTGTTAAACATGTTTTAAGTTTTATAATAAAAAAAAATAACCAAAATGCATTTCAGCTTCTGATAGGCTGAACTTTTTTCCAAATAAAAGTGACTACCCAACACAGGAAAAAAAGAAATCTTTTATTTAAAATGTGAAAATGTGACTCAGATACACTAGGTCAGCTCTTTAAAGAGGCGCCAGGAGCTAACCAAAGTATACAAATAGATCTTTGGATGTCAACTTATTTACCACACATAATAGTTTTTTAAGGCACCTTCCTGTCTTTGGCTAATAAGCGATGCCTTTGGGGGGTTGCTGAGTCATTTAGTGTGATAAACAAGCCCTCCTGAGGTTTGTATTGGCATATCTTAAAAAAAAAACAACCCTCACTCTTTATTTCATTTTTTGCCATTTCTGTAGCTGAGGCGACCATTTTCCTTTCGAGTAGGACTCCCGTTACTTTGCTCCCTGTTCAGCCTGTTCAAGGAGACTGCTTCTGGTAGATACACAACTACAGTGTGCTACTTCTAGAAGAGAGGCTGTGAATGAGCTGAGCCTGGCTTGCCGTTGGGGTGAGGGGAGACAGGCTGAGTTGTTGGCTACAATGCAGCAGCCTCCCTTTTCTCACCGTCCACATCCCAACCGACTATTGAGAGTGACTCCCCTTTCAGGGAGACAGGAATAAGCGCGATTTGTAGTGGTCTCCAGTTGCGGGGGGGCGGGGGGGAGATTTTCCTGTTGTGTTAAACGCCTCTTCCTCAGTCACAGAGGTGATTTATGCGGACACCAAAGCGGTGTATGGCAGAGCCTGTGATTAATCAGTGCATTCCCGTCCTCTGGCATCTCTCACGGCCCCTCTTGCGTGATGTAAGATCAGACGTACTCCGCGTTGAAAAGTCAAGACACACGAGCGGCTCGCACACACATGCACCTCGCGAGCCTGCTGAACGCAGGGAGAAGGCGGCCGGGCGGGCTGGGCTCATTTCGCAGACGAATTCCCAGTGACATTTGTAAATTACGCAGCTCGCTTGCAGGCTGAGTGTGCAGCTAAGCCACCCCGGCAGCGGAGGACGCTTCAGCAATGTCTGAGTTTCTTTTCGCCTTAGTAGCGCTCTCCGGATTATTTCCTGTTGCTAAGGGGCTGGCAGCGGGAGCCGATCGAGGTAAGGTGAACACTTTCTTCTCCTCTCTCGGCTGAGCTGGGGAAGTGTCTCAAACTTCCTCCCGCGGCTCGGCTGCATGGGACATTTGTCTCTGCCGTGGCTTCTCGGGCTGCTGGTACACGAGCGAAAATAGGATCAGGTGGAGGCGGTTGCAGCAGGAAAAGTCGCTTCCTGCGGGCACGGCGGGCTGCGAGTCGCAGACTCTGCAGCTGTTCGCATCAGATTTCACGGGAGGCGATGCTTATTGCAACGCATTGCAAACCTCGGCTGTCTGTGCTGGTGAGCGGCCACACGGCTGCGGAGCTGCCTGTCGGCTCTCAACTTGCATTTCCGTAACTTCCTTACCTGCTGCAAAGCAGCAGCTCGCAGGCTGCGAGTCTCCAGGGGCTGCTTTCCTCTCTCCAGACTCAGCCTCTAGGGAAGGGAGCGACTCTGCTCCTAGCGTCTGAGCAAAGGCTGGTTTAAGCGAGGGCTCTGCGCAGGGACAGTAGGTCAGAATCTTCTCTCCCTGTTGTATGTAGAAGGTGTGCAACCCAGGCATGGGTCGTACCTTGAGAGATCATCGGTGATGTACTTTCAAGCTCAACTTCTTTTTTATCTCCTCCTCAGTAGGGGATTGCATTAATTGGCTAACTAAAACATTCAGACGCAGGGAAAAACCAAGAGCAGGTGAACTTTCTGGCAAGAGCCTCGGGTTTCTCTTGTAGAGGCTCTTTGAAGTTTTGTGAGACCTCCCGGGCAAACACAGAGCCAAAAGCATACAGATCAGTAATTCAAACCGATCGATGTTCACAGGGCCGTGATTAAAAGTATCAAAGTGCACTATGAAATCTTGATTAAGATCATCTCATTTTGATTGACAATGCTCAGGTTTACTGTAGAAACCGCTGAATAACGGTATAAGCACTATCAGATAGGAGGGGATGGGGAGAGAATGTAGCACTGAATGATCTAATGACTCTGTGTGTATTTTCTGAAGGCAGTTATGTATTAGCTTTAAATTATTGGTCCATTGTGTTAAAAAACCCAAACAAACCAACAACTAGGCATGAATTGTGATGGTTCCATCCTGCGTGGTGTTAGAAACTATGATATTACTTTATATGTTTTAATGGATAATGTCTAAATAATGTATAGACACAAGCTGTATGTTAATACTAGTTGAAGCGTTCCTGTGAGTTGTTTTATAAGGCTAGTCAGTGGTGTATTTTTGCAAGTGCTGTTTGGCTCTGTCTTTCAAAGGAGCATCTATAAAAATCTCCAAAGGTCCTTTTATTCAATTCCACTACTTTACCATCCATTTGATCTCTGAACTTTATTTAAATAGTGTGAAGTTCATGAGGGGCTAAATAAAATGGCACAGTCAAGCAATAAAGAACACAGAACCTTTCAGCCAAAGTACTAACATTAAGAAGTTGAAAGAGCAACTGTTCTCCTGTCTTAGGAAGTCTTTGATCAAAGGCAACAGAATCCCTTGGGCTGGAATTAAGTTTAGCTCTTCCTTATACTTACAATATTTGATGCTATTAAGAGACTGACTTTGCGATATGATGCTTGAATTAAATATTTTAAAAGTAGGATTTAGGTTGTCTGTAGTTATTAAGCACAACAGCATTATGTTGATTTGACTCCAAATTGCTTCATAGATGAAGAATTAATAAAGAGTGAAAGCCATTAGGTCACATTGCTGTCTAGATCCTTCGCCTCTCAACATCATAACTAAAGAAATGAGGGAGCATTAAATGTTGTCATCTTCAATTTCCTAGGAATGAATTAGATTTTATTATAAATGTAACTATATGAGGCATTGAACTTGAATTATGAATCTTGGCATGTTGTACATCATACACTGGCTACTGAATTGTTTACTGACTACTTAAAACTCATCTGAACAAGTACAAATGGCTCTTAGAGAGTCTACTTCAGAAACATGTTTCTGTTTTAATTGAACTACCAACACTATTGAGTCAATGGGAATTGACTGGCGATTAAAAAATGAAATGGATGGCTCACACCACAAGCTGGCTAACACAAAAGGTATTACTGTGACATCTTAAACTTGTCTATTAAAACCTGATATCCTAAGATACCAAGCTGTGGTGCAGGAAACATGTTGGCATGTAGTATAGTGGCACCTGAATAGCCTAACGATTCTAGGAGACTCAGCTAGGTTTACGAATGGTAGAAATGGCTTTTTATGATGCAGCATTGTATATGAAGAATTCTGATCACACTAATGTCTGCTTGTTGGAAGAACTTCAAGAACTTTCCAAGATTTGCACAAACTGGTCTGATTACATTTCAACCGCAGTAGCCTGAATACATCAGTGATCTTGTGAATAAAAACTTAGCTATGAATCTTTTTGTGAAACTACTGCAATCTAACCTAGCAAACCTAGAAACTACTGCAATCTAACCTGCTAACTTGACTCATGAACAGAAGATTCTGGTTTTACTTTTTGCTTTACAGTTGTTTTTGGTACATTAAGTGCATTCATTTAGTGTACACTAATATAGACTGTTGGCTTAAGTTAGTCAATCCAGTTTTAAAAAGGGAATATCCTTCTAAGCGATGTCAGCCCAAAAGAGTGGGATACATCAGATTCACTTAGAGTCAAATAACTCATTGTATCAACACAACCTCTTATCAAAGCACAGTCTGGTACAAATTAAAATTTAAAAGACATGGTGTTTAAGAGTGTCATATGTTCTCAACAGAAATGATTCAGAGTATACCACATCTGGAAATATTTTATTTTCATGTCAGGTAATGTTTGGACCATATTTTTTTTTAAGGCATGTGTAGTAGCTAGAGGCACTGAGATCTCATACTAGGGTGAGGGAAGTCTCTGCTCTGCAGCTTTGGCTGAGAGGCAGCTGGCTTTTAGTTCATGAGTAGAGCATAGGGCTTTAGCCGCTATGATTGCAGGTTCAATCCCTGGAGCCGGCAGCCCTGCTTTGTCAGTGTTACACATGGACTATGCAGGGATTGTTATTTTTTTAAATGAAATGTTTAAAGCTTGTCAAAATCATGGCAGCAATCTGTCCAAGCTCCCAGATTTGGAAAACTCTAATCACAGTATTGACCCAAAGGGAATTAGGAAAAAAATCATGGATTAAATCTGTTCTGCCACCAAAGCAAGGTATATTGAAAAGTAAATGGTTAGAGATGAGAGAGAAGTTGAGGGGGAAAAAAAGGAAGAAAAGTGGCAACAATAAAAAGGAATAGAAAAGTAGACAGGGAAAAAAAACAAGCTGTATGGTAGAAAGATTCACTTATTCTTTTAGAAATTCAGTAGCTTTGGCTTGGTTTTCAAGTAGTATTTTGAAGAAAGTTCACGGAACCAGTCACTCTTAAGGTTCTCCTACCTATAAATATAAATCTCTTACAGTAATGCTGGAGGAATCCCTGGTGACACTGGGCACAGTGCACCTAATCTATTAGAGATGTAGTTAGAAAAGTTGCAGAAGAAGGGGATTATTCCAGTAATTGAGTTGGGTGTCAGCGTTCTCAGAGGGTGCTGCAATTTCAGAAGGCAGTCCTTAAGAGATTCCATTCCTGAAATTCTTGAAGGACAGTGAAGGGGACATGTCATCACTTTCTCTTCACACACATTTACTGTCCTCTTAATGTCTCCCATAACCCAACTGCAGGATTCTCACCTAGTCCTGTGTGATCATCTTGTTTGTTGTTCTGCTCCCAGTGGGACCTAAAAGAATTTTTAGTGAATCACAAAGATGTCATAATGAAAAGATATCCATTTACTTAAAACTCATGAATTACTACATCACTAAATCCACTGCACACATTTACTTTCATCTACCCCAGTTTTAAAAAGCATGTATTCCCTTGTGGGTTTTTAAAGCTCTTAGGCATCAAAGGAGAGGAGGAGATACTCAGACATGGCAGGTTATGATGGAAAATGCACCTTTTTGGATGCTGAAATATATGCAAAAATCTCTAAATATGAGGAATTTACTGTCCTCCCCCATACCCTGCAAGGAAAAAGAAATCTTGACTACATTTAAAATTTGGCAATGGATTACATGTACATTAACTTGCAATGGCCAGATACAAGAGTTAGATGATTCTATCTTAATCTAAGATTACCTGACCCTTACAGTTGAAACCCAAAACCAACATAAAACTAGTGACTTCTTAAATGGTTGGTTGGTTGGTTGTTTATTTTCACTTTGTGAATCTCTTTTCTGTTCTGCCTTTAAATGGTTAAAGTGTGTGTGTGTGTGTGTGTGTGTGTGTGTGTGTAAGCTTGACTTCAATCTTATTATTAATACTTTGGTGTTTTTTAAGTAGACGAGCCCTCCCTCTCCCCACCCCCCGCCAAAAACAAAAACAAAGCAGTTTTTACTCTGCTCTGCCAAATGGAGCTGCTCCTTGTCAATCCGCTGTAAAAGTATTCTCAGTATTCTTAAGACAGACAAATTCAGATAAAGCTGTTTCAGTGCTTTAATAGGGCAGTGCCTGTTCTCCAACTTAAAACTCGGTATCTCTGTTAATAAATAGCGAGAGCAATATGGTACCCACACAGACAATGGTTACAAGGGCATGGTGACATCTCCCAAGTTTTTACTGTGAAAAACAGTTTTACAGAAAGCTCAGTGTGCTCCTAAGAAATTAATTTATTGTTGGTGAAACAGCTCTATAGACCAGAGAAAAGATAAGGGCACTTAGGATAACGGGCTTTTTTTTTTAATGACTTAATGATGCATTTGTAAGTGAAAATGAATACTTTCTTTCACTAGTGCAATTGGCACTAGGTAAAATGCATGTGTGCTCCCAGATGAGGATGCAGTTACATGTACAAAATACTGCCGTTTTCAGAAGAATCAGGGACGTTTCTATGCAGTCTTGTTCATAGGCTAATTAACATGCATGTCATCTCCTAGCCATGTCCTCATTTGTGCTAAGCAAATAGGTTTTAATAGATCTTTTTTTCCCTTCATTAAAACAATGTCAAAAAAGACATTATAAAAGGCAAAAGTCTTATCAAAATTTTACTTTTCTCCAAACTCTTTTTAATTACTCAGAGACTTAAAGCTATTCCTGCTTCAGATTAAGGTATCCATCCTACTAAAATTTACTTAGATATTTCACTTTACACATGTGAGTAGTTCCAACCTCTTCAGTTGGCCCACTCCTGTGAGTAAAGTGTGCAGGTATTTACAGAACAGGGGTAAAAATGCATCCACTTAATTGTTTTCAATGTACATTTAAAACAAGTAGGATTTTGGCATTTCCATGCAGCACCTACATATTTATTTGGACTGTGATTTAATTTTAAATTTGGACACCTAAATATTAAAGTTGTAATATGTGCAAGTATTAGTAGTTTAGGCAGTAAGAAGCTGCATTTGTTACTTATTCATGCATCTGGTGAAGCGGGTCTTTGCCAATGAAAGCTTATGCTCCAAAATATCTGTTAGTCTATAAGGTGCCACAGGACGTATTTTTGTTTTTGAAGATCCAGACTAACTATGTTACCCCTTTGATACTTGTACATACACTGTTCTTTCTTTTTTCACTTAAGTTATGTGATTTCAGAAATTCTGTATTACCGCTCTTTCCTAAATGAAATTAAAAATAAAGTTTTTGGAATCAAACCTTTCCGTGTTTAGTTTTACAGTGAAAAATCCAGTTCCATGTTTGACTGTATACACCCTTGCCTACCGAGTAATATGTGCTTTCAGTCAATGTAACTGAATTATGTTTCTTTGCTCTTAAGCGCCATCTATTGAAAACGATTAAAGTATGTGTACATGCAACTGTATTCCAGTTAAGGATTGCTTGTCAGTAAAACAGAAGAAAGCTGCCAAAAAGTACTAAGCAACCTATTTCTCAGATGCAAAACATTGTTTTTCATATATTTAGAAAAGTGAACTGAGGTCTAATTCTGATTGTTTTAAACCAGTTCCATACCTATATAATTCCATTGACTTCAGTGGATGCACTCTTGGTTTGTGCTAGGGAAGGATCCTAACCCTCTATTGGGATTGGCTAGCAATAATCACTATAAGTGGATGCAGCTAGCAATGATCACTATAAGTGGATGCAGCCATCAGTGCTGCTAGATTTTGATTCAGGATTGTGCACCAGTGAATGCAATTCCAATTAAAGTCAATGAGAGTCTTTTAAATTTAATGAGAATTACGCAGAGCACTTAGTGATGCAAACAAAATTATAATAAGCCATAAAATTTGCAGCCAGTGATCTGTTGTTCTTCACTATAAAATCATTATAGAATCTCTGTGTGTGTTTAAGATTGAAAGATACTCATAGCAGAAGTTTGTCTTCCACTCGTAAAACACCCATTATGCTTTTAAATTGTATAATATATAGAATATAATTATCTATATGCAAATAGAAAGAGGAGTTCCAATTTCATTTATTTTGTTTATGACCTTTGTTGTGCTGAAGTGGTTGTTGATTGATCACCTGAGCTTCACAGAAGAATGCATCTCTCCAATAGAGGGATTTAAACAACAACCAATGTTTGCTTTTGATGTCATTAAACAATCCAATTAAAAGAGAGTTGCTTCTTTTGAACTATTGAATAATGGTAGTCTTTGAGTAGGTGCTTCAAGCTGTCATTGTTATTTCGTTAAACTAAAATATAACTCTTCATGGAAGGAAGCAATAGTGCTACAACAAAAATAGGAATGAATCAGAAGGAAGGAATATTGCTACAACAAAAAGTCCAGCTACTGAATATAATACCTCATAATGTGTTCTTATATCAGCTGGATGTCCCTAAGTAACTTCTTATACATTGCTTTATCTTGAATGACTAGACTTTTTAGCAGAATGACACAGAGTTGAAATACAGTACAAATACTTTAGAAATAAAAGTGTACATATTTCTTCTGGTAAGATCAAGGTACAGAAGATTGTCTTGTTTTTTATTGTTATCAATAGGATAGCCCTTCCTAACTTTTGTATATGAGACTGAATTGAATGACTTACCCTGTAAGTATAACAGGACAGGTGCTATTGAAATAAAGCCTAACTTTAGAACTAAAATATGTATAATTCATTGAGGATTCCACCACCACTGAGTTTTTATGTGATGGCAATTCATAAGCTATTCACTCCTTCTTCTTGAAATGAACAAAGCCTACAGAATAAGAAGCTGAAACTTTGTTCCTTCAGATATTCTTGTGGGATACATAGGGGTCTGTGCGTGTGTGTATATGTATTCATGCATGTATATACAATTTTGCAGTGGTGTGAGGAAATGGGAATATGCAACAGTGAAATGTGGATTTTACCCTCTGCAAAGACAATGTTTTGCTCCTGAGGCTTTCTTTAGAAAAGGAGAGTATACTGTTGATTGGAAAAAATACACAAGAACAGACTGGCAGTAAAACAAAGGGCACTTGTATGTGCAGTATACTTAAAGGCTAAGGCTACACTAGAAGCATCTGTCCATAGATGCTTCTATTGAAAGAGATTTTCCAACAAAATGTCTGTTGACAGATTGTGCCCACACACTAAAGTCGATCAAAAGAGCAATCGGCTCTGTTAGAGCGGTCAGTCTGCTGGCTGCTCTCTCGACAAAACAGTCAACTGGACCAACTGTCTAAGTAGCAGTGTGGCAAAAAAGGACCTGGGGATTATAGTGGATGAGAGGCTGGATATGAGTAAACAGTGTGCCCTTGTAGCCAAAAAAGCTAATTGCATATTGGGGTTCATTAGGAGAAGCATTTCCAGCAGATCTAGAGAAGTTATTTCCCTCTTCTCAGCACTGGTAAGGCCACATCTGGAGCATTGCATCCAGTTCTGCCCCCCGCCCCCCAAGTACAGAAAGGATGTGGATGCATTGGAGCAGGTTCAGCAAACGGCAGCAAAAATGGTTAAGGGGCTGAAGCACATGGCCTATGAGGAGATGCGGAGAGATTTGGGCTTATTTAGCTTACAGAAGAGAAGACTGAGGGGCGATTGATAGTAGCCTTCAACTTCCTGAAGGGGGGCTCTAAAGAGGATGGAGAGAGACTGTTCTCAGTGGTGACAGATGGCAGAACAAGGAGCAATGGTCTGAAGTAACAGAGGGAGAGGTGTAGGTTGGATATTAGGAAAAACTCTTTCACCAGGAGGGCGATGAAGTACTGGAATGCATTACAGAGGCAGGTGGTGGAATCTCCATCCCTAGAGGTTTTTAAGTCCTGGCTTGACGTAGTCATGGCTGGGATGATTTAGTTGGGGTTGATCCTGTTTTAGGCAGTGGGCTAGACTCAATGACCTTCTGAGGTCCTTTCCAGCCCTAGAAGTGTGTGATTCTACGATAAGCACAGCAGACAGGACTGCATAGTGTCCTGGAAGCCCTGGCTGTCCATCAACAGAAAGCTCTCCAGAACATCCACACAACTCTTTTATTGACTGAATCTGTTGACAAAGGTATTCATTTTCATTTGGGGGAGGCAGAACTGCTGAGTTTTGTTGGCAAACTGATAAAACGCATTTTGTGTGTGAATGTGCAGTGAGTTTTTCGACAAAACTCACTCATGTAGCCATGGCCCAAGTGAAAAATGTGAATTTATCATTTCCCAAAGTAGGATATTTAAACACCTCTCATTAAAGACAACAGGGATGTAACAGAGACATTGGTCCCCCTCGGAATGTCATACACATTTTGGGGGCACTTTTGTCCACATCTTTACTTAGCCATTATACATGGTTGCGCATGCTGTTTTTACGTAGTAATTTTAAAGTTTGGGAAGTACCAAACTATTAATACTGTCATCCTTTCTTAAGAGTACTTTCTTCTGAAGGAAAGTCATCAGACTCCAAGTTGCAAAAGTACTTACCATTAAGTTTTACAGCATTATGTGTTTTATCATGAACCGTTCCAAAACACTTTACAGAATGTAGGCTGATTTTCAAAGACTAAATTGTATGTACATACAAATACTGCTGTTTGCCGGTAAAAAGAGTGATTATGTGAGCACGTGGCTAGACAGACACACAACTGGGTGTGCAAATGCCCAGGTTATGATGAGTGTTGGTATTTGTGTAAAAATAAATGTGTGTGGTTTAAATATTTAAATGGTAGATATAAAAGTACTACTTCATCCACCATAGAAACTCTGGAATAGGGTGACTGTGCTTAGCAATGTTACCTAATGTTTGGGTCTAATCCTGCTCTGTTGAAGTCAGTGGGTGTTTTGTGCTTTATCTGGATGAGTCGCAAACTCAGCAGATGCAGTCTGGTAGACATTTGATCTCAATGAACTGGAGTCCCATTAGTCCCATATAGTATCAATTTGCAGCATAGGCTACCTTGAAGTACCTTTCAGCTGTGAACACCTCCAGGTTCTATCACTATAGCTACATGCACTGACAAAGATTGAGCTTGCCTGAAAACAATCTTAATGGTAATGATGTGCGTCAGGTAGAAGGTAGTTACTTTGACCTGCTAGGAAAAAATGAGCTGGTAGGGTCAGAAGTGAGATCAAATAAGCTACACTAGCTAGTCTATTGAGAAATATGTGTGCAGAGAGGAAGACTTATTATTTCAGAGCTACCTTTTTAATAAAAAGTTGGGAATTGCATGGGCATAGTTACATTTAAACTTAAAGATGGAATGGTAATTGTGGGTACACAGATAAAAATTATTTTGTGGAGGGCAGTGGAATCCAACTCATGGGTAGTTTCTCTTATGGCCTGTGTTCTAAACCAAAGGGTTCTCTCCTGCATTCAAATCACAGTAAGGGCAGTAAAAGTGTGATGTTTCCAGTGCTCACGTTCCTGCCATTTTAACAGCTTTACAAGGTAATTTTAAAATCATGAAACTTTACAGTGTACAAGAGATACAGAGCTAGTCAAAACCACAAAAAAATCAAAACCAACCCACCATTCCATGCTTAACACTTTTCAGATCAGTATGTGCTTGTGCTCTTATTAAAAAAATGAAAGAGCTATTTGACAGACCCAAGGTTTCTGAAGTACCTGACCAGTCCATGTATGCCATTTATGTGAGAGTATATGAGCGTGGTGTTTGATTTAGTGTGTGTATGTATGTATGTATAATATATAAAGATACCAAAAAGTATAGCAAACCTACTTGCACTTTTTGAATAGATATAATCTCATGTCTTGACCCAAATTGTCTATTATACACTTCTTCAAACTGGAGCAACTTATTCAGGTCAGAGCTCATATATCTGAATCACTTGCTTCTACTGCACTTGCCTATACGTACTCAACTATGTCCCTTACATTTTTTTGTCCTGGTCTTGGAAGAGCAGTGACATAACCTTTTTGTGCACAATGTTACCCACTTACTCTGTATATTATACTGTTCTTCAGAATTGGTGTTGGTTACTTTTCCACTTCGAGTTGTTACCCTCTTGTCCAGTAATGCTACGGAAACATTTTAGCTACATTGATTTATTTTTCTCTTTTTAAATTTCTTTCCCACATGTTAAATAGCTGGTGTACTCAAAGTTTCCAGCATTTTACAATTTATTTGGCCCTTTGAATGTTTGTTTTTTAGTTTTCTCTGTAGAAATTCTTCTTGACCCTATTTTAATTTTGACTGCACTTGCGGCAGGTAAGAAGTGAGCGCAAAACAGATGGTTGTCACCAATCTGAGTGAAATCCAGAATTAGCATGCAGATAAAGAATGTGCAGCTTGCTATTTAGAGCACCTTCTATGCCAAGAAAATTCAAACTAGAAACATCGGCTAAAGAATTGCTATGCTTTTGATAGTTGCTAGACATTTCAGGAGCAACTTATAGGACCCTGATTTTCAGTGGAATAGCTGTTCTCTTCTTCCCTTTATTTAATATAGATTTTGATTTTTAATATTTGGTTATAATACTTCAAAACATTATAGACTGTCAACTGATACAAATGCGTGTTGATTCAGTGGCTTACACCAGCTGAGAATCTGTCTTATCTTCTAATAGTTTCATTGTAGTGCTGTAACAAACTGTAGTACTTTTACAAGGACTGTCACTGTTGCATTTTTATATTAACTCCAACAGAAGATTAGCAGTCGACATTTTTATAATTGAGGAATCTTAAATATACAGTCACCAGTTTGAGGAGCATAGAACAGTTCATAATACAAAACCTTTAGATAAACATAAATTGTCAGTAGGTAATTAATACAGTTTTGAGTCTCTTCCTTTGTTAAATTTGTAAATTACCTTGTGTTCTTGGTTTTTAAATACTTTTTAAAAAAGTATAATAATGAGTAAAACAGGTTGAAAAAGCCCCACACAAACAAGTGAGTACACTCCATTATAGCAGGGGTCAGCAACCCTCTGCATGGGTGCCAGGAGTGGCATGCAAGTGGATTTTCATTGATACAGGAGTCACGAGCTCAGCCCCACCTGCCTCCCCCCATGCAGCTGGGAGCTAGCTCAAAGCCATGCTGCCTGTGTATTAACAAAAGACCAGCTAATGCTACCAACCACCACCTAAACGGTAAAGCTTTGCATCTTTATTATTGAAGCTGTCCTAAGTAGGACTATTAGTGACTTCAAAAAGTATCATCAGCACACGGACCATACATGGAGGTCAGAAGGTGAAATTTCAGCACTGCATCTTGGAATAGTTGCTGACTCCTGTTTACTAGCTTTATTCATATGACTTATGGGAATGATCAGACCGTAACAGATCAATGGTCAGTTTAGTCCAGCGGTAAGCTATCTTTCTGAAGACAGCATCGTATTTCCAGTGTGCAATAACGTGTAGTTTTATTCCAAGGGAAAACCTTTTTTTTTTTTAAAAAAAAGCCCTGCTAGCTATTTCTTTGAAGTATGAGGATTGGCCTCCATGTCCTTTTCAGTATTCTAGTCCTATTGATGTGAACCTCACTTGATAATTATACATTATGTAATCATCATTTTCTTTTATTAGTTTTAAATATTGCCTTTTAAGTTCATTGAGTTGTCTTTGATGTAAAATGGTCACATCCAATTGGAGCGCTACTGAATATTTATGTAGCATAGAAGGCATGTTAAAAGTATGCATTTGCCACAGTCTTTTTGCTTTCAACCTTGGTTTAGAGCAGTGGTTACTGTTGCTGCACATAACTCTTCAAAATTTGATCCATAAAACAGAACACACAGTAACATCCTGATCTTGCCAGGAGCTCCTGCACCTTGGCAGAGCTCTAGTAATGTTGGATGGTTACTGCATGGTTGGAAGGGTACACTCATGCACAGCTTATTGCAGGACAAAGACATCGGATGGTGTAGTTTGCCCCTGAGTGCTTCATTCATTTCTGATTAGCACACTACAAATGCAGATACCAAAGTGAATGCAAATAGGGAGAGGGAAAGTGAGAGAGAGGAGTAATGTAAGGAGAGATTAAATTTATAGGACTTTGGAAAGGAGTGGAATAGAATAGTCTCAGCTTTTTAAAACATTGGCAGGTTTAACAGTTATTACACATTGATATCTGAACTGACCATGCATTTCCCCTCGTATGTAGATTAGCAGATATTTGGCAATTGTTAGTGATGTGAGTGATGGCAATCACTCGTTGCTGAGTATGATCATCTTCTAGAGAGTTATTGATCCTCAAGTGGCTAATAAGGGCTATATTTGAACTGCAATTATTAGTATGAGTTGAACCACTCTAGTCTGTCACCCTCAGGACTTTACTGGTGCCAAATGAGAGAATTTGTTGACCCATGGGAGGCCAATATTTCTAGCATGTTATCAATACTTCCGCTGCTTTTCTGGGCTCTTAGAAAACATTTAGGGATAAATTAGATCTAAATAACAGCACAGAACACAGAGACAGTATTGGTGGCTGTTAGCAAACTTTATGGTACCACAGGAAACTTGGCAACACCCATGAAAAGTGGGCTAATTAAATCATGATATGCCAAGGATTTTGCTGGACCAGAGAGTGCTGTTCTAGAGAGATTTAACCATTATTGCTGTTTACAAGTGGTGTTGAAGGCTTTGGTAAAGTTCTAGGGCCTTTATTATTTAGTAGGTCAGGCTAGATAATTACAACGGTCCCTTCTGGATTTGCAATCTAAGAAATTAAGTCTGTGGCTCTCTTGTTTAGAAATATTGTATGGCCTCCTTGGAGGAGATGTTCTGAAAGTAAATAAGATAATAAACGAATGATTGCTATCAGCAGTCTCAGTGGTACTGTCCTGAGTGTATTCTTAGCATGATGGATTATTAATCAAGTCCTTACAAAGTCGGTGAAAATTTTGAGGATCCTCTGACTTCATCTGAAGTTAGCATAAAAATATTTTCTTGATGACAAACAATTTTGAAGATTTATTTTGAAGTAATATTTTTTTCACAAAAAGGTGGGAGTCTTTATGAGAAGAGAAACTATAATGTTGTAATAATAGCAAGTCAGTTTTCCAAAACTTTATTACTAAAATCACACTGGGGGACAATTTGCTTTCTGGTCATCATTCCCCTTGTAACAACTCTCTGTCCGAATAGAAAAAGTAAAATCAAATCCAAGGTAATGTCATGTCTTTTAAATCTTTATAATTTAGCCCATGCAGCTTTTGAGAAATACAAAAAATGTTGGTTTTGCATATAGTATTTGCTTTTAGGGCTTGGGGAAGAATGTATGCACTCTCTTTCCAGCGGGAAGGGTTGGTCTTTAACCAAACTAGTTACATCATAAAAGCTTTGGAAGCAATGAATGTGATGTATACTCACAAATCTCATTAGCCAGTAACAACACATATGGATGCATTTTTTCCCAAGTAGCGCTTTAAAAATGTACCTGCTATAAAATCACCAGAGTTGGCACATGAAACCACAGGTAGGGAAGGAATATTGTATCAATTAACAGGAAACAGTCTGACTTCTGAAGGGGTGTAATGTTTACATTTTATGTTTGTTTGTTTTCCACTGAAATTATTGTTAGGGTTAAACCTGATACTGTAACACTTGGGATAAATTTAAGAAGCAAAAGGGGGTCTCGAAACAAAGTACCAGCATGTAGTTTTTACCCCACATAGAATGCATGTGACTCTGCTCGGGAATTAGAACTTTATAGGAGATGGAGAATTTTTGTTTTGTATTAGAAGAGAAGCTGGGTGTGCTTGCAGAATATGAGAATGAAGGAGTTCTTTTAGTAATCGAGAAAAGTATGAAAACATTTCAGACACATACACACACAGAGACATGCATACATCCATATATATTTTTTGTCGGAAGGCCTAGATAGTTTGCACCCAACAGTTTTAAGGATCTGGCTGGGGGGATCTTTTGGCCTGCTGATATTCTTTTTTTAATAACTCTTCGAATACCTTTGAAATTCCAAACACTGGAGTGCTAACGTTGTGGAGGTATTCAAACAGCAAACAGATCATCAAGATTAAGCTGTTTGACCTGACATCAACCTTGGGCAAAAGAATGGAAAATCTGATAGGAGATAATTTTGTAGCATTTGACAGTAACTTTTAGACAGTGTTACAATGGAAAGAACACAATCTTCAGTGTTTAAACTTTGTGCAAACTTCAGTAGACAGTTCTCTAATGTCACTGTTAGGAATCTGGAGGCAGAGTTAATGAATTTATGAAAGGAGTTTTTTGGACTCATTAGTCAGATTATGATACCCTGTTTAGGTGGGGATGTGCAGGTACAGGGAACAAAGAGGAAGAAGACTCTGGAATTAACAAGGTTCTGACTGGGATGCAGAATATATTTTTCTGAAGGACTTAAGTTATTTTGGATTCAAGTCCTGCTCTTTTTGGAGTCCTTTAGAGCTTAGCTGATGATTTCAAGTTGATCAAGTTTAGGCCTCAGATCTTATTTTACAACAAATCATGTCTGTAGCTCTGAATTACATTAAGGCTAGCATTTTCAGTAGTGCCTCCCTGTAAAGGCTTGGGCTTTTGGTGTGGTTATCCATACAAGCTGCTCTTTGCTTATCCAAATTTACATCCCTAATGTAGTCAGTAAAAATATGCTTAGCATGCCTTTTAAAATGCAGGTTATATGTTACCGACAAATGTAGATTTATTATTTTGATTGTCAGTGGAACACCTGTGGTACTATCGGAATGCTAGCTCTTATTTGAAAAGAAGAAAAGTCCTATGCCATTTAACTATCTAATGTTTTTCTCATTTGATTTTAAAATACGTAAATTTCAACTGGCCAAGTACACTTTTCTTTAGCTCTACCAGCATGCAAAAAATAAACACACTAAATCCAGAAAACATTTTACCATCTATACGAAGAAAAACAGTGACATTATGAAATGAAGACATTTAAATTTAATTATTTCTCCCTTTTGCCAATAAATGACAAATCATAAGACCTGTCAGAAATAATATTCAGTAAACAATTATGGGAGCACCAGAAAACTATAGTTGATAACTTTGAAGGAGTGATCCATAAATCTGTACATATTTGCACACACCTGTCTTTTTATCTGCTAGATGAATTGTATAAAGATACATAATTTCATCTTTTAGAACACTTTGCTTTAAATCCTCAAGTTACTTCCAGTGCCTGTGGTAGCCTCTTTCCCAACTACTGTTTCTGGCTGCAGGTAAAATATAGTTTTAGGAAAGGTTCTTTGTAAGTGTTCATTTAAAATCTATTGGATTATGAAACAGTCCTGCACCATAACGATGGGTAGGTGTGGATAATATATCTGAGAGGACAAAAATGAAGAATTGCACAATCAAAATTATCTATGTTTTTTTTGGTTGCTCTTACATGACACATTTTGAAATTTAACTTTTCTGCTTAGAAACAATATTATCAGTAAATCTCATTAGCCTCCTCTGTGTCAGAACTATGTAAATAACCTATCTTTTGCATGGGGCACTGCTTTGTTTTTTATATTACTGTTCTAGACCATATTTGATGTTTTAAGCCAACATAGCAACCTTTGATCCAAGTATAATGTAAAAGGTGCAAATTTAATCTTTATCGCTAAATATCTGAATTCAAATTATAATTGAGTTCACAAAAAAGTTTAAAATACATTTATATTTCAACTGCTGAAGAAGTTTTATGATAAAATATCTACAGAATAGACCTGATTTTAAGAGCTAATTTACATATGCATTAATTAATATGAAATTGGATTGGTTTCTTCCAAAAAGTATACAAATTTTAGTGAAGCATTAAGAAATATGAGGATCAAAGCAAGGAGTTCTTTTGTAACTCTCCTTTGTCTTAAATGTAAGCTGAAAGAACACTTGATGCAAGGTTTTTTGTTTTTTGTCTGAGATGGAGGTATTTAGTGTTTTTTTTTTTTTGCCAAAGTTAAGTATAGACCAAAACAGAAAGGGAGGTGAGGAAAACCACTTATAGACTGAAATAAAAATAGCAGGAAGCTGAAGACCTAGTCATCATGTACGCATAGGGTATGTGATCCTGAGTTTTAATGCAGTAATAGCCACTGAGGTGAAAAGGCTATACTTAAGGGAAAAATAAATTAAACCTTTGTGATGATGAGTAGGGGTCCCAAGAAGGGTTCATAGTCAGGTGGCTATGTCCTTGTAAGATGGAGGCCAAGTTTGAAAGAGTTTAAAAGCGAGCTAAAAGAAATCAATCAAAACTATTAAATTAATTTTATTGCAGTCTTTAATAGCCATTAGAACAGTTTCAGTCACTCTTGTCAGGATTCCTCTGCAGTCTCAAAGTTGAAAGGTTAATGACTCATTTACTAATCTATGCAGTTTTCTTTCATTTTTCATTTACAATTATCTCTACATGTTATAAAACCCAAAGCCACTTTTAAAATGTATTGTACTCATGCATCATTGCTGTCAATTAAAGTTATTAAATCATATATTCCAAAAAAGTGAAATCCAAATGTACATTAATATATTTCAGTCACTGAAATGCCACTTGGCCATTCTTGGATATGACAGATCTGGTACCAGTGGCAGCTGGGGCCTTCAGGTAGCATTGTAAATGTTCATGCTTGAGAATCAAATATTCTGAATGTTAGTTTTCCTGTGGTCAGTGGGGGTGGGGACAGGGGGTATCCTTTAAAAATGGACAAACAGGTGAGGCAGAAACAAGTTGATAGGAGGTGACCAGTAAGAAAGTACTGATAGATCATGAGAATAGTTAGTGAAAGGGTGGAACAAAGTCTAACTTTAGAGGAGCGGAAGGACATGGTATAAGGGTGGATAAGCAGAATGAGACGAGTTGTGAAGGGCCTTAAAGGTAAGGATCAGGAGGTTGGGCTTGATTAGTGGGACTTGGAGGTATCAGAGAGGGGGTTTAGGTGGTGGTGGGGAAAATGGTACGAATGAAGGCAAGGTAAGCAATATTAATAGCTATATTACTTCATGGACTCTGTGGGTTGAGGGAACAGTGGTAAATATGGGTATCAAAGAGGAGAAGATTAATCAAAATGGGAGATGATAATGGCCTGGATGAGTGGGCTGTCTGCCTAGGCATAGAGAAAAGTATGGATCTGAGAGAAAAGTCTTGAAGAAAGTGGCAAGAATGGATCACTGATTAGGGGAAAGAGGAGTCAAGTGGCCTCAATATTATGGTCCTGAGAGACCTGGAAAGTGGTGGTGGTGGTTGCAACATCTCCAGAGGATGAGGACTGAAGAAAGAAAAACCAGGTTTTACACAGTTGTCTTATGAAGCACTGTACAGCGCATTCTCACTTAACAGTTCTTTAAATTAGAAATTTCTCTTTCAAGTAAGTCTACAGTATTTTGACTCTTAACTGCGTTAAGGCGCATTATAAATGGCTTCTTTCTAACACTCTGAATGGAAGTTAGTTCTTTCCAGGAGGAATGTTTTAATTTTGTCGCTGAAGTAACTTTGCCTCAAATGACACAAAATATGCAGAAATCTTTCTGAAATATATTATTTACTACGATAATCTGCTCTCCTAACTTCCTTGTTCGTTCTTTTCAGAGCAGCATAAATTGTGGTTCTACCGATTATTATAGTGAAGGCTGTACTTTTTGGGATTCTACATAGTTTATTTCATCCTTTTCATTCCTCATATGTAACAATAATTCTTTGTTTATACCAAGTTACAAGTAACAAAGTATCAGCTCTATAACAGATGTAAAGGATATTCTGAGTACTAATGGCCATCGGACTTACAGAGAGCATGGGACTATTTCCTGTAAATATGTTCACAATATAGTTTGCTGCCCTGCATCTTAAGCTAGGGAGGTATTCTTGATGGCTTGGGAAGTGTAAAACTGGTAGAATATGGTGCCAGCATGGTAGTCACCTCATCATCCAAGAATGAGGTGTTTGAAAAGGTCAGCGTGAGCTGGGACTCTCCCACTTATTAAGGAGCAGGCGAGGCAGCACCCATTCATCCTCCCTACTCAGATGATAAATATGCCAGCTTATTGGGTCTATCTGCTGTGGGTATTACTCCGTCTGTTCCATTGCAGGGGGCTGCCCTTTCCATAATATTATTATGGTGCTTTTTTTTTTTTTCCATTTTCATAGCAGATTCGGGAGGGTTCTGTTCATTCATAACATGTTGAGCAGTAAACCATGTAGTACAGCTTGCTATTTAAGAGTATCAGGTGTTCGGTGTGGGTACTCCCATAAAAGAAGGCTCACAGTAATGGATAAACGGCCTGGGGAGAAGACTGAATAAAAGACTTAAGAAAACATGCTTAGTAACAGCAAACTGGGAATAGCTTGGGACTACTCTGACTGGTACAGCATAGAACCAACTTCCCATCGCTATGGTTTACCTTATCCCTCTGGATGGAAAAGGAGGATCTGCCTTGAGTGAAAAAGGGAGATGTGGGCTGATAAAGGCACTTGCTACCTTTTTAATTATGAGGCATAACAAGGGGTGTTATTACCTGCACTGTACAAGTTATCTACTGGGTAGTCCCAGACTTCTAATAATAAAGTTGTGGCCTGATTACTCATATGAAACATCGCCTCTTCTGCTTTTGGCATAGTCATGCAGTGTATCTAGCTTATGCTGCTTAATTCACGTCGAGGAATTCTCAGCAGGTAGAAGTTCTTGGTCTTAATAAGATTTAACATACTATATAATCAGAGATCCATTGACTATGCAGATAGATACAAGGGTACAACATCTTGCCATCAGCCTTGTCTTGGAGCAGCTGCGTACAGCCTATATAATTGTAATATTAATACTTGCTTTACTCACTATAGCTGTGTAATCTCACATTGCGTCAAAAATATGTCCAATATTGTTATCTTCTACAGAGAGCATGTAGAGAATTGAGCAGTCCCATGTACTCTGTCTTGTGCATAGTCCAGTAGAATACTGACCCTTAAATGATGGGGGTGGGGAAGCTATAACAACAACCCAAATCTAAGGTTCATGCTGTTTGCCCTGAATACTCATTTTTAAGGTTTATACTCTGTGTGGCTGGTGGGTATATGGTAACCAGTCACCAGGCTCAGTTATCTTATATCGTTGGGAAATCTCAGGTCTATAGTCAGTGCTTAGATTAGTAGTGCTTCATCAAATGGCTGCATTGTAGCAATATTTCCACTACTTTGGTGGGGTTTTTTTTTTCCAGTTTCTGGTCACCTTGGTTATTTTTCATTAATTCTTAATGTTTTGATTTTTCTTCACTCTACAGAGCTTTAATCTTTTTTTTTTCAAATATGGGAGGGTATGAGATGGAACCTTCTGCAAATTAAAATCCATTATCCAGAGAACATTGTCAGTGCGGGCAGAGTCGTGGGCAAAAACCCCCCGCTGACCCCACACCAGCGTCCCGTTTGGATCCCCACGGGGCCTTAGACGAGGGCGACGAAGAGGCGGCAGAAGCCCGCCGACAGGCAAAGGCCGCTCTGCTCTTCTGTGGGCCAACCCCACCCACCTCCGGCAGGGGGCCTAGGGACTAACGCTGTATTAGAAGGAGAAGGCTGGAGGGAACCTAATTCCCGGTGGGCAGGAAGCTGACTCGTTCGCCAGAGGCAAGGGTGAGACGAGAAGAGGAAGGTAAATCAAATGATAACCGTGTTTATTAACAAAAGCAACAACATACAAACAAACAACACAGCATATAAACTAAACTCATACAACTATTCATTGCAACACATAAACAACCAACTTTACTAAACTTGTTTATCCTAAAGAATTAATTAAACACTTACACTCGCTAACAACAGGGGTTCCATGAAAGGAGTCTATGTGAGGGTTTTCTTATAGAACAGAGAAAGTAAAATAGTTAAGAGAGAGTCCCAAGGACTTTTTGAGGTAAATATTTCTCCGAGCTAGGGAAAGCAGACTAGCCTTATTCCCTTTATGCTCCGGATGGCTAGTTAGACCACCCTATTGGAGGCCTAGAGGTCCAGCCTACCAAGGCCTCCTCCCAACTGGGTCAATAAATGACAAATTTTTCCAGCGGGGATTGGAGAGAGAGAGACCCTGAAGTCGGGAAAGAGAAATAAGGGGATAAAAGATTAGGCCTATACACAAATAAGAATAATTATCAGTTACCTACTTAAACTCTGACTATGGGGCTTATTAATCAATGGTGCAGCCTGGAGCGAACAATTTCAGCTCCGAGTTACAACCCTTAATTGGTCCAGTAGGACCATAGCTTGATTTACAGTTTTTACAAGATCAGAGTTATTTAAAAGAGTATGCAGTTCTGGTGACTGTGTCCTAGGTTGTACCCAGGGCTTAGAGGGGTTTTTACGTGTCTTGAAGCGGTGGTCCAGTCAGGTTTTATGGTCTTGTCCAGTGGTCCAATCAGGCGTAGAGGTCGTGTTCAGATGTCCAATCAGGTGTAGATACGTCACGGAGCGGTGGTGCTGCTCTGGGAAGGCAAGATGGCGGCCTCTGGGTTAGGCAACCGAGCGTGCAGTACCTGCTAAAGCAGGCCAGTTCAGCACTCGGCTGCCGCTCCACAGAGGCACCCTGGGTTTGGCTTGTCGGGTACGCAGTACCTCGCCTTCTAAGGCGAGGCCAGTTCGCCACCCGACTGCCTTGCCCTTGGCCTAACAGCTCTTTTTATTTAAGGACTGGAGGTGGCACTAGGCCAGTCAGGAGTTCGTAGTGAGGCAGGAGCTCTGCGCAAAGGTCTTCATCCGCAGCCAGACCCCCCAGACTCACCCCGAGGGCTGCGCTGTGCCGCCTTATATCTGGTGTTCTTATGTTTATTCATGATTTTATTTAAATATTCATGAGTTTGCCCCTGGTTTTCAATCAGGTCCTTCAAGTTATAGACGCTTCTGGAAGGTTTTTACCAGCGTCCAATCAGAGGCTTAGTTTTAAAGCGTGAGTGAGTTCAGGGTTACCAGGGAGACCAACTGACTTAAAGAGACCGTTACAAAGGGCTGCTAAAGGCAGCCTAAGGGGTTTTTGATTTATACCTGTGCCCGCAATGTTGTTAACTGGCCAAAGGCCTGTTTCCCCTGACCCACGGGGACGATAATGCCCGAGGGATAGAAAAATCCCTGACAAACATGTACACCATGGGTATGAACAACATATCCTACCACACGTTGCCTATCCCAATACAGCAATCATGACAGGATGGTCAACATTTAGGGCTTAAGGCATAATTTGGGGTTTATACCTGGTTAGTCCTGAGCCCTTTTGTTTGCTGAAGACTTCTAGTTGTGATGCAGAGGGACAAGGTGAGTGAGATATCCTTTATTAAACCAACATGGGTTTACTCATAAAAGAGACAACATTTCAAGCTTACACAGAGCTCTTCCTTGGGTCACTTCTTCACTGGAAACTAGACTGGATCAACAATTGATTCCAAGCAAATCATCTGACCAACCATACTTGATCACCACAGAACTCAGTGAAATTAGAATCAGTGACATATAGCAGAGGTGAAAAGCTGTATAATCCACTACTGAGTTTCCAGTCCATCCAGTCTCCTTGTTTTTGCTTTTGAATTGAACTTTAGCAGCACAATTGAATTGTATTTGTTAACGTGCTATGTACAAATTAAGATTTTGAGAGCAACCTACTTTTGTTGTATTTATTTCCAAAATACATTGGGTGCTTAACAATAAAAAACACTCTACTGCTTCTCTGTACTTATTGCAATATTTTTTTCATCCTGTAAAGATATTGATACATTTCCAAACACATCATCATTGTTTCATCCCAGTTGAATCACTGAGATGCCCATAGGATCATATGTTAAGGTTTGTTCAATTTCTTGTAATAGCATTATCATCAAATATGATACTGTTACAATTTTCACTCTTATGACCCTTGGACTGAGAATGTAGTTTCTGATCAGGTTTAATGGGTAAATGTATTAATACTATCTAGAGATACTTGGAAATTTTCTGTTTTCCAATTTGATTTGTTGGCCATTATCACTTACACCTGATTACAAATGGGGGTTATCAGATGTTCAAAATGTAACATTCAAGAAACTTCTGCTAGAGCTTTCTCAGTACAGTAAGGGTAATGAGATGGGCCTGACGTAATGGCAAATTGTACATAGAAGAACAGTACAAAAATCTGCTGTTATACGATTAACATTTTGAACATAATGTCCTTTTGCTCCATAATGGTATGTTTCGATACAGCTAAATTAAAACAGTTTATGGGGCAGTGCATGCTTAAATATTTATAGAACTAATATGAAATGAGCCTAAGAATTTAATGTTAATTATACTGCTTTACAAAATAAAAATTGTCATGTATGCTATTTGTTCAATGGTTATCTCCATTTGTAATAATATCAAGTTATTATGCTGTCTATTTTAAATCGTATCACTTTTCACAGACCAAAAAATGACTTAGACAAACATATCTTTGTTATGTGATAGATTTTTTTAAAAACTGAATATTTCCGTACATAATTATATTAATATTAGCTAATCAGTCTTTAATTATAATGTTAATTGCTAATCCAGATATTATATGAAACCTAAAGCCTACAATAAATTATTCCTTTTTTGCACCAGAAAGAAAACTATACATTTAAATGACAGTGTACTCGTTATAACTGGAAATCAAGTATCTCTTGTGATAGCTAGCTAAAAACATGTTGTTGAAACATGTAGGAGATGTTAGCTCTCAAAATGTAGGAGGCAGGAATTCAGTTTTGTTCTGGTTAAAAATAACCCCTTTTTCAGAAGAGTTGGAAAAGGATGCACAGTTGCAACACAGCAAATTTTCGTGGCCCCCACGAGAGAGACATAGTGGATGAAATCCTTTTCTGATGATAGTCCATGGGAGTTTCGTGATGGACCTCAGTGGGGTCAGGATTTCACCTGTGGCATCTTGAGTGGGCAATTCAGAATCCAGACCCAATGAAATCCTGTTTTCAGCTGTGAGCTCCTCTTCTAGTCCAATCTATAGGTATGGGTATGAATGTGTGAGGGATTATGGTCATGATATAGGAATTGCACTGAGACTAAAATCTCATTTGTCTAGGTTATAAAAGACCTATCAAATGGGAATGTCTATTTTTTGCCATTGAACTTGAGAGCAAATTAACTAGATGCAAAATATTATATACCCCTTTACTAGATTTATCAATCCATTTCTTGCACTTAATGACCCATTTAAACAGGTGTAGTTACATGTACGCATTTACAGAATATCACATTTCTCAAGTAATAATGGCTTGCATGATTTCCCTTTCAAGGTTCTACAAATGGATATGACCAACCCATGCTTCTTGGGAACAGTCATGAAGTAAACAATAGAGTTAAACAAAAACTAAGTACAAAATCATGCGGGTGACTCATACAGAGTATAGTGGGTAATTTTAAATAATAAATAGCAGGAAACAGTTGCTGTATGTAACCAGTCTAATTTGCCTTGTATCATTGAAATCTGTTCTTCTAATCTTAAAGGCAACACAGGTGTTTGCGAATGAAAGAGAAGAGATTTTTAGCTGAGGTGTTAAGGAGGACACATTTAGGCATGGTCACACTACAGACTATTTAAAGTAATTACGCTAACCTGAAAATGGTTCAAAACATATAACGTTCATTTCAGTGTATTAAGTGAGAAAAGTATATGTTTGCCTATACAGTACCATCTGTTGATGATTTCCCCCACCACCAATCTGTTGGGTCACCAATCTGTTTAGTTTATGCAGAATGTATTTTGGCTCTTATGAGTAGAAAGCAGGCTGTTTGACTTCTTAAATGCCAGCTTCAAAGAAAGCAAAGAAAAATGCTATATAATCTCAAATGATAAAGATATAAAACTGTGCGCACTACTGTAGAAGAGTTTTGGAAAACAAATTACAAGAATAAATCCCCGTTCCATAGCATAGCAAATGTCTGATTAGACTTTAAGAGAGTTTGCCTAAGTAAGGAATGATTGTATGAAAATTAACCCTTTCTTGTTGTTTAAAGCTCTAATATGTTCATCAAAGAACATCAACTCATCTCACTTTTTAATCTTACTTTCCTTTCATTGCCTACGTTCTATTGTTCTGGCCCACTTGTAAAATTCACTTAATCTCTGCTTGAAACTGCACGTGTTTTGTCCCAGCAGCATGGCTTCTCTTTCCAAGTTCATCCAAATAGATAAAGAGGAAGATACCTTTGACATCTCTGCACTGCCAGGAAGATATAGCCTTGTTTAATTAAGAGGTATCAAAGTGAGGTTATTTTAGGAATGATGAGATTTGTGTGCATCACTTTGGCTTGCTGGTGAACCATGCTGATTTAAACTGAATAAAATATGGCCCTATAGTTGAAACATTTAATACACATTCTACATCAATTATTTTTAAAGCACTGCTATTTATGTCCCCCTGCCCAGGCAATCTAGTAGGCTGTAGGAGGTATTGTTGATCTGCCTGAGTGGTCAAGCAATTTCTCTGTGTTTTCTTACATACTAGCATGGATTATGGCTAAAATGATCCTGAATCCACTATATATTAAATGGTGGTCAGTGTTCATCTGAGTTTCACCACCTTCTCAAATCTCTCCTATAGCCCCTTGCATATAACCTTTCTAACCCCAGGCCAAATATGCACATCACAGTTGTATTTTCCTTCCCAGCCCCTGGAGGAGTTTTAATCTCCTCACTCCCAAGTCCAGGAACTCTATCTTTCTATCTCTAGCTGGCAAAGCAGCACATGTGGTAACATTTAGCAATGCACAACAATATCACATGGCACTCATGCCTCGGCCTCTTTTAAAAGCAGTCTCTGCTTCATTGTGATCTCAGGTTGAAGAGTCTGTGGAACAAATTGGCATGTACTTGAATTATACCATTTCCTTTTCTCAGTTGGAAAAGCAGGCTCAGAGTGATTTATTCCCTTTTGTATCACAGGCTGGGACCAGGAATCAAAAGACCAATCTGCTATTACTCAGATTGGCTGCCTGCAAGAAAATGGTCTGAGTGATAAGATTCTAAATTAGCAAGGGTGTAGATGTATTTTAGATTTAAAACTGATCTTTGCAAGATATCCTATCCTGTAGTCGTTATTGAGTGACTAATCTTTTAAGTGAGGAATTCTATAACTATCATATTCTCAAGAAAAAAATATATTTACCTATAGTCTTCAAAAATTGAATATACTTTGTTACCTGTAACTGATTTAACCCTTGTGGCACTGAAACACTTTTAAATGAGGGGAAACATGGCAAAAGTGTTGACGATCTGTCATGTCAGGGAAGAGGATTGTCTAGTGGATGGGAGGCAGAATACATCAAAATACCTGTTGTAAAGATGGCTTAACTGCTTCCCTTCTGCTAGAATGGGCCATCATGCCTGAACCAGTTACAAATGCTGATATAACAACTTGTTGGAAAGCAGGTGACTAGACGGGGTGGAATCTAAAGAGAAGAGATGAGCCAAAGGTCTTGTGTTAGTTTTGGGGAGAATAAAAAGGATCTGCATCTTTAGGGCATGATATCAGTAGAAAAGAAAGATTTTCTCGGTGTCTAAAGGTGTGGGTGTTTTATTTAGTTTAAATTAAGTAGATGCATGTTGAATTTGTAAAGTGCTCTCGCATTTATCTTACAATATAAATCCCTGGAGCGTCAACCTTTTTTTGCTAAACTATCTTTAAAAAAAGCTTTAAGTGAAAGTTTAACAATCTCTCTTCTCCAGTAACCATCATTCAATAAAATCATAACAGTGCAACTCTTGGCCAGACTCCAGAGATCCAGCCTAAAAAGCTGTGGATGGGGAGGGTAACTTCCTTGTTTTTATTTCACTGCTAGAGTCAGAAATTTCAGGAAGGCTGACATCAGAAAAAAATGATAGAGCACACTTTTTCTCATGCTTGTACTCCTACATGAGCACTCTTCAGAGAAACCATTGTGAGGTTTGGGTACTGGATTCTGGGTTAGCTGGCAATCAGGCAGCAGTAACATACCTCTTTTATGCAGAGGCTCACAAATTAGATGTTTTATCATAAGTGCTAACAGAGACTATTAGGTGGTAGCTACTAGCAAAGAAAAACAAATGATGGGGTCAGAAAAATGGCTGAAGTGAGGTCTCTGTCAAAAATAATTCATAAGAGAAGATGTATTATGAATGGATTATAACTGACTACCAATTATGACTCTTAATTGAACAAGAAAGAGGATGACTTGGAAATGTGTGACTGTTAATGACATTGAAAAATTTAATTTGAAATGGGAGGACTTCAGTCAGATGGCATCTGATAAGGACACACACAATTTTGGTAGCCCAATGTGTTGAAAAGCATGGGATGGAGTAAGACCTGAGTTCTACACACACAAGAGGCACTATGGCCCTGAATTTGGCCATTCATCTTCAAGTATTTTTTAAAAGTTCTAAACATAACTTTTCAGCAATTCCTGATTTCTGAAAGATGTTTGCTTCTTTTCCATTCCATGGTATCCAAAGTATGTTGTCTGGTTTTTTAAGGGACAGAGAACCTTGAAATAAACAATTTACCCCACAACATCTGCACCATGGTAGTGTGTAGTGAAGACATGCTATGTTAACAGGAGGGTGCTCTCTCAAGCTGCGTCTACACGTGCACGCTACTTCGAAGTAGCGGCACTAACTTCGAAATAGCGCCCGTCACGGCTACACGCGTCGGGCGCTATTTCGAAGTTAACTTCGACGTTAGGCGGCGAGACGTCGAAGTCGCTAACCCCATGAGCGGATAGGAATAGCGCCCTACTTCGACGTTCAACGTTGAAGTAGGGACAGTGTAGACGATCCGCGTCCCGCAACGTCGAAATTGACGGGTCCTCCATGGCGGCCATCAGCTGGGGGGTTGAGAGACGCTCTCTCTCCAGCCCCTGCAGGGCTCTATGGTCACTGTGGGCAGCAGCCCTTAGCCCAGGGCTTCTGGCTGCTGCTGCTGCAGCGGGGGATTCATGCTGCATGCACAGGGTCTGCAACTCGTTGTCGGCTCTGTGCATCTTGTGCTGTTTAGTGCAAGTGTGTCTGGGAGGGGCCCTTTAAGGGAGCGGCTGGCTGTTGAGTCCGCCCTGTGACCCTGTCTGCAGCTGTGCCTGGCACCCTTATTTCGATGTGTGCTACTTTGACGTGTAGACGTTCCCTCGCTGCGCCTATTTCGATGTCGGGCTGCGCAACGTCGAAGTTGAACATCGACGTTGCCGGCCCTGGGGGACGTGTAGACGTTATTCGTCGAAATAGCCTATTTCGATGTCGCAACATCGAAATAAGCTACTTCGATGTAGGGTGCACGTGTAGACGTAGCCTCACTGGCATAATTACTTGAACTCAGTGAGAAGCATAACTACATCATCAGTCCTGATATGGATAGTGCAAAACCTGCATCACTCAAGAGGGCAGAGAGGGACATTAATGACTCTGAATGACATGAGTTACACCAAATTAACCAGAGGTGTAGCCCTGCCCTGAGATTTTCAGTATGAGACATATCTAAATTTAGGTTTTGGCTCCTAAGCCCTAAAATGATTGATGCAATTTAAGAAGTCAGTTTTGCAGAAGTCACCCCTTAAATACATCTGATAAGAATAAAAACAAGCTCTTAACATCAGTGACATACAGAAAGATTTCTCAATGTACTCCCTAGATGAGGATCATTTCTAGTTTATTTCTAAACCACTTGCTAATTTCAAATGTCATGCTTAATAACCATCTGTTGATTTAATAAAAGATAATTCTCTCAGATAGCCCAGTTAAGCTGGAAAGTTTGTTTACATTGTGTTCCTGCCCATCAGCAACTTCTACCAAAGCCCAACAAATTAGACAACAAATCAAAACATAGCCCAGGGCCAGATTCTTTGCTGAGCTGAACACAGTTCGGCCTCGGATAGGCTATCATGTGCCTTACACAGACATGTTATGTAATATGCCCACAAGTTGATGTGATGTTGCACAATAAATGATAGATTTTCTTGTTATAGGTGTAGTACTAAATTATTTAATTAAAGAAGTATTTTCATACTGAATCAAACTTGAAATGGACTGTTTACTTAGATTTGTTCAAGAATTTAGGTTTGTATGCAATATGTCCAAAAGTGTTCTTAACTTTTTCCTACAGCTACCCTGGCTGAATATGCAAACTGTGGAGTTACTTTTACTCTCACTCACTAAAAAAAAAAAAAAAAAAAAAAGCAAATAGCATCACTCGAAGGGTGAATATTTATTTAATTGGATTTTTCATGTTAATTTTTAGTTTATAAAGTAATTGTACTTCAATGACTGATGGTATCCTGAATTTGGCTTATCTGTGTTTATCTAGAGTGCACATAGCTCTTGTACAGTCATAACTGACCAAAATCCATTTGCAGACAGAGGTGTCTATCAGGAAAAGAGCGATTCAGCCATGTAAATTTGTGATAAAATAGTCATATTAGAAACAGCATGATCTATTAGCCCAAGTTGAAATATTAATTTAATTTGACTAACGTGGCCCCACACCTGGAGTCCATAAATGTGCACATGGGAACCTCTGAATTAGTCAGCTCTATTTGCATAATTTAACCTGAACATTTTAAATGCATTCCCTTTTTGATATGAACATTTTTTGCCTAAAATTTGTCTTCTAATGTGGATTTTTTTCTCATTATTTGGTTTTATGCCAACTTGTTTTCCTTTTCCTTTGAAAAATAGGTCATTTAAAGTTCTTGGATACATCCAGCAATGACTTACTGGGAATTTTGCTGGAGTAATGAATGCAGAATCTTGCTCCATCAGTCTTGTGATGAGAAAGTATTAACCTACCCTGTAGTGACAATCCTACTTTGGAAATTGTTCTACTTAAGTGCATCAAATTTTTCATGCATGCTTGCGGCTCTAGTCTCACAATAGAAAGCGTGGATGTGCAGTTGGGAACTCCACTGATTTCGGTAGGGCTTGTCACCTCATTGGGACATGACACCAGTTCAGCAATCTTCCCACATAACACGTTGCATGACCAGGGCCTAAGCATGTGGTGGTTGTGATACAAAATCATCTACCAAGTAAATTAGATTATCAGAGCTGACAAGGAGTCTGTGGCATATAAAGAATAACAAATTTGTTAGGGAATGGGCTTTTGTGAACTGCAACTCACTTCAGCTAGTTCCATGAAGTGAAAAAAGTGAGATGTTAGGGGTACAGTGATGGGAATGTTCCATCAGTGCAAATTCAACTAAGGTGGCTGTAGCCTACGTCAACAGTGATAGAAAAGGTAAAAATACTAAAGGGGAAAATTACTTGTAATGAGAGAGCCTTTCCCAGCCTCTGTTCAGACCCATCTGACAGTAGTAAGTTTGCATTTGAATTCCAGCTTAGCAGTTTCACATTGCAGTCTGTCTCTGAAGTTGTTTTTTGGCTTAAGAATGGTAATTTTCAAGTTAGTAACTGTGCATCCCAGAAGGGTAATGTGCTCTCCTATATGTTTATGTATGACACCATTCTTGATGCCTGATTTGTGTCCATTTATTCTGTTGCGTGTAGAGAGCTTAGTTTGTCCAATGTGCATGTCAGAAGGGCATTGCTAACACATAAGATGCAGATGTGTGTGTGAATGAGCCTTTGATGGTGTGGCTGATGTGATTAGGTTCTATGGTGGTGTCAATACAGTAGATGTGTGGACAGAGTTAGCAACAGGGTTTATTGATGGGTTTCATTCCTAGATTAGTGTTTCTGCTGTTGGCTTAGTAGTTGGTGACTATTTGTTTCAGGTTGAGGAGCGGTCTGTAGGTGAGAACTGGTATGCTTCCCAAGGTCTGTGAGAGTGGGGGATGATCATCTCGGATAGGTTCTTGACAATCTGTTGGAGAGTTTTTGGCTGGGTGATGTAGGTAATGGTCAGGGGTGTCCTGTTGCTTTCTTCGTTGCATCTGTCCTATAGTAGTTGGCTTCTGGATACGTGTCTTCTGACATGGTTTTTACAGATCCTAAAACTGTAGGACCTTAGTCTTGATTGGGTTATTGGGACATCATAATAATGCCAAATAATGAAGCTCCATAAGTGCTTGTCTGCTTACACCTTTTAATGAGTTTAGCAGCCAGGTGTTACTAATGGTTAAAAGCCATTGTGGCATGGTGGGTTTTAATCTGCTTTCTTCAGTCATTGCAATGTTCCTCCAACATAGGCCATATCCTGATCTCATTTAAGTCAGTGGCAAAACTGTCTTTGACTTAAATGCCTAGCAGAGTTGGCTGGTTGATTTAAATCACCCGTTTTTAATTGTGATTTAATTAAGCAGATAGCAAACCTCAATTTGCATGTATAATTTTCAGTTAGTTCCTTGAAAATATAAATCAGTCTATGTTGGTATAACTATTAGGACATTTTTTCAACCAAATCTAAACTTTATATTATTCTTGGTACATTTTTTGTTAAGCAGGAGAACACACTAAATCACACTTATGAATTGTGTAGCTCAGTGGTTCCCAACCAGGAGCAATGTACTCCTGGTGTATGCAGAGGTCTTCGGTGTGGGGATGTGACATCAACTTACCTGAATACTTGCTTACTTTTGTAACAAGCTACATAAAAAGTGAAGTCAGTACAAACTACAACTTCACGGCGACCTTGTTTATTGTATCCTATCTAACATACATTGAAATGTAAGTGCAATATTAACAGTCCAGCTTATTTGTTTTATAATTATATGATGAAAATTAGAAAGTAAGCAATTTTTCAATAATAGCATGCTGTGACACTTGTATTTTTAAGTCTAGTTTTGTGACCAATGACTTTTTAAGTAAGGTGTTATCTGGGGGTGTGCCAGAGAATTCAAACTCCTGAAAGGGGTATAGTAGTTTGGAATGGTTGAGAGCCACTGGTGTAGCTTAACATGTATTTAGTTAGTTTCTTAATTTTTGCATTCTTTGTGTAATTATGGCCACCGCATATCTTGTTTACTAGATGACAATTTTTTACTCATGATTTGTCAAATTGCGCTTCGATGAAAACTGGAATTCACTTAAATGTACAAAAACATTGATTCAATATGTTGGCTATATAAGGGGAGAAATAAGTTAACAAAATACATTTGAAACTATATAATTTATTTAAATTATGTCTTAACTGTAACTAGTGAACTGATGGATGGTTTTTAGTCATTATAGGCCATTCTTTAAAATGTTACTTCTGATAAAGGGAAAAACAAATTATTGAGCTTGTGACATAGAAGTACCTTTGCTAAAAAGCATCTAGAAGCAAATGGGGGGAAAAAAAGGATATGTTAATACTGTTATTGCTTTTTCATAAAATAGGCACTTTGTACTATATCATTTCAAATGCAATAAAATCTATTTTGGTTGATAAAATTGAGACAAAAAATCCATCAATGTGTCAAACTATGATAGGATTTGTAACTCAGTACTTCATGTGGGTGCCATCTGCCGCTAAATGGTCTATTTTAATGCAGCAGATAAAACAGATCTGTCCTGTTGATAAGTGAGGTCGGCATGGCCTCCCCTGGCCCTGCATTTTGGAGGGCTCAGCAGTGGCTATATCAACCACCTTACGTACCAGACTCGTGGATCCCAGAGTGGCCCTGGAAATTATCTGGGGAGCCTGATGTCGGGCAGCAGTGGGAGTCATGCTCCCCTACATTTGTTGCAGTGGCCGGAGTGGGAAGGATCCAGTGGTCTGCTCCACTCTGCTGCCCATCTCACAGTGTGCTGTGCTGTTCTGGCCACCACCAGCCCCAGAGTGCACCACTTCCTGTTACTGAAGCAGGCTGGGTGACATGCGCAGGAGTGGGGCAAAACAAGCTGCTGGGTTACACTGGCTCTCACCACTGTGGTGTGTGGCGGGGGGGTACTGCACCATTCTGTGCCAAGCCTCAGGTAATCCCATAGCTTGCATTACTTGGGAGTGGGAGGCCAAGCAGAGACAGACTGGGGACAGAACAGGGGCAAGGCTTGGGAGAAGGAATGGAGTGGGCCAGGGCAGGGGCACAGAGGTGGTGTGGGGTGTTGGCCCAGGCCTGGAGGACTGGGAATGGCATTGCCCTGGACCCCACACCCCCCAGGGATGGGTATGGGCTTTAGAGGTATTATGGCTCATTTGTTCTGGGACTGTAGAAGTGTAAATGCAGGTTAGAAAAAAGTCACTCAAAATTACACAGTAAATTAATAAATATTATGTTTGTTTTAGCTACAGCTATCTCAATAGAAAATGCTAAAATGATGAGCTCAGTATGTTAGATACTGAATGAAATGAAGAGAGATCTTTAAGAACAGGACTGGAGTAAGCAAACTATACAAAATGGCTATGTCTACACTAGCCCCTTCCCTTCAGAAGGGGCATGGTAATGAATGAGTTGGGAAGATCCTAATGAGGTGCTGACATGAATATGCAGCACCTTATTAGCATAATGGTGGCCAACTGCGATTCGAAAGTGCCGCTTTCAAATCGCACGCCGCTCATGTAGATGGGGGCTTTTCAAAAGGACTCCCCGGACTTCAAAAGCCCTTTCTTCCTATTTTAGTTTTAGGAAGAAGGGGATTTTGAAGTGCAGGGGCTCCTTTCAAAAGGCCACTATCTACATGAGTGGCACGCAATTCAAAAGCGGCGCTTTTGAATTGTGTGCAGCTGCCATTATGCTAATGAGGTGCTACATATTCATGATAGTGCCTCATTAACATCTTCCCAACTCACTCATTACCTTGCCCCTTTCGAAAGGAAGGGGCTAGTGTACGCATAGCCAATATGTTTAGCTAATATTTCTGTTTCATTGATCCAAGGTGCTGATAATAGGTGGGGAAAATATTTGGCCATCAGTGGAGATTTCGTTGTCCCTTTTCTATAAAAGTCTCTCAGTTTCTAAGTCTATGGAGTTCTGTTTTATTTTGTGACCTAATGGGAAAGTTTTGGCAGCAAAATCTCAGAAGCACTGTCTCCTGCCACCTATGTCCAAAAAACATACATGAAAATCATTTATATCTCAGGTGTCCCCAGAAGGCCAAACAATCTGTCTTAACACTACACTTGTAATAGTATGGACCATAGTAACCATGCTGCCAGAATTCCCAGACCTGCCTCATCCAAAACAAACCCTCAGAATTTTGAAGATTCAAAGAGGGGAAACTATATGCAAGGATCTGAAGTGTAGGTATTCCGCTGTGGTAATTATCTACTACTTTCCTTTTCTCTACCAAAAAAGCCCCACAGACTTCTGACAGTGGAGAGTTCAACTGGAGGAACTTCTGTGGAATTGCAGAGAGACACTTTCACTGCCTTTCTTCTAAATAAGTTCACCCATTTGAGCAGATTTCCTGAACCTTATAAAATCCACTTTACAGCTGAAGTCAAGTTGGATTATCTAGATGTTTCATTGTAAGCTATTAGGGCAGGGTGTTCTGACTTGTTTATAATAAGTTATAAAAAGTAATTAAGAAAAAAATAAGTTGTTAATGCCTCATGGTTTCAGAAATGCTCCACTTTTTCTATTATGTAATGTATGTGCTAGATAAGAACACTAACAGTATTTTTTTTATGTAAATGGGGCTTTAAGTCACTACCGAGACACTCAAATGGTTTCAGTAAAAATGTATTGATTTTAGAGGGAATGTATTGGTTTTAATAAAAAAACCTAGTCTCAGATGTAGTTATATTGGTTTGCGTTGAAATTCATTGATTTTGACTGAAATATTTGGGCTTGGGGCTAGATGTACTTGTTTTAATAGCAGTGCCTTGGAAATCTTGGAATTTTTTGTTTCAAATATGTCTCCATTTAAAAAAAATGTATCATTTTGAAGAAATTAAACAGCCCTTAATCAGGCAAGGATTGTATCTTCTGAGTCTGACAGTCTCTCTAGAATGTAAACTCCAATTTTATTGCCCTCAAATGAGAGAATATTTCTAATCTTACTTTTGAATGAAAGTAATTGTAAATCTGTTCTGTTAAATGTTGTTTGTCTTATTAAATTATGGTCTTATTAATTAAGTTACAGGGATTTCTCTCTTTATTCAATGATAACAAGGCTGCTTCACTAGCATCTGTTTATTTTCTTCAACCTATGCAGTTAAGTTGAAGTACAAGTGGTGAGACATAATGTTTTGTTCACAAATCTGAGAGCCAGAAACTTCTGAACTCTCAAAGCTGACACTGACTCCTCCTATGGCCAGACTAAATGACTTCAGCTATTCTATGCCACAAACTAAGGTGTGATTCCCTTATTTCTATAGGCAGCCACAGGAACAGGGGCGGTGGCGATTTTTTTGCTCTAGTGAGTTCTTACCCACCTGAAACCAGTGGGCCCTTACTAGGCCTAGCTAAACTGTGTATCTGCTGCCACGGCCTAAGCTACCATGGCAGTACAGCACACATGTTCTCACTTCATTTATTATTTGTATTAGGTAGCTTGAGGAGAGCATGTGTATTCGAGGAGGGTTCACCTTACTATCATGTTCACAGAGGGGAAGATTAATTGGGTGATGTTTCAAGTGCTCTGAAGAGACAAAGTCCTGTCTAAGTGCCAGATTCTGTCATGAATGCATGGAGTGAGTTTTACTGAATCCAGTAAGTTCCACTTGGAGTTAATACCTTGTAGCATGAAAGAAACGGCTACATTTGAAATGGGACCAGGACCAAAACACTGAAACGCAAACCAATGACTGTTTAAATTGGCCAACAAATGAATCTTGCTAATGTTCAACCTTTATGCAACTATGTGCACTTTGATTATTATTGTCATCAGAGCATTCCATCTGTATACCACAATTCTCAAATTCCTCCCCAGACCCCCAGATGAAACGTGTGGGAAGAGGTTTTGAGGGAGGAAATCTCTGGAAGTATTCCCACAGTGAGCTCTCTCCTCTTCAGTCCCTACCCCCTCAGAAAAAGTTGCAGAGCTCACCTCTCCTGATGAACCACTTACTTGTCTGGAGTTGTTCACCTCCATGCTCCTAATGGAATGTGTCTAATGAACCTTCAATAACAGTTCCACTCCCTAGCTACGGGTGTCCCACGTTACGTGGCTGGTGAGATCTATGGTAAAGACAGTAAAGCCTAAGGCTTTATTGTGTGTTCTGGAGAAGGAAGAAATTATTCATGTTCCTTTCACTCCTGCAGCTGGGACTCTGCTATTGGACTCTCCATTGCCTTACATTTCCATCACCTCTTCCCTCCTGTGCTTAGCAGATTCCAAGGAAGTAGCTGATTTTACGTGGTCTGGTACAAATGCAGGCCATAGTCACTATAGCTCTTGAACTATTCCTAACCTAGTTGCTACGCTCCTCCCCTGGATAGTCAACTGTAGCTAATTTTAAAGAGAGTTACACTGAATGACATGAGTGCTGGTCTTTGCTCACAAAAGCTTATGCTCCAAAATATCTGTTAGTCTATAAGGTGCCACAGGATTTCTTGCTGTTCATGAGTGCTTTCTGCAAATTTAGCAATCACTGTATCCTGGACTAACTGACTCAGCCTCAGCCTCACTTCTTTAGCCTCAAATGTGTTTATTACATTCTCATGAGTAGGGTGGCCCCTGAAGCTTTTTAAATAGATATCTACGTGTCTTCATGTGGGTTGTTATTAAAAAAGTCAACGTTTACCATGAATTACTATGCTAAGGAATCACAGTTGGAACTGCAGCTGACAAAGGATGTGATGGGTAACAAGAAGGGTTTCTATAGGCATGTTAACAATAAGAAGGTTATCAGGGAAGGCATGGGGCTATTACTGGGTGAGAGGGGTAACCTAGTGACAGATGATGTAAGAAAAGCTGAAGTACTCAATGCTTTTTTTTGCCTCAGTCTTCACAGGCAAGGATAGCTCACTCAATGCAGTGCTAGACAATGAAGTATGGGAGGCGGAGGGTAGCCCTCAGTAGGGAAGGAATGAGTTAAGAGCTACTTAGGAAAACTAGATATACACAAATTCATGGGTCTGGATTTAATGCAGTCAGGGGTACTGAGGGAATCGGCAGATGTCATTGCCGAGGCTTTGGCCATTATGTTTGAAAACTCTTGGGGATAGGGAGAGATCCTGGATGACTGGAAAAAGGCAAATGTTGTGCCTATCTTTAAAAAAAGGAAAGGACGACAATCCAGGAAACTAGAGACTGGTCAGCCTTACCTCAGTCCCTGGGAAAATAATGGAGGGGATCCTCAAGGAATCAATTTTGGAGCACTAGGAAGATGCCAAAGTGAGCAAAAGTAGTCAGCATGGATTACCAAAGGCAAGTCATGCCTGACCAATCTGATTAGCTTCTATGATGAGGTGACAGGCTCTGTGTACATGGGAAAGTCAGTGGATGTGATATGCCTTGACTTCAGCAAAGCTTTTGATACAGTCTCCCACAACATTCTTTCCCATAAGTTAAGGAAGTATTGGTACTGGTGAGGCCACATCGGGAGTAATGTGTCTCATTTTACGCCCCCCCCACCCGGTGTAGATGTGCTGATTCAAAGGAGGGCAACAAAAATGATTAAGGGGCTGGAGTACATGATCTATGAGGAGAGGCTGAGGGATTTGGGCTTATTTAGTCTGCAGAAGATAAGACTGAGGGGTGATTTAATAGCAGCCTTCAACTTCCTGAAGGGGAGCTCTAAAGAGGATGGAGTGAAACTGTTCTCAGTGGCGACAGATGGCAAAACAAGGAGCAATGGTCTGAAGTTACAGAAGGAGAGGAGTGGGTTGGATATCAGAAGAACTACTTCACAAGGAAGATAGTGAAGCCCTCTAACACATTGCCTAGAAAGGTGGTAGAATATCCATCCCCAGAAGTTTTTAAGTCCCGGCCTGATGAAATCCTGGCTGGGATGACTTAGTTGGGGTTGATCCGGCTTGAAGAAGGTGACCTCCTGATGTCCCTTCCAGCCCTACGATTCTATGATTCTATGAATCTGTAATTAAAATAGAAAATAATCAACATTTCAAGCACTGCAATGTGACGATCATAAGTAAAGTGGCTTTTTTCCTCTCCAGCAGTAATCACTCTGCTTTGTGAGTCTCAAAATCCACCTTCTGAATTCCTTGCAAAATTCCACAATAAATACCTGATTTTTCCAGAATGTGTGTAATATGTAGACTCAGAGGTGATACATGGAGGACAATTGCCAAAAGTGTGACCAGACTACAATGATAATTGGGCAAAAATTCTTGCCATGTAAGCAGACGGAATTTCAGTGAATTTGTTGGCCTTGCACTCTTTAATGCCTCCAGTGAAACTGAGTCATTGCCAGGCATAGGAAGCTCAGCCAAATCTGATTTTGCGTTTCCAAATCTATTCCATAGTTCATAACTTATATGTGGTGTTTTCCTGTTTGTTTTTTGCTTGTTTTTGCTGTGCACGTGAACATGTATACTGTGGAATTAATTAGAAGTGTTTGATGCAAATAACTTCATATAACAAACCAATCTAGCAGTGTAATAGTGATGTTTACTGATATTTAACACCCACAAAACATATTTTTTATAAAATAATGTGGTTCTGTGTATGCATCTGAGCTTCATGAGCTAAATTTCCCTTCACAGTTTGTGCATCTCACAATAAGTTCAGTGGTAAGTGTATATTAGTATCCAAGCACTTTGTCTTAGTTTTATATATTTAATACTGCAAATCAGTATTTTATTTCCAAACTACACAGTCCATCTTGACATAAGAATCTATTAATTTTAATGGGAATTTTGCACAATAAATTAAAAGCAAATGGCCCCTTTGTTTAAATTCAATCTAATATGGTGTATTGGCAAATTAATTACTTAGCCACACCTACATAATTCTCTTATATTAATACACTTCAGTTGCAAACCTGTATTATATTTAAATTGATTTATCATATGAGTCCATTTTCTATGTAGACTAATAAACCAGACATATAATGCGTTATTTACAACACAAAGTAACACATTTCTGTGCAGGCATATTTTAATTTTAAACTGTGAGGTAGAGATTAAATCAGTGTGCCTGTTATGTAAATACATGTAACTTGTATGAATCAATGTGACAATCAGAATTAAATGTTGACATGTTTTATGCACCATTATTAGTTATACTGCACATGAAAAGTTTCTGGCTTTAAGATAAGTTGAGAGACAGTTCAGGTTTCATTCAAAAGTTCTATCTTAGATTTTAAAAGTTTATTTTATCCGATGGGAGATAATGTCCCTTTTTTAGCAGGGTGTTTAACATCTTTCCTTGTTGAAGTTATTTGCTGGCTACAGCAGCATTGCCCATTCTACTGTTATAGTGGACATATTTCTAAAATTCTATATATTCAGTAGATCTTTCAGTGCTAGTGTTCATATTTCCCACCTATTTGCAGCACTAGGTAACCAGTATTTACAAAGAAAATATTCATAATTTTGTGGAAAAATACGGTGTTTACTAATGGAATAAAATGACTCCATGAATTAATCTATCAGTAAGATCAAAGTAATGCACATTCAAGCCCAACTAAAAATTAAATACTGGACTGTTTTCTTGCCTTTATCTGCCAAAGTACTCCTGAAATGTTCTGCGTATTCTGGTGGACTATTTAGCTAGTTCAAAATATCCCAATGCAAAGGAGTTAGTACAAACCTTTATGGCATTCTGAATAGACAATGTGATAAAAAGGGACAAGGAAATTTTAGTGATCCTGAATTATTAAAATCACAAAAAAAACCAGAAGAAATTGCCTATTTGATACACAAAACAGTCTGAATGAAATATATGTATAATAATCAATGGATTGTTATCTTAATGTATTGAGTAATTTTACAGAACCAAGTGAAACCCCAGAATAATTCTAAAGCCTCCTTTCTCTGAGGATAAACTGTTGACTCACAGCAGGAGCATTCTCTGTAAGGGAGGTCAGCTCTTGGCTAAAATGTAAGGTAATATATCATGGAAGAGTAATTAATCAGACTGAGGAGGACACAAACAATAGATTCACAAGGGCAATCAAGAGAGTATAACGCAACATGAGAGACACCAGGGGAAATAGCTTGGTGTCTTGATCTCGCTGCGACTTTGCTCTCTTCCTACTATTATTGATTGTGATGTTACAGTTAGAGATGTAACTGTGTTTCCACTATAAGCCATGGATTTCAAAAATTTATAATGGGGCTCTATTTCTCTGTGGGGAAATTTGCTAAGTTGTCCAAATAACAAATTATTTTTTAAACCTGGAGACAAAGGGTTTGATCACTTTCTGAACTGTGTATGTACACATACTTGAATATAGAAAATCTGCATACTTTCATCTTACTGTAGAAAATACCACAAGAAGGGGTATATTGTGGGTTTGGTTTACATTCATGTTGAGTCCTGAAATCTGTGTGACTGTACAGGAATCAGTTTCAGGATGCACGATGGGTCTCTTGAATTTTCAGCTTTTAGGGCAGAGATTAGTGCATCTCTTAGCATTTTTGGGTGCTACAAATTATACTAATAGCTGCCATGTGGCCAGGTCACCTATCTCAGAGATCTGTCTGAGGAAATTATCTCCATATTTCTGAAGTATGAAAGGCTACATTTGGTGACTGCTCCACATGTTAAGCAAAAGTGTAGTGTCAACAAGCCTAAGAATTAGACTGACAGAAAGCTGCTTACATAAGTGTAATTATAGCAATGTCCACACTGCTTCCTCTGAAATAAGTTCTTTAGTGATGTAACTCCACTTCCAAAAGAGGTGTAACATTTATGTCGGTGTAGATATGGTTATCCAGTGTTCACATGGATACCTTATTACTTACTTTGGCTAGTGACTGTTATTCTTGGCAATGTTATAGCTTTGAGCCCAGCACCAGGATCTAATTCATAGAACACAGCCCTCCAGTCACTAAACTGACATTCTTGTCAGTTTCATGGCTCCAGCAATGAATCCTGCTTCTCTGAGCTAGAGATAGCCATTATACTGACAAGAATGTCAATTTCACTTCTAATAGTCTCTGTGCTATGAAATAATCTGTGGGTGGGCTCACAGCTCAAGCAGTCACCTAGGAGGGAGGGGAGAGGGTCAGCTGTCAATGCCTCACTATTTCCCAATTGAGTCATTGAAAGTGCTCCTGATGAGGTTTCACATCACTGGCAGAAGACCAGTGTCTTCAATGCTTAGTATGAAAAATAGTAAACAGAAACAAAAAAAGGTCACATTGATGGAGTGACAAAGGATCTGATCCTGCAAAGACTTATATTTAAGTGTCTGAGTACCCCTGTTGAGTTAAATAGAGCTAGTATAATCCAGAGAAATGTAGTGCTGTAAGAGACTTCAAGAGAGCTCATCTAGTCCAGCCCCTGTACTAAGCCATGGCCAAGTATACCTAGATCAGGGTCTGCAACCTGCAGTGCTGGAGCCACATGTGGTGCTGGAGCCACATGTGGTGCTGGAGCCACATGTGGCTCTTTAAGGACTCCTTTGTGGGTCCTGATGCTATACTTTCAAAATTAAAACACAGAAAATCCAGTTAGTTTTTGATAAATGGTGAAATCCTGCAGTAAATCATTGTGTGTGTGTGCATGCGCCCACTGATATTAAAATAGGGATTACAAAAAGTGTGGTTTGACATTATTTATGTGTATTGCAGCTCTTGAATTATTGAGTTTTTTTACTGAATTATAAAAGGTCTCTTCTTGCTATTTTGGTTACAATCCCTGACCTTGACTCTCTTTGACTGGAGTTTTTCTAGCTCGGGGTCAGCAACCCCATAGTACAAGTGTGACTCTTGGTACCTGTGCCGATTTTCATTGGTGCGCGAGGCTTAACAAAAAACCGGTTAATGTTACCAACCACCACCTGAACAGTAAACTCTGCATCTTTATTTATTTATTAATCTGATGTAAGTAGAATTATTAGTGGCTTTAAAAAGCAGCACTGGCACATAGTACATGCCTAGAGTTCCTAAATCTCTTTTCCTTTCTGAAATATCTCTTGCTGCAGATTAAGCCCATTACATGTTGACTTCCTTCAGTGGATGTGAAGAACAATTGATCACTGTCCCCTTTAAAACATATCTTAACATTCTTGAAGACTACCCCCTCAGTAACCTTTTCTGAAGACTAAACGTGCTTGTGTTTTCTTTTTTTAAAACCTTTTGTTACAGTCAGGTGTCTGATATTTTTTTCTCATTTTTGTTGACACACTAGGCTACATTTGTATGGCACCCTGAACTCAAAATAAGATATGCAATGCGCGCTATGCAAATTGCATATCTTATTTTGAGGTTTTTTTTTTTTCAAAATACACAATTTTAGCATTTGGTTCTGACTAAAGAACAGCAAATGTTGAAATAATGTGGTATTTCAGAGCATCCCTTATGCCTCCTGCAACAAGGAGTACAGGGATGCTGAAATAGCACACCTGTAATTTTTGAAAAATATGGGTGCATTTCTAAGAAGTGAGCTATACCAACGGTATTTTAACACAGCTCTGCCATGCAGCCTGGCCTTAAGTACTTTCTCCAAGTTGTTCACTTCTTTTGTGATAATATAACACCCAGAAATGGGCACAGTTCTCCAGCTGATGTCCTACCAGTGCTACGTAGCATGGAATAATAATTTTTCATGTCCTGTGCATGACACACCTGTTACTATACCCCACAGTGATATTACCAATTATAGGAAGTGCATCTACTTCATTGGCTCATATTCAATTTCAATTTGTAATTGCATCACTTTGTGGGTTGATATTCAATTTATAATTATGTGACATTAATTGTGTGTTCCAGATCCTTTTCGTGAGTTAATGTTCAATAGATGTGTAACTTCTTGCAGGCTTCTGACATGTCTCAGATCACAAGAAAAATGAGTTTGCTCTTCTCAAACACTTTGTCACAATTTGTCCAACTTGCAAAACCACCAAACAGCTCACCTTAAGAGACACCTGGGATTGAAAGAGCAGGAAGTTGAAGGGTCAAGGTTAAGATGGGCCACTAGAGCTAACAATGAGAATGAGGACTATAACAGGGTTTAAAAAAGAGCTAGATAAATTCATGGAGGTAAGGTCTACTAATGGCTATTAGCCAGGATGGGTAAGGAATGGTGTCCCTAGCCTCTGTTTGTCAGAAGCTGGAGATGGATTGCAGAAGAGAGAGCGCTTGATCCTTACCTGTTGGGTCGACTCCCTCTGGGGCACATGGTATTGGCCATTGTTGGCAGACAGGATACTGGCATACTGTGGTGTGACCCAGTAGGGCTGTTCTTATGTTCTGACTAGTTAGGAATTTCTCTGATTTTTTTTAAATGTCATATCAAAACTGAAACTGTTTGCAGAAGCATATATTCTAACACCTGGCTCTAGAACATTTATGGGGTGCAGGATATCTTTCTGCACATACTCTAACCACTAGACTGTTGTCCTTTCTGAGGTGAGTAAACCTCTTCTTTTTTCACAAAATGCATTAAAAGAGCTTGTTTTTTTTCTGCATCAGAAATGAAAGTAAATTTAAAAACTTCAAAAAGTTTTACAAGGCAGAATGCTGTTCACTCTCACTGGAGATACTGGCCTACAGAGTCAAACAAGGAGAAGGTTTTGGATCAAAATGTATTTGATGCACATCTATCCTTTCTGATGTATTTGTGCATAGAATAGTTGATAATTGTAGTTTATGAGGCAGCCAGTGAGATACATTATGTCATAACTCCCCCACAACGTATGTGAATTAATATACTGTCTCATCAGTTCCATGATCCATTTACATTCAGCATAAACGGACATTTAAAATGTTTTGTCCCTCCAATAACAGGAGAATGACACTTTGCAAGTAACTGATCTACTTTATTATTATTTGTAAAATAATATTGGCAATAAACAAGATTTAGCCCAACAGTGGTTACTGGCATATGCAGCTCACTTTGCGGCCAGATTGTCAAGTGCTCAGTACCTAGCAGTTCTCAGTGAGAACAATGGTAGCTGCTGAGTGCTTACCACTTCCTAAAGTGAATTAATTTTTACAGTGTGTACCCTTAAATGAGTTCCTAAATATGATTGCACAGTGAAAGAATCACTGTATAAATCTTACTTGTTTAAAACCTCTATGATAGATTCTTATAGCTCCTTGGTCTACCATGTAATTAATTTTGAAATCTTAGATAAATACATATTCTGTCTGCATGTAAATTACTCTGGAGAGCTATTATGTTGTGTAGACTGTCTAACGTGTATTTTTGATTGTCTGTACACCTGTATCTATATAATAGACTATTTCCTCTCTTCCAGAATCATGATAAACTTTCATGATAACAACACTAGCATCCACTTTATTGCTCCGTCATCTCAATGTTTGGCTTTTTAAACACTCTGTTTTCCCAATGCTAGAATGAGGGTCTCCCTCTACCCACTGGATTGACTGGCTGCTCTTACACTTGAGGAGATGGCCTAAGAATTGGACATTAATTTTGGGTTCCAGAGCTATATGTTTTCAATCTAGGACTCTAAAGTTAGGCTCATGTATCCATATTTCACCCTCTAAATACATAGCCTGATCCTTAGAAATGCTGATCAACCCATGACTACCTCAGAAGACAGTGGGAGCTTCTGTGTGCTTGATGCTTTCCAAAAGTGGGCTAGTTAATTAGCATCCTATTTTGCAAATCACGTAATAGGTTCCTTTTCTTTACCTGGACCAGTAAAATTTCAGGCACTCCAGCACTTGAGGCCCAAACATCAAGTGTCATGTGAGCTTGCTGCTATCTCATCTTGCCAGTTTTCATCTGTCACCATAACAAGATGCTGGCACCATGGATTGGTGGTTCTTATTGATCTCAGCCACAATGGCTCTTATTTTCTTTGTTTAGACATTTCAACAGTCTTTGTAAGGAACAGTAGTAATAGTTTTAGGCTAGTAAATATGGAGACGCGTTTTGCTCTAAGAAAATGTTATATGTAAAGGCCAGTGGTCTTGAACTACTGATGGTTGAATCCTGAGATTCAGTTGGGCTGATGGGTAAACTGGGAGATGAGGAGAGGAAAAAATAAGGCAGTGTTTTTAAACCTGTGGAGTCTGCAGATTTTGTAAGATTTGGAAAGGGGTCCACACTTCCAATTTAATATTTTGGGGTCCACAAATGTAAAAAAGTTAAAATTACTGAACAGCATTTATCTAATAATAAATGTCTCAGGTCTTATACACCCCACTGCACTTACATATCATAGATACACAAAAAATTGTTATATATTTTACTTAAACAAGTGTAATGAGGGCAACAAGCTCAGCCATTTTCAAGGTGCAAATAACTGCCCTGCATCTATAAGCAGGGGCTTTATATGGCTGGCTGACTGAATGAAGGGAACAGAACTTTACAGCTGACAGGAGCTAGAGATGAAAATAGCTGCAGAAGGGGTCCTCATGATAGCTGAGTCATTCCCTAGGGATTTAAAAGGGGTAGCCCTGTGCTTGAAGTCTCCCTTTTACACACAGCAGTTGATATGTAAAGGAGTTCAATTATTGCCCAGAAGAAAAAGGGACTTGATGCAGATCAGTGCTGTCAGACATGTGTTAACCCATGGTCTGGCTGTGAGCCATGGAGCAAGGCTCAACAAATTCTGACAGAGGAGTGGCCAGATCCCTTGTCATAAAATTCTCAGCAGTTTGGACATCCTGGGGCAGCCAGTTATTTAGAGAGGAGAGGGTTCCCATGTAAAGCTTTGGAGAACTTTTGTTTTGGAAAATATTAAAAGGGGGGGACAATAAGAGACATCTGGGAACATGACTGAGTTTTGGGGGACCAGGGCCAAGCTTATTGCCTCTGCCTCTTTATGGAGGATGTCCAGTGAAATACACAGGAAAAATATACAGTGACCAGGTATGGTTTAGTAAAGAACTTAAAAACAAATGAGCAGCAACTGAGGACTCCTATGATTCATATGGAAGGGAGCAAATTCCGCCCCATTCTTATTAGCCAGCATAACCCCTCAGCAATTGGAGAGAGTGGTGAGGGCCCAGCAATAAATTTGCTAACGGGACTTGGATGTCAGAAGAGGGAAAACTGGGTAATTGTGTAAGAAATGTGGGGTTACCCGCACTATGCACTTTTATCTGCTGGATAGTCCCAGACACTCAAGTTATGGCTTGATTAAACCCATTTCTGATTTCTCATATTCTTCTTTTAGTCTAGGCCGACGATGTCTGACAGGTGAGTATTGAGTTATGATTAAATGACTACAAATATGAATAAAACCTAGCATATAACATTAATGAAATAGTTTCCATGGCAACATAGATGTTACCTTTCTTTTGCCTCTTATTCAGCAATTTCACTGCATTGTTTATTCTGACCTTATATTTTAAAATGTCCATTTGAACAGTCAAGCATTTGAGAATTCTAGCAAGGAGTTATTACATTAATGGACCACGAAATACCTTAAATTCAAATGTTCAACTTAATGGTTTCCAATGGCATACAGAGAATCTGAAATACAACTCACTAAGTTTTACTGTACAGTTTTATTACTCTGACTTGGAAATTTTTGCTCTGGAACATTCTGCAGTGTTTGTCATGATGATTTTGAAATGCAGCAAAAATCAATGCCAGTAACATTCAATGGAATCCTTTATCTATTCTATAGTCCAGGAATACGAAAGTATTTCACTGCACTGTACTGTAGTGATTGTTGATAAATACAGAGAATGAAAGACTGAATTACTGTTCAGTAATTTCTGGTGTAAATCCACTTTTCTGGAATACTTACGAAACCAGCATACCTCTGTGACCTTGTCTAAACTAGTTATAGACTAAACAGCTGATAGTTTTTATAAGAAGAGACTGATGAAATGTGAGCAATATTCATTCTATAAAATAGTGTTCAGATCTAAGTCATATGAGCTTGAGTAAACCACTTGGATCCATATATAATTAAACTTTAACAATGGCTTCATTGCTTCTGCAGAATAATATGATTTTGTAAATTATATTTACCAGTAGCACCCAGCTTTGAAGTATATCATGCTACAATTTATTGTGACAGCTTGTTACCTTACTGCAGTTTCCTATAAAATCAGAGCCGAGTATGGCTGTAACAAAGTAATTCTCTCAAACAAAAGATGCAGACAGCCAAATTGTATTATTTGGTTTTTAGTGGGAGAATAGAGATAGCAAGTAGCACAGGTATAAATCTGTACTAAGTTCTTTGACTTGAACTGAAGTTTCACTAATACAACAACTAAAAGCAGACTTAAGCTTTTTTTTTTTTTTTATGGCTGAGGACAACTAGCTACTTGTGTCTTCATTAGGTCTGTCCTTGATCTGTATGCACAGAATTCCTATGGATTTCCATGATAGCCAAATGTGAGGGCCAGTTTAACTAGCAAACACAATACTGAATCCAAAAGCATTGCCAGGAACTACACTGCCTACCTCCCTGATATATAGTACGAAGAACTGTCAGTCCAACAGCAGACAGTATATTTATGGCTGCATTCTGTCTTTCATCTGGCACCACTGGGGTTCTTTCAAAGATCAAAAGTAAATTATCATCTGGTACCGTTTAGCAGTCTCCCAAAGAGTATGGATCTTAAAATATGCAGGTGTCAACATCAGTTAAAATATTAGCAATGGTATATCCTTTTCTTCACTTAACTCATCACAACATGATATGTAAGGGGAAAAGAAAAGAAATCTGAGTTACTGATGCAAAAAGTGACTGAAGTTTCAGCCCTCAGGGCAATGGGAAATGTTATCATTGATGTGAAAATAATGCTGCATACAAACTCCCTAGCTAACATGACACAGTCTAGGTGGCGTGCCACAGCCAGAATGCCAGCATGTGTCAGATACTTTGTTTCCCTGAAAGAAATGCTGCAACAAGCATTATTCAGATACTGCCTCATGCTGGCCACATGTATGTGGTGTTTTTAACGGTCATAAGAAGATGCAATGAGCATGTTTTTCATTACATATGTGTTCCACTCTCACATATATCTATACTGACAAAGTAATGTGGATCCTACAGTTGCAGCAGACTATTGCATTAGTGAGGAATAAATCTGTACTGTTTTAAAAGCAGAGGCGTCTGTCCATCTGTCTGTATGTCCATCCCATTGTAGTCAGTGTGAACATTCTCTGCCCACCCCGACTGCAGCCTTTGCAGCTTCTCCCCTTTCTCCTCTTCCTGCTATGTTCCCTCTCCATCCCACTGCCCCCCTCACTCCCATTGCAGCCTCCCACCCCACAACTTGCCCTCAGCCTGTCTCCTCACGTGTCCCACTGGAGCCAATGAACATTCCTCAGAGCTCCATTGCCTGTGGTGGGAATGGATGGGGGGTGACTAGTGCCTGTGGCAGGGGGTGAGCACGGATGACTGGTGCCTGTGGTAGGAGCAGGTACAGGCAGGGCCACCCAGAAGGGCAGGTGGGGACTCTATTGAGCACTGTTGGTGGGAACATGAGGGTAAGGGAGTGCACACCCCTAGGGCTCCTGTGGGGGTTCTGGTGTGCAACACTCAGAGAATCCCTATTCTCTGCTTTGCCCCACGCTCCTCCCTGGGTGGGCTGGTTGCCCAGGCACTGTGTCTTGTCTGGGCTCGCTGCTCCCACCGGCTAGGAGCAAGGACTGTGATTCCTGGCTGCAGAGGGCCACTGGCAGAGTAGGAAGCTGGTGGCAGCTGCTTTGCGGCCAGGCTGAGGTCTGGCCAGGGTGAAGCTGCTCAGAGGTGGCATAAAATCTAGGTGTGTACATGCTCTTCTTCAGATGCCCTCAGCCCCCACCCACAGAGCTGGCCCAGGTAAGTCTCATCGAGCTGGTGTGCTTAGTGCCAGTTATCTCCCACTCCTCCAGAAGGATCCCTCCACTTCAGTGTGCTGTGGGGACCAGATGGATGCCATACCTAACTGGGAACTTGCCAGCTGCACCAGTCCTCTGCTCTTTTTACAGGCCCAAGCACTCTCCCTGACAGTCTATCCTGCCTGCTCCCCCAAATCTGTTTGCCCTAGACCCCTAAATGGCCTGCTGAAGGAGTGAACTCATCACTGTGGGTTTAGCAAGCCAATGCTCAAACCACTGAGCTATCCCTCTCCCTTGTCTCTGTACCTCCCCCACCACAAAGGGACAGCTCCTGATAGTTAATCATAATTGTTCTGCAAAAAAACAAGACATAGAGTAGGAATAAGATTTCCCTGAGCAGACAGATGCATTAAACATTGGCCAAGTTTGGCAGTACACCTCATAACCTGTCCTCACACATCTGAGAAAAGTTATAGGACACAACTCAATATAGATTAATTCCACTGCTCTTGCCACCATTTTGCTTTTAAGCCTGCTAATTTAAAAATGTCTAAAACTCAGCCTGACATTTTTTTTTCATCTTTTTCTTCAATGCAACTAATCAGAGCACACGGATTTAAATGAAGACTGTTAAAAGGGTGATGTCTGCCCCATGAAAACTCATCTAATAAACTATTGTTAGTTTTTAAAGTGCTACATGACAGCTTTTTTGTTTTGTATATGGGTGATCGTGTAAAGCACAGTATTCTTCACTGCACCAATTAATTGTTTAAATATGCAAGAACATAATCTCTTCGTAGGGGTTTTAGGTACACACATAGTTTAGTGCTGTAATTAACTAATTTATGGGTTTTTTTTTTTTAAAGAATCTGTGACCTGCCACCAACAAAAGGGTACTTAGAGGGCCTTCTACGCAAATATAATACATTGTAGACTGAAAGTGAAATTCCTTAGAGAGATGGATTTGTAAGTTCCTGCGGGGAGCCAAGGAAATCTGTTTCAAATACACTGTTTCCTACGGAGAGGTCTTTCACATAGACTCTCTGTAGAATCTCACAGAAAACACTGAACTTTAAAAGGCTTACCAGTTTGTCTCATTGAGCCTATAGGAAATAATTGGAACATGTTTGTAAAACACAATCTTGGTGCCAGTGTTCACAGGGACGTGGCAGAAGATGGGGTTACATGAAGCAGCAGTAGTGCTAATTATAGTAATAAAACAAGAAGCCTGATGATAGGGAGTGAAAGTGCTATTTCCTACCTAGCATGAAGACAGCCAGCTGCCGCAACTACATATGCATTACTGTACCACATAGATTATCTTGAATGAACAATACTTCAAATGGAGTTGATTTTTAAAATAAACTACACTTGGAACCACCCGTTAAGGAGATGGCTCTGTAGCCTTCATCTCAGTATTTTTTTTTGCCTGTATTTTGTTTTCAGCTGCAGCAACTTAGGGAGATTTGGAAATATTTATTTCTTTGATTGAAATGTTTCTTTATCCTGTCAAATTAAACAAAACATGTAGATCTGCATGTAAAGCATATGACTTGACAGATGCAAGATAATTAAAAAAAACTTTTTAAAATGCAAAGGTCTTTTTTTTTTACAAAAACTTGTCTGTGCTTTATGATCAGCATGGTGGCGGTAGATTTTTTTTGCTTTAGGGTAATTCTATGACCTGGGGCCTGCTGGTACAAATGCAAGTACTTAGGTAAGTGTGATTTATAGAACTGAATAAAGAACTAAACACTTAATTGAAGCCTGCAGTGCAGCAGCTAGAGGGCTCTATTCAGTGTAAGATTAGATCCATGCTGTTTTCACTGCTGAGCCCCTATGGAGTTGAGCATCTTGAATGGATTATGATTCCAGTTGAGAACACAGGATGACTTTGGTAGGGTTCCTGGAAGCTTGAACCTACTTTGAGAGTCCTTCCTCTGGATTAATCAGGAGTAACTCAGCTGAAGTCAAAGTAATTGCATCAATGTAAGTGGCGATTCTAGCCCACAATCTTCAGAGTAGATTCACAGTTCTTGTAAAACTCTCTAGCAGAAATACAGAAGTTTGCACAGACCCATGACATAAGACAGCTTTTCTGGGCTTTGATTGCCAAATGAAGGGTAGATTTCGAAGGATACACACATTGTTGTTTGCACATCATATACAAAGAGTGACATCTTCCCTTTTTCTGTCCTTGATGAGCCTTCAGGAGCCAGCAAGATGAAGTGCACTGTACTCTGTGAAAGTGCAAGTTAGTGTTCCCCCATCCCTGGTTTCTGAGACTCAGATTTTTAAAGGTATTTTCAGGGCTTATTGAAACACTAACTGATTTAGTAGCCTCAGTATCATTTTCAGAGGGGATTTAGGCACTTAAGAACCCAAAATACATGCAGCACTTCTAATGCTTAAATAATTTTTCTGAAATGCCACCACAATGCTCATTTTAATGCTGAGCTCAGCAGTGCTTAAAAACTTTCAAAAATCAAGGCACGAGCACCTGAAAGGTTCCCATTGCTTTGCCTAGGGTGTGGGATATGCCTGGCCATTTGAGCCAATACTAGAGTTGAAATGAAATTCAAGAGTCCTGGCCCACTGCTTTAGCAACTGCACAGTATGTTCTGCTACATAGTGAATTGCTGGTGGGACATGGTGATATTTTATTTGTGGAATAGTAACAAGCAGACCTTAATCCGGTGGTGGGCAATAATTTTTGCAGGGGGGGGCATTCCAAGAATTTTGGTAAGTGGCCACAGGCTGCATTTTTCAGTCCTATTCATGGAGAGGGTGTGGATGTAGGGTGAGGGCGGGGGGGGAGACTCCAGGCAGGGTTTGGGGTGCTTGAGGATGTGCAAGGTCTGGGAGATGATAGCAGGAGTCTGAGAGGGGCAGGGTCTGAGAGGGAGTTTGGGTTCAGGAGGGGTTGTGACCTGGGACAGAGAGTTGGGATGCAGAAGGCGATGCCAGGTGTAGGCTCTGGACCTGGCTGGAGGCACTTACCATAGACAGCTCCTGGCTGGCAGTGCAGCGGGGCACCACTTAAATGTGCTCATTGGTGGAGCAAACGTGTGTACATGCACCCTTAGGGAAGGGTGCACCAGGTTTCTACATGCTGCCAGCACCTTCAGTTACCACCCCCCACAGCTTCCATTTGCCAGTTTCCACTAACTTCTCCCCCTTCCAAAGGGGCACGCAGAGACATGCTGGCCCCAGCGGCCAGTTGTGACACTCCCAGGAATTGTATGGCTGGCCCTGTGGCAGGTGGCATGATGGGTCTTGATGGCCTGTGGGACACTCTCCTCCAGCCTCAGGTGGGCCAAGAGAAAATATTTGGCAGGCTGTATACAGCCTGCAGGCTGTTTTTGGCTCACCACTGACTTAATCTTTCCCTAACATTTGTGGCCTATAGCTAAAATCCAGCACACTTGTGATCCAAGAGCATCTTATCCTAAAAAAGATACATCTGTAGGGTTATTTTTAGGTCATCCATGCCATCTTGAATCTTTATTCAGAGATTATGCACAGATGGTTAAGTTCAGTTCCCCTTATCAAAACAACAATACAAAAAGGGACAGACAGGACGATTTTCATTATGAAATATCTGCTTACCCTTCCTACTTTATCCTGCGCAAATACATACCTGATCTGCCCTATTAATTTTTTGCTTGAATAGGCTTGTGGGGTGTTGAAGCCTGCAACATTCAAATGAGTGGAACCTAGTATAATAGAAACATTATGTAAACTTAAGAAGCGTTCTCGTAATTTGTTTTCAATAAAATAAATTAGTGTAATAGATTCAGATCACTAATCTGAAATGGATTTGTGTTCTCTCAAACATCATAAAAATCTCTGTAAGAATTAATTACTTGGCAAATTGTTTCAGGAAGCACTGTAAAAGGAAAAAAAAACATAGGTTATTTGAAAAAGAGGTTTTTTTTACATGTAGCTGAATCATTTTAACTGAGTACCTTTGTCTAGGATGAAATTTTTTGCTTATTTTGCTGTATCTCTGTAGCCCTATATTTAAATAAAAAAAAATAGTTGCGCTAAACTAGGTTACTAAATCCATGGGTTTTGGTACCAAAATAGATGACCAGATCTTCAAAAGTGCTCTCTACCTAACAACTCTAACTGACTTTCAAAGGTGGAATTTTAGCATTCCAAGCGGGGTTGGGGGGGTACTCAACTTCCTTTGGTCATTTTTAAAATATTTGAAAACATCAAGGCAATAAAAGCAACAGAGAGTGCAGATGACCAGGTTACTCATTTAGCCTAACATACATAGAATTTGAGATCTAACCATGGGCAAGCTGTGTTAAAACATGGCTAAAATATATAATGTCCATGTGCCTATCCCTAATGGGGTGTGGAGTTCTGTATATCTGTGTAGCTTATGACTAACTCTATTGTAGGGACATTATTTCACGATGGGACTCATGTCTCTGGAATATGTGAGAGGTAGGGAAGTATTATCCCCATTTTTACAGATAAGGAACTGAGGCACTGGGGAACTAAGTGATTTGCCCAAGGTCACACAAGAAGTCTGACAGAGCAGGGATGTAAACCATTGTGTCTCACATTTCAGGCAAGTTCTCTGAGCTCTATGCTTAGAGCATATTTTAATTGGTTTTTCATACATGTTAGCACATAATACTTAAGTTTAATATGAATCCAAAATAAAAATTCAGATATTGTCCCCACTCTCCAATTGTTTTGCAGGACTAAGGCCAGCAGGGAACATCGTGATCATGTAGTGTGGCCTTTTGTACACAACAAGACATGAAAGTTTCCCAGAATGATTCCCAGAGTATATTTTTACGTCAACACGCAATCTTGATTTTAAAACTGCCTATGATTGAGAAACCACGTCAACCCCAGTAAATTATTCCTATGGGTAATTATGCTCCTCATTTAAAAAAAATCATACACCCTATTTACAGTCTGAAGCTGTCTAGGTTTAACTTCCAGCTGATTATCTGCTATTGCCCCCAAATCTCATTCAGTCATTGATTCAAAGGAGATAATACCCCCTTTTCTAAGTGTGCCCTACCTTCTTTGTTGCTATATGTATTCATTTATGCTTAGCTATACTAAAATGCATATTGTTGTGTCCAGTTTACCAACTAATCCAAATTGCTGTGTATTAATGGCCTATTCTTTTCATTATTTGCCTTTTCCCCAATTTTTGTGTCATCCACAACATTTATCAGGGAGGGTTTTTTTTTTCTTGTAGGTTATTTATGAAACTGCAAAATAGCATATGGTCATACACTAATCCCTGCAACACCTGCTAAAACACTCCTGTTTGATGTTGATTCCCTGTTCACAGTTACATTTTGAGACCTGTCAGACAGCTCTTAATCTATTATTGTTAGGTTAAATTTTATGTTGCTCTAGTTTTTAACAAAATGTGCAGTAGCGAGTCACAAACCTTACAAAAATCTTAGGACTTCACAGCAACATGATTCTCTTTATCACCCAAATTTATATTATCATAAAAATAAGTTAGCTTGAGAAGATCATTTTTTTTCTGTAAACCCACGTCAATTGCAATAATTATATTACCGTTTTGTAATTCTGTATTAATCAGTTAGAGTAACAGCTGCTCCATTATCTTGCCCAAGAAAGATGTCAGACTAACAAACATATAATTAGTGGAGTCATCCTATTTATCCTTTTTAAATACTGGCACAACAAAAGATTTATTTCACTCTTCTGAAACTTCTTCTAAGGTCCAGGACTTCATGAAAATCAGCATGAAGCAGTCACTCAGTTCCTCCTCCTCTTTTGAAACTCTTGGCAGCAAGTTACTGGCCATGTGCTGGTTAAAAAAATCTAACTTTCATAATTGCTGTTTCTCATACTTCTGAAATGATTGTAGAAATAAAAGATTATTGTTATTCTCATCATATGATTACATATCTTGTTTTCATCCAAATATAAAACAAAAACTGTATTGAATCCCTCTGTCTTTTTTGTGGTACCATAGACATTTCTGCTTTTCCATCTAGTAATGAACCAGAGACATAAGAGTCACACTGAAGGATAAAATGAGATGACATGTTTCTAATCTGTGCTTATCTCACTTGAGTGTAAGTACAGCCTTGACTTATTCAACCTGATGTCCAGTAAAGGTCAACATGGCAACAAGGCATATGTTCAGAGACTGACCTAAATAAAGAGACAGGCACAACAGTTTGCAACATACTAACCAGCTTACTCGCTAGCATATTTTTATCCTGATATTTTATTACCCTTATTTTGTCATTGTTTTAAAGGATTGTCCAAAATACTTTTAGCTCTCATTCCTTTCTTTCTTCTTCATAAAGCTGTTAAATGCTAATGATATTTTGAAACCTAGTGAATTCCATTGGCTTACCTAAGCAAATCAAGCCCAATATGCTCTGTCTACTCAGAGCTGTAATGCTGAGTCCTCAGCATCTAACAAAATTTAACTGTCCGGTAATATCCAGCCAAGTCTGGCTTTACAGAGCTAGCCACAGTAGATAGGAACCTCAAGCAGAGCAGTATGACACCTTTCCATTAAAACCTTAAATCAGTCTGATTCATCTGGTTTTTGCATTTCAGTGTGAACCCAGATTTTTGCTGAGCATGCTGCATATATCAAAAGGACGCAGATGCATGAACTCCTTTATCTCCCGCACAAATTCTTGAGCCGTGGCTACAATACTCTCCATTTCAGAAGAGGCATGTAAATTATGGCCATTTGAAAATGCAAACGAGGCTCTGATATGAATATTCAGTGCCTCCTTTGCAGACTATTGGCCACCCCCAATTGCAAGTACCGATTCTGAACTAAAAATAGCCTTGTAGCCGGGTTGCTTTGAAAGTGTACCCTTTTTTCCCAATCTCTTTTAGTTTGAAAGCAGCACTTTCGACTGGCTGGGTGGGTGCCAGTATGCAAACAAGGCAATGGATATTCATATCAGTGCTTCATTTGCATTTTTGAACAGCCATAATTTTATACACGCCTTCTGAAAGGGAGGGGTCATGTACCCACACCTTATCATGCATGAAGGGAGGCTAGCACCCAATCATCTCAACCTATCTGAACCTTTCATGCTTCAGCATGGCTTGTTCTAGTTTTGCTTCAGTTTTTACACTTCTGCGAACCTGAAATTCCAGGGGAAACTCAGCATACATCTGGATGAATTATGCAAACAAATTAGTGGGTCTGAAAAAGGCCCTAGTGCAGGTACCTGGGATTCAGTGCTAATTATTAAGCCACATAATATATCAAAGGAAGTAAGAGCAAAATAAATAAAAATGACATTTTTCCCCTCCCTTAAGTTTCTTCCTTTGTCATTTTTTTAATCTGTGAGTTTAATAAGGGACTGGCTAAAATCAGATTTATGGTAGGAAGGCTGTATGTAAGTTTCTTGATGTCGTCTTTCAAACACCTCCCCTTTCACCTTTGATTTCTGGACTTGTTTGAAGAAAGAATGGCAATCGTGCTGACCAGTGCAGTGATTTGTGATATAATTACAAGTCAGAATATACAACACTCAAAGCATTTCACATCAAGGCATTGTTGAAGTATTAATAATGACCATGTGGAAATATTGTTGTATCCCCATGTCAAAGACTAGATTTTTCAGAAATAGCACCTGCAATGCTCATTAAAGTCAGTGGGAACTACAAGTGGTTACTGTCTTTGAAGTTCATACTGTAAGTGATGTACCTAATGCCACATAGTTTTGGCTCTGCCTCTTATTTACTAACATTCAGGAGCTGCTGACTGCCAAACCTATGCTCAATCTAGAATTTCATTCTGCTATATGTAAAACAGAAGGCAGGGAGCAGTTACTATGTTTCTGCTCTTTTAGCTGACAAAGGCTCTAGCCACATAGCACTATGTTACATGCAAATGAGTTTCAACAGCTTTTCTGTCTGTATTCTTAAAGTGTTTCCTTGACCATGTTGGACACTGATTTTTGTTACCAGAGAATTATGTTGACGTTCTAGATATAAGGATGAGTTATTTCACCCTATGCTTCTAGAGCTGAACCTTGCAGGGTTGGACAACACAGGGGGGAAAAAGAACTTTAGTAAGTGATCCACAATACCCTTCCTGTTGTGAATCTCATGAGTAGTGCAACAGTGAAAATCTTCAGAAATATTTCAGGCGGGCAAGGCCTTAAGGCTCAAGTCTGTACTCAGGGTAGAGTGGAGTTGCATTACCCTAGGGAGCCCTCTAGCCTCAGGTGCACAGAAGGAATATTTCTCTCTTCTTTAACAATTGAACTGTCCAGAGTAGAATGGGGTGTGGTCTTAGCACCAGGGGATAAAAGAAGGATCAACAATTGTGCCTGGTGTCTCTACTGGAATGTGCAAGGATAGAGGCAGATTGGCATGCCCTGTCCTCAGGGCTATGGAGCAGTCAAAAATAATCTGCTTTAATATCCATTTAAGAAGCACAAACCACATGTAGTGAGATCAATTGGGATGACAAGACTGACAGGCAACATGGGGTTTCTTCAGTGGAAACCTGAGGAGTTCCCCATCCCTTCCTTACCCAAACTCTTTCTTAATTCAGAATTCGTAGTCCCTGGGCAAGGTGGTTTCTGGAAGAAAACCTTGCATAAAGGCCATTGTCTAAATTGGCAAGCTCAAGAGGGAGGCAACACTCTTCAGGAAGTGTATACTTGAGTTTCAAAGTACTCCCCAGAACCCTGCCGCCTCCTGAATCCATGTGACATGTTGTGGTTTTGTGATGCATTAGAGTTCTTTTTGTTAGCTTAAACTTCTGATTTTATTTTATTGCACTGCCTTTAAAAAAATTATGCTATAGTGCTTGTCACTGCCTGAGGTTTCTTCAATATAAATATTATCGTTTTGGTTATTCCGAGAAATCTGAAAAAAAGTATTGATTCCTTTGTCAAAAGGCTCTTCTGTGTCTCATAAATATTCTTTTTGTCAAGATTTAATAATTCATTGTTCAAGCCAGTGCTTAAGTGGAATAGATTTATGTTAATACAGACTTTCTTTGATATTAACTTGATCATTTTTTCAAGCAATAAAATGGGACAAACAGCAAAACAAGCTGTGGTTAATTTGTAATGTCAGGTCCCAGCCAGATAATTCCAAGGCAATGTCCATCAGTGATATGCTAAAACTGACACAGAAACAAAATTCTCTTTCAGTTAACTATCTTTTGGGTTGAATCCAGTATCCCTCAGTGTCAACAGGTGAATGTCTATGTAAAGAGCTATCAAATCGTTTTCATGGAAGTCTATGATGAATGTTAAAATTAAAGAGACAAAAATCCAGATACACTTATATCCTTTCCAATGAAGCAATGAGAGCTTGATTCAACACTCGCTTAAGTCCAGAGGAGTCTTTCAGTTTGTAGAGGGCTGCATTCACATACTGTGCCCCTCTTGGTATCTGGGTGTGGTGCTTCAGCTTCCAGCATCCCGTGTGAGTCTTCTGTGGCTCCGCATAGTTTAAACCATTTTTCAAGATACAAAAACTTCAGATATACTAAGTTCCTTGCTCTTCTGGGATCTTAATTTCCTCCCCAGAATTAAAACAGCAAGTTTCAACCTGAACTTGTGCCACCATTGTATCTAGCAATAGGCACTGGCCTAAGGAGCATTTCTCAGCATCAACTGGCTGTCACCAATTCCCAGCCCTTCTAGGCACTGGCGCACCAAACTCAAAGGTTTCAAGGAATGATTACTTTTGGGATGTCTGTCTAGGCAACCCAAAGTTTGAATCACAGAAATATAGGACTTAAAGGGATTTTGGTGGAGCATCCAGTTTGGTTGCCTGCCCTTGAGCAGAAATAAGTTTTCTCTAGACCATCTCAGACCAGCATTTGTCTAATTTCTTCTTAAAAATCTTAAATGATGGAGATTCCACAGCCTTCCGAGATAACTTATTCCAGTGCGTAGCTACCCATACCATTAGAAAGTTTCTTTTTCCACTAGCATCTAAACTAAATATCCTTTGCTGCCAATTAAGCTTATACTCTTTCCCTGTCAGAAGGTGTTTCCTGGGACAGGATTTAGGAGAGAACTAGGGCTTCCAGCAATGGAAAGTATACCCTGTGTCACAGCATTATTCTTTAATGAGGTTTGTTTTAGGCCTTTTATAGCATGACCAAGCACCTATTAAAATCAATGGGAAATTGTTGACATTCAAATTTTCATTGGCTTTAAATGGGAATTGGTGCCAGTCCTTAATAAGGAAGAATACCATCCCTCTCGCTCGTCTAAGTGCATATAAAAATAATTAGATTTTAAAATACTTCATGTATTAATGAAATCATAGTGATGCCTATCAGAGAAGGTGAGACAGAGAAGTGATGCTTAATTTTACTAAGTGTGAAGAAAGTCAATTTGGAGCCTATGAGATAAATGTATTGAAAACAATATAAATCACTGTCAAATACCACCAGTGTCTAGGAAAACAGTGCGAAAAGAAGACAAACTGGACACCCAATGAGATCATGTGAAATACAATGCCATAATCATTATCGGTTATTTGTAACGTTTTCCTCATTCTGTACATAAGCAATGATTAAATGCCATGTTGTACTACGGACAAACTTACAGCTTGTACAGGATTGCTCCTCCTTCGAAAGGCAGTAGAAACAAACATCATCAGAACAATACCCTGTCTTAAATATTTCATTTTATTAGATTGTTGCCTAGTTCACATGGAGCTTTATCTCTGAATAGAAATTGCTTCTTTCTCAAGTTTCTTAAAACTAGAAATAAAATAATTTTAAAATAAATGCAGTGCTTAATTTCATGATCTCTTCCTAGCTCTTAATTATAAACGAATGTAAAATGCCTCCATTGATCCTCCAGATGACATTTCAGTTTTCAAAAGGAGTTTTTAAATTTACAGAAGGGATCACTCTCCTTTTGAGGACTTTTCTTTACAATACAGATCAGCCATTTGGAAATGTCACAGAATTAGGCCATAAGTTTTAAAAAATGCGTCAAATGCTAAGTTGAGAAAATAAAACTGAAAATAGACATTTCGTGTTTTATTTAGTTCATAAATTTGTAGATTCTGAGCTCAGAAGGGGCCACTGTCTTTGTCTAGTCCATGGGTTGGCAACCCCCAGCACACAATCTTATTTTGGGCGGCATACCAGTGGGAGCTTAAACCCACCCCTTCTCCCACCCATGCAGCAGGGGAGCCCCTGCTGGAGCATGGGATCATCTGCAGCTCCAGCTGTAGGGCCCCCACAGCAGCACAGAGCTGGGGCTGGGACCCTAGCCACGGGGCCCCACTGCAGACTAGGTAAGTGTATCCAAGAGTGAGGCCAGCCAGGCCAAGCCTCTGCCAAGAGTGGGAGATGTACCATCCAGGTTCAAGTTGGCAGGATGCTGTGGGAGGCAGGTCCCGCTCAGTGTCTCTGGGTCCATGGCTGGTTATTGGCCCCGGTGATGGTAGTATGTGGAGCTGCCCAAACTCTTCTGACTGCCACCCAGTGTGGTGGCCCATTGCCCTTGAGGGAGGGGTCATGGGCAGCCCTGCAGGGAGGGGAGGGAAGGGAAGGAAGGCTTTCCTTGTCCTGTTGGAGGTGCTGTCTAGAAGTGGGGGACAATTATTGAATATTTTTTCCCCATGGAGATTCTTGTAGCCCAAAGTCAAGTCACCATCCAGCATTCTCTTTGTTAAGCTAAATACATTAAGCTTCTTTAATCAAACACTATTAGCATTTAACCATTTTCATGGTTCTCCTCTGAACCCATTCCATTTTATCAACATCATTCTTGAATTACGGACATAATCTTCCAGTAGTGGTAATGATAGTTTGTCAAATACGGAGGTAATATAATGATTTGACTCTTCCTTGTTGCTTGTAAAAATAGAACAATGACAGAATAGCAGGTCTTTTCTCCAATAGTTTCAAACTTCAAGGCATAGTTAGTATTTTTGATTGCTTGAGCAGAAACACATAAATTTAATTTGGACAATGATTGTCTGCATTAGTAATAGCATCCTTCAGTCTACATAGACTATGGAACGCACCCTTCGTAGTTCCGTTGGCATCCTCATTTGCAGCGTCGGCTGTGACTGTGAAGACCCACATGAGAGTGACAGTCCTTGCTGCATCTGTTGCATATGTAATGGGTGTCTGGCAGGTCCTTACTGTGCTTTCTGTGGGCTTGCTTCTCCTTTGCTAGCTGTCTGATCCTCAACTCACCCTTCTGAAGGCCATTGTATAATTCCTGCCTCCATCTGCTGCGATCGTCTGCCAGCTCCTCCCAGCTGTCTGGCTTGATGTCTACTTCCCTGAGGTCTCTTCAAACATCTCTGTAGCGCAGCTGGGGGTGTCCGGGAGGTCTTTTGCCAGAGGCTAGCTCACCATACAGGGTGTCCTTTGGGATCTTTCCATCATTCATCCTGTGGACGTGGCCAAGCCAGCGGAGCTGCCGCTGCCTGAAGAGGGTGTACATAGTTGGGATTCCAGCTTGCTCAAGGATGGTAGTGTTGGTCACTCTGTCCTTCCACAATATTCCAAGGATGCCTGAGGCAGTGCAACTGGAAGACATTCAGCCTCTTTTCCTGGCGGGCGTACAGGGTCCAAGTCTCGCTGCCGTAAAGGAGGGTGCTGAGGATGCAGGCTCTGTAGACTTGCATTTTGCTGTGCGTGGACAGCTTGTTGTTATTCTACACTCTCTTGCTGAGTCTGGACAGAGTTGTGGCTGCTTCACTGATTCTCCTATTTAGCACAGTCTCCAAGGGCAGGGTGTCAGTGATGGTGGACCCGAGGTAAACGAACTCGTATAGTTGTCAATGCTGATTGATGGAGAAGCAGCAACGTCCTGAGCAAGTACATTTGTCTTCTTTAGGCTGATGGAGAGCCCAAAGTCCTTGCATGCTTTGGAGAACCGATCCAGCAGCTTCTGAAGCTGGTCTTCTGTGTGTGACATGACAGCAGTGTCATCTGTGAACAGCATATCTCTGATGAGGACTTCCCGCACCTTAGATTTAGCTTTCAGCCTTGCAAGATTAAACAATTTCCTGTCAGATCTTGTGTGCAAAAGATGCCCTCTGTTGAAGATCCAAAGGCCTGTTTAAGGAGGAGTGTGAAGAAGATTCTGAACAATGTTGGAGCAAGGACGCATCCTTGTTTGACGCCGCTCCTGATGCTGAAAGCGTCTGATAATGTGCCATCGTATTGGATGGTTCATCTCATGTCTTCGTGGAAAGACTGGACCATCTTGAGAAACCGTGGCAGACAACCTATCTTGTGGAGCAGTTTGAACAGTCCATCCCTGCTGACCAAGTCGAAGGCCTTGGTTAGGTCGACGAAGGCAATATAGAGTGGCTTCCTCTTCTCCCTGCATTTCTCCTGCAGCTGCCTCAGAGAGAAGACCATGTCGACGGTAGATCTCTCTGCATGGAATTCGCACTGTGATTCAGGATATACCCTCTCAGCAATCTTCTGGAGTCTGCCGAGGATGATGCGAGCGAACAGTTTACCATTGATGCTTAGGAGGGAGATTCCAAGGTAATTGTTGCAGTTGCTTCTGTCTCCTTTGTTCTTATACAAGGTTATGATGTTAGCGTCATGCATGTCCTGTGGAACCTCTCCCTCTCTCCAGCACAGGCACAGTAGCTCATGTAGGGGTTCCAGGAGAGTGTCTGTGGCACACTTGATAACCTCTGGTGGTATACCATCCTGGCCCAGGGCCTTTCCTACTGCAATGTTGTCAATGGCTTTCTTCAGTTCATCCACAGTTGGTTCCTGATCCAGTTCGTCCATTACTGGTAGGAGTTCGATGACATCGAGGGCTGAGTCAACCACAATGTTCTCGTGTGATTACAGCTCGGAGTAGTGCTTAACCCAGCACTCCATCTGTTTGGCTTTGTCAGTGATGACTTCACCAGATTTGGATTTCAGAGGTGCCATCTTGTTCTGGGTGGGTCCTAATGCCTTCTTGATGCTCTCGTACATTCCCCTGAGATTACCAAAGTCAGCACTGGTCTGGATGCTGCTGCATAGCTCGAGCCAGTAGTTGTTGGCACAGCGCCTGGCCATCTGCTGTACTGTTTTTCTGGCTGCTCTGAGCGCTTGCAGGGTATTCTGGCTCGGCGAACATTTGTACTCCAGGAGCGCAGCATGCTTTTTTTCGATGGCTGGAATCATCTGATTGGAATTAGCTTCGAACCAGTCATTTGTGTTTCTAGCTCTTCTTCCAAACATCGACAAGGCCGTGTTGTACATTGTATCCCTGAGATGCTGCCATCTGGATGTCACATCGGCACCCCCATGGTTGCTGCACAGATTCTCCTCGAGGGTCACTCTGAACTTTTCAGCTCTCTCTGAGTTAGCTGTCTTTCTGGCATCGATTTGGGGCCTTCCAGTTGGTTTAGAGCAGTGCAGCTTCTTGGGAATCACCTTGAGTTTGGAGCAAACTAACGAGTGATCTGTATCGCAGTCAGCAGTATGACAGCTGCATGTCAGAAGGACGTTTTTGAGGTTATCACGTCTAGCGATGACCATGTCTAGTTGATGCCAGTATTTTGAGCGTGGATGTCTCCATGACACTCTGTGCTGTGGCTTGGTTTGGAAAAATGTGTTTGTGATGCACAGATTGTGGTACATGCATAGTTCGAGAAGACACTGACCATTTTCATTCATTTTTCCCACATCGAAGTGGCCTAAGCAGGAAGTCCATGAGTCACAATTGGCTCCAACTCTCGCATTGAAGTCCCCCAGAATGTACAGTTGTTCACGAGCAGGTATTTTTGCTATGGCAGCATTAAGCATGTCATAAAACTTGTCTTTTACTTCTGGTGCGGCGTACAGGGTTGGGGCGTAAGCGCTGATCAGGTGGACAGGACCGGCGCGTGTTTGAAGTATGACCTGAAGGAGTCTTTCTGATCCACCCATGACTAATTCCACCATTTGTAGAAGGGTGTTTCTGATGGCAAAGCGAACACCATGTTCCCTGGGTTCTTCTCGGGCTTTACCCTGCCAGAAAAAGGTGTAGTCCTTTTCCTTTAGAGATCCCGAATCTGCGAGACGTGTCTCTTGCAGAGCAGCAATGTCAACTTGGAGCCTCTTCAGTTCCTCATCGATGACAGCAGTCTTTTGGGTGTCGCTGATGTCCTGAAGATCTTCAGTCAGACCTGTCAGAATGGTCTGCACGTTCCAGGAAGCAAGCTTAAAACTTTGATGGTTTCCTTTTCTTGTTGATTTTCTTATTGGTTTGCCTGGTGCTCAGCTTTCAGGTCACTTGTCAGGTTTGGGAACCTTAAGCCTCACGCACCCAGTGATGCATGTGAACTGTGGCAGGACAGTACCCTATTGGCTGGGGGCTGCCCAGCTTGAGGTGGGCGGTGACTGTCCAGTGAGATGCGACGATCTCTCCCACCGTCAGAGGCAACCGCTGGTGCTCGTTCTGTGCGACAATCGAGCAAGAGCTTATAACTGGTATCTGTTACCTCCCGTGTTGGTTCAACGCTGTTAGCGATGCTGGAGTACCTCTCCAGGCATGAGCTTGGGCGATTATTGGGACCCTGGGCTGCCCAGATGCCAGTGTTCCCCTCTTGGCTTTACTGATATAGTCCAAAGGAGAGGATAACCTCTACATCTGGTACCAGCTCAGCTGCAGGAGCTGCTGGGTCAATGCCAGAAGTTGGCAAAGAACCGCCTTAGGACTCCCCTCCAGATTATCTGTCAGGGTTTACTCCCTTAGCCTTGCTCCTTTCCAGGATAACCCACAAGGCAGTGTGGTATGGAGAACGTGGGTACGGTCCCACTACCTCTTGCACCTCCCTGGCACCACATGTCCCCAAAGCTCCCCATGACAACCTCCTCGCCTCCCCAGGACCCTCCTCCCCACCCCTCTGCCTCTCATCGGCTACCATCACCCCCAGATCCTCCCTCCCTGTCGCCTTTTCCCCCATCCACTCCCATGTCTCCTGACTGCACCACACTGCCCCCCATCCTATCAGTTCTCATTACCCCCAGGTCTCCCTTTCGCTGGCCTCTCCGCACCTGGCCACACGCTGCTGCAGCCCCACATCCTCCAGCAAGGTGCCAATCTTGCAGCCCAGCCGCACCCTGGGTCCCAGCCAAAGCTACCAGCTCTTCATCTGGCTACAGCCGTCTCTGGAGCCCCACAGATCTGGTGCAGCGCGTGCATGCAGGGAGCGCAGGACTGGGCCTGGAAGCCATGCAATCTGAGCCAGCATGGCGCAAGCAGCCTCCGTGGGTGCTGCCATCCTCATAGCCGTACCAGACGTCCCCAAACCACTTGCCCACCACTGACATCCCTCAGTCTCACCCCCCCGCTCCTCATGCTGCAGCGGGTTCCTCAGCTCCAGCCAGCAGTTGGGGATGATGCTGCCCCTTACACCTAAAGAAGTAACTAGTTTCCTCTAAACTCCCCCTCTAAACTCCCCTCTCAAAACTCCCTCCTGTTAGCAACCACCCTGTTTGCATGCTCCCTGGTCACTTGCCAGCAGGGCTTTAGAGCTCTGGCCTACCTGAGAGAGCCCCTCCCTCTGACTACCGCTCAGCCAGTCAACACGCAGCCTGAGCACATGGCCAGCCTGAGCACATGGCCTTTCAAACAAACAGACAGCACAGCACTCCAAACACCAAATAAACAGACAAACCCAGGCCCAGAACCCCCAAACCCAGGCACCCACACACTCCAGAGAACCACTTACCGAAAGGTGCTGTAGTTTGCCCCCTCCTTCCCCAGGAGAGCCCCTCTCAAAACTCCTTCCTGTTAGCAACCACCCTGGTCGCTTGCCAGCTGGGCTTTAGAGCTCTGGCCTACCTGAGAGAGCCTCTCCCTCTGACTACCGCTCAGCCAATTGGTACGCAGCCTGAGCACATGGCCAGCCTGAGCACATGGCCTTTCAAACAAACATTGTCTGCATTACAGATTGTTAATCCTGTGTGATATAGATATTGACATGCGACATTAAAAATTCTGCTTGGTTTTATCAGGTGAGACTCCATAATAACAGTCCTGAGATCTGTGGGGTTTCTCTGAATTTATGCTGCTGAAAAGTTTAGCACATTTTATGTATTTAGAAAATGTGGACTACAACTGTGTGTACATATAGAATGGTAATATAAATATAATTAAAGTGCAGATGTGATTGCATCACCTGTGCTCTGCCCATTAAGTCTTCACCTGGGATTTATTCCAAAATTAAATTGATTGTATAGCTCGAAACATTTGCTTCTTGTAAAAAAAATATCTATTTGCTATGAACATGTTTTCTTTCTGGTGCAAGTATAAGATTTTGGCCTTTGGACTATGGATATTTCAAGCCTAAGCAAGACTAGAAATAGATTGCACCATGCGTTGAGTAACAGGAGTTTTTATAGCTTCCTAGTAGGTCAGACAACAATTTCTTCTTTCCCTAAAAGGTTCCAAAAATCAAACTTACGTCTAGAATGCCTCATTTTAAGAGGTGTTCCATATGTATTGATTTGAAGCTATCTTTTGAGGTTGTTGACTTTACAAATAATCCTAATGTAGTCTTTAGAAGCTTTCTAAAACATTTCAGAAATAGTTTTCCTGTGGCATATATGGATTATGTAGTATAAAGCCTTTATTGACTTTCATATGGGAGGACTAGCATAATTCATAGCTTTGTTCCTCATGAGTATTGGTGCCATCCCAAACTTATGATCATTAAAAGTTTTAAAATGCACCATTATGTGATCCATATATCTGCAGCTGATCTGGCTCTGCAGCTGGTGTAAAGTCAAGTAGCTCCATGGATTTTAATGGATCATGTGCTTTTTACACCAGTTGAGGATCTGGGTTAATAAATGTAATGTTTCCTAGATTATCAAATCCTATTTTATAGGATGGGTGGATGGATGGTTTTATAGAATTAGCCCCTCTCCAAGATAAGAAAACCTTAGGAAAAAATTCTGCATTTGAATATGTGATGCAACGGGATAACAAATGTAGCAGAAAGCCTTTTGGTACCCTGAACTTGCACAGCATACTTTACCTTTTGTTGAAAACAATGTTTGAGACACTGAATAGATCAATGAAAATTGATTTTTCAATAGAAAGCAGAAATAAATAATAGTCTTAAAGGAGAAATAGGCTTATCCAGAAAGAGTTGCATATTATACTCTTTATCACTAATTAGTTGTTATATATACTGGAAGAACATGTGCCCTCCTACTCTGCCACCAGCATGCACATAAAAGTTAAAAGGTCATCGAAAACTCGGACAATAATGAAGTTTTAATCTAGATTTACTATTTTCTGAATTCTGTAAAGCAAGAGGTCTAATATTAGTCTAAGCAAAATACAATAATTTTTACTCTTACTTTCCCCGAATACTAAGCCAGAAATTAATCTTTATTAGCTCCAGAAAACCAAACAAAAAAAATTCTAAACAATAAGTTACTATACAACGTCTGTCATACAAAAAATAATTTTTTTGAGGATAGAAGAATAGTGCTGCTTCAGTTTTAAAGGTCTAGTGAGTGCATAGAGGAGGGTAACAGAGTCAATAAATGAGAAAAAGTGTGTTTATCTTCAGTATTAAAAAATAGATGTATGAAAATGTGTGAAAACCACCTACCATCCAGTGACTCAGGGATAAGTAACAGAGTAGGAGATCTCACAAAATACTATAGTTTTGTATTTATAGACTGCATGTGCCTATTTAAAATCATAAAAAAGATATTTGAAAACAAAAGTAAAAACTGTTCCCTTTTGGCAACATTTATAAGGTGCCAAATATCATGGCTTTTGTTTTAGAAACATGCTGTAACATAATATGCTTTTTATTATACTCTCACTGGATCAAAATCTGCATCCCGTACCATCATGCAAACCATTTTACTTTGTACAGTTGCCCTGATGTTAAAGAAAGCAGAAAGTTGTTTTGTTTTCATTTGCTTTGGCCCTAGTTAAAAATATACAAACATATTTTATATTCCTTTCATTCCATGTCTTCCACCATATGATTGAAAGAGGAATAACTTATTCTGTTTTTGTATATGTTTGTATTGCATACCAGTAAACCATCCACAAGAATGTACCTGTCAAATTCACGTCTGCTTCTTTAAGAGCACTGTACTGCAATATTGTTCAGAACAGTGGTAGGCAAATCTCTGAAGGTTTTGGAGGTTCATGTTCTGTATTGCTAATCATTTTTGTTTGAATTCACCTGAGTTGTTGCAAACCTCTTTGGGCTAGAGAATAGCCAACGAGATTTTTCATAACAGACTGTCTTGTGAGATTCTCTCGACCACATGCCCTAGAGAACCACTACCATTAACAACAATAAACACTCAGGGATCCTTGCCAAAGCATCAAATCGTTGAAAAATCAAAATCCTTGCAAAATTTCTCTTCTCCTTTTGTTTTTATACTACTTGTTATCCACCTTATACTTCGGACTGAAGATTGTCTCCCATTCCTTTCAGTCCTATGTGGTTATTTTTCCTAAGAAAACGCGATTGTACATAACACAGGCTAAATCTGATCATATTGGTGCTCAGAATCTTCCCACCCAACCTGGCATAGCCCAGGACTACAGAAACAGAAGGACCGAATGCCAATCCCTGTCATACTGTGTGCTTCTTGGCTGAGTGGACCCACATATTTAAATCTGAGTGACCAACCTTCTTGCCCCGTGTGGCCTTTCATAGCCAAACTACAATTTCCTACTTACAGACTTTCTGGATCAGTCGTGTAATACTCCAGTAGAAGTCTTTTTATGCAAGCTTCTCATCTACCTGTTTTAGAAGTTTCTGCATGTAACCTTTTCTTTGGATTTGCAAGCCATTGTGCCAGGTTTTGAAGGAAAAAGACCATCAGTCCACACTCCATTCTGCTTTAGCACTGCGTTAGTTTAAAAGGGTGGGCTTTTTGTTTTTTTGTATTTTTGGCTAACACTGTAAAGGCCTGCCTGCAGAATAATGGAGTCATTAATCCCATGATTTCAAAGTTGCTGCTCTAGACAGACAACACCTGGGTAACCAAGTAGTGATCCTACACTCATTCTGAAGTACACAGAATATTCTGTTGACCTGCCTGGCTTTGGATCAGAGCTTCTGTGCACAGAAGTCATCTCATCTTGTTCATTGAGCCGTACTCCTTGAAGCAAATGAAATCCTCTGTTATGAGACATGAGTGGACACTCTGAATGCACTAGCCCATCGCTGTGTGGATGCGACGGCACCTGAAGGGTTGAAAATGACTTGTGAACTCATGTGGAAGATAGATTTCTCTGTACCCAGCAGTCCCTAGTGAATATATGAACCCAATACAATATTCTAACTTAACAGGAATTTGAATATTAATTGTTAGTTATATACTTGTTACACACACACACACACACCCGGAGGCATAATGGGCTGGCAACAGAGAGGTTTATTGCCTGCAGAGGCACGTCTACACAGGCTGTGTACTGCCGGCAGCAGTTTCTGTGGGCAGTGAGATCTCATGCGGCTGTGCTAATTACCTGTGTGATTATGCTAATGAGCACCCATTTGCAATGGCAAACCTGCTCATTAGCATGTAGCTGCCAGCAATGCGCCTCCATGCAGACCCAGCTTCAGAGCTCTATGTCCCATCTTTGCTTGGAAGAAACACAGTTTTACCATTTTATGAAAAAAAATCAGAACTCAGTCTTCTGACTGAACTACAATCTAATTACTCAACCCAATATATTGTATTAATTCTTCAGAGCACAAGTCACACAATAAATAAACATTTCAGAGCTTTTTATACATTGTTCTGAATGTTGAAAGTGAAATCAAAGACAGGAGCCATGCCTATAATGTAGGACTCAGTTTTGGAAAGCATATGTCAGGAAATAATTGTATAGTTTGCACCCTATAACATTAATACTTGAACGCATTTATGGTAAAGAGAGCTTTTACAAATAAGAGACACATGGAAAAGCTGGGGAAAACTTTTTATTATTTTCATTATTCATTTAGTTTTGGTTTCTTTAAATTTTAACTAAGTGAGTATGTTTATACAACTCCACAGTATGAATGCCTATAATAGAGATAAGCAGAGTTTTTAGTAGTAGCATAATGCTGAAATCAAGGATGGCACTACGCACACAAGAATGACCAGTGACAAATTGTTTTGCTTTTATTTATTGATTCCATGTGAGCATTGCTTTATTATTTATGTATTTATTTGTAATGAATATGAATAGGGTAATAATAGCTTTTTAAATAATTTGAGCCCTCTAATAGCGTTCAATGTTTTGTGTTTAAAAACCTTCCCATACTGCTCTCAGAAGCTGTATGTATGTAAAAACAATAAGGAGTCCATTAGCATCTTAAAGACTAACACTTTTGTTATGTAACAAGCCATCCTGTAGCCTCTTAGAAACTAGCAAATCTATTAGGTCATGAACTTTTGTGGGTAAGACTCACTTCCTTAGGTGATTGGACTAGACTGATAGAGTCCTGGGTTTATGTAGCAGAGTTTGCATAGCTCTGGGCCCCTTGAAATGTTGCAGGAGCATCACTCCATCATTCCATGTGGGTTCTGGAGGCAGGGGTGCCAAGTGCCATGCTCTATATGGTGATAAGATCCCCGTGCCCTTGTCCCCACCTCTTAATCATGAGGCTCTGCTATTCCCTCACTTTGCCCATGGGCTTACAGTAGCTGTCAGCCCCGTTGTATGGTCATGTGCAAGTCATGTATGTTTGTATGTCTGTAGCTAAGCCTTTCAGTTTTATTTACAGTTAGTAAACACTGTTATTTGGGACCTAGTCATACATGGGTGGTTTCTTTTACAAAGCCATTATTATGTAAAGAGCAAAGGACGCAATCTTACTACTAAAAATCATGTCCATACATCTGTGAACTTACAGTAATTACTATACAGCTGCTTTAACTTGTGCTGGAGGCCACATCAGCCCTTTACCAACCTCAGGAGTTGTTCTTTTCAGTAGTCTACACTTGACTTATTTCACTATAACATACAATGTTAACAACAGATAGCAAGAGTTTGGTAACCCTGTACTGTATCTTTTTAATTTACAGCACTGCCATAAATCTAAGCTTCTTACCCCTGAAATCTTTATTTCATTCTTTATTACAGTACACACGGTTTGTAATGACACTTTCCTCTCAGTATGCTTTTGTTATGAGTTATGCTATTCTTCCTATTACCGTACAGTACTTAGCATTGCTTAACTGGTGTTGTCTGCTGATTTTAAGCAAAAACATACATGTAAGTGAAAAAGCAGTCCTGTAGCACCTTAAAAACGAACATTATTATTATTATTATTATTATTTGTTTTGTGAAGATACAGACTAACATAGCTACCTCTCTGAGACTATGATTTCAAGGGTTAACCAAGACACAAATTTTTTTAACTTTAACTTATAAAGTTAATAGCATATGGTCGGTTATTTAATCTTTTATATGTTTATAGGGTAAAATCAAGTAGTGTGGCCTCTTTGGAATTCTTAACTTTTCTCTCCAAGGATTCTCTGTGAATAGATTAACTTTCTGGTAGGCGTCCATGGTGCAGGAAAGTGGTAAATTAATCAGTTGGAGCAGTGTAAGATAGGGGATGTCAGATGTGGAGCTGAAACTGCTGGAATGGCCCTTAAGCAGACCCTTAAATATGATATTAATCTCATCAGGCATCTGTTTTCCAGTTACATGGAAGGGCTTTTGCTGGTTTTTTTGTTGGCTAACAACTGCTCTGTGAATGATACCTGATGGCTTTCATCCAGTTCAAGGCTTTAGTTCATAGTTATTTGTCTTTTTATTAAATGTGATATTAATTTACATAATGATTGAGCTTTTTTAGGAAACTATATTGGAGGTGAACTTTTTGCTCATGAAAGTGAAATGATACTGTGCAGAACTGGGCATAGGAGGGAAACAGGTGTTGGGCAAACATCCTTGCTCTTGCCTGCCAATTCAACTGACCTGTGCCACTTCTGCTATTTTAAATCTTGCCAGAGCTGTGATTACCAATTACCAGTGTTTCTCAATGGTTTGGTGGGCTAAGTGTTCAAACCTCTTCAGAAGATAAATATCCCCCCAGGACTACAATTTGAAGACACCCACAATCTCTGTGCTTGAGACTTAGCTTCACATGAGGATTGAATGTGCAAAGCAGAGCACAGTAACATGACCATAAAAGCACCGTTTCCTATTCCAGCCATAGAAATCAATATTTTCCTGTGAAAATAAATCCTGTACTTATCTACCTCTCTACATTTCTACATGCCTGTATTTTTCGGTGTTAGTACCATTACAAGAGCGTCTTTAGATTTATTTTGAATGGAAGGTGACAGCCATGACCAATGTATAACAAGATTTAGCCCAGTCCATAACCTGTTTAACAGTGCAATACACATGAGCAACTTGTTAAAATTAACCATGTGCTTAAATGCACTGAGGTGGCTAAGTCAGCTGACAGGGAGTCTTGGTTGAAATCCCAGAACTTCTTCAAGCAGTGTCTGTGTGGGTGCTCCACTGCAAGAGCATTGGTGCCCTGTGCTTGCAGTCAGACACTAGTAGCAGCAGTACTCCAAGTAGTGCATGCGCAACTGCCAATTTGCACTGTTGTGAGCAATTAATCAGTGCATGCTGCCAATCAGCCCTTCGTTCCTTCTCTAGCATGATAGCCCTAGGTCGTAAGGCTAGCAGTTCCTCTCTGCTCATCTTTTTCCGTGGCTACCACCCACACCACTGCCTAGTAGACAGCCAGGCAGGGATCATGGGCCTTTTATAGAACCCAAGAGTCTGTCCCTCCAAACCTGACAATGCACTTGGCCACACAGATGCCTTCATTGTCTGCCCCACCTTAGTTTGGACCTCAGCACAGTGAAAGTTTGGACATAGAGGAAGCCCCAGAAGAAGATGCCATGCTTCCCACATATATGCCATCTTCCTCCCTGGATGCCCCTGCCTCCTACCACTGGGGATGATTTTAAGTGATTTCAGGAACTATTTAAGAGAATGGCAGATTTACTGGACATTTCTCATTCTGAATTGCTGGAAACCCAACATAAGCTAACACATATATTCCAGGTATCCCCATAAACCAAGATTACCTTGCCAATCAATTCTGCCATTATGGATCTGGCTAAAGGTATCTGGCAAACACTGGCCACCATTCTGCCCTCCTTTGAGTGTGTGAGGTGCAAATGCTATGTCCCAGCCAAAGTAGCGGAGTTTCTCTTCACACACCCTACTCTAAACTCCCAGTACTGGGCACAGTGCATCACTGAGACAAACAATCCCAATATAAATTGACAATGTATGATAAGGACTAGAAAAGGCTTAATATTTTCAGAAGAAAATCCCAATCATCAGTCTTCCTACAGTTCCACATTGTTAATTATTCAGATCTTTGGGCAAAATATGCATACAATATCTTTGAAAAATGCAACCCTCTTTTGATCAATTGCCAGAGGATACACATGACCAATGAAGAGCAAATACAGCAGATGGCTCCCTCATAGCCAAGACAGCATTCTCTTGATTCCACTAACACTGAAACTAGATCCTTGGAGACGGTAGTCATCATGTGTCACACCTCCTGGCTCCACTTCTCAGGATTACTGAAACAGATACAAAACACAGTTGATGATCTCCTATATGAACGACACCAACTTTTCATAAAGAGAACTTATGCCTTTCTCCACACCTTCAAGGACTCTTGCACAACTCTGTCCCACAAAAACTCATCACTGAAATTTCTCCCTACCATTGTATCATCCTTTCACCATAATCAGCCTATCTATTTATCTATCTGCTACCAAGTGCCCAATGCAAATGTTAATGCTGTTTCCCTGCACACCCTGGCTATACACAGAGCACTTGTTTTAACTCAAAAGTACAAAACCATTTAGAAGATCACCTTGCCTACTCCTGTCCATCACTGAATGCTCCAAAGGACAAGCCACCTCCAGTCAAACACACTCCACTATAAGATGTCACTATGTATCTGCCTCTGCTACAACCAGAGCAACATTCTAGGCATCCCCCGCCCCCACCATGTTTATGCATTCCACCAGCTCAGTATCAATCTCTCTGGCATTTCTTCATAACATTTCGTTCTCAGACATCTACAGGGCAGCCACATGGACACTCAGAACACATGTTAACCAAACATCATGTCCTAGAACAACGTGCCTCAACTGATACAAAGGTTGGCCATTTCATACTCTCTACTGTTCAGTGAAAGGTTCCAAAGTCCCTCTTTCTATGGGGAGTCACTGCTCCATAGTCATCTACTATGGTATACCCACAGGGACATTCCTCAAAGAAGAGAGGTTCACTGAACTTGTAGAATAACTCCATGACCCCTCCACCTCCTCTGTGCTCTGGAGTCACGCTCACTAGAGAAGCAGAAGAGGGACAGCTGGGGTGCACCCTAGTTAACAGCTCGTAGCTGTACAATATGACAGCCACCTGTGTGCTTCTACTCAGGATTTTGCTGCACTGAAGCAAATGATGAGGAGCATCTACAGGGACAAACAAATCTAAGAACATCAGTTACTGCACAGCATGAGTAACGCCCCTCTTCTGCTACACATATCTTGGAAACTTAAGCTAGCTGTGCTTCTTTTCCGCATCCATAAAATGGAGATGACTATTATACCTCTTTTCTGCCGACAATTTTTTTTTTATTTTCTCCTCTGTTAAGATTGTAAGCTGTATGTGTTGAGAACATCTTACTATGTGTTTGTATAGTGTTAACACCTGGAATCTGATCTTAAGTGCAGGCTTCTAGTTGCTACCCTATTATACAAAATAAACACCCGTGTGTATGGACAAATATGCATTGTCATAGATGCACGTATTTTTGTAGACCTATCCATTTCTCTCAGCTACAAAAACATATTTGGATTATTTTTCTTTCCAAAAACATTTTTAAAGAAAAATCTTATGACCTTCTAACTGGCACTTATATCTACCAAGCTAGCTAGCTAGGATGTTCAACTGTTGACAGCAAGATGTGCCAATAACTAGAGAATCAGAAAATGAAAACAACTCAGGTGGGTGTGAGAAGGAGAGGGGGGAAGTGTGCTAACAAGAATATTGCTGTTGACATGGCAGGGGTGCACCAGGAGCACTTTAAACAAAAAGACTGCTCCTCAGTCCACTTTCAATAGGAATTTGACAATTTATTTTTAACTTGATTTTAATTAGAGATTTGTCTAACCAGTCCATCTTAACAGGTATCACTCAATACAGCTGCACTCCCCGGAAATTCTACAGAGATCAGAAATTCCTTTTCACCAGCAAACCTTTTGCACTAGCTCTAAGTCTACTAGATATTACATGGTGTCTCTACAGCTTATGTAGAATTGCACTCGTGGGGTGGTTTCGGTGCAGGAACTGGGACAGAACATTTTCTTGGGATGGCAGCTGTCAAAACAGTGTACTTTATGTTTTCAGTACATTGTGTCACGTAGGAAATTGGAAAAATGTGGGTATTTTAAATTGATTAGAATTTTCAGACAAAAAGAATATTGATTCATTTAAATACTTGCATTCAGTTTTGAAACTGAAAAGGTTAAAAGGCAAAAAGATTTTTATTCATAGGAGGAAAAAAAATCATTAGTCATTCACAGCCTATTTACCCATGCTGTGAAAATGAGGTGGGATGTGGGAAGTAGTATGTCCCTGCAGAACAGAGTTTGGTCAGTGAGTTGTGTTGATGAACTGAAACAGTGACATTCAGCAAACAGGTTTAAAGCTTTTGTGGCAGATATGAAATGAAAAGTAAATATTCCTAGTGGACTGTATAAGTTTATACCATCAGAGCTTCAGATTGCCTCAGTCAATCATAAACCCTTGGAGATAGAACTGGCATAGGCCTTGTGTTACACAGGCTCATTGACTTTTATTGTGTAATGTATTTCATCCTCAGCCACAAGACTACAGGACTGCAGTGCCTTGCCTTTATGTTCCATTTGTTCATAACATAAAGGAAAGAGGTTTGTGTTGAAGGCAGTACGGACCCTTATCCATTAATTGTAAAAGAGGAAATACTTGTTTTCTTTTTAATGGACCCCATCCACTTTTAAAATCTAGCTATTTTTTAAAATGTACTTTCAGGACCTGTGTGTGTTCCTATATTCTGTGCCAATTTTTGTGGCGGTATGAATTAACCTATCTTTTGAAATTATCCCCTCCGTTGTTACTTACAGGATCAAAATACATGAACTGGGGAGACCAACATCACATTCTGCAATATTATTCTTCCTGGGGTACCCCCACATGAAGGTGAAGGAATTCAAGGGAGCAGAGTCAGGGGTCTGACTGGGAAGGGGCCTGGCAGAATAAGGGCCTGAGTAATGGATCTCACACTATGTCCAGGATGGGGACTCTCCCAGCCCAAAGGTCGGATCCAGCCCCCTTCTCAATTTTATCCAGGCTATGGCAAGTCTGTGTATTGCTGGCTGAAAGCTTGTGACAGTTAGGGAAGCTCAGCATTCTTCTTGCAATCACTGCTCCCATTGACTGGGAAGTACAACCAATGGGAGCTGCGGGGTGGTGCCTGCAGGTGAGGGTAGTACATGGAGCCATCTTCCAACACCCCTGGGGTTAGCAGGGACATGCAAGCTCGTTCCAGAAGTGGCGTGGGGCAAAGTCAAGTGGGGAGCCTGCCTTAGCCTTGCTGCTCCACAAAACATGATTTGCCTGAGATAAGCACCCCACATCTCCTCCTGCATTCCAATCTGCTACCCCCATCTTCAGTGCCCCACCAGCACCAAAACTTCTTTCCAGAGTCTGCACCCCCACCCCATGCCTTAGCCCTCTGCAGATCCCAAAATCCCACCCGGACCCTTCATTTCCACCCCAAAATCTTACCTGGAGCCCCCTCATGCACTCCAAACCACTCATCCCCCACCCGCCCCCTCCCCAAAGCTACACACCCATTGAATCCCTCATTTCCTCCTATGACACAATGCTCTGCCCCATCCTGGAGCCCACTCCTGCTCCCTGAAGCCCTCACTTTTGGCCTGATCCTCCATGCTCCCTCCCCCACCAGGGGATGTATGTGGCCTGCAACTGATTTTCTTCTGTGGGTCAGTGGGCCCTGATAGGAAAAGTGTTCCCCACCCCTGCTGTAATCAGTGAAATGGTCTGTATAGTAAATGCTTCCAAATGGGCAAAGTAAACTTACACAAGTAAAAAAGTAACCGTTCACATATTCGCATGTCACACCCATCATGTCTCTAAAGTCCAATTATGATTATCATTCCAGTCCAGGTATAATGTAGTGGTTGGTGGTAGATACCATTGTAATAGTCCAGGGCATAATTCACTTTAAAAAGAACTGCCATAAAAATGCTTGGATGACAGTGGTGATGGAGTTTGAATGGGTTAACTCACTCCACTTTTGTTGGGTTAGTCACAGCTCTGAAGCTTCTTTCTGCTGATTACACTGCACAGACTTGGAAGTTTAAGGGGACCAGATGAGCTGAAGTAGTCCCAGCTGAGGAGATTTGGACTACGAGTTTCTTAGGTTTAAAAAAAAAAATAAAAATTAGCAGAAGCTCTGGGCTGGATCAGAGTTGTTGCATATTAAGCCATCAGTTTGGATGTGGGTCTTGTGTGAGTTCTTGGATTTAGATTGGGTCAGGTCAGTATTTTCTTGGCATAGGGCAGAGGTGCCTGGCTTGAGCTTTTGCTGTTTGTTACCACTATTGTCTCAGAAATGGGAGCCTGCGTTTATCTTATATACTAACAAAACACTTGGATTTGTGTCACTGATTTCTGTCCCAAATAGGAAACTGTCTTAGAAGGCCCTTAAAAACTGCTGTCTCTCAGGAAAGGGGAAACAGTTTCATTTAAGGTAAATTGAGTGATTGGAGTAGAAGATAGGAAAATATTTTAGTTGGTTTGACTGAAGGGTGGGGTGAGCCCAGTCCTTGCATCTCCTTTAATAAGAAGAAAAAGTGAGCAAAGTAGAAATACGGCTGCATTAATTTTAAGAGGCTTTAATGTATTATAGTCAGGTTAAAGTGTATGGTGAGAGGATAATAGATATGTGAGTAGGTCATCAAGGCTAGAGATGGTACCTAAGCAACAATGGCTAATGGAAATTCCTGTTGAGGGAATTAAAATTCAGAGAGATTTTCATAAGTAGTCGTCTCCAGAATAACTATCTGAGAACAGTGCAGAAAAATAATATAAAATTCATCTGTGCTTTCAAAAGAATCATTTTAGTCATCTTTTTCCCCCCCAGAGTTACTTTCAAATGTGATAAAAATGGGAGACATACTTGAGTATAACTGGAAAATGAGCATGGTTGTGAACTACTTTAGAAGTGGTGGAGAGCTAATGCTTTTCTATTATCACTCCTTGCACACACTGATGCTTAACTTGTAAGAATTTTCAGGACCAAAATGCCCATCTTGGTGGCTTTTTAGTTGAAAGAAAACTGAAGAGAAAAGCATACGTTAATGTGTGGTTTGCAACATGTATGTAATCTGGAAAGAAACACATCTCCCAGGAAGAGGAAAGGCGCAGAAGTCTAATGATAGCAACAAAATTTTATATTTACATTAACTTTTACAGTTCAGATTTTTTTAATAGGCCAAAACATATAGAATGGAGGAAAAAAATTTCTGTAGAAAGTGAGATCTGTTCCTTTTTAGAATTTTGTATGCTTAGACTACAGCTTTTCACTTTATGTTTAAAAAGTGATTACAAATTCACATGGACTGAATAACTATCTGTAAAATGAAAATCCTCTTGCAAACAATGACCCTGCACATCTTAAATTACTTATGACATTTGGAAGATTAAATTACATTAGAATTCATGTAAACGAGAAAAACCAACAGCAGAAACTGTACAGGATGTTTCCTTTTTCCCCTTCAAGAGTTTTTACAATTTTTCTTCTTAGTAAACTGTCTGTCTATGCTTATTTCTCTAGTTCCTTCTTTATCATGTTTTTTAATCAGAGACTAACAGCTTTAGCAAACTATGCACATAATAGCTCATCTAAGAATGATGGACAAAGTAGTTCCTGTGACCATCAGATCGATGCAATCAACTGGATGGACACGCAGGGAATTGAGCTGTGTGTCTCTATAAAGGTGGCAAGGAGGAGAAAGAGATTGCTCTGCTGAAAACTGGAGAATGTAATATATTCATTATTCAGTCAAACCATTTCTGCAAGCTGTATGTCCAAACTAGGAACCTGGACCAATTCCGTTCACCAGAACATTCACCGGGAGTCTTCTTGGGTTTTGTAATACCTAATTTTCCATACATAAAATTTTAAACTTAAATAAACAAGGTAGCTATGTTGTATACATCCCCTCGATAGTCATTACCAGAATAGTGTTAGAACAGTTCTTCTCTGTGTCATAGTCTGACACTATTAGTAGCTAATGAGGATAATCCCTTGACTCAAATAATAGGAGCTTCCTTTGGGAGCAGAAGGATCTTGTCTTTCTGAATAGTGAGTTGTGTGTCCATGATGTGACACAGCAACAACAGAGGAATCCCTAGGTGGCCACTAGTGTCTTGCAACATTACAGGCATGTTTACTAAATGGTAAATAAAGAAGATGCAAAACCCCCAAGCACCCTACTATTCCTTCTATAAAGAGAGAGATTTTGTTAAAAGTGTGCTTCAAAATGGACTGTAAATTAACAATTAATCAATGCAAACAATGACATGAGTATGGAAACATACGGTGTATTATTGGACTTTCATGGGGTTTTACATCATGTCTGCCAATTAAATTTTATGTTGTTTTAATTTGATCATCAGAACTACTGTCTTCCAAATGCCAGTACATTTAGACTGTCAGTCAAGACTGCTTATTAGTATGCTGACGTTATGGTATACTGTTTACAGTAGTTTTCAGTCAAAGCCAAAATGTTTCAGTCCATTTTCCTTGCTTATATATTGGAGATCAGGCATATGACACACACTGGAAAGGGACCTCAAAGTCTAAATTTTACAAGATATCTTTTTCTCGAGATAAGGGCTAGAGGTATACAAATGAGGAATGGTTGAATTTTACATGTATAGTGATTTTGTTACAATAATACAGGAATATTATTAAATACTCCTAAGGAACAGCATTATTTTAAAGAGAGAATGAAAAGAGTTTTCCCAGCAAGACCCAGTTTCATGATTCCTTGTGTCTCCTTTTGAACAGTTGAAAATAATTACGCTCTGAATGCCGAGGAACCACTCAGTGATGAACTCGGGTCTTCTGAGTTCCAAAACCCCACTGTGTCCTCCAGGCAATGTTTGAGTCCTACTGCCAAGGACTAACATAGAGCAGAACGACAGTACCAAGAATGACAAAAATTGCACAGTTGAAACAAAATCTTAAGACCAAAAGCATTGCTGTAGAAATGTCTTTTTATTTAAGGTAGTTGGAATGGAATATTAGCTTTGTCTGGTAACTTTAATGCATTGATTTGTTCAGGGCTATCCACTAATATTTTTACCATGCAAGTGAAGAGCGAAGTTAAGGTGAATAGCTGTCAGCAGGTCAAATTTGCTCTGTACTGAATCCTGGGCAACTACTTCTCTACAGCAGTAGGAATTCCAGGACAAACTTACTTATAATTCCATCTTTTGGTTACTAATAGCCACAAGTGTCCCCTTTATTCCCATTAATGATTTTTCCCCACACACAGCACAGGAGCTAGTTCTGTAGATTTTGTTTTCCTAAGGCAGAAACAGGTGGCTGTTTTTAGGGAGCATCACTGTTTATTTGTATACATTTTTTACAGGCAAACAAATTATGTTGGACCCCACCAAAGTGACCGATTAACAAGGTATCAACTTTTAATTAAATATGGTCGGTTAACATAAAATCTTCATTTTCTAGAGTATACAAACAGCTGGAGCAGAGCATGCTCCAAGTCACGTCTCTCTGCTGCATTTTGCTGCATGCTTTTGACAAGACTTAGATTGTTGTGTTTATTGTGGTTTTCAGCAAATTAGTACCTGATAGTGTTGAAGCAGGGGTTATAAATGGCAATTTACAAGTGAGAAAATCTAGGATTGCATCAGCAATCAAAGCGCTACTTGAGATATTTAATATAAAATCACCACTGAGGTACAAGTAGGCATAGAATGATTTAATTTAAGTTGTTAGTAAACATCTCTTTTGCCTGATGCACTGAAATCAACAGAAGAAAAACATCCATCTGTATGAGTCAACAGGCAGCCTCTCCCTCCCTTGTATCTGCACGTATCTGGTGTCACAGACTGTTCAGGGATGCCTGCTGTCATGGCCCCTCTCACTCATTGACCTGGTGTGTGAAGGACCATAGAATCCACCTAGGCCTTGCATCTACAGGGATCAAAGGTCACTATTAACATGACTCTCCACTTCCTAGCATAAAGGAGCATCGGGAGCAAAGCATGCTAGCGCACTTTACAAATCGTGCCTCTCTACCACATTTTGCTGCGTGGTATAGACAAGACTCAGATTCTTGTGTCTATTGTGGAACTATGATCATTTATCAATCATTTAAAATAAAAAAGAATAAATTAATTATTGATTTGAACAATCACATTGAAAAAAAATTGTCATGCATAAAGCCACCAAAGTGGGCAGGTTTAAGGGCTAGTGCACAGTCCAACTTTCACATACACAGTATCTGTCTCACTGTACAATGTCTAATTTGTGTAATTCAGTGTATTTCATAAGTCTAACTTTTGATGGAGGCAGCCAGAACCACATTGGCCAGTTAACAGTAAAGGGTTTTTTTTGTTTGTTTTTTGTTTTTATTTTTTGTAATGCCAATTGCATTTGTGCGGTCAAGGATTTTTGTTGCTTCTGATTATGATTTTAAAATTAAAAGTAATGATGGCTTCAAAAATCCAGGTTCAAATATTCCCAATTTTAGAGTGATAACTATAGCTGATCAGAAAATCTCTGATGGACTATTTCTCCACTGGAGACTGCTGACATGTTGAGATCAAAACTTTTCATGAAGACAGTTCCATCACAATGAAGTTCTGATGAGGCCAGTCAATGTTATAAGGCAACCTTCCTGTTTTCCTGCCAGAGCACCTGCCCAGCTCCTCAGTGCCTTCTGATTCTTTGGCAGCCCACTTTGCAGGATGATGGGGAATCTTACTGACTGGGAGGTCTTGGACTCCCCATCTGCTCCCTAGCTCACCTGGGAGGTAACTGCAGAATGAAACTTCTAGCGTCTTGTTAGTCTGCAAGAGCACATGCATTCTGGGGCTTCAGAAGTGTGTGCTTTGTTCTTGTTCCTCAGATCTCTCCTTACAACTCAGGGTTATTCCATAAGTAACTTAAAATAGCTGCAAAATCTTCAAAAATATTTGTAACTTTCATAGGAATTTGCTGTGGCACCCTTCATCCTCTGTCCTCCTTGTATCCCACTTTTGTTTCCATATCTCTACATGTGTAGTCTCTTGGGTCCTGTGACTGTTTGGTAGCCTACTGAAATTTATAGTGCTTCCTGAAGATGTGGGAATCTGTCTCTGTTTAGTCATTTGTGAGATTGGATCCTTGAACTGTAAATTTTTTGGTGCAATATGTCTTTTGCCTTTGAAGCGCCATGCATTTTTATTGTATTGTAAAAATAATAAAGGATTTTAAATTCATGCTAAGGTCAGTTCAGAAGAAACAGAACACAAACCTAAATATGCATGCCTCCCATTTCTGTCTGCTCTTCTCTGTAATTAATTTGTCTCTATCACTAATAAGTGCTCCGATACCTGAAGATGGAGACCGGTGATGTATATATGCCGGGAGTAAATGAGGATAGTTTTATGTATTCCACATTCTGTATGTTCTGTCACTGACATTTGCTTTATTCTCTGAAACCCTGTTGTGAAGAAGTGCAAGTAATCTGTCATTGCTGTTAAGGACATTAGCTTACTTAACTGCAATAAAATAATCTGCAGCCCTGTAACTGTCAGTGTGCCATACACAGGTCTGATTCAGCAATGCTTCAGCTAAACATTAGCAGTGGTGGCATACTGCAAATTCTCATGTACTTACAAGTAACACACGTGGGGTGCACAATGCACCATGAGAGTTTGCTTTCATGTGAACTCAGGAGTTTGTAACATACAATGTTTGTGAGTTCACAGTTCGCTATTTTGGTACAAACCAAATTGGTAGCGAATATCCCAGAACACTGTGTGAGTTCTTATTAGGAAGCTTCATAGACCCACAGGCTGTGCAGTTCATTTTGCAGTGTGGGGCTAAAAATTAACAGCAGCAAGACTTCAGGAAAGATGCCCACACATTGGTGAACACTCTAGCACCTACAACAAAAGAATTAAGAGGCACTTGAGGCAGCTGACAAGTATTGTAGGGCTGGATAAACATGTGGGTTTGAACAACTCCTAGTTATAGCAGTTTGAGTATGCACTGGTGCAAGTTACTCCAATAACATTTTATGTGATCTTTTTCCCATGGGTAGAGACCTGGGGGTGAAACTGGTAGAAGAGGACAGAGCAACGATTGTGGGACGTTATATCATGAAAGCTCCAAGGAAACAGATCATGAGGAGTTAAACATACTATATCAAAATGTGAACAAGGAAGTAGAGTGGTCTCAGGATTTTGATTAGAAGAGGGTGAAATTTTTGGTTGAGTAGTATATTCACTTTCCCTGGCCCAGTAACAATTCATTGTCATTCATGAAGACAACGATTAGTCAACTGAGGGAAGTAGAATGGGGAGCTAATGCAAGCATGTGTGTCTCTGTAACCCATTGGTTAGGGCCTTAACCTGTGATGTGGGAGACTGAAGTCCCCATTTCAATAGCTATTTAGTTTATACACAGTTGAATGGCTTCAACAGGAAACCTTGAGCAAGACCTCTCACACACACCAGAATAGTTGCCTGTAAAGCAGGAAACCCAAGTTCTAATCCTTCTTCACAGCAGGCAGTTGAACCTTGGTCCCCTTTTTGTGTTTCCTCACTGCTGTTCTAAAACTTAAAAGTGCAACCCTTCTTTCACTGGCCATTTTGTTAATCTTACCCTTCAAAAATGCTTCAAGGAAAAACATTTCAGGCTGAAAACCATGTTACTTTTGACCAAGATGGAATAGATTTTTTTTCCATTTGTCAAAAATTTAAATTTAAATTTTGGCTAAACCATATGATCCTGACTGTTAAACTGCCACGGGGGAAAAATGTAAAAAATTAAGTTATTCATTCAGCTCTGAATGACCACTAGGGGTAGTAGGTTTAAAACTAACAAAAGGAAGTTTTTCTTCACACACCGTGTGGTAGGCTGGTGGAATGCCTTGCCAGAGAAGGTTGTGAAGAGATAGCCTTTAACAGGGTTCGAAAATGAACTAGTTAAATTCATGGAGGTTAGGTTTATTGAGTAGTGGGATAGCTCAGTGATTTGCGTGTTGGTCTGCTATAGGTGGGTTTGGGAGTTCAATCCATTAGGGGGCTTTTTAGGGACTTGGGGCAAATACAGGAAAAAAAAATCTGCCAGGGATGGTGCTTCGTCCTGTTGTGAGCGCAGGGGGCTTGACTTGATGACCTGTCAAGGTCCCTTCTAGCTCTATGAGATCTAGATATTAGTCAGGATAGGTAGGAATAGTGTCCCTAGCCTCTGTCAGAGCATGAAAATGGATGTCAGGAAAGGGAGATAGCTTTGGTGATTTGTCCGTTCTGTTCACTCCCTCTGGGGCATCAGACATTGGCCTCTGTTGGGAAACAGGATACTGAGCTCGATGGACCTTTGGTCTAACATAATATGACCATTCTTATGTTCTCTAATTTGGATGGTAATGAGCCTCCGTTATCAACAAAGCTGTGGAGAAGAGCTTCTTCCAGCTGGAAATCCAGTTATATTGAAACCTACACAGTCTGCAAAATCAATTCTATTATACCATTTTTTTCCTGAGGGGAAAAATGGGAAATTCAAACACTGTCACAAAAAGCATTTCTACAATTTACAAACAAAACACTATTTTTAAAAAAAAATTATTTTGCTATGCATGGTACAATTCTACAATGGTTATAATAATAATAATAATAATAATAACAATAAAAGCAAAGTTGAAATCAAAATGAAAAGTTTGGATGTCTCAGAAGAGAATTTTTTTCAGGATTTTCTTTTGCAGAGAATTTTAAAATTTGGGGAGTTCTGCCAACCTGGAAGAAAAAACAATTGTGAAATCATAAAATCCTTTGTAAAATGAAATTTCTGGACGCTGCAAGCTGTATTTCAGTTATTTGATGCTATGAAATCATGTGTTTTAATGCTTGTTTTGACTGAAATTGGAATATACTAAGAAAAGATATTAACACTGGCCCTATACAAAGATGATTTGTAAAATTATGGAGTACTGTAATTAGGCCTTCTTAGCAATTACAACTAAATGTGTATTTTTAAAAGTACACAAAATGTTCTGATGAGTAAACTTTTAAAATTTGTTAACGCAAGCACGTGCCCTTTGGAGGCCAGGATTACAATTCATAAATGATCTTTGACAAATTGGAGCATTTGATTTAAAATCAATAAGATAAAATTCAATAAAGACTAGTGGAAAATATTACAGGAAGGAAGAGTCATATGCACAACTACAAAGTGAAGAAAAATTGGTGAGAAAGTAGTAATTTTTGAAAAGGATCTGAGGGTTATAGTCTATCCTAAATTGAACGAGCAAATAATATGAAGCAGTTGCAAAGAAGACAAATCTTCTGGGATATATTCTCAGGGGTTTTGTATGTAAAATATGGAACGAAATTGTTCTGCTCTATTTGGACCCTGATGAGTCCTGCAGTATTGTGTTCACTTTTGGGCACCAGGTTTAAAAAAAAAAGATGTGAGCAATTTGGAGAGTCCAGAGAAAAGCAACAAAATTGCAGCAAGGTTTAGAAAACTTAAACTATGAGGGATGATTAAATAAACTGGGTGTTTAGTCTTTAGAACTGAGTGCACAGGGTCCTGGTAAGTCTCAAGCATAGAAGAGACTTACGTGTTTTTTTAAAAATGATCCATTGTTCTCATTGTCCATGAAGGGTAGGGCAAGAAATAGTTGTCTTAATCTGCAATCAGGAATATTTAGGTGAACTATTAGGGGGAAAAAACCCCAAAACAAAAACAAACAAACCCCCCCCCACCTTTGTAAGTATGAGGATATTTTAGCACTGGAAGAGGTTACCCTTCGAGGTTAAGTAATCCTGGTCACTGAAGTTTATTTAATCAGTTCTTAAAATCTCCATTCAGGGCTGTTGTAAGTATAGTTTGTCTCATCGCAATGCAGGATAATGGACTAGATAACTTCTTTAGCTCGTTTCCAACCCTACTTTTGTGTGATTCAAGAGCATGTCTGTGCTTGGGAATTTAGTGCACAGGAAACGAGTGTGATTTTTTTAAAGTGCCCTAGCTGTTTATTCCCAATGTCCCCTTGTGTTAAAGTGGAGTATCTAGTTCTAGCTTCCTGTGCCCATGTAGACATACCCTGAGCTTTCTGATCATGAAGGGAAATAATATTGGCAGTGGTGTATATTTTTTACTTGCACTGATTATATTATAACACACAAACTATATATCCAGGCCAGTGTTTCATAGCTTTTCTAACTTTAAGAAGAAAATTAATCATCAGCTTTCTAAGGCAATACAAGGTTTTTAGCCCCGGTTGTACTTCCAATGCCAGCTGTCAAAAAGTTACTTATTTCATGGACATATATGTGACCCTGTGTACCAAATGCCTGGACATGGGTTATATACCATGTAGTAAACACACGCTCTGTATTGCAATTATAAGGCACACACAAGCACATGCAAATTCACATAATATATTTCATCTGAAGAAGGCTGACCTTTTGCAGTACAGAATGAATTACAAAATATTTTCTAGCTGCTACAAGTCTATAGATCATATTTTTGTAGTCCCCATAAAAGTCATAGCTGCTGTCAACTTGAGAAATCTTAGCTTAGTACTCCTGTTTCTCTTTTGCTGTCATGAAAGAAAAGCAATTCTTCTTATTGGGACAGATTGTACCAATGGAAAATTTCTCAACAAATGACCTTTTCCTAGTTTTAATAGTTCTAGAATCTGTATTCTTGAAAACAAATTTGTGTTTGTATTTGCTATTACATTAAATGGTAGAGCTGTCTGTTTTGTGTCATCTTTTTTTCTGGTTTCATTCTGCAAATGCATCTGGACAGCACTCCCCAAACAGATATCCTTAAAATATAGCATTCTATATTGCTATAGCCTGGGGGTCAGCAACCCCTGGCATGTGTGCCAAGAGTGGCACACGAGTCGATTTTTATCAGCATGTGAGGTGGGAGCTCAGCCCTGCCCCTCCTCCCCCATACACCTGGGAGCTTGCTGAAAGCCATTCCGCCTACGGATTAACCAAAGACCGGCTAATGCAACCAGCCACCACCTAAACATTGAAGCTCTGCATTTTAATTTATTAATGAAGCTGTTGGAAGTTGTTAAAAAGTAACACTGATGCTCGGACCGTACATAGAGGTCAAAAGGTCAAATTTCAGCACTCCACCTCGGAAGGGTTGCTGACCCCCAATATGTCTCGTATTATATGTACTTATCAGTTTTGTTTTATCTTAGAAGACCTTTATATGTTAACTTTTCACTTTTAATCAAACCAGGTACCAAAAATCTTAATGACTTTGACCTCTGCAATCCCACGTTTTATCTGTTCTTGCACTGGGGGGAAGGAACGTAAACAAGTCTGCACATTTTAACCAAAGGACAAAAATATTTCCAAATAAATTTCTCAGAGAATATTCCAGACTGTTCTGTCTTGTCAGAAGTGACAACAACACACCATCCTTCATAACAGTGAACATGTCAGCTGGTCCTTTTTCTCAGCTGTCATATCATTGTGCATATGGCAGAGAGAAAAATGGTGCAATTTGATGAAACATGGATTTTTTTTTTCAGATGCAAACACATATCTCAACAGATGTGATCTTTAAGTTTAAAACAGGAATGAAAATATGAATCAGCCTTTATTAAAGTTTGCACAGCTGTCTGTGTTTGTTATATAAGAAGGGATTATGTTTCTGTGGTTTTCTTGAAGCCTGGAGGAACATGATTTTTTAGTAACACCATTTTTTAGTAATGGTCATTGTGTTTTTCATTTCATGGAAAGATATTTTTAAGAAATAGGCCAGGTCCTTGCTTTTTGAGAAATAACATAACTGGTCATAGGCACAAAAATCTTCAAAAAATACAGCAACAAATTCTCTTTTTATAGAAAAAGAATTGAAGAGTGCCTCACTGTCTAAATCCAAAAAAAAGCTATACTCTGCCAAAATGTATGCCAGGAGGATGGGTTTGGGCCCTAAGAGGAACAGTATGTGTGTGAGCAGCTTTGCGTTTAAAGGTATAGCTTGCAGATGACACTTGAATAAATGAGTGGATTTTAAGTGTCTTTCACTAAATGCAGCTAAGATAACTCACGTTCCTTTCTGGGAATAATACAAGAAGTTATTACAAATAAATTTCAGTGAAAGACATTATTATGGTTACAAACTTATCTTACACTTGCAGTTAATTACTTCCCAGAACTCTTTGGCCTAGACTACACACATGACTGTTTAGCTTACTAGAATAACTTCCTATACACACAGCTGCCTGGAGAAGCTGAAAATATTCTGGCCAAAGAGTGCAAGTTGCACAGATGGCTATCACTAGGGAAATATATATATAAAATCCAGTAACTTTCACATCTGCTTGAGGATTTATTTTTGAAGTGCAGATACCAACATTACGTATTGTGACTTGACACCAAGTACTTTAAAAAGATCTTTTTAAGACTATTTATACAAATAGGAGGTGGTTTTGTAGATAGGAAGAGGTAGTGTTTTGAGAGCCACATGAAAATAGGTATGAAAGGGAGCCTCATCATATGCATATGAGCTGAAATCCTACCAAGTGGAAGAGAAACACAATAGAAAATATGGAAGAAAAATCTTCCATAGAACAGATGAAGGGAATGGGTGGGGAAAAAAGTATATGCCTTGTTAGTCATAATTCAGAGTCACATGTCCTTGGTAAAAATTAGACTGATTTAAAAAAATGGGCATTTGCCACCTAAACTTTATGAAATGCAAATAATTAATTTACTCTGTATTAGAAGGTCAGCCTGTTGGTCAGTAGCTTCACATATAACAAGCAGTCCTGTAGCAGCTTAAAGGCTAATACATTTATTAGATTATGAGCTTTCCTAGGTAAGACCCGCTGCATCAAAAATGGATCTTACACACAAAAACTCACAGCCTCATAAATGTGTTAGTTTTTAAGGTGGTACTGGACTGTTTGTTATATACTCTGTTTTGTGATTCATTAACTCTCTGAACAATTTTTTAATCAGGAGAAAGGTAAGCAATGGAGCCAACAGATGACTCATATGTGAGTGTATGAGTGATTCCTCATATTCTAGGCCTAACTCTGATTTCACTTATATTAGTTGCACACTAATGAAACTTAATTGATTTAAGTGACATTACTATAATCTAAATAGTCATTAATGATAGTTGTCATCTGTACAACCATTTTGTTAGTGTTCTGAAGTATATAGCGGTAATTCCAGGATATGTTAACCTATGCCATATGCTTAAAATCTAACTGTACCTCCTTTTATGCTGCCCAACTATTTTTGGATGCAGAAGTAAATTGATAATTTTAATTTTCTCTATAAATTAGACGCTATATAACTCCTTTCAGTTCTACCATCCATATACTAATGTTTAACCTTGGATTAGTGGGGCCCTGATTCTAAAACGTAGAACAGACACTTAATTTTCATGATTGCCATAATACACCAATTAATTAATTAATTGCCATTAATAATACACATTTATGTAATGGCATTCCTAATCAATAAGAACCCAAAAGAAATTCCATGTTCAATATGAAAACCGCTTGATGCAAATTTACACTTATATGAAGGGGAAAGCTGAATATTTTTAACTGAAATGAAAGGGTTTAAAATACAGTAATCCTTTGCTGCTAAGCTTAACAAGGACAAACATCATGAAATGAAATAAAAGGTCATCTCTTGGAGAAAATTTAAATATATGGTACATACGTAAGCAACAGAGTGACTTGAAGTTTGGGTTTTTTGTTTGTTTTCTTTTTTGTTTATTTTTGTTTCGCAGGGGAGGGATTAGGGGAGCTTTATTCCAACTTTCATAAAAATAAATATAGTATGTGTTTTTTTTATAGTCAACCATTTTTATTTCCCAAAACCCATGCCTTAGTCTTTTCCTTGTTTCCTGTGGTAGCTATGTCTTAAGAAGTATTCATATAAACCACAGTCTAGGAGAGGCCAGAAATGATGATGAAGAATGGGTGAGACCCATTCTTGATGCACAGCTTAGTTTTGCAGGTCTAAACTGAAAACTTTTGCTGATATAGCAGACTCAGTTGAGGTGTGCATGTTTTTGCAACATTTTTATACCAGTAAAGCTGTGGCTACACTATCCCTCCCTTTCAGAGAGGGCATGTAAATTATGACCATTCAAAATTGCAAATGAAGCGCTGATATGAATATGCAGCAGCTCATTTACATAATGGCAGCCAGCCGGCCCATTGAAAGTGCTTATTTCGAATTAAAATTAGCCATGGAGGTGGAGTTCCTTAGAAAGGGTGCTCCAATTTCAAAAGCACCCTTCTTCCCCCAAAAATGGAAAAAAAAGCGCTTTCAAAATCGGGACACCCTTTTGAAGGAATCCTGGCAACACAGCTATTTTTAGTTCAAAATAAGCACTTTCGATGGGCCGAGTGGCTGCCATTATGCAAATAAGGTACTGAACATTCATACCAGTGCTTCATTTGCATTTTCAAACAACCATAATTTACATGCCCCTTCCAAAAGGGAGGGTTAATGTAGCCACAGCCTACATGTCCCAATGGCAAGTTATATCTTTTGTCTTTGCCAGTGTATAGCTTATTTTAGTGGTTCTCAACTAATGGTACATATACTCTTGTGAGTATACAGAGGTCATCAAGAGGTATATGAGATCATGTAGGTACTTGCCAAATTTTATCACATGCAAAATAAAAATCACTAGCAAAGTCAGTACATACTAAGAGTTTGTCTATACTACAGAGTTATCCCAGAGTAGTTTATTCTAGAGTTATTCCAAAATAAGATATTCCAGAATAATGCATTCCCACTAAAGGAAAGCCCCCAGATATGCAAAACTTATTCTGAAATAGTGTGTCCACCCACAATAGTGCCTATTTCAGATCAGAGCTCCTGGAAGCACATGTCTACACAGCAAAATTATTTTGGAATAAGCTATTCCAGAATAGTTTATTTTGAAATAGTCCCTCTTCCCTGTCTACACAGCCCCTATTCTAAATGATCTACTTCAGAATAGGTGCTATTCCTCATGGAATGAGGTTTACCAAATTTGAAATAAGGCATCCTCTAGTTGCGTTGTGTAGACATTCGCAAAGTTATTTTGAAATAGTGTCCATTATTCCGAAATAACTTTGCTGTGTAGAGTTAGCTTAAAATTGTATGCAGACAAAATGGGAAAGTCAGATTTTTTTTAGTTATAGTGTCTGTGGCACTTTTTAAACTATATTCATGTCTGATTTTGTAAACAAGTCATTTTTTTTAAAATGAGGCAAAACCTGGGGGCTATAAGCCAGGTCAGAATTGTGAAAAGCACAAAGTACTCTGGAAAGGTTGAGGACCACAAGTTTATTTCACTCACTGAACCAATACAAGATACATCAGTAAGAGTACTTTTTTGCCTGTATAAGCTTCATCTGCTGTGGAAGAGTTTTCCAGTTACTATTAGGGTTGCCACCCGTCTAATCATACAAACGCAAATATCCTTGCCTGGTCTCCCACCCCACTCACTCCAACCCCTCCTTCCCTCCATTGCTAGCTCTCCCATATCCTTACTCGTTTTCACTAGGATAGACATGGGAGGTGGGCTCTTGGGATGGAGGCAGTAGGCTTGGAATATGAGAGGGGGCTCTGGCCTGAGTCTGGGGCAGGATGCTGGGATGCAAGAGAGGATGCAAGCTCTGGCTGGCTGATGCTTACCTCAGGTGGCTCCTAGTTGGCAGTTCAGCAGGGCTAAGGCAGGCACCCTGCCCTCTTTGTTGCCACCTCACTCCTGGACTTGGTGGCATGTCCAGCCTCAAGGCAGGGGATCAGGTAGCTCTGCATGCTGCCCATGCCCATTGGTATTGCCCACACAGCTTCCATTGGCCATGGTTTCCCCACAACTTCTGGCCAATGGGAAGTGTGGAGGTGGTGCCATAGTTACCACAGGAAATCATCCCAGGCAGGAATTGTCTTTTTCTGTATGTTTGTACAGCACCTCACTCAATGGGGGCCTGATCTTCATTTGATTTCCTTGGTTCTGCTAAATTAGAACAAAGTAGTGTTCTTTTAACTCATCTGATGTAACAATAGTTTCTTATGCTTAAATGTACCAAGACTGTTCTCAGTGTAAGCACAGAAATCTCTCTCTCTTTTGTGCTAAAAATTTTTCTTTCACTGTGTCCTGTCCCACTCAAGTCTAAAAAAGGTTCTAGAAAAGGCAGACATTATGATTAAACTCTAGCTGCAAATCAAAAAGACTTTTAAACGTGTTCTATTAAGAGTGCTCTTACACAGAGAAAGTGAACAACTGTTTGTTGCCAGACATGTAAATACTAGTTGGAAACTACTTGCAACAGTATAGAAGGCAATCAGCTCTTGCATATAAAGTAAATGCAAAAATGATGGCTGAACACATTGTTACTTATGTAATATACTGCATTTATTTAGAACAGTTACTTCCTCATCCTGACCATTGCAGCAATATTGAAACAGTTCAGAACTTGTTGGGGAACAGTTCCGAAAAGGCAGTAATTATGTGAAACCACAGTGTCATTTTCCATTTTTCCTTTGCTCATATTTAATAATCTTAAATTGCAACACTGCCTGATTTCTTTACTTCCTGACCTTCTCTATTGCTAAAACTCTCACCTAAAAACTCTTCAAAATTTCAGTTTCTAAATGTCACAAAATATCAAGTGAGTATGGAAGACAAGAAGCAAGTCAATAACAGTTTGTATTGTTTGTTTGATGCTCTTGTGTGTTTAATTTTATATGGTGGGGGAGAGGGAGAGAATTAGTCCCAAGTGTAACCTCACCTTCAAGAAAGGGGGATAGAACAGGGAGCCTGGGGTATCAGACAGTTGAAAGTATTGATTAAGGTGAACAGCAATTTCGTAAATAAATAAAACTGAAACACCTTCAAAGTATTTAGGAGAAAGCATACTGTTTCACATGGGGGAAAGGGTGTAATTAAAAAGCTATCTACAGTCTGGAATTGTCAAAAGTACTTTGTCACCTGAAGCACATTCCTTGTAATTATCTTTTAGGCTTTAAGCTTGATCACCATTAACCTCAGAAGAAGAAAGGTTACTATGCTTTCTGGTGTGAGAAATTGTATCACCGTGTAAATTAAACCCCGTTAGGCAGTCAAATTGGATTTGGGAAATGATTGAGTATTAAAGCTAGACAAGTATATTGTCAAATGAGATAAAGCATGAGATGTTAAGTGAGGGGAATCAGAAAAAATATTATATTCCCTCCCTTTTCCTCAGGAAATTAAAGCTATTTTGCGATAACATGGGAATAGAAACGTAAGTGTTGGATAGGATAAAAGAAATAGCACATGTGTATTGGGTTACCTGCTTTTTTTCAGATCATTCAAAATGAGCAAATGCTGTGTCAACTGAAATAATATGACAGGACCTATAATTAGTTATCAGAGTAGATGAGCAGAATGCAAATATCCAAATTTTCCACTGATCAGTATACCAGTGTTGGTATATTTAATGTGTAAAACTCTCTCCTTCCATTTGCCTGTTATTTTAATTAGTGATTACCTTTAGTATGAAACATATTTAAACCTTTTAACTGAATGATGAAAAATTAAAAACTGAAGACATCAAAGTTAGCTACAAGAGAAGAAAAATGCTGAAAAAATATGTTCCCGCCTATCTGTATCGTACAGGAAATTGTGTTTCAAAGACAAGGAGAATGCTTTGTTTGCAAGCTCCTCTTGTTTTTTTTTTTTTTTTTTCCCAGATTTTAAATCTGCTGTGTTTACAGAGATGCACTCTTTGGATGATTAATTTGAAATGAGTGGTGGTCTGTCTGGTTTCCATAAGACAGTGACTTTTACTGGTTGAAACTTTCTAGTCCAGAACTCTTTTGTCCAGCAACATCCATAATCTGGCATGATTTTAGTTAGCTGGATGACCACTTATCATGGGTTTGGCCAAGTTTCCAGTAGTCCCATAAAGGGTTTTTTTTTTTAAAATCATTATGGCTCCTGGCTCTTCACATTCTTTGCTATTATTTAACTGTTATTTACTGCAAATTTAAGAGCCTAGTAAGTAGTGGAAATGTTGGTAATGCTGCTAGACAATATTGATCTCCTGTGGTCTGGCAAATTCTCGCATTCTGCACTGGTCCTGAGGGTGCCGGACTAGGGAGATTCAATCTTTATTTAAAACTCTATCATCACCACCAGAAGTCTCCTAATTTGCTTTTTCTTTTGTGACTGTCAGTGTTTGAACAGGCATGATGTCCATTGCTGTAGGTGACCCATCTACGGCATGTTCAGGCACATTGACCAAATTAGGACAAGCTAACTTGCATTGGCTGTAACACATTTTGCAACAGTCCTGGGTTCTGTCTCCAGCTTTCTGAATCCTGCATCTGGGGGCGGTGGTTAGCAGCAAGAGAATTGCTGGGGCTCCTGGTGAGTTTGGAGGCTGGATGCCTGTTCCTGGGATGGGTGTAGCCTCAAGTGAAAAGGCTGGGGTGGGGGCAGCCATCCCTCAGCTCCACTCAGACTGTGCTGTGCCCTCTCCTCAGCCAGACCTTAGCCTTGCCCAGAGCTCTAGTGGTGATTTAAAGCAGTGCTCAGCAACCTTTATTGCTTCGTGGCACACTTTAGCACTAGTTATAATTTCACAGCTCACCCAATATATATATAACCCGGTCCTCCCTCCCAGAGCCAGGTATACCCAGCCCTGTCCCCCAACTTAACTCAAAGCCCTCCCCCTCCCCTAGAGCCAGGCACCCTCAGTACACCCCACAACTTGATGCTGGCAACTTGCCAGAGCTGCTGCCCCTACTGTTGCGGCCTCCACCACCACACATTTTTCCCACCAATCGGTGTGGCGTGTGCGCAGAGCAATGGACAAAACTCCTGGTGTCTGGTTCTGAGGCACACTAAGCGCCACTTTGCGGCACACCAAAGTGCCACAGCATACTGGTTGCGGAGCACTGATTTCAAGGGCTGGGACTTCGGCCTCTGACTGAATCAGTGGTGAAGGCGAGGAGCACTTGGCCTTTTTCAATCTCTAGGTCCCAGGGCAGTCCTTTGCCTTACTTCCCTCCCCGACCCACACATTTCAGCAGGCCTGCCTGCACCTTTACAAAGGCATTGAAGCCCAGACCTCAAAAGTCCAAAATAAATGGAAGCCAGAATACTATAAACCTTTAAAATCTGGGCCTAAATTTTAATACACAAAACTGTTGTATTTTGATTGTATCTCACGACACCCACTACTGCTTTAAATTCAATTCCCCAAATAGCAGCTGTTAAGTAGTTGTCAGGCAATCATTATATGCAAATAGAACATCACCACTTCAGCAAACATGGTTTACCTATGTTAAACAAGACTCCTGCTTGACATAATACCAAGGCTTCTTACCTTTACAAGAAAATCTGTGTCTCTTGCATGCATTGTGCACAACACAGAAGTCTGTCATTCTCCAGGTAATGTCCCTAAGAGTTTGTGTAATACCATTTTCTCAGCAATTAGAATGAAACAAGAAGCTTTGCAAATGGGAAGATGTTACATGTAGTTAATCTTTAGAAAGTACCCTTTTTGTAATTGCTAAATGTAAAAATAATTTGCCAACACTTTTGGGAAGCTTTATAAAACTTGAAAAAATTGTTTTCAAGAGAACTTTTCATTTTTCTGCCAAATTACTGCATGTTGATAGTGGCCTGCAGTGACAGACTTTATGCTTTCAACTTGTGGAAAAGGAATAATTGAAGTGGTATGTTCAATAAATGAGAAGTTGCATCAGTTGCATATAAACCTTTTAAAAGCCTCAAAATGCCAAGTGAATGATGTGAATTGCATAAGGAAGCAATTAATTTGTACATGAAAGAAGTTTTTTTTAGGATGCTATTAGCTTCTCTAACAGATGAATACACAAAAAGCCAATCATTTATAACCTTGCCAGAAGTAAGACAAACTACTTCCTGCAAATATTTTTAAAAACCAACCAGACACATAATTTTTATTTTTAATAAAATGCTTCTGTTAATCCTCATTTGCAACCATTATACTTAGTTAGAATAATTAATATTGACAATAACGTGTTCCAGGTTCATAATAACGTTGCAAGAAACAAAGGTGACCTATTAGAGAGAAGGAGAGATGTAATTTCTCATTTATGCCAAAGAGTCTTGAATTTGTAGTAATATAACATATTTCCTTTTTTTCACCAGATTTCTTTTCCTTTTTACTTTGTTGTTAATGAAGGTACCTGAAAAAAAATACAGTAAAAGCCACGTTATCTGGCACATTCTGTTAACTGGAACTTGGGGCTGGCTGCCGAGCTGGGCTGTCTGCCATGGGGTTGGCTTCCTGGCTAGGGCTGGTTGCCACAGAGCTGAGAGTTGTGGGGCACCCTGAGCTCTCAGTAGTGGGGCTGCTCCCTCCCCCTGCCAGGGTCAGCCAACTGGTGACAGCAGCCCCACACCACTAACTGGAACGTTTGATTAGCTGCTAACCCCTGTTTTCCAGGGATGCTGAATAATCAAGCTTCTGCTTTAAAATGTTTTAAAAAGCTATTTCCCTGCCATCCTGTTTTTAATAATACACTCAGTCTTCCCATTCACAAACTAAAGTCACTGCAACAGTGATCTATGAATTGAAGCTAGTGGGACCAACAGCCACCACAGGCCTCAGGGCAAGGTGGGGTGGCTCCGATCTGTGCCTGTGGAAGTGGCAGGGCCCAGGGTGGCAGTGCTGGGGGGCCTCTGCTGTCAGCCCTTATCACCATTCACACAGTATCACTGGCCCCACCTTGTTCCTCCTCAGAGCCATACAAAGCAGTGGAGCAGCACTGCTGCAGTGTTTCACAGGACCCTGAGCCACAGTAGCAGTGGTGGTGGCTGGAGCTCCAGGCCTCTTTGAAATGCTGGACCCTGGTCAGCAGTCAGTTCTTTCTCTCTTTAGTTAACCTGCTCTACTAAGTATCATCCAGTGCATACAACGCACATCCATTCTTGTTTCGGGGTAGACAAATATGTAGAAAACCTTGACAAAATTTCCCTTTTTGTTACTATGTAGTAATATTTTCAGATACGCTGGTCAAGGAAACTGTTGTCGAGGAATCCTGCTAACAGTGGAAGTCAAGTTAAACTTCAGCTATTCAAATGAGAAAACTGTGACATTGGTAAATTATTTTCTGCATGGTGTGAAAGGAATGAATCATAGCATTTCACTAATCTAATCAATAACTCTATAAGTCATATGCAGTCAGACCTCACTTTTATTCATCATTACAGAAGTGTAATAATTAGTCTGTCCTCCTGAAAGTATCTGTGACAGCATTAAATAATACAGAGTAAGGGAAGGGAAATTCCTGTGAAACAACAGGAATCTAGCACTGTGTCAATTCACATGGGTAGCTGTCAGTAATGTTTAATAGGAGTAAAAAGCTCATATTAGCAGAAGACACCCCATAAGGCTTAAAGGCATCCTGCAAGCTACACAATGTACTTACTGGAAAACTGCAGTCTGGTGAGGATTATTTTCAGGAATTCAATATTTATATACTTTACGCAAATATGCATGTGCACTGTTCATGCTCAGTGCTGTTTAAGATTTGTATGGTACTTTCATATGTATGTAAACATATATATGTTTATATTACAAAAGGAAAAGCTATGAATGAGCTATGCCGGTCAAAGCCTGTCTATTGCTGGGGTGATTTTCTTGGTGGTAATCACTGGAAGCCCCAGCTGAAGTGGGGGAGACAACGTGGAAATATGGTCATACTTGCACCCTCCCCCCCCACTGGGGAGCAGGATAGCAGGTCTGCAGTTGGGAGAAGCAGCTGTGCTCAGCAGTTTGAGATGCTGGTGGGGAAGCAGATGGAAAGGGGAGCAGTGCCTTCCACCAGAGCTGCAGGCTGGGAGGCAGTGCAGGGGGCCACTGGAGCTGGGGAGCAGTCAGAGCAGGGGATGGGGGGCGCTGGAGGATTCAGCTGCTGGGGCTGGGAGGCAGAGCAGGGAGAGTGGAGGGGCCAAGAGATTCAGTCACTGGGGTCAAGAGACAGAGTGGAGGCCAGTGGATTGAGGCTGTTTGAGGCAGCATTGTCCTCCAGCTGTGCTTGGTTTTCACAGACTCAGTATGGGGGGCAAAGTGATACCCCAGATTTAATGGTGCCCTACACAACTGTATACACTGTGTATGCCTAGGGAATGCTCTCTTCATATGTCTGCAGATCTGAGCAGAACGTCCCTTAATATAAATTTCCTTGATAAATTTTTGCTCCAGAGGCAGCTTTCAAGAGGATATACAAGTGAACATACCTTATACTTGTTATTTTTCAGACACTGTAAGATGCTTTTGACATGTAAGGAAGCAAACATTTCACAACAGCAGTGGTTTGTTTTCCAGAAGAGACAAAGGGAGAAAAATCAGTGGTTTTTAAATGCATGGGAAAAATGAATTTTCTTTTAAATGTTGATTAGGCAGCAGGGTTTCCTTTGTAGCTGTATGGCTGGACACCAGCAACAAAGGCTTGGAGTAAAAGCAACAGCACTGCAATAATAAAACAAAAATCCCTGAACCTCTCAAACAAAATTCTTTCGTGCTGTCATTCCACTGAATAATGCCAAGGATGATTTGCTTTATTGGTTGATATCCTGGCTCCTTTAAATGATATGAAAATTCAGCTATTGACTTCTAAAGGGGCAGGATTTTGCCTAATATCGTAAAAAATGTGTGAGAGAAAATTTTATTCTTAATTCATTTCTTCTGTTTTATCTCTTGTTGCCCATCTCTGTCTCTTCCCATTTACTCACCTTCAAAATCCTACTTCTATAAAAGACTCTATTTAGAGCCAAAAGGAAGAGTTCCTAAGAAGGAGTGCACTGGTGAAGATGAGTGCTGAGGTCACGAGTACTTTGCCTGGACTTCATGTGGAAGCGGCTGTTTCCCTTTGAAGCACAGATACAGTACTTTTACAGTCAACACTTCAAAGGGAACCCCCCATTTACTTAGAAGTCCAGGTGCCTAATATAAACCTAATATTTTGCATAATAGCCCCTGTACACCAGAATCACATATTCTGCCGTTGCTCGTTGCCATGTTAAAAAGTATGAAAAATAATAATGAGAAATGGAATTACAGTCTACTTTTTCAAAAGGGTTCATAATAAGAATCAACTGTGGATGTCTTTACTCAGCAAAACTCTGGGTAAGGTTTACTAGATTGGACCCTATTATTCTTTAGTGGAAGCTTTGAGAAGTCTAGATTTTTCCAAGGATAAAGAAAAGCACCACAGAATAAAAGATTAGATATTTACTTCATATGGTGTGAGGCATGTACTTGTTTTTATACATGTCTAAATGTCTTTTTCTTTCTTTTTGTTCTGCCTTGCCATCTCGCCTATGCTCCTTGGATTGTTTATTCGAACCATCTTTCTTTTCCTCTTCTGATAAGTTCTCTTGACACCCTTGGCCACCTATTTCTTGCTTTATTCAGTATCTCTCTCCTAGACATCCTCACATTGCCCTGCTTTCTGTTTTAGGCTACACTCAATTTATTCCCTTCTGTCTACTGTGCTGTTTTTGGTAGGGTAAAGTATCTCTTCTTCAGCTAGGTGAGAATTTTCTTGAGAGAACTGACATGTCTGCTCCAATGTCAGACCTGTGGAAAGTGGTTCTGGTGATAAGATCATTGTTGCTATAAAGCACAGTGGTAACTATGAGTGGGCAGTGTAAGAAGCAAGGAGAGGAAATACCTTCCCTGGGTCTTAGACTGCTGCTACACTACCGTGGTCCAGTCAGAGGGGCCATGATAATGAGGCAATTTGAAGCAAGCTAATGAGGCACTGACATGCCTTTCGGTGCCCCAGTAGCATAATGAGGGCCACGCAAACAAACTTCAGTTTTCAGATTGACAGTGATGATGGGGGCAGCTTCAAAATAAGTGCTCTGCTTTGACATTCCCTTACTCCTGCAGCACTAGAGCAGAGTAAGGGAACATTGAAGTGGGGCACTTATTTTGAAGCTGCGTCCATCTTCACTGTCAATCTGAAAAATCAATGTTTGTTCGTGCAGCCACCATTATGCTGATGAGGTGCTTAATATGCATGTCAGTACCTCATTAGCTTGCTGCAAATTGCCTCATTACCATGGCCCCTCCAATGGGACCGTGGTAATGTAGCAGCAGCCTTCGTGCCCCCGCTTCTTTCTTCACATCACTATTCTGACTGTTCCAGCAGGCTCCCGCAGCAGCCTGGTGAGTCTTCCTCCAGTCTGAATCTAGCAACTGGAAAGTGAAAAGGCTTCCAGCTTGCCAGATCTATTAGTGAACACTGAATCTGGGAAAGAACCATGAAGTGGTAATGAAACCATTTAACAGGCGTGTGCCAACCCAAAGTTATATGCCATCAGTTTCTGAATTTACTGACAAAAGTTGTGCATTACTATCCTCTGAACACCTCCCCCCTGCACCCGCACTAATGCATCTGATGAAGTGGGTCTTTGCCCATGAAAGCTTGTGCTCCAAAATATCTGTTAGTCTATGAGGTGCCACAGGACTTCTTGTTTTTAATTCTAAAATCACAGCTCTAAAAATCCTTGGATAGTTTTTTAACTGCTGAAACTTAGTATTCAGCTTTAAATGCTTGGCTCTTCAGACATATTTTTTAAAATACATTTTACAAAAGACTATCCTTGTACACATTAAAATACACATTTTAATTGAATTTACAATAGCACAAAAACTTGCTTCCAAAGTCATCCCGTTGTCTCTGTCCCTGCCTGCTGTAATTTGTCTCATAACCCACTGGTTGAAGAGAGCCCTTAAAATTTAATGCTACGTCTACACTATCACACTACGGTGAAGTAGCTTATTTTGAAGTAAGAACATCGAAATAGGCTACTTTGATGCGTATCATCTACACACCCTCCAAGGCTCATGCCGTTGATGTTCAACATTGAAGTAGCGACGGGGAGCATCGAAAGGAGACGCCCCAGAAGGAAATACAGAGCGTGCACACACACAAGCGCTCCACGTCGAAATAAGGCTCACAGGCTGGACTAGCCCTTCTGGGGCAACAGCAAGCCACTCCCTTAAAGGGCACCTCCCAGACACACTCAGCCTGCACAGCACGAGGTCCACAAAGCTGACAACCGCTTGCAGACCCCATGCGCACAGCATGAACTCCCAGCTGCAGCAGCAGCAGCAGAAGCCAGAAGCCCTGGGCTAGGGGCTGCTGCACACAGCAACCATAGAGCCCTGCAGGGGCTGGACAGAGTGTCTCTCAACCCCTCAGCTGATGGCCGCCATGGAGGACCCTGCTATTTTGATGTAGCAGGGTGCGGATTGTCTACATATGCCCTACTTCGACATTGAACATTGAAGTAGGGTGCTATTCCCATCTTCAGATAGAAATAGCGATTTCGATGTCTTGCCGCCTAAAGTCGATTTCAATGTTGAAATAGCGCACGGGGTGTGTAGACACAACGCATGCTATTTTGACGTTGTGCCAGCTACGTTGAAGTAGCCGGCTAGTGTAGATGCACCCTAAGGCTTAAAGGGAGAACATCCCCTTTCCTTTAGATAGCTGGACAAATGAGTTTCTGTTTCTTTACTTCTGACTATTTGATGAATTAGTTTTAAGTGAACCCTTCACAAAATCAGCACCTTAGTAAGACAGAAAATCGTTTTGTACTTAAAATCTTGGGAAACATATTTTTACACAAAGATATGGTGAATTTTCATAAATATGTCTATTGTTATGGAGAGCACACAAAATAAATTAGTCTTTCCTTTTTCTAAAAGCAGTGAACTTTGTTATGAACGCACTAAACCACTCTGACTGATTAATTTAAAATAATGTCTTTGTTTCAGTGCATTAAATATGTAGTAATCTGGAATGATTACTTTATGAAGGCTTATGAGTACATTTAAAATATAAGATCAGCTTAGAAATACTGATTAAGAAAATGTAAAACAGCAAAGTGCTGATCACGTATTCCATAATATTTAAAGTTGTATTCAGCAGGACAGCTGACTTGCCCTTACTATAGAGTTTTTTGCAAATAAATCTCCTACAAAGTTCAGAGTATATAAAACATACTGTAACTGACATTCCCCCAGTCCACCCCAAATCCAGTGCTTCCAGTTAGTTACCTTCTGCATGTCCAGTCTTTGCAATCTGGCATGCAGTGGAAAACATGAAAGAAAGAAATTTTAGAATAGTGTTTTTTTTTCCAAATGTCATTTGGGTTCAGGGATTTGGCTGGAAGGAGTGAGCAGAGAAGGGAAGAGAAGAAAAGAGAAGGAGTGGGATCTGGGCAGAGTAGGGGACAGGGCCTGGGTGGAGCAGGGATGAAATATGAGAAGAGCCACAGGCTGGGGAGCTTAACTCCACAAGTAGCAGCTTTACCCAATGCCCATGCCAACATCAGCTAGCCCTGAAAAGTTGGAATGAGGTCTATAGCACAGGCCTATGTATTGGAGGTATGTGGAAAGGAGGGAACAACAGAAACAAAACAAAGGTTATTTTCAAGAGAAAAACAGTGAAGAGAAGCATGGATCCCAGGGACCTATGTCGGCTTTTGTTTGTTTGTTTTTCCTCACCCTACCTCCTTTGCTTCATAATGACTACCTTACTCATTGGAATTCTTGAACCTATAGTCTCAGCATTGAATGCTACCATCCAGCTACCAAAATAATAGTTTTCAGTTGTTCCTAACCTCCTTGTTTCCCTAGCTCTGCAGCCTGCAATTGAGGGAGTTGATAAATTTTTGCTCCCACACAGGAATTTGACAATCGCTACCCTACCTCATCAAAACCAGCAACATTGCGACATTACACTTGAAGGCTACATGCATTTTCCTTGCAAGTTGACAAGTCCAAATCCAGCACAGACATAGAAATATATATGCACTACATAGATCTTCTTAGCTGATTTATTTAAGAACAAAAGTCAGGCACAGTACTCCTGGGTTTGCAACTTTTAATACCAAATGTAGAATATCACACACATAGTAAAGACAAAGGGTCACTTCCCCCTTCTTCAGGTGTAGTTCAGCTACTTTCAGTGGAGATACATCAAGGATGAACTTGGCCCAGGAACCTGATAATGTAAAACAGATGTTACACTATTTGAAAGCAATGGTCCATAGTAGCAGAAGGAACAATATTGTGCCTCAAAGGAACTATCAAGTGCATGAGATATAAGAAAACAATGCAGATTTTTTTTTAAACACAAACCAGTTGTCAGGTTCAAGTGAGGTGATCAAAATTATACACATTTATAGACCTTTACTGTTGTTATCAGATAATTTGAAGGTATTGTGTATTATGGTGTCTGAAAGTAGCCAGTTATTGTCCAAGACTTTTTTTCTTCTTCATTTTTAACAGAGCACTTTTGGGTTTAGACAGTAAAAAGAAAAAAAAAAGTGAGCAAATACCATAGTGCTAATTTAAAATTATATAAGAATACAGCAAGACAAAATCTTTCATCATTTATGCAGCTTTAAAATAATTGTTCTGTAAGCAAAATGGATTTGTGTGTATTTGAGGATATGTAGAGTAGTGCATTGTATGCATTTTTAAAATCAGTTACACAGTGTATCCATTTGGAGCATAGAGGTCAGGGATTTATTAGAGATGGTACAATTATTATTTGTATGTTATCATATGGGGAGTATTACTGAGCCACAGCACTACAATTATAACATAAGAATAAACATGACAGCTCCTCTTATAAAAGTTTGAGAGGTTGTATTCTTTGGTAAGCACTTCGTAATATACTTGCTATCGACCTGCATCATAATGATTAATATCTCCTCAGATAGACCTTTTTGAGTCTTCCAAGTGTTACAAAGGAAATACTAAAGTTTTCAAATAAAAATGATGTAGAATTACCATTACTTGGGGCACGTTCCAAATGGAGAAATACAACTGTGCTGTGAAATCACACTTACCATCCTAACCCCAAAGGAGTGTACCAAACCAAGGGGACTTTTTCTTCTGAAATATTATGCTGTGGGCACTGACAGCGCTGCTGTGCTTGCCATTGTATTATCAGTGCATTCCATCACCTAGCCAAAATGTTGTTTAGTTCTCCCCCACACCTCTCCTGAAATGGAGTGTTCTTTCAATTAAATCAACACAAAAGTCTCCCCTTTCAAAAAGGATGGAGATATATATATATATATATATATATAGATATATATAGATATATATTTCATAACCTAAATTATGAAAACACCAATGTCTGGGCTGTCAGACGACAGAGAGGCACGAGGCGTGGGCTCATGGCATTCTTTAAATGGAGTGTAGATCGGTGTTTCTCAACTTTCTTTGTTGAAGAACCCTTACTCAAAAAAAAAAAAAGTACCCACAGACTTCTCTCACATTCCTCTAGGGGTATGCAAACCATCAGTTGACATACATGGTCATAAGGTAATCTGAGGTATTGAAACAAGTGCTATTCAGCCTTTCCAGATTACTGTACCCTTTTCAGGAGTTAGATTTGTTTTGCAAACCACCAATTTACACCTCACATATGTGTGTGTGTGTGTGTGTATATATATATATATATATATATATATATATATTCTCTTCCAATTAATTCATTTGCTAATAATATGGTAGAAAGTCATCAAGTTTTCAGTAGTAGTCTTCTGTTACATATATATATATATATATATATATATATATATATAAACATGCAAAAATATCACAGAAGATTACTACTGAAAACTTGCTGACTTTCTACCATATAATTAGCAAATAAATTAATTGGAAGAGAAATACAGATTGAACCTCTCTAATCCAGAACTCTCTCATCCGGCAACATCTGTAATCCACCATGATTTTAGTTAGCCAGAGGACCACTTATCATGGATGACGCCAAGTTTCTCATGGGCCCATAAAGTTTGTTTCTGGACACCAGTTCTGGCTCTCAGTGTCCTGTGCTGTTATTTAACTGTAATTTACTCCTAAATGTATTCTAAGAGCCTAGTAAGTGGTGGAATTATTGGTAATACTGCTAGACAAGATGACCTCCTGTTGTCTGACAAATTCTCTCATCTAGCACTAATCAGGTCCTGAAGGTGCTGGATTAGAGAGGTTCAACCTGTATTGTATTTACATTTCAGCATAAGGCATATGACGCAGTAGAAACAAATCATTGTCTGAATGAACTTTTAGACTGTAGTGACTTTGCTCGTGTTCTTTATGGAGAGTGTTATACAATTAGGAAGATATCTAGATGAGTTCATGTACATCCTGGAAGACCTTGGTTTTCCCCCAAGGGTGCACATACCCCTGATTGAGAGACACTTGTTTAGATATTTGGACTTGAAGGCCAGATGAGGTATAGGGTCCACACCTCAGGCTCCAGCCTAAGCCTGAACATCTACACTGGAATTAATTAACCCAGCCCCTTAGCTCATGTCCCATGAGCCTGAGGTGGCCATAAGTTTTAATTGTAGTGTATACATATCCTAGATGATATGATGTTTTCTTACTCCTGCTTTCAGTCATGGTCAGCACATCTTGGAGCAACACATTATAGCTAAATTAGGTTACTTCTCATACGGAAAGCTGGAAAAAGAAGTCTTTCTCTATTCTATGAATAAGGTAGCATCATAGATTCTTTTTACAAATTTAGGTTTTGTTTTTTACTGACAAGTTTTGCAGCACACTTTTTTACTGTGCTCTTCCCACCCACTGGCCAGCTATTTATTTTATTTTACATTTAAGATAATAAATGTGCTTATCTAAGCCAGAGGATCCCTGACATCCAGTAAATACAATTAATTTGTCTCAGCAACATTACAATCAGTTTCACAGAAACTTGACCAACCAGCCTGTCACTGACCCCCTTCATAGTCTAGAAAAAGCACCCTTAGCCCATTTCTCCAGAGACCATCAAAAATGTCTTGTGCAGTGTGTCTGGAAAATCACTGAATGTAGGCCCATTCAGATGAGGAGGGAGTTCCAGTATCTCTGTGCCCTCACAGACAGCTCTCTGTCAGCTGTCCTTTGTCTCTGATAATGAGGGAGATCCATCTCAAGTGCCCCATGCTGCCAGTAGCTGCAGAAATTTGGCCCAAGGAGAGGGGTGATTCCCTGAGGCAGGCCTGTTCCACTTAGTGATAGGGATCACCTTTGAAAGGGGTGAGAAGCTAACTTAATCTTTATTACCAATCAGTTCCTCTCTGAGGCAAGTTGTCACTGCCAGAAGTGGTGGTGTGTATTTCGTGTTTTATGTGTCTGTTCCTTAGGAAAGAGACTGTAAGGATCAATCCATCTCATAGAAGCTACAGTCTTCAGATGGTGACTTCTTTATCCTTGCTTTGATGAGTGGTCTTAAGCATTTGACCTAGAGGTAAAAGGTCTTTTTCCTATTACCAACCCCTTGAGCATTTTGTGTCCCCTAACCCTTTGATTAGTAAAATATATTTTATATCTGGCTACACCAAATATAAACAGGAGTTACTGTCAATGCAGCTGTACTTGCTTACAATGATGAGAGCACAATTTGACCCAACATGTCCTGGATTCTGACAAATCCACCTGTCTTTCAGAAAGGGGATGTCTTTTACAAGAACTGTTACTCAAAAGAATTCACTCAGCAGGCTCCAGAACTGTTTTCATCTTTGTACCAGGGCCATGTGTAAATATGTTTAACACTGCATATTTCTGCCTTTATGCTTGTCAAACAAAAGGTTAGGAAGAAATATAACTGCAGATTAAGGTCTTTCAAAGCTAAATTTTGACATATGGTCCGGTCAAAAAGATTCTGTATTGATAGCTGGCAAAATGATCCTAGAAATTACATCTGTCCATTAAAAATCTAACTCAGATCTCTCCTGGGTTCTTATGGTTTTCTACCATCAATGCACCTTTCCTTTGAAATGTAACCTTAGACCAAGTTATGTGAAATGTTACTTCTATCAAGTGAAATAATTACAGTATAGAATATTAAACAACTGCTTTTCAACACTGGTATGCAGAACAACCTTTCTCTAAATGTCTTCAGTTGTTACTTCATATTGTGACACTTGTAATTGTATATAACAATGTAAATTTTAAAACCCTGACAAGAACTCAGTAGATTCCATGATATACCCAGATCCATCACAGTGTTCTAGATAGATATGAAACTGATGATACTACATCAAGCACTAAAACAAAACCACTGACAGCACTTATCCTGATACACTAATAGCAGCACATGATTTTATGAATCATTAGTTCAGATACTGTAGCTCTGCCCATTTTGAAACCATGTTAGATTAATGATTTTTGTCTGATATGATATTAATAGATTTTTGAAAAGCAAGTAGATTCTGTGTCTCAGAAAACTCTTTTAGTGGTAACAAAAGTTTTACTATCACAATAACCTGATTAATTACACTGATTTAATTATCTTGCTCTTTTAGACTCAAAATATCTCCAGAGAGTTAGTGTCCCATGTGCAGATTTCACTTATCAGCACACAGATTATCTCTGGAATAGTTAGGCACGGAAGGTACTAGTGTGGGATGAAAACTACTGAACTGTTATATTTTAAAATACTTTATTAAGTATCAGTGCAGAAGAAAATATAATTCCATGTTCACTTTACTTTGAGACTGTCTTGCTTTTTGGGAAGAGACAAACAGAAAACTCTCTATTGCACATGATTTGTAAGCTTGATTCTAAGGAAAGTTCCATATCCTAAACTCAAGACAAGATCTTATCTGGTGAGCGCATAGTTTAAATAGATGGGCGGTGGCTAGGGAGGTGGTTGTTGGTATCCATAGAAATAACCCTTTCTCCAAATGTCAGAGTAATAATAAAGCCAGTATGACCACTACTGCAACCACTAGTTGCTGCACTGCTTTGAGAATGGAATTTATATGGTGTATCCATTGTTACAGTCCAAACAAAAAAGCAGTAAAGTAGCACTTTAAAGATTAACAATATACTTTTAGGTGAGCTTTCATGGGACAGACCCACTTCTTCAGACCATAGCCAGACCAGAACAGACTCAATATTTAAGACATAGAGAACCAAAAATAGTAATCAAGGTTGACAAATCAGAAAACAAATTATCAAGGTGAGCAACGGGTTCACTATTATCTTCCTTGCCTTTTGCACTGCTATTTCTGAACTTAAAAGCCTACTCTGCAACACTGCAGGGACACTTTGCAGAGCTGTGAGTGTGGTGGGATATGTATGCAGGTTCCTCTGCACCAGTTCCACTCAGTGTCCTTCTCACCAGCAAAGCAAAATTGTACCATTTTGGCGGCATTCAGCTTCATTTGTATGTGCCACAGGAATAAAAGGGAGAAGGAGGATTTGTCCCTCAGTGCACAAAATAAGACATCCATTTTCTTCAGTGAGTACTTTAGTGAACCTCACTGAACAGTGTCTTCACAAAAAGATTGCATTATTGGGCATTGAGATCATACTGTACCTCTCATGTTAAATAATTGTTTTCATGTTCAGTTCAATTAGTTTTTTCTATCCTCCTATGGACTCCATGGGATAATCTTCAAGAAGCAGTTTGCAGTGATTTAGCTAAGCAGCATCCATTAATATCAGCATGAGTCATGGCTAAATGTTAACATGCAGCTTTGAACATTTACCCCACTATTTTCCACGTATTCAGCTGTCAAAATGTAAGCAAAGGCAGCTCTCACTCTGAGAAAGTTTTGTTACTAGCAGTGCTTAGAATCCCTGACACAAATGGTTACATATTTTATATGAAAAGCACCCAATACATATAGTGCTTTCAACTTTTTTTTTAATGTCCCCTAAGGAAGCCTGAATGGAGGTGAACACTGTTTTAGAAATCTTAGACATAGTCTCTGGATTCGTAGACCCTTGGTTGAAAACTGATTGCCTTTCATGGATCCCTTAAGCTTAGTTTGTGGACTCCAGGTTAAAAACCACTAGGATAATGTATCCTCTACAGTAGATATGGGATATTAAAATGTGAGGTGCTTTTCCTTCCAGGATGCTAGTTACAAAAAATGAAGTTAGCTTGACGTTCAGTAAAGGCAACTTTCACCTCAGCAGGAGTTATACTATTCTGTACCACACTATTGTGGTGCCAGAAATGGTGCGTTTCATGCTACATATTTCCTTGATCTTTCCCCACTTTCTGCAATTAAGTACTTCAGGGAGAGGGTTTATGTTTTTATTTCTTGCTCCCCAGTAAGTCATATATATTGGAGGCCAATAAGGTGAAGCTGAACAGGTGTCTGTCTTCCTATGGCTCGTGTCATTTTGGAACCACAATAGCAATTCATCTCTCTGCATGCTCATTATCTAATAATTGCATAAACCAAAATGAAATAATGATGTGATACTTCCCACCCTCCTCTCTTGTAGGAATCCTCTTTACCTAATTGACTTGTTTTCATCTACTCCTTTGCACACAGACATGGGCATGTCTTATTTGGAGGGCCAGTTTTCTTCCTTGTCTATTAATTAACGAACCCTAGTAACAAAAATAGAAGCAAGATTTGCATATAACATTAAGAAATTTCAAAACTAATCTGAAAAGTGCATGAAAAATACTGCATCACATATAAGACTCCATTCATGACAATGTTAAAATGTGTCTGTTTAGAGCATGAGAATAACTTGCCCCTCTGGGGTGTCATATCCTTAACATTGTGGCAGAAAACACACCTGTGTTCCACCTCTAATGAGGGAGCTATTTGTTACTTAATTGACTTTCCTTATTTCCTAGCTGAATTATCAAGCTCTAAGGTCAGTAATGATGCTGTGATGTGAGGTGCTAGAACTCTAGAGGACTGAAACTTACAAGGAATGGGCTCATTATAAGGATTAGTTATTAGAAACAGTTGTAACACAGTTGCTGCTGCATTTAACTTCTATTTTTAATTTAATTTCCTTATTAAATGGCATAGTAAATGATGGTGAATATTAACAATCCTACATTCTCTTCTACAGCCTAAAAGGGGTGTGTGTGTGTGTGTTACTAATCACAAAATTTCTGTGTTTTTTTCCAGAATTTCATGGGCTTTAACATCTGGGTGACAGTGCTAAGAATAATTGTAAATGTCTGTATATTTTTCTGACTGATCTGTGAATAAAAACTGCTTCCATATGCATTTTCCATTAGAAAAATAGAGTCTAAATCTGTTAGTTTACAATTATATTTGCCAGCATTCACATAGTGCTATTACTTACTTACTATATGTAATATTCTGTTTATATCATACTACCAGAGACATTATTCAGTTACTCTGTCACTGATCTCTAATATCAAAATAATTTGACATTAGTAGCGATAGTATGTACTGCAGAGGCTATAGGAGAGAATTCTCTCTATATGACCCAGCCTTTTTTTTTTTAAAAATAAACCTAAGGAATAAATATAGAAGAAAGGCAAACAACAACAACAACTAAAAGCTTTAGATTTTGACTGAATAACCTAGGAATGACAGAACAGGGTTATATCCACAGCTTGCATTCATATAGGAAAGTTCTTTTAGACCAATGTGACCTACATTTCTGCTGCTGGAAAGGAGAACAAGAGAAAGTCAATGTCTGTACTTTCTGATTCCCTTTTTATGTTAAATAGGGATGAGCTGATCCTTACATGGTGTAAGTTAGCATAGCTCCATCAGTTACTTTAGAGCTCCAGCAATTTACACCCAGTGAAGATCTGTTCCTGATTCATTCCAGAGGTTAGCAGAAGATGTTGCATGGATGAGTTGGCCATCTGTGCTCAGTTGCTATAATCTGTTCCTGAACTTTGTGCTTCAACATATCAACATAGTCATCAACTCCAAACCCTCGAAATCAGCCACAGAAATTCCAGGAAGGTTTCTCTGTGATTATTGGTTTTCATACTATGTTGGGATTGATAGACTGCTCTCAAGTCCTCACTGTGACAACAGCGTGTTTTGAAATATATCAGAAAAGGATCAGATAACATACAGAGGTGTTTGGGGCATTTTTGTGCAATATTCTGGACCCATGAGACTATACATTAGGTAGAACTGATTATTCACACAATAATAGGTATGAAATAAAAATGTTTCTGATCCTCACTTAGAACACATTACTCTATTACTAAAAATAAATTAATTTCATAGTTGTTGTTCTAATATTTTTCTTTTGTAGTAAAATATTGTAGTGTTATGGGCAACCTCAGATTATTATATTCAGTAATATACAAAATGCAAAGCATGAGATACAGGAAGCTCCTAAATAAACTTGTTTATTGGTTAAAACTATATCTGGGGATTTTTGAAATGCCGTGTAGTAATGATGCACGTTGTGCTTGGGTAGTGCCTTCCAGCCAAGGCTGTCAAAGTGCTCAAAAAGGATTATTTAAACCTGATAACATTCCTGTTAGGTAGACCTTATGAATATGCAATCTATATTTTATAGATTGGGAAAATGAGATAGAGAATGGTTATGCAACCTGTCTAAGACTTGTGTAATAAGCCTGTGGCAGAACTATAAATAGGCTCAATATAGCCAGATATTGTTCAGTTCCATGTACTCATGTACATATTTGTAGCCAATTTGCATGTAACTGTACAGTCCAGTTTAAAAAAAAAACAACTTTAGTGTTAGTTGCTTCTGCAGCCCCGATGAGTAAAATACACTTTATCCACAGGGCACCAGAAGGTCAGACAAACTCCTCACATGTACTTTAGCATGCCAGGGCCCTGGTATGGAAGTGGCTCTCTTCTGAAGTAACAGGGTAGTTCAAGAATTTCATGGCCCTTGGGTTGTTTGCTGATTCTTCCACTTAGTTCATATAATGGTAAATTTGTGATGTGGGAGCTGGAACTGAGACCCTCTGGACTCCTACATGGGCCAGCAAGCATCCGTTCGATTGGAAAAAAAAACTTTCAGTGCTTGCTGGGCTGGATTTATAATGGTGACCTGCAGTCAAACAGCTCTACAGCTCGTTAGCAATATCCTGAGGGATCCAGTCCTCTAATTAGTGATAGTGTTATGCCTTCAAGAGTGAAGCTTGTTCTCTGGAACAATAATTTTATTAGGTCAAGTTCTGACCATTTTGTAGTTTAGGAAGGCAGCGCTTCAACTGTCTGCATCTTTTCACACACAAGCAACCTCTCCCACATACTCTTCCCATTTTTTTTCAAACATGCCCTGCAACATCCTGAAGAGTGAGTTTCCATTGCTAAAATGACACACACAAAAAGCACAGCAGTAAAGTAAGGATAAAGTGCACACTTGGTGTAATATAAATTCACGTCAATAACTATTCATGTTCCTCACACTACCTTAAATATATATTCCCATTTTAAAATAAAAGTAAAAAGAGGTAGCTCGGGAAATTCCATTTAATAGTCAAAATGTGTGCCAAGCTTAACAATTTCTAATTACAAATGTTTTGTTACTAAATGAAGTAACATCATCAGTGCCTAGTGAGAGAGCCTCTAAAACAAGTCTTTATATAGTCCTTTTTACGTAGTCCTATCAATGATTAGTTCTTAATTGGTTACTCATGCCTTCGCATTTGAACCAATTGCCAATGCTCACATTCTCATTCTCTTCCCTGCCTAGATCTAACTTGTCCTACCACCTTTGGATCTAGGCAGGGAAGAGAATTTTTGGAAGTGTGGTTTTCTGGAAATGATGCAATTAACCAGCATATTGATTTGGACCCAGTGTTTGAACCTAAGAGATCGAGAGATAATAGAAGAAGAACTAATGAGAATGGCAATCTGTTCAAATTGGAAGGCACAAAACAGACATAAAAACAATCCTGATCCACAAACCTGTTAGCTGGCATTTTAATGGAGTGGGCCATTCTGTTAATGACTTAAGAGTTTGCTTCAGCGACAAAGGGTCCTGTGGCACCTTATAGACTAACAGAAAAGTTTTGAGCATGAGCTTTCGTGAGCACAGACTCACTTCATCAGATGCTGCTACTTTGCTACAGAGTTTGCTTGTTACTGAAGAAGAATTTTCACAACACTCTTGAAAGAGAGACTGCCAAACTCTCTTTTATATTCAAATTCAACCACATTAACATGTGGTTTGAACTGGGATGGGAATTTTCTGAGTCACTATAGGGGCTCGTTTGTATATTTGGCTTAATCTAATTCTTGACTCCCCCCCCTCCCCACTTCTGCCCCTCTACTCTCTGATTTGCTCACCTTGATCATTTTATTTTTCTGATTTGTCCACCTTGATTACTGTTTTTGGTTCTCTGTGCCTTAAATATTGAGTCTGTTCTGGTATGGCTATGGTCTGAAGAAGTGGGTCTGTTCCACAAAAGCTCACCTAATAAATTATTTTGTTAGTCTTTAAAGTGCTACTTAACTGCTTTTTCATGTTGATAATTTTCTATATAGTTATCTTCTGCCTTCCAGCCCTGTTCTTTAACCACTAGCCTTTGCTTATTCTCATGGCTGTCATCTTGGCAGACATCAGGGATTGAACTGCAGATGTTCAAAATGAAGAGAATGTCTTGTTACAGCTTGAACTGAACAGCCAGCTTTTAAGGCCAGAGGCTTTAACAGTTTTTACTGCCTTTATGTTGAGCCCCTCACAGATACAAAGATGCGGATCCTTACCTGAGCTGAATCCACCAGCTCCTCATCAGATCTGTATTCTGTGAGTGGGATTTAATTCCACCTGCACAACAGATCTGGAGGGAGAAAGGAGCTTAGATGAGTGAGGAGGGGGCAGCCTCATACAGGGAAGAGGCAGGCAGTGGGAAACAGGGACTAGGGATACAGGGCAGCAGGGACTCAGAGCCTGGGCTCCAAAGGTCAGTGCTCACCAGGTGGGGGGGCAGAAGGAGGGGAGCCAGACAGGGTCAGCACTCAGCCCTTTCTTCAGGGAGATTTAGGACATAGCTTCATGCATCCTTTCCCTGCCAGCAATGCAAGTACCTGCCCTGGCACTTCAATCCCCACCTCTGCCTGGTGGGGGCAAGGTGAGAAGAGCCCCATGCAGGTATCTGCTCCACTGTCTGTGGACACCAAAAGGATATCTGCAGATACACAGGCTTCTACTTTTGTGGATCAGGCAGAGAGGGGGACACTGGACCCATTAATACTCTTAATAGAAAATGCACCACTGTATCCATCAAGCAAGATGTCCCATGTGTTTGTCATTGGATGCAGTTGAATAATGCAGGCAGTAGAGGGAATATTACCATAATGGGTGGCCGAGAGAGAGAGGGAGGGAGGGAGAGAGAAATGAATCATTGTAAGAAATGTAGCTTTGAGCAACAGAAAAGACAAAAGCTGATTTTGCTTGCATGGTGAGGGAGATTTTTCTACAGGAAAAGCCATTGTTTTACTACTTATCAACTATACATTCATAATGTTTTGCATCAGACTGATGAATTTAAAGTAATAATACAATGCTAGCGAATGCCAGGAAGAAGTATGCTGCAAAATTATCAGCTTTGGAGCATAGCACCATTACTATTGTGAAATCCATGTGGTTGACTTAGGCCTCTTAGAATTCCTATTTTATTTGTACGCAACAGAGAGAGAGAGTTGTGTCACACAATCTCAGTTCCCAATGGTATTGAAACTGATTGAGGGTCTGTGGTTGCTTTCAGTAGATACTTCTTATCTTGATCCTCTCTTTGATCCAAAGTCTACTGACATCAATAGAATATTTTCTTTTACTCCAGTGTGCTTTAGATCAGACCCTAAATGATCTTAGAAGCAGCTTGTAGGCTGCAGTCCTCTTGGAATAATTTATCAGGAGAAGATAAAGACATTTGCTCTTTCTGCTGGGGGTGGTTGACAGACTGCAGGTTGCTACAGAGCTTGCTCAGTAATTGCACTGCTCTATGGAACCCTGGACCTATATTTATTTGATCTAAAGCATAATTCATACAATGCTGCTGTTATGATGCTGACCTCAGTTGCTCATTTTAAAAGAGAAACTCATGTATAAGATAAGGATGAGCAAACCAGATTTGGGAAAAGGAGCAGTTCAGACTTCAGTGCAGATACTCAGCTGAAAAAAAACTGCTACTTTGAAAAAGCTTAAAAAGTGTATTTCCTCCAACCTGACTCAGGTACTGGTAGGCAGTTCTGCTTTGAAGAGATTCTCTCCATTTTATTAACATCTTACTACATACTGTAATTTACTGTATTATAGATCTGGACATCCAAATTGGGATCAGCTGCTGTTTGCAGAATTCATATTGTGATTTCTTCCGGGGGCTAAAGGTAACCATGTATTTTGGGACATCACTGATTTGGGTAATGCTCAGAGCATTTGCTACAGGAAGGAATTAGGAATTACTACAATTGATACAAAAGCTAGATTAGCGGACTATGAGCAAGGCTGGGCAGATAATGTAGATTGTGGATTGGATGAAGGTAAAAAAAGAATAATTGTGGATACAGAGAATGCCTTCATGGAACTGAATGCATGTAAAGAAAGGAAAGTGGACACCCACTACCTTTTGCTATTTACAGAGAATGTGCCATGCATGTAGGCTACAGAAGAAGAGTGTTAAGATTATATGAATATATTAGCATATTTATTTTTTTTAAAAAGGGCAAAAGTGGATTTTTTCCCCTGAAATCAACTCCCTCTTGGTGCTGGACAAGCTCATAATTTGTAACATTTATGACCAGATTACAGAGGAACCTGGGCACTCATCCAGAAGCATAACAATTCTACAGTGAAAAGGATGCATACATTCAAGTGCCAAAAGCAAGTACAAAACCCAGAGTCTGAAAGTGGCTTTTGGAAATGCTGTTTTGAAAGACCATATTGACTGACTGACTAAGCTTTAAGCACAGTTACACTGATTATACAAAATTACAGTCTATCGTGTTCTAAAATATGCTGCTATTAAATGGATTTTTAGTCAGGAGTTACGTGAGTCTAAACGATGACAGCCAATTTATTAGAACAGTGAGATTTGCTTTTTTATTATTACTGCCAGTTTGTTCTTAATTACTGAGGAAAATGTGCATTAAAGGCAAGCAATGCATTTTAAATTTCTCCCCTTAAAATATCACAGAAACTCTACAGAATACAAAATGATAAGGGCTAAAGTGCATCTGTAAGTGTACATCCTCATGGGAAAACAAGTAGGGTGCATCAAATACAAACTACTTCTCTTCCCTTTTTAAGACATTTCATAACCTATATCCACCCTACCTAATGAACTGTCAGCTACTGCTTCCAGTCAGCTAATGTTGCCAGTCTTTGTGGTCACCCATCAGATCTTCCCATGAGTACATTTGCACTTTCTTCTGTGCTGTCCTATATGCATGGGATACATTCCTATAATCATCCATATAAAACACAAAAGGCGGCCACATTATGCTTTTTCAGCTTTCTCAAAAGTTACCTCTCTGCAGTGTCCACAGTCACTCGATGGCTAGTCATCTGGTATGCTATACCAGCTGCCTATTACACTGATGTACCTCTCTCCTTGTTACCTTGTGCACCTTTCACCTCTTTGTTAGATCTATCTGTTGTCTCTTTCTAATCTTACACTTTACTTATAAGCTCTTTGGAACAGATACTGTCCATCTGAGATGGGTGTGCAGAGCCTAACATATTACCGACCTAATCCTCGGCTGGCGTTTTTAAGAGTTGTTGCAGAGCGGATCGCTGCTTCTAATAATGATGTGCACGTCTCATGAAAGTCTTCCTGGAGGTCATTGTGTTTGTCACCATACACCCACTTAACAAAATTCCAGGGAGTATCATGAACAGAGGATGGTGCTACATCATTTGAAAGGGTGCATTATGCACTCCCTCCACTATTGGCCCCACTCCATTGGCGGGTCCGGTAGTGACAAGAGGGGCCAATAGTGGCAAGGGGGGGTGTTAAGAACTGATTCTGGTTATGCTGTCTTCCATGCCTAGAATAAAGATTAGCATTACCTTAGCCAATATCCTTGAGTGCCAGGAATGTGATTCTGAATACCCACTCTGCCTGGGCCAGGGAGGTAAGGTTTCCCTTTCCACGCCTATAGATGGCTAATAAAAAAATAACTAAGTTTCTGATTAATTCTTTGGCCAGTTTTAAGACAATTAGAGTGTAATTCCAATTATCCCAATTTTGTTTATCCAAAATCCTACTTATCTGAATTCACAGCATGTTCCTGGTGGAGCCTTATGTTAGTCAATAACACATTTATTTACTTGAACAGCCAGCTATCCAAATTTTTTGAATGCTCTCCTTTTGGATAAATAGGATAATATTACATATTTTGGAAAGTTAGTGAGTTGTTAAAATGCACAACTGTGCTGGACATTTTCTTCACACATTAATGAGTTTCTATCTCCTTTCAGTCATGTTAACTGAGTTAAAGACAAATGCAAGTTATGACAAATAGAAATACTTTGACCAAAGCCAGTGTTCCATGAAATGGAATCTTAACTTTAACAGAACATGAACTGCTAACAAATTAAGTTCAAAAATGTATCTTCAAATAATACACACCTGCCTAGAAGTGCAAAATTCAAGTAGTTCTGCCCTAAATCAAAATAGAAAAAGAAGTTTTGCAACTTTTGCCAGTTTAATGCTTAATAATTAAATATCACTGCTGTCCTATAATTTTGAGCAAATCAGTTTCCTAAAGCTGAATATCTGAATCTAGGTAAGTAAACATGCTCTCCACATACACTGCATCCAGTCTCATCTGATAGATCAGATTTTCTCTCATTTAACAGATACAGTAGCTGACTCTTTAATGTGATGTGTACCACGTCAGAGGACCGGTCAGTGTGAGATTGTATATTCACCAAAGAAGCACAGTACAGGAAGCTGCAATAGTCTTTCTTTCCAGGGTACACATACCAGTTAATGCTACTTGCCATCTGGGTTTGGAGAACACAAACTATGGAGTAAGCCATGCTTCTTAAAGGGCTGTGCTTGCCACAGAGCTGCTGCAGTTTCACTCTGTAATGTGTGTGTCAGGATTTTGGAAGATCATGCAGGTCTGCATTCATAGCATAGCTGCAAAGGGGATCACTGTGACTTTAAGGGGGAAGTCAAAGATATGGTGTGGTACTCACTGAATGAACAATTAATTAGACCCACCAATTGTTGCTGTCCATGGAGATGAGGACCACTATCTTAGGCTTGAGTAGCACCAGCAACGTGGATCTATAGCCTAAAGGGTGGGACAATTCATCCCACTCAGGTGGCAACTTCCTGTACTAATCCCTTTTAAACTTAGCATGAGATTCTTCCCTCCATGCAGAATAGTAGAATAAGAGAGTCACAACCTTCCTCTCCTGTGGGTTTCAGTGATGTGTATACTTTTTCAGACAGATTCTGTTCTTCAGTAAATAGTGGAAAAATCATGATAGAAATGCGGAGAGACCCCTAACGTCTGCTGGTATGAAAATTTATAAGTAAAGAAAACATCAGCAAGAAGAACTTTGTTCTTTCTCTCCTCAGCGTTGTGCTGTGTGAGATTGTTTTGTTTTGTATTTGAACAAAATTCAGGTAAAATGTCTAATAAATTCATACAAAGTCTCAGAATCAGGGATTCTTTAATCCTTTCTTAGCTTTTCATCTCCCTAAAACAGCTTTGCAAGAGCAGCAAAAGGTAAAGAAAAAAAAAAAGCTTAAATCAGCGACTTACAGGTTTTCCTCTAAGGTTAATTAATTGTCATTAATTGTGAAGTACTGTAGCAATGAACAGTGGCTTTGTGCATGATAACGGGAGCCGGGGACAATAAGAAGAAGCAATAATAAGAAGGAAAATAATCAATCCACATGGAACAATCGTGAGGTTTGAGCTTGCAGAATTTTTCCCCTCTCTTTTCCATGAGGATCAGTTTGCAAGCCCAGTTCAGGCAATTTATAAATAAACCTAGCGGTGAATTAATTAATCACGATATGCAGAATGGCACGAGAAAAACTAAAAAACAAAATGTTTTCGTTATAGGCATGGTAAAGTTAGTGGGGAGAAGGGTTAGTTTTCCAAAATTTGGAAGCCACACATTTGAGGACAAGAGAGTTTTTAGAAAAACATTTCCAGTTTTGCCTCATTAGCGAGAGAAGGCAAATCACCAGAGATCATAATGCAGGTCAACAGTAGAATGAGAAATGGAACCAAAGGTAAAAGTAAGTTGGTATGTCCAGGCGCAGTTCACTATTACGAGACTGAATGGCTGGGAGTGGCAGGCTTTGGATGCTGCCAGCACACTGGGCTGTGTGACCACAGCACATGCAGGCTCCAGCTTCAGTTCTTGGGCAGCATGGTCCCTGCCCCCCGCCCCCCAGTGATCTGACAGGTAGTGCCGTCGCACTGTCCCAGCAAGTCCCAGTGCTCAGGTGATAACAGTCTCAGGCCCAAGTCCCCTCCCACCTCCTGAACCACCTCCAACCCTACTGCCCTGACTCCTGTACCCCACAAACATCTCCTGAGCCCCTCTCACCCTTACTTTGGCTCTTGCATAACCCAATTCCCCTGCACTGACCCCTGTACATCCCTCACCCCCTCAATTCCCCCACTCTCCCCAACCTCCTGCCTTGAGCAACCCCCTATCCACAGCACCTGGAAGAAATTTATGTTCCTTTCACCCGTGAATGAAACCCGACTGTCAGCTCACTGCACTGTCCACTAGACCATCTCTAGCTGTTACTTTTCACTGCTGTTGCCTAGCTCATCTTGGCCTGAGTCAAGGTTGCCAGCTAATCAAGTCAGATCTGTACATACTGCAGAAAGTCATGTTACTGTGTCACTGAGAAGGCAGCTCCTTATCCACGATATAAGGATATGAAAAAGCCAGTGGGTGCAAACTACCACATTAATTTTACTGTTGTAGCTGTGTCTGCACAGAGTACAGATTGCACCTTCCTGGTCCGGCACCCTCATGCCCTCGGTGGTCCTGAACAAGGGATTTTGCTGGACCAGGGAAGGTTAGTGCCCCTGCTGGCCCTCCGGCCATGGCTTGCTGCTGCAGCTAGGTCCCCAGCCCCACCCTTATGCAGCAGATGCCAGTGGTCGGGCCCTTTCCTGTGCAGACGCCAGGGATATATTGGAACTCTAAGCGCAGCCCCATGCAGCTGCTGCGGGATGCTGGATCCAGCCCAGCCTTCTGCTGGTCCAGGAGCATCTCCGGTCCTACCAGAGAAGGGATGTTGTTGGACTAGTGTTCTCGTTTTAGGAGGTGCAACCTGTACCAGCATATAACAGAAAACGTTAAAGAGACAGACACCATACATAAGAAAACTACCTGAGTTCACTAGAATAAGAAAATACAGCTGCATACAGAAAATCTATGTCATACAGCTAGGAAAGTTTGTTATTAATGGAATTGTACTCTGATAATGGAAGCTATTTCTCTGGTGCCATCTCAAAGTCTTATTTCAAAATTCATTATACGCTAACAGTTTCAAGGTTAAAAGAATGAGTATTATAGCCATATGGCTGGGGAATTGCATCATCCAGTAGTTCTCTTCCCCACTGCCAAGAAGTAAGATACTGAAGGCAAAGCACCTGCAGCTCTGCCACAGTGGACTGAATGCAGGACTAGGAGCCATACTACAATATGAGAGCACTACAGCAATATGCCATAAATAAATCCTAGTTTCTGTATCTGGAAACATGAAAAGAACAACAACTATGCTCCACACTTCCTAGGGGTGTTGTGAAGTTTAATTAGGTAATTAATATTCTGCTGCACAATGGTGCCAGTTAGCTCACAGGCAGTGGATCTAAGGTCATTATGTGTTTTTGACACACACTTTCACCAGTATTGCAATTTTATGCAATTATAGAGCTAGTGATTGTAGAGCATGAAGTAGTGAACCTGAGAGAGGCTCTTTCCTTAACCCGGAAAAACAGTTGCTGTCAAAGGGCTAAGCTCATTCACTGAGCACAGATAAGGAACAATTAGGGAAATAGCTTACCTCTAGTGGTCAGAACATAGGACTGGCAGTGAAGACCATCTGTGTTCTAATTTCAGCTCCAATGTGGACTCACTGTTCATCCTGGAAAAGCACATCACTGCTACAGTACTAAGCATTGTTAAGGTTAGATGGAGAGGATGTCTTATATGAAGGGAGTTCATCCAGGGAGGGGGCAGGAAATGGTGATGGTGTCTGTAAGTCGTCATACATTTTGTTTTTGTTTTTGACTCAGCGGTGATGCAAGTTTCAGTCCTCCTTTGAGTCAATAAGTCTCTTTTCCGTGGTGGACAAATGGAAATCTCTGTTATGCATGATGACATGGACAGATTGAAAATAGCAGGGAAATATTTTTGCTATTTTAGCTCACAAAAAGGGAGGGGGGATGTATGAATGATATAAACAGAGTTTCAACAGAGGAGGAGAAACAAGTGTTGCTGCCTAAAATTATTTGTTGTTGTGCTGCCAGGATACAACCACTGACATCACAAACACACACATTTGTTTTTGTTGTAGAGTGCTGTGCCAGTTAATTGGCAGCTAAGTACCACACTACAGCTGCAATGTGATCTCTCCTTTAGTACAATTTGTGAAATATGTAGGAATTCTTTAAAGAAAAAAGTGTCAGATAAATGAAGATTATAAACTATCAAAAGAACTAGCAAGATCATCCCTTGTTCGGGGGAAAAAAGAAAAAAAAAGCAATTGTATGTTTTTCAGATTAAGCCGTATTGCACAGTAATACCAGGATAGAAAGAGCTATCTGGGTACATGCTGATACAGTTTAAGCAATTGGATAGCTTCTCTCCAAGTCTCTGAAGAAAGGAGGGAGGGAGAAATTTTTGTTTAAAAAAATTCCACATCTGTCCAAAATGCGTATCAGTAACCTTGTTATGAAACAATTGAGATATGCAATCTACCCCAGTCTGTGCTTCACACTTTCAGTATTTTCAGCTTTATGCATATTATTTCAAGGTCACAATCACTGTCCCCTGTTGCCAATCAAATAAGCAACATTTCTCTAACTCCCTCTGCATGAAATTCTACTGAGTATCCAGTATGGCAGGTCAAAAGTATTGCAGCTGTAACTTCTTTTGTTTAAATAATATAGTAATAAAAATAAAATTTTGCCTCCTTGTAAGTTCTGATTTCTTTTATGGAATGCTGTGTTTTCTTTATATAGAATGTTGTTTGTTTTCTTTGTAAAAGACTGAAGAATGTATGCACATATGTAAATGCAGTCCCATTTATTTTCCCATTTAAATCTATAACTTTAACTTATCACCCCAATGAATATTGACATGAATGTGATTGGCCATTGCTATATTTCTAGCTGCATTATCAGATGAAACTAATAGCTGGATTCCTTAATTTTAAAAAATATATTTAAAAATTTATTATATCCCCATTCAACATGACCTATAAATTGTACCAATAAATTGATCATTTAAATAACTACATGTGCTTGAAATAGTTGAGTGCACTTGAGCTAATACTTGTGATCAGAATAGTGTTGTTAATCTATATGCTCCTGAGGACATGCTTCACCAAGTTTCTGTGAATCGATAACAAAGACTCAGCAGTTATAGAAGGTTAACAAGAACATAACAAGAGTATGACCATTGGAATTACACACTTTTGGTAAATATGAGCAGCATACATAGGCATGCCTTTGCTAGCATTAGTCCCTTGAAAATGATGTGGAATGGGAATGGGAGAGGAAAATGATTTCACTGTTTGTTTGTTCCCACTGTTTTGTCCTTCTTTTGACTTTCCCTACTCTGTTTGTTCTTCAGCAATGATATTTTGCCATTTTGCTATTATGGCCTAATGTACACCCTCCTCCTCTTTATGTAAACAACACTGTACATAGGCTGAAAACACAACAGCAAGTCTCAAGCTTTTACTTGTCTCTTCAAATACGTCTATTTTTATGAGCGAGTGCATTTCAGACAGGCATAGTGTTCCAGGAACATCTAGGTAAGATGTGTGTCTAGTGTTGGATATCGTCATGTGCCTTACAAATGCTTGAGTATTTGCCAAATAATCCATCAAGGATAGATGTGATGATTTTTTGTTGATGCATGATATTTTAATATACCATGTGGAAATCAGAATGTGTTAAAAGGTGACACTGTATACAACAATAGCCATTAAGAGTCAGTTTTTGCCAACCATGATTACAGAATTGCACAGATCTTCTAATACAGGGGTCTGCAACTTGTATCTCTGGAGCTGCATGCAGCTCTTTAAGGACTGCTTTGTGGCTACCAATGTTCCAATTGCAAAGTTTAAAAAAAAACAAAAACAAACAAACAAACACTTCATGATTATTTTCAATACACACTTAACATCTAAAAGCCCAAAATGATCAACTCCTATCTAAATTGCAAACAATATATGATCTCGAAATGTTGCATAACTCCCCCAACATCCTCCAGAGAGAGAGAGAGAGAAGGTTCAAGAGTGTAAGTCAGGAAGATGACGGTACGAACACACACACATAAAGTGTGAGGAAACAGATTATGTAAAAATTTGTGAGCGTCCTGCAGTAAACATGTATCGAATTACAAATCATTGTGCGTACGCTGTTCTTAAAGCAGGGTTACAAAAAGTATGATTTGATGTTATTTATTAAGGACCATCTCGTATTCATACGCATTGTGACTCTTGAATTACTGAATTTTTTTACTGAATTGGAAAAACAGCTCTTCTTGCTATTTTGGTTGTTCTAATACATGCGGAAATTGTGGTAGCTCAGATCTCATATAATTTTGTACTAATTGCTGGCAAATGCTAACTGTTGGCAACCGCTGCCTACTTGAAACTAAATGGATATGCTGGGCCAAGTTTGCATTCTTATGGAATAGCCACATAATGTCAGCAATACACAGTCATAGGGAAGATACAGCAGTGTCCCTTACTGGCAAGGGTAGCTCCTGCAGCAGAAGCAGCATACTCAGTCATGGTGGGGAAGGAATGTATTTCTTGGACTGTCTTGGAAATGAGCATTTATAGCATTTTGAGGAAGCTGAATGCAGCTCAGTAGCCTGATGCATGATCATCCTTTCTCAGCGAGCTGATTAAACCTGGATAACTGAGTGCTCCACGAGGCAATCAGATGACTGTCTTCTCTCAGTTGTCACCTCTCAATCAAATAAGGAGATATTTTATTTGAGAGATGCTGATTTTCAATTTTGCCCTCCTTTCCATTTGTACTTCTAAGTCATTGACACCTACATATGTAGGTTCGGGAGTGTCTTTCCATCACTTGGACATTAGAGATCCATCAAGTGCTAAGCAGGGATTAGTTAGTGTTTGAAAATTCTGTGCATGCAAATTGGCCATGTAGAAAATGAGACCAGGCTGATACCATTTTGAGGGAAAAAAAATCAAAATGTTGCAGTGTTTTCTCTTGAGGTTATGTACCTTGTGTACTCTTAACTCAGTGCTTAACTTTTAATGCAAGTGGTGCTGGGATTAAGCATTCACAGTTGAGGCAGGTGCCAGGTCTATGAATTGTTAAGCTGAGAGGTGCCAGCGCTCAGCCCTGGCAAGAGCTGGTAGAAATTAAGCACTGACGCAACCAGCCAAAAAAAAAAAATCACAAATGTGTAAAGAGGCCACAATCAATAACTTTTTTTCTTTCACCCTGACTGAGGTGTTATTTCATGGAATGTGTAGCTTCATGAGCCATTTAATAAGTGTCCAAATAATACTCACACTAAATTCAACATAAGACAATGAATAGACACTGTGTTTAATTTGATAACAATAGTTAACAATAATTATACAAACTACATATATGACTCTTCCTATTCACCCAGATTAATTCTTACAACACTCCAGCATTGTAGGTAGGATGAGGAGAATTTATCGCAATTACATTTTCAGGCAACTTGCTGTTGATATTTGCATCAGGAAAGGCCAAGCAGCAAAAGAAAGTGAAAAATCACCGGCTCTGTCACACTTAGAAGTCGCCTTTTTAGAATCACGCCAGTGGAGCAGTATGCAGAAGCTTGCATTGTTGCTCTCCATGCTGTAACTGGTCTAGCTGCAAACACAGCTTCAAAAAAAAAGCTCTTTTAAAAACATATTTAAATGATAGAAGCCCAAACATGGAGGGTTGCTCAGGTCAGTGGAGTTACACCTGGACAGCATTTTGCCCAGTGGGTTCACATCAGGGCTGGCAACTGACTTAGAAAATGGGGGTCTCAGGCAGAAAGGCCAGGGCTAGGGACAAGCAGCCCCCAGCACTACCTGGACTGCACCTTCCCTTGTCTTGCCTCCCCAAGGCAGCCTTCAGCACTGCATGAAGCCATTACGCTGGCATGGAACTGGCAGTGATTTTAAGAGCCCAGAGCTAAGGACCCTTTTTAAATCACTGGGCCCCAGGATAACTACCCCTCCCCTTCATCAGCAGCCCTGTTTTTTGTTGTTGTTAAATGAGTAATATAAAAATGCTAACAAATCACTGAAGTTCAGTGAGTCTTAGTACACTAAATTACTTACACACATTTGCAAATTTTTCCAGTAATGTTTGACTGGCTGTTTAAAATGTTACCACAATTCCCCTCAACATAAGAGTACAGTTGTAAATAATATGTGTACAATATGGCTACGTCTGCACTAGCCCGTTCCTTATGGAAGGGGCATGGTAGTGAGCGCATTGAGAAAATGCTAATGAGGCACTGCCATGAATATGTTGCACCTCATTAGCATCATGACATGTGTGCGCTATTCGAATGTACTTCTTTTGAATCATGCACCACCCGTGTAGATGGGAGCCTTTTGAAAGGACCCCCAGTGGGACTCAGACTGAGTGCCTGTCCTCTGACCATGGATCTTGAGTGTTAGTCTGGAAATATCCTGCAGACTAATGCAAAGTAAGTTATGCCCTTTATACAATGAGTGATAATGAAAGTTTACTGTAGCTCATCTTACTTTCTTCTCTGCCCTGTATTCCATAACATGTGCCCTTAAACAAATCTGTGTGTGTCCACCTCAGAAACAGGTCAGATGCCCCAGTTGTTTGGTGTGTTTTATAATTAGACTTCTTTTAGCCAATAACAAGTGTGAACTCCTAGATCACTTTACCAGTCCTATTAGACTTTCTAGCCTATCTTGCTACCCAGGACAAACTGAACTTTGTGATAATGGTCGCATAAACCAAAAATCACACCACATCAGATTTCTCCCAATCACAAGAAACCAGTCACTTACCCCACAACAACTGGTGCTCCAGATCATGCACCAAAGACAATGCTGGCATCAGATTGTGTAGTAAAGTAAAAGAAGAAAGAATGAGAGTTAATGAAAGCTTAAAGCAGGTAAAATATATGTACAAGTGAATCACAGTTTTCAACTCTAAATGGGGGCAGTGATGAAATAAACTGTCAGTTTCCCAAAAATCTTTTGTATCTGGAACACTTCTCTGTAAGAACCCAGGCTGTTCAGACATGAAATATATTTCTTTGGATCCATTTGTTTGTCTTCTTTTCACAGAGGACAAGCAGAGAATCTCTCTGGCCATATGGCTTTTCCTTTGGTGATGTTGAGGGAGGTATGCACTTGGCTTTTCGACCTCCAACCATCATACACATTGGCCATTTACTTTCAAATTGGGGTTTTCTGTGAAAGTCTTTATGAGCTTCATTAGCATTTCACAAAATTTATTTAACGGATTATTTAGCTATAAGGATATGCAATGCAAGTGTTTGCTATTACAGCATAACTGGAACAGAGAAGAGAAAACAACACAGGTAATATTCTTCTAGGTAGCATGAAGTTTAAATACCTGGATACGTTCTTATGTTTGCATTCATTTTGATCTACAACAGCACACAAGTGAGTTCTCCTGTTACCCTGATCTGACTTGGTCTGCCAGTGTTCTCTGGGACAATATAGTGACAGTGTTTGGGTGGGAGACAATAGTATACTGAAGAAAATTAACAATCATTTTCTTTTTGATATTTGCAAGGAAGTTTGTGCAGTTTTGAGGCATTAATAAGTCAAAGTTTTTCTTTATGCTTGAAAAAGTTGTGCTGATTTGTGTATCCAAATTAAATTAACACTTTTTATATGTTCCTGGAAAATTTTGATTTAAGTTTGCTCCAAATATATGTGTAAAAATAACTGTAAATGTTCCTGCCTTTTTTGGGTTTGTAAATAATTCCCATCAACCAATTAGATTTTGAAGCTATGCTACGAAGGGCAGTAATTCTGGAGGAGAGATAGAGTAATAAGTCCACTTAACTCAAAGTTTGCAGTTTGCAATGCTCATTTCTTATCCTGAATGAAGAAAATAAAGTCAAAGTCCCAAAAGATTAACCATCATTACAACTGTATTACTACTCCAATTATCATCATGATTGGTAATAAAAGAGCAACAATGGATTCAGAGTTCTGTATATGTTACAGTAGCTCAACAATATTAATGAGAAAATATCCTTTACATTGGTTAGAGGCTAGAATGGTTACAGTAAGGGAAAAATAAATAATCTTATTAAACCTGAACCTTCCTGTATTGTATGGCTGCAGACTGTGCCTCCTAGTTTACAGGAGGAAACAAATTGATTTAATGTGTTGTTATTATTGGTAAGATCAGCAATTCCCTTTCTCTAGTTCCCATTTGGATCAACCCTTTGCTCCAAAAATTTGCTATCATTTTTATAGTTCCGTTACTGTGAGATTGTGGAAATGGCTTAAAGTTACATAGACAGGACAAAAATCTTCCACCTTTACTCATGCTGAATAATCCCTAACTCTTCAACTAGTTCCACTGAAGTCAGTAGTCATAATAAGATTTATCCAAAAGTCTGTCAATAGTTCTGCCTGGATACCTTTTTTGGGTATATCTCCAATCTAGATATTTTTATTAGTTGTGGAGGGGTAGAATGAGGACAGGGTTTTTGTTTTGTTTGATCATTTTGGGGGGGGATTGAGGAAAGGAATCAGTATGAACTCCTCAAATGAGCTGCTTCAGTATTATGGCACCAAGAAACACAGAAGTGTCTTGCTAGAACCTCAGGATCAATCCTGGTGAGTGATGTAGTAATGAGTAAATATGCTTATAATTTGACTTAATAGACTTTTATAGGCTCCCACAATCAGTTCCTCTTCCCTGTTGTTGTCTATTTGGTGGTGACTCAGTGGTTGGCTACCCTCTGTGCCCTCTTTGAACTTTGCACAAGTTTGTTCATTCCTAACCTGCTATGGGCACATCACTGCAGGCCTGCTGTCTTCTCTACCCTTTTAGCAAATGAACTTTCAGCAAGGATCATTCCTCACCGTGTACTCTCCAATGAGATGCTTCAATATGCCAGCTCTCCCACAGCCCAGTCTGCGTACAGCTGGAAGTATCACGAGGACACACTTACATCATCATAATTTTTATTTATGACTGGACCAGCGATCATGAATGGAATATTCTAACCTGATATTTTTCTGAACCTCAAAGAAGATTGTTTCTAGAAAAGCGTGAAGGTTTGTGAGGAAGGATTCTCAAATTAGTTTATCTGAACTAGTTTTCTTGGCTCAATTCATATAATGATTTTTGCTGTAAGAAAGACTCATGGCATGAATGCTGAACTCTTGGTGCAAGCAATACCTATGCATGTCACGCACATCTTTAATTGGGCATTAGGCATATTAAAGCAACACAGATTTCAAGTCTGTAGAAAGAAATGAAAGCAAACGGCTTTCAAAGAACAGATTCCTTCTTGAGCCAGATGACTGGCTGCATGGTGCAAGTGAAGATTTCTGCGATGCATTCAGTGAGTGAAATGGAAAAGCCTTGATTCTGAATTTATCTGGAGTAGAGCGAAAGCTTCTAAGGTTCCATGTGTAAAGGCAGTAAAATGCTTGTGCTCTTTCATAATCACAGAGTCTCAGCCTGAGCATTTTTCATATGGGGATCCTCTATTTTCCATAATAATAATAATATGCTGAAAATAAGTACTTGTAAAAATCTGACCTGTGATCTAGATGAAGGACTTTTTTATACTGTTCACTGTAAAGCATGTGAAATGCTCTTTGACTTCCCCATTGTACATACTAAGCTTTTAAATTCTAGTAGTTTTTAAACACTTTAAAATCACAGGGCCAGAATTTCTTCTGTGCTTAACTTCCTCTGAATGCAGCAGAGCAGGGAAGCTGTCAGGTCCTTGACTCTCTGATGTAACCTGGACCCCAGCATGGCTTGTAGCAAATGAGGGGCCCATCTAATGTGCACTGTTTGGCAACAGTCCCTATCAGGGACTATTCCTTCAGTAGTGCTCATTAGTCATTCCTATTGTTTCTATTCTTTGTGCTGGTGATTTTCAGAGAGCTAGATAACTTGTTTCATCACCCAGTTGAGAACTCCCTCATGAACAGGTTTCCCATGGGAGAATTAGTAGTGCAAGGGAGTAAAACATCTGGCCAAAACATCTTGAAACCTCTTCTGTTGTGTACATGGATAACACTAAGGAAAAAAGACAAAATACCTACCTCTTCCATTCAGAAAAAAGACATGTGCATCTATAGGTTGGAATAGCAGCTATCAGTTCTGTGTGCCTGAGCAGAGTGTTGAGACAAGTGGATCAAATACACATGATTTCTTCTACTGGACTGGAACACAGCTAGCCATGACCAGGAGGCACAAAGGTCATCTTTTCCCACAGCTTGCCTCCTCCGTTACGCTCTGTCCTTTTCCATCATGGTAGAGGACCTTGGACAGTACACTTAAATCTTAACCTTCTGCTCTTATTTCTTACTTTTCATATATGTTCTTTTGTACCTGTCTATACCCAAGGCAAGATTACACTGGGACGATTAGAGTAAGTTTTGACTTCCCTGTTCCAGACAGCCCTTACCCTTTGATGTGACTCTTGAGGTATTTATCTGATTGACTGTAAAAGTAGATTGCTGTACTTTGACGACCTTTGTTTCTGTATCAAAGAGAAAAGTGGGAATATTAGTACTAATGCCAATGCCTGAACAGTATTGCATAAAATATAATTAATCAGTTACTGGAGAGTAAAAGGTTTCATGAGGAAGATGAAATCCTCCACACTTTGGCTACATTTACACTAGCATTCCTCTTTTGAAAGAGGCATGCAAATGAGAAATTTAAGATGCAAATGAGGCGCAGATTTACATATCTGGCACCTCATTTGCATATTTCTCTTTCCAAAGAGCTTCTTTTGAAAGAAGAAAAGCAGTGTAGATGGGGCATTTTTAAAGCAATTCCCATCTTTGAAAGAAGACTTCTTTCTATTTTTTTTAAGGAAGAAGGGTTCTTTTGAGATGGGGTTTACTTTCGAAAGAACCTCATCTACACTGTTTTTCTTCTGTTGAAAGAAACTCTTTCAAAAGAAGAATATGCAAATGAGGTACCAGGTATGTAAATCTGTGCCTTATTTGCATTTTTGTTTTCCTTCATTTGCATGCCTCTTTTGAAAGAGGGGTGCTTGTGTAGATTAGGCCTTTAAGTATGGATTGAGACTGGTTGAGGGAAAAACTGAATCAAAGCCCCAACACATGCTTAGTGAAAAACTACTGTCTAATGAGGGCACAAATCAATCATTCCTATAAAATCACTCACTGCAAAAGTAAACATGGCAAAGATAAACCATACCAAATTAATACTCCCCAAAGTAAAACAGATCAAATTTGTAAGGGAAGCACGTTCTTATTCTGTCTGTGTCTGGAAGCAAATCCAAGGAAGACATCTTTGTTAGCATCTTACAGAGTTACAAAATACTTCATATAATTGAAGAAAAAATGGTACTACTCACTAATTTTACTAGTTTAGGGAAGTGATTGGACATTTTTCTATATATAAACTGAAGCATATTTTGACCTTGATTTTGAGTAGCTGAACCAGATGCTGTATGGTGAAGACACCTGTCAATTTCCTGAGGGGTGGGAAGAGGCTGATGATAGTTTAAACACAGCTGGACTCAACTTAACTTGGAATGAAAGAAAGAAAACAGAAAATTCTTAAAAAGCAAATGTGCTTCCATCATTGTTCTAATGCCACACTAAAACATTGTCTTATACTCACAAGGATCACAAACAACAAGCAGTCCTGTAACATCTTAAAGACAAGACTGCTTGTTATTTGTAAACCTCAGTGGTTTCCAACCTTTTTGAGACAGGGACCCATTTTGACAATTCAATAAGACTTTGTGACCCAAGGCAACTCAAAACTGGTCAAGGAGAGGTTCTCCCATGGGAAAAAAAATTAAATCTTGATTCACACCATCTCCTCACAGCCCAAAAACATTCCCCTGCCCCAAGGCTTAATCCCCTCACAACCCCAAAATGCTCCCCCACCTACCTCACATGAACCACTGCTGTCCCCCACTGGTTCGTCACCAGGGGGCCTCCACTGCCACCTCTTCCTCTTCACAGCTTCCCCCAGCCCTCCTACTCCCTTCCACCACCTACAGTACAGGCTGTTCCCTGCCTTGCTGCACTGAAATGGGACTCAGTTTAATTGATTTAATGGGCAGATCCCTCCTTTCATCTGTTTTTAAACTGAGTTCCATCTCAGTGCAGCATGGCAGGGAAGAGAGCCAAAGGAGTGAGCAGCAGCAGTGGGAGCTGCAAATGGCTCCTTGAAGAGCCACGTGCAGCTCACAGCCACCCAGCCAGCAAACCTTAGAAAATCTAATGGCAACCCATGTTTGTGTCCTGTCCCATAGGTGGGGAATCCCTGCTGTAGGGTAACACTTTAACCTCCCTGGATATTCAATAAAAGATTTAAAAGTATCCATTCTTCTACAAAAGAATTTTATCACAAGGGCTCTTTCTACACAGGCCACTTTCTTCAAAAGTGACATGGTAATACACGGCCCAAATATGCTAATGAGGTGTGGATGCAAATTCTCTGCACCTCATTAGCATACGGTCACGTGATTTGGAGTCCAGAAGACCGTTCTTCTGGACTCCAAAATGCTGTGCAGAAGCGCAGCCCCTGGGGGAGCTTCCAGAAGGAAGTCCTTCTTCCGGAGGCCCCTTCTTCCCAAAAATTTTTGGGAAGAAGGTGGCCTGTATAGAAAAGGCCAAGGTGATGGAGGGAGATATTTGAATTAGAATTCATGGACAAATTTGACACATTTAAACTAGCCCTTAAAAGACATCTCAAATATGTTATGCATCACGATGGAAATTTCTCCGACTTTAATATTCACAGAAATGAGACACAACCTACTTAATTTGCTGAATCAACTGGTCTGACAAGTGACAGGTAATCCTGTTTTCCTCTTCTTTCTACCCCTATCCCCACCTATATAAACCCTGAATTGTCTTTGTGTATGCTAATCATCTGAAGAAGCGGGTCTCTCCCACAAAAGCTCATGACCTAATAAATGTGTTAGTCTGTAAGGTGCTACAGGACTTCTTGCTATTGGTGAAGCTACAGACTAACACAGCTACCCCTCTGAGAGGATTCACAATTTTCAAGGTATGATATTAGGAGCTTGGCATCAAAATGTAGCAGTTATTTATTAGTCAAATTAAGTTAATAGGAAAAAAGAAAGGAGTAAAAACATAGCAGGCTCTCCTGCCTTAATTCTGTTAGGTGCAGAAATGGAGTATCTGGGAAGATACACAGCACACAATGCAGTGCCATAACACATAATCTCATATCCCATGATAATAAGAAGCATTGAAATAAAATGCATTGCAGCAAAAATGAAAATACACAATTGGATATACAGTAACATTTTGGATCCTGAGTATGCCAGGGGAACAAATCATTAGCAGAATGGGCACACAGCAAAACCAAGTCATTTGAATTTATTTTCAGTTCCAGTCTTCACTCTAGTGTTGCCACCATAGTTCACCCAGTATTTCCCCCCGCCCATAGTTAATATCAGATTTTAATATTCCAGTTATTTTTCAGTTGCTGAGGTTTCATATATACAGGATAATACCCTAGGTGCATTTTAAGAGAAAATTATTGTATTGATTTAGTGTTTCTTTTAGTATATTGAAAGAAGCACAACCAGATAGGCAGTTAATAAAAGTGAAATAGATTTCTTTTCTATTTTAATGGTGAAATGTTTGGAAATCACTTATATTTTCTTTTTAAAATTAGGTATTGGGGAGATGGAATGGAGTGGCAGATCCTGTTAGCTGCAGAACTGTTCACTAATGTATCCATTTCCATTCAGTGTTGAGGGTACCTGACCTACCTCTTCCAAAGAAAGAGGTATTTCCACATTTCTTGTGTTTCAGGGGGTGACTATTGATTGCTTTAGGCTCTGCAAGGCTATGCACAGATGGTGCCCTAACCTTGAAATGGGCTATTTTGGCATGTGGCACTGTGTAAGTGGTGCCATATGCTGAAATAAAGGCCCATTTCAAGGCATCTCTGTTCTCCCCATGCACGCCTGTTATCATGAAAAATGCTTTGAGACAAAGGGGGTGTTGCAGAGATGTGGGCAGCTATTCAGGATACCATTGTATCCCAAAATAGCACCTCTGATCTAGCCATAGCCCAGGTGGCTAAAAAGCAAGAGAATGGAGACATACTCCTACCATCTCCTGAACAAGATGGCTGATGAGGGCACTCTGTCCCTGATGGACCTGTTGGAGAAGGCTGCTACAGACACATTACGTTTCAAAGCTGCACTGGTTAAAATACAGTTGACTGTTACCTTAAGTAACTCCTTTCTGGAAGTGCTGACAAAATAGGTGAATGAAGCAGAAGGGAGGAGATCATTGGTGGAAGAACTCTCTGACTAGGTGTAGAGACACCTAAGAGATTTATTTTGCAAATTAGAAGACTTTGAGGGGAGGTCTTGCCACAATGATTTGAGAATTGCAGGAGTATTGAGAAGCAGCAGAAAAAGGCAAATCTCCTGAATTTGTTCCCCGGCTCTTGATTGAATTGCTCTACCTGGCAAATTATTCTAAATTTGATTTAGAAAGATCACACAGGTCTCTGGCTCCTAAGCCAGCCTCAAATGCCAAACTTCAGACACTGATTGTCAGGTTTTTTTTTTTCAGATTTACTCTCAAAGAAAAGAGAATACTGTTATGACAATGATGGGGAAAAAGAAAGTTTTGTGAGAAGCTTATGACACAGGGTAACATTTTTTTTTTCAAATTTGGCAAAAAATGTGGCTGGACAGAGATATGGTTGAGCAGTGCTGGGAAGCTGTTTACACTGGCGCTTTACAGAGCTGCGACTTGATGTGCTCGGGGGGGGGGGTGGTTTTTTCACACCCTTGAGCCAGAAGGTTGCAGCACAGTGAATTAGACTTAGCTTCAGTGCACCACGTCCCTGAAAAAGATTACCGTTAGGGGGTAATGCAAAGGCATGTCCTTTACTTACCAGGTTACAGTACATCATGGTTGTGGAATGTTTGGGTATTTTTTCAGTCTCTCTTTAGAATATGCTGACTTCTTTGTGGCATGGGAAATGCAAGCTACCTGCTGGAAAATAGAGTTTAAATAGTGGGCTCTGGAAGAGCTTCCAACTTTAGTGATGTCTCTCTCCAGCACACTATCGCTAACCCCTTTCCCCCAAACTCCCTGGGAAATCTCCATTGGTTTAGTTTTGTTTCCAGTGCTAAAGATTGGACAGTTACTGTTTTTTTATTGTGATTTACTTTTTAAGTGTGTAGCTGCCACTCAGGATAGCATGGACCTGAGTTGCTCAGTACTGCGTATTGAATACAGCCAGTCACACTGGGAATAAATCAAGTTTGTTAAGTATGTCAGTATCCTTGTATTTTCCTTTAATCAGTTTTCATGCTTTTCTCTCCCACTCTTCAGAGCCCTCCCTATATCTCCTTTATACGCCACTCCCTCCCACCTCCCTGTAACCCGGCAATGCCGGAGAACTACCCCGTGTGACTATAATTTGAATTAAGCTTCTGCAGGGGACTGCACCTACGTCTGACATTCTCCTACCCCACCACCATTCTCCTGTGTTTACCCTATTCTCTGGTGGTCTGGCAAGTGGTGAACATCTGTCAAGATAATTCAGTAGGTATCTGAGGCATTTCATCTCTAGACTCCTGTGCCCCCTTGTGGAATTCCCTGTCTGGAGTAGGACAGAATGAAATAAAGTAAATGAAGCAGACATTCTGTTACCCTTCTTTGTAAAATCACACATAACAAAAACAATTCTTAGAACAGCCAAATGGTTTGAATCTCAATTTGATTTCCTGGAATGTTAAAGGACACAACACTACAACTAAAGAAATGAAAACAAGTATACTTATCCCTAAAGGGAGCAAAGGCAACTATAAAGCTTTTGCAAGGGATACACTAGACCACAGATAAAACTGGTACATTAGACCATGACTGCACTGGAAAAATACTGTCTTGTGTCTTCTCATCTAAATCCAGGATCAGAGTCTCAAAGGTGGGGGTCTAATAGCCATATTCTTCTACAAGGCACTAATGCTACTAATTTCTGAAGGACTATCAAGACAATTAGTTCACAGAAAATTAGGGGGCAAATGTACTTTGGACTAGCCTGTAGCCCACTGACTGTTCCTGGGGATCTTGCTGATACTAGGTTGAAAGTTTGTTATTGCACTTTGATTTAGTCCCTTTTCAAAGATGACTAGATCAAAATGCTTTTATGAAATGGTAATGCACAAAAGCAGGATCCACATACACAGTCTGTGGCAGAGTAGTACAGGGTAGGATCAGCCAGCTTTCCACAAGCTAGTTGTTCGTGTAGACACATCCTGAGTAATTTTCAGATGATCAGGGTAGAATTTTTATGTTTAAAGTCATCGTAAATGGACCAGACCTAATCTTGCTAAAATGTGTGGGCCTATCCTTGATGATCTGGAAAATTTCATAGTTTTTTCACGAGGTTGTATGTATAGCCTCACACTGTGATTGTTGGGGATTTTGATGAAACACATGAGCCTCTCATCCTCTAGATCATAAACCACCCCTAAACAGAATGGTCTTGGTTTATTCCTATTCCCATATGCATTCTGTAACTGACACCTCCATTGATACAACTGCTGTCAAATATAATAATATTATACATTTTTGAATAGTAGCCAGTCTGGGAAAGAAGCATCCATGCAGATAGAGATTTAATTTCTCATTTTTATTAGACCCCAGTTTAGAATTTATATTGAATTTCTATTGGCTTGTGTCTGGAAACATGGAGAGAATTATGGGGGCTTTGGAAAATGAACTTTTTTTTTCTTCTGTCACAGCTCCATCTCCAAATGTTTCATGCTCTCTTATCAACTGTAGAAGTGAACTCAACAATCTGTACTCTGCAAAGTCTGCATTCACCTTATTTTGTCTTGGACATGATTTCTAGGAATAGGTGACAATGCTGGCAAATGGTTGGCATGCAACCACAGACAAAAGGCCTCTGCTTGTAGAATCATAGCCATCTGTGATAAAAATAGTAATTTATGAACATCAACTAAATATAATAATAATGGGTTTTTAATTTCTATAAAGATCTGTACAAATTGGATACACAATCTTCTACAGACCCTTTGCTTCAATTTTTCCAAAATGTTACATTCCTGCAAATATCTGCAGCCTAGCCTGGAAATCTAGATACTCCTGTACCAGAGGATAAGTTAGTTGAGGAGATCAAAATTGTGAAAGATGAGAAAACTCTCAGGCCAGATGGCTTCCTCCTGAATTCTTCTCACACTTCATTGAATTCCTGTCTGACAAGATGCTTGAAATATTTAATGACTCATTCTTCAAACTATGAGAGAAAATCTAATATTAGTTGTCCCTAAACTAGAAAGATGTTGCACTAATTCCACTTATAGACGAATTTCACATATTCAGAGTGATGTCAAAATATTGGCAAATTTCTGGTATTGAAGTGAGAAGGTTTTGGCTCAGTCATAAGAACATTTGCATTTGGGCCCATGTTTAGTTACTGGTTCCATCAATTACATTCTCATACAACTGCTCACAGCACAACCAACAGATATCTTCAGCCCTTTCAGGGGTACTAGGTAAGGTTACTCGTGATTGATTATGCTTTTTGATTTGGTTCCTGAACTCTGCGTAATAGCTACACAGCCCCATCCAGATATCTGAGGTGTACAGCTTAATTCCATGGAGTATACAGTGGTGTTATATGATGATTGCACCAATTCAGAAACCAGGTATCAAGTTCTCTGATAATTAATTTAAAAAATCAATTTAATGTCTGGTTGCAAAATGAACTGGAATATACCAGATCTTTTGCAAATGTTCCAGTCACCATGCAGTGGAGCACTTTCTCAGAGGAGTTTTTATGCAAGATTCAAGATTCAAGCTACCAAGATATATAAATGCAAAAAAAAACAAAAAACAACTTAAGTAAAGACAATAAATATAGGTGTTGTGCTTTCTCAGATAGTGATATGGATGGGGGCGCAGCACCTTGAGCCTGTGGGGCAGAGTAAACAGATACAAATGAATATCTTGCCTAGGTTCCTTTATATTCCAAGTCACCTACCTGTACATATTCCTCTGTTTTACTTTTTAAAAATGAAATAGCTTTATTGGAGTCTTCCTCTGAGACTCTAGTCAACACCCATAACTGTCATTAAAACAAAACCAAAAAAAAAAAAAAAAAAAGAAGAAGAAAGATTAAAACCCCATCTTCAGCTTTTTAGAGGTCAGATGAGTTTGGACTCCCAGAACTAAAAAAAATTCTCTAATGCTTTTATCATGTCACAGATGTCAGACTAGTTTCAAGCATACTAAACACCCTTATTCTCACATGCACTAATGCATCTAGTTCCTCTTGTTGGTTTACTTAGTTGCTCTTATTGCTCACTGGAGAAAAACAAAGAATCTGTAGTGCTGGCTCTGTGAAGGCCATGTCTGTTTGAGCTGTCAGGTATCGTTACAACTGTGGCATTATGCAAAATCATGTGATTGGGGCAATTCAGATTTGCAAATTGGAAGTAAACCTATAATTTGAAAGAAATGGCTAATTGGAGCAACGTACCGATTTCCTTCTTAGTTAGTAAGATCGCTTTGTCCACTAAAGGAGACTTACTATCTGTCACCGTCAGCAGAATGGTTGTACTTATTAGTTAGTTGTATGCCTGTATTGTAATGTAAGTCCATATTTGGTAGAATTTACATTAGCAGATGCTAGGGTGTGTTAACCTAGATCTTAAGTGCCTTCCCTCATGTGTAAACCTAGGTTACAAATTGTTGAACACTGCGGCTCCATCAGGGGCTCCAATAATTACACTGTATAAGGTGGGCCCTAATTCTAGTCACTCATACCCCAGATCTTCTAGTGCCATTCCAAAATGCAGCCCTTTGTTCATGGTGCAGTGTAGAAAAGCTTAACCATGCAGTAAATGTGTCTCTCTAGAGAAAAAGAGGTTATGATATACTTTTGGCAGACTCCCAGACCATGGGTCCCATGGAGCTTCCCCTATGCTGCAAGGCTCTAGGGCTTGAACTACAACTAGGCCCAGGGACAACTAGGATTACTGGGAAACTGTTTCACAATCTCCACAGGTCCATGTTAACTATATTTTTGGTAATGAAAATGATCTCCATTGATCCAAGCTCTCTGTGAAGTGTGGAAAGGGGATTTACCATAGATCTAAAAGAATCCCAATTTCAAAGTATATCTTTGAATGCTAAAAATGCTTATGTGGATCTCAGGTTATGCTTGGCACAATAAAATATTTAATTCAAAATTTATTGAACACAGCGGAGTTCGGGCAAGTTAAAGGTGCTATCCTCTGATGTTTGTTGGTAGTGTAAGAAAGAAAAGGGAACCATGATGATAGGACTGTCTGGCCATCAAGTGGTTGTAGAAAGAGGTGGACACAAGATTAAAGCATAGCTTAGTTGCAGCAGCCAAATCTCATTTTAAAGTAATAGCCTAGGTTATTTACCTGCTAAGCTTGGTTTAACCAAGTGCATGATTTTGCAAAGTTTAAGAGTATGGTTTTCCCCAGACTAGAGCATGATATTCAGACTTGTCTGAGGACCCAAAGAAATCATAATATATCACCATAGATCACAAAGCTGAAGAAATTTGAACTCTATTTGGATTCTATTTCAGGATAAGTTTAGAGAAAAATATTTCAATGGCATAAAGAATTTAGACTTCCTTTTCTTACATCATCATCTTTCCCTTTCATCCTTTCTTTTCTCTCTATTCACATATGCCTTCTGTGCTTATATTAGTTAACACTAATTAGCATAACATGTTATGTGTGTCTTATAATGACCCTTTTCATGCTGTTTCCTCTAGAAGCTGTGACAAACTGTAAGCTTGCAGAGTTCCATAATTCCATTGACGACCCCATGCAGTGTCATACTTTGTGAATGCTGTTAGTCATTTACTTGTTTGTACTTTTTGTTGCCTATTTCTTTGTATACATCCTTTTTAAAAAACACTGCCACAGTAACTATTAAGAATTTCTAACTGATGCTTTTTATAAATTGTTATTTTTGTAAGTAACATTGAAATCTGTAAATTTCAAAAGAATTGATGCAAAATATTTAGTCTTACTTTTCTGATGTTGTGTTTTGGTGATTTGGAGCCAATTCAGGTTCTTCCTGAGAAGGAACTTGGGTTTGTTGTTTGTTTTAATTTTAAGCCAATATTAGATTAGTTGGACTACATTTGTATTTTATTTCTTTGATACCATATTTTATTTCTTTGATACCTTATTTTCATGAAATAATATATACATGTATAAACTGAAGAATAAGGGAATGTGTGAGCTCTAAGTGCTTCATCACTGTTTTTCCTTCCTGGCTAGCCCTAAAGTAATGTAGTTGTATGAAATATGTCAAGAATGCACAGTGATTTTGAAGTACATGTGTTTTGGACATGTGGAGTAAGATGTGTGTGGCTGTGCATGTGTACACACACAGGGTGTGGGTAGAAGGGAGAAAGAGAGGTGGTACTGAGAGTTGGTGGGGGATATGTGACTTCAGGCTTGGAAGGGAGGGTTCTGGGTCATTTTAGACCCCACAGATCTCTCCCCTTGCTTCCTGGCCTGATTCTGGAAACCACAGTGGCTGCTCCAGTCATTTAGGGTCCCGTTCTCAACTCTGCCTCCTTGTCCAGGCACGCACAGGAATTTTCTATCGCAGGGGCCCTAGGCCCCTACTATATCCCCTCTCCCTCCCACCTTTGGTTTCACTGTCTCTTTGTGGAAATAAATGAGAATATGTTGTTTGCTTCCATCCTTTCCCCACTGCAGCAAATTAATGAATCCAATAGCCAGTGAAGCAAAGAAGCACATGGAGTGGGAGAAACTTGCATGTGACAGCACCGAGAACTCTGTAGCAAATAATTACAGCCATCTCTTAGTTGTAAATTATTTACTGTACAAATGTTCACTAGTATTCTGGGAATTAAGAGAGCAAATGACTTCCGGAGGGTATTTTGTAAGAAAAAGTAAATCTTAAAAAGAGGATTATACACTTTGCTTCTACAAATCTATCCCAAGGTATTCTACAGTAATAGTTCAAATCACCACATTTACTATAGTGATACTTCAGTGTTTAGGATCATTGTTCTCCATCTTTGTAAGGATAATTTCTGTGTTATCTGTAAGTGGTGGGTTCTTTGTGATTCAGAGGGTTATTAGCTTGAGACAAAAGTTCTCACAAATTAGCCCATGGCATTACAGGAAAATGTAGTGTCATCTTAAAGGCCCTCTTTCAGAATTAATGTATTATTTAATTAATGTTTGTAATTTTATCAATATTATTTTATTATAAGTGCAAGTTATACTTTCTATGTAACACTTTAGAAAGGTGAAACACGTGTGCAGTTAGAGGAAAAGCTGTGAAATCCCAGTGGAGAATTAGAATTCTTTCCCTTGTGTTGATTGGATTGCAACCGTGAAGTGATCTGTTAACCCAACATAAGTAATAAATGGGAATGAGAGAAGGCTACATACTCAGACAACTCACCATCAGACAACTCACCATAAGACTGTTCCTTCCACAGCTGAAGTGTTAATTTGTTGGATGTTCAGACTACAGGTAGTACATCCAAGAGAAATCTAGGTTGCAAGGGAGTCAGGTTTTGTTGCTGGATTGGAGCTGTGCACTAGTAGGTACCTCTGAGATCTACCACGTAACTCTTGAAAGCCACTGGGGTCCAGTGTAGTTCATAAGGACCTTGCTGTCTTATCCTATGCTCCTTGAAATCAATGGCAAATCTTCCCTTGATTTTATAGGTACAATATCATGCCCTCAGGGAGCAGGGAACAGGAGGGAAGAGGTCTGTTCCATAGAGCAAACTGCTCCTTCCTTATGTCAGGCATAGCAAGTCTCATACACCAGATGAAGTTAGACTGTACATTTTAAAAGACTGTCATTTAAATATCAGAGTAGTATAAATTATACATACTACTTACATATTTTATTCACCCAGAAAAGTGTGAAGTTAGAACTGCCATCTTTAAACTGAGCATCTAACTTGCTTATGGTGCAGCTTTGCTAGAGAACATGGTCCTATGTTGTTATTAATATTTTTATTTGAATTATATTAGTGTGCCAGAGACCTAACTGAGATCAGGGTCATTGTGGTAACATAGTAAGAGGCCATAGGAGCTTATCAGGGGCATAAACAAACAGGAAGTGGGAGAAAATGTTGTGTAGATGTGAAGATGAGACCTAGAAAGTTTAAGGCCCAGATTGTTAAGGTCTAGTTGCTGTGCTCAGAGTATGACTTGTCATAAGAGTTAGGCTCCTAAGTGCCAAAATCATTTTGAAAAGAAGACTTGTTCTCTTAACTACAAATACAGATATGAGCAGAATGAGGGAAGGGGGAGCAGAATTGCTGAGTCCCTGAGCATGGAGTAGGGGTGGGGGAGAGGTGGCTCTGTGCTCCTGAAACAGGACCTCAAGTGAAAGGGGCAGGGCTGGGATAGCTGGTCCTCAGCACTCTACCGTGACATGCTCCCACCCTCCTGCTACGCCTTAGAGCACGCAGGAGCATGCAGTGCTCCAGTGGTGATTAAGAGCTCAAGGCTCCTGTTGCCACTGGGCCACAGTGCACTTTTGAATTACCAGACCCCAGAGCAATTGCTGTCCTGATGTCCCCTGCCCTCCTGTTGGCAGGCTTGGAGCAGAGCAGCAGCTACATAACTTAAAAACAAACTAAGAGCTGAGTACTGAATTACAGTGACTAGTCCATTCTTAATTTAAAATGTTGAATGAGCTTTCATTTTGTATGTATTGACTGTTATTGCTCAGCTAGAAAGAGAGAGGGATCAAAGTTGGATTATGCACATTGTTTTGACAAGCTGTTTCTATAAATATGTAACTCCATTTTTGCAAATCCATATGAGCAATAGAAAAAGAAACTTTCTTTAAACCAAATGTTCTTACATTATTCCCAGACTGTGATGCTTCTTTTTGATGTATACTTTGTTATTGGAATGTACTGTGTTTGGGTGGTATTTTATAAGCAGAATGTGAAAATAATGAATAGAATTATGCTTGTCGTGATAATATGTCGGTACTTTTATATTCATAAGTAAAATGCAGAAAAAATAATTTGAATCTAAACAAAGGCAGCATTTTAATCCAGTGTACGTCACTAAAACATATTGTGCTCATTAGGAATACACACTAACTTCAGTATCAAGAATGATATTCAGCTGAATGTTGGATTACCATAAGTAAAACTTCAATGGCTAAAGTCTGTGAATGTCAACTATTTTATAAAATGTAAATGTTTTATGAGTAATAGTGTTAAGGCTGATTTTGATTGATGAAATGCAATCTACTTATTTTTTCATCAGCAAGACTAGCCAACTAATTAGTCTGTTTAGGTAAAGAATTAATTCCACTTTGAGTTTAAAAGAATATTAAAATGACATATGTAACTTTTCCCTGTTCTGAAAATGGTCTGCTTTGAGAAAAAAATGTCATTGAGGGAGTCAGAGAATAATAAGAAAAAAAGAGATACTCACAATAAACAGGATGAAAGTATTATAAAAGGTTATTAGTTCTAAATGTTAATTTTTTTTTAGATTTAAAGAGCTCAAAGGAAAATCTGAAGAAATAGGAATGGATTTCCATGATGCAGAATCTCTGAAAGCAAAATGTATCCCAAAACATACTATTAAAAATTTAGTGCCTTGACTACAAATCGTTAAATGAAAATATATTTTATTCATCAAGGGCATGAATGTGAAAGGTGTTGAACACCTGCAGCTTCCACTGACTGCTGCAGATGCTGAATAACTATACAGACTATAGCCCATCTCCAGCAAGACTATTTAATTTAGTATGCATTGAAGAGACTAGATGAGATTAAATGCATGGAGACCATTACCTGCTATATAAATATATGTTCCCCAGCACTCAAATACCACGTGAAAGGTGCTCAAGAAATGCCACAGAGATATATTTATTGTAAGACTTGTATTTCCAAAATAGCAAATACAAAATAAATTCATTATAATTTGTAGTATTCTCTACATTATCAGCACAAAATTTGTCAATATAGAGACCATATGTCAGCCTTTGCAAATTCCTTCCACTGCACTTGATTTACTGTGGTGAATACATTCATACAGAAACCAAGCCATGAGCTAACCTATAGCACTCACTAATCCCTAACACAGTTGTACAGTTACGGTCTCCTGTCCATAGAACAGAACAAGGAAGAGCCTTTTCAAGTGTGGATGGCACAGATTTTTAGTGCAAATAGTGTCCCAGTATGTTTGTAGTTTAGCTGTCTCTTTTATATAAGTGAAAACCCCATACTGGCCAAGGGCCTCCTTTCAGGGCTTCATTGGTGATACACCTCTTCTCTTTCCCACAGCTACTCTTATCTCTCAACTTCCACATTGCAGCTCCAACAGCAATGGATCAGCTTTTAGCTGATGGAATTAATTTTGGACCATGTTATCAGCAGATGATCTTTTTTGAAAAAGCTAGTGTATTTTCCTTGCAGTTTTTGTATTTCTTTTAGGTATTCCCTTGAGTCCCTTATCAAGCTCCCCACTGCCACTCCTGCAAATTTCCAACCAATTCTTGCTAGCCTTTGCTCTGCAGTTTTGGTGGTGGTAGTGAGATCACCTTGTCAGATAAAAATGCTATGTCTCTAAGGTTACACTTTACCTCACACCTGTTATATTTGAAAGCAATCTAACTCCGTGGCTTCAGTACAGCAGCAAACTATGTAGCAAATATGCAGGGTTTCCAGACTCTTCTGTCTTGGATCTTTCACATGTAAAGAATATTCCATAGTCATATGTTTTTGATATTTTTTAAATCAGTGAATTTTCTGTTAAAAAAGGAGGTTGGGCTCTCAAAGTCTTTCTACATGTCCATGCTGTCTGATCATGGAGATTTGATACACAAATATCATTTTATTCTGAAACTGTACTAATCCCTATATTATTAATTTCACTTTTTCCTCAAGCCTACTTAGAATGACTTTGGTAAAGATCTGCCAGCTGTTTTACAGCAGGCTTATCCCTCTAGTATTCTCATGATTACCCCATTCACTCTTTTGGATGCGAATTAGGATTTATTCTTCCACTACTCTGGAACCTTCTCACCCCTTCAAATATCCCTGGAGATCTTTCATAATTCAGTTACTATTACTCTACAGCTCTAGCTGTGAAAGCTCAGGAAAAGCTGCTTAGCAAATAAAATGAGCTCACTTTAAAAAAAAATCGCATTCACCAGGCTTTTATATTTGACATATCAGTACCTCATGTTATTACAGTGGGGTCTCCAATTCTTGCAATTTGTTCATAGCATCAGTACAACATGTGATGCCATTTACTCCCCTGCCCTGATGTAAGCTACCAGTCTTACCTGTTTCTTTGTAGCCTTATATTTATTACTTGTCATTTTTAACATCCACCTTAGTTATTTACTTTAAGCCTTTTGAAAACCTTTCCTCTGAATACTGTTTGAGTGTACAATCATTTTATATTAGAAGTAGCTGCGTACAATACGTGGACATTTGCTTTCTTTCTACAGTATATATTAAATCCTCCATAGCAGGCTAGTGCTTGAAAACCATTAGCTTCTGTTGGAGTACACTCTCAGCATGCATCAACTTTAGGGACAGAATATTATAAATACACAGTTTGCAATACTTACATCCCATGCCTCACTTTAAGCACAAATGAAACACGTGATAAATTAGGGCACTACAACCCATTTCTCCTCATTTTTGACCAGCAGAATCAGAACGGAAGTGGCTAGGCTTACCCCACTTTTCCAATAAAAGGACATATTGTGAGGGCACTCATCGTGTGATTCTCCAAAAACTTACAGAATTATGGGCCTCTGATTAGGTATGAATACTACAATTGCAATACTGTCCCTAGAGCTAATATCCTCCTGGACGAATTGAAAACCATGTGATTCTGAAGAAGATATATGGAAATACACTCGAAGTCAAGGTTTATGCGAAAATTGATTTGTAGCCAATGTCTCTCAAATAGTTAAGAGCCCATCTATTACAACCCCCCCACTAAAAAAATAAAATGAAAAGCCACCATTACTTCATGTTGCTTGTTCATCACTAAAATTACTAAATGCATTTATCAGGGAGGAGACATTTGGTTTAAAAAATGAGCAAATGCTTTTTCCTTTGTTGCTTTTAGATCGTTTACAAAAGTCAAAATGGCTGTACATTCTGTTAATGTGTTACTGGAATACAACAACTTTGCACATTTTAGTGCTGGATTATGTGGAGAGCAGCCAATACTTGTAGCATTGATTACAAGGTCCATGCCTAAGTAGTTCTCTTACTGATTTATGAGCAATGCATTATAATTCAGTGACTGACAGAATAAGCTACTAGATTTGTTAATTGGACAGTAAACTACATTTTGTTCTCATTAAAGCATTTTAATTCAAAAAACCAGATGACTCTGAAATTTAATGGAATGATAAAAATAAATTAAGTAATGGAATGAGCTTAGATGTTTTGAGTATGGAATCTGAACTGTTTCAGCAGAATGGAATGGTGTGTGGCATATTTCTTAATTAGCCTAGCAAAACAAGCATAATTAAAGGTGTGTAAACTCAATAGAGAAGTTAGCTAGCCTTATAATCAATATAAATTTATAGAAACAGTAGGTAGGTTAGCATTAAGTTAAAACAAGTTAATGAAGGGAATTTCATTATTTTAGCATGGGGCAATGTGGATAAATGGTTTTGAAAAATACAGCTGACTTTGCAAATTCAAAGGCAGCACAGGCTGTAATGTTTACACAGGTTTTCTCCTGGCAACTGTATGTCATTTACTTATTCTGCCACCTAGAAAAATGTAAAATGATTCTCCAAATATGTGTTTATGAAACTTATACACCCTTACTTTGTCATGGTACCAACAGGTTTGATAACTGTGGCTACTTTTTTATGGGACATTAATAAATTTCAGAAAAAAAATTCATTGCAGGATTTAGATATTAACATCTCAGATTCTCACAAAAAAGACAATTGGACAAATTCCACTCCCATTTACAAGGTGCAGTTCCCTGATATGATCAGGGTGTAAATGGGACCAGAATTTGGCCTTTGCATTAGTTAGCAAACGATCATTAATTATCTCTCATAATTGTAGTCACAGAGCTTGGATGCATGTGGAAGGCTCCCATTTAACTAATGAAAGCCCTTCAAGTGCAGCCAAGGCCATGTTCTTCTTTGACATGTTAACATTTCTGTGTTGGCCGTTGTTCATTTGAATGTGTAACAAGCTATGAACCCTGAAGCCATTTGACTCTACAGTTTCATTTGTAACTGGGAAATTTATGGCATTGTAGTTAGGGGAAGTTCTGAGATTTGGGAAAGCTGTTAAGGAATTGTGCCACTCTTATCAATACAAAGCAGAGCCTAGATCTGAATCCAAGTTGGATCTCGGTTGTTTCGAGGGAAATAGGGCCAGAAGCTTTGCTACTAAACAGATCTTCAAGTCCATCTCCTGTGTGGAGGAGAAGCATAACATATTGACTAAAGAGTGGCTCTACCACCATGGTGGGCTAGAAAGAGACTTCCTCACCCTTTGCACACACGGAATTCAGCAGCAACCAGACACATTAGGGCCTGATCCTACAATAATTTATGTCAATGTTTAAACTCCCATTGACTTGAATGGTAGAGACTCAGGACACTTGTAGAGTTGGGAGCCTTATGACAGGTTTTACCCAATACACACACAGCTCCTCCTCATGGAAACAATAGCAGCAATAAAGCTTTTACCAAGATATCAACTATATAATTGAAGGAAAACAGAGTCCTGAGTTCAAACTCACAAGTCTAAGTCACAGAGTTTAGCTTGAGCTGGCCAGAACTCAGAATTTCCTGTTTGTGGGGGAGGGGGAGGGAGGAGACATTTCAAAATATGGTTTAGTTCCAAATCAGAAAAAAAAAAGCCTATGAGACTGAAAATTACACGTTTTGTCTCAGAATCACTGACACGTGGTATTTCCAAAAGGAAGTATGCTCCCCAGGTCTGGCAGCTGCTGAATGACATTTTGTTTCGCTGTTGCAGCTGGCTCAATGGGTTACAGCAGTCTGGCCGCTTGGGGCACAAGATGGCCCAGGAGTCTAGAAACTTTTGGGTCCTGGCTTCGGACAGTCCACATGGTAGAGAGTCAATGGACCCTTGAATCCCTGGAGTTCTGGTTCTTGGACAGTCCATATAGCATTGAACTGTGAACCCTAGAAGACCTATGTTCCAAAACAGCTTGTTAGGAGAGCTGGTAACCAGGCACGTATGTGATGGAACATTTTGAGTTGGATGAATCAGCATCATCAACACTATTGTCAGCGGTTCTGATAATAGTTTAGTCTGCAAATTGTGAATTAGCTTCCTAAATCATCTTCCTAAATTCCTGAATCAACTTCCTAAATCCTCTGGTCATCCTACTGGGCACATTTTAATCCATTGCCAGTCCAGGAAGCCCTTCTGTTTTATATGTCCCACTCAAAGTCACTCCCTCAGCCCAACATCTAATCAAAACCAAGCTGATTCAAAAGAACTTTTAAGATTATATGCTTCACAGTGTTCTTATGAACATGTAAAAGATACCATGCCCAGCTACCTGAACTTGGTTGTAGTTGCCAAAACTGTTTAGACAGTGTTAGTGATTTTACTTCCATAAAGTTATCTTAATTTCTTTACCTCAGCAGTATCAAAGAGGCAGTAATAATATGTTTGCAGAAAGCACTTTTTTGGGAAGTTTGTGGGATGACCCTGCCAAATGTATATATTTTTTCAAAATTATCTAAATTATGAAACCACTTATTGGCTTTTCAGGGTGCTATCACTGTTGTTTACTGTAGGAAGAATATTTACACTGATCTATCTCTCTTCAAATGATATTGCTCAGGGATCTAAAGAATACTGACACATCTGAGTCTAATGCATCCCAAATGTCTGAACCAGTGTACAAAATGATTTTTTTTTCAGTTATATTTATGTTGTTTCTATCTTGGAGCTAAATCATGTATTAAGATGAAACATTAAGTACCGACTTTTATAGCTAACTCTTATGGCACCCATTTTTAGTTTAGTTGATGTTTTTAAAGTATGAAGTCATATGCACTGCAAATATGCATTAAACAATACAATGATGTGCTTTTAGCGTTTCTACAGATTGGGCTTGTTTACACTTGCCCCCAAATTCGAAGGAGGCAGGGTAATCAGAGTGATGGGAGATTACTAATGAAGTGCTGTGGTGAATATGCAGCACTTCATTAGGATACTTCTCCCCTGCAGCAACTTCGAAGCGTTGGCATGCTGTGTAGCTGCGGGCAGTTCAAAGTACTTGTGCTACTTCGAAGTGCCTTTACGCCACAAAATTTTGAGACGTAAAGGCACTTTGAAGGAGTGCAGGCACTTTGAAGTGCCTGCATCTACACACATGCCAGCACTTCGAAGTTTAACACTCTGAAGTTGCCACAGGACAGAATTAGCCTAATGAAGTGCTGCATATTCACCACAGCACTTCATTAGTAATCTCCCACCACCCTGATTACCCTGCCCCCTTTGAAGTTGGGGGCAAGTGTAGACAAGCCCACTGAGTCTTTTCTTGGGAGAAATCAGTGAGAGAGTGTCTTTTAGTTATATATGTTCTATTAAGGGAGCTGCATGTTAAACCTTGATTCTTCGCACCTGGCACACTGATAGTGGGGACAAATAGGGCAGTTGCCCTGAGGTCCAGCAATTCAAAAGGGCACAGGGCTTCTGGCCAATGCGACTATTGCAGGAGCTCTGGGCCCTTTAAATCATCATCGGAGACCCACACAGTGTGCTCCAGGTGGTTCTTAGGGATGTACAGCATGCTCTGGATGATGCTAAGGGCTGGCTGCCCCATCCCTACCTTTTGATCCCAATGTCCTTCCACTTCCAGTGACACCTGAATTAGCCCTCCCACTTTGCTTAGGGGTCCAGGGAATCTTAGAACCACTAGAACTGGAAAGGACCTTGAGACGTCATTGAGTCCAGTCCCCTGCCCTCATGGAAGGACCAAGCAAGTAAACATGTCAGCCACTCTGCTTCACACTTCAAAACCTTTATGGGAAGTGACTTTTTCATCATCTGTGAGAGATACAAAAGTCACTTCCTCATTCAAATAAAATCCTAGCTGATTGGCTGTATTGACTGACTGCAGCACGCAAGTACTTTTCATTCACTACAGCTGTGTCTACACTAGCACAAATCTTCAAAATGGCCATGCAAATGGCCATTTCGAAGATTACTAATGAGGGACTGAAATGCATATTCAGTGCCTCATTAGCATGCCGGCAGCCATGGCTCTTGAAAATTGCCGCATTTCGCTGTCAGCAGAGAGGAATAAGGGGATTTTGAAATTGGTGGGATCCTTTCAAAAAGGACCCCCCATCTAGACAAGCCTGCAGCAGCAAAGCGCAGCAATTTCGAAGAGCTGTGGCCGCTGGCATGTGAATGAGGTGTTGAGTATGCATTTCAGTGCCTCATTATAATCTTTGAAATGGTCATTTGCATGGCCATTTTGAAGATTTGTGCTACTGTAGACATAGCCTACATGCCTTAAGAGGGAAGCTGTATCTGTTCAAACTGACTCATGGCAATTTGAGTAAGACTGGAAGCATTTCTGTTTCTCTGAGCAACTGAAAATCAGTTTGAATTGTAAGACCTGAACATAGGTTTTGTTAACATTTCTTTCTTTAGCTGCATTGTTAATCATACATTATATCAAAGATTTGTTCTAAGGCATTACATATTTTTTCCTTCATAGTCATGCGTCTGATTCTCTTTTTTGTTTTAATAATTTTCTTCTAATTATGGAGCACAATATTGCTTGGGCCTATTTTAGGTTTTTGTATGGCTGCAACCTACATAGTATTTAACCAAATGCAAAATTTTGTGTTTAGAGACTCAGCTTCTGGGGAGGGTTGGGAAGGGGTATAAAACTGATTGACAGAAAAGTATGTGTATCTTGCTTTTCATACTCTATCACTATTACTGTATTCTCAGTTTCCTCCTGCCATTGAATATGTGGATTTTTAGTCCAGGTGCATACTCTGCATTCTCCCGAATCAGCAGTCTCTCTTCAAGTTCCTAAGATCTATGGATCATTTTGGATTTTTTTTTTTCTGTTCATAACTCCTAGTTTGGTATTATCTCCAAATTTCATTATCTTGTTGTATACACCTTCCTGTGCATCACTGATGAATATATAAATTGACACCACATGCTCTCATACCAGTTACTAGTTGATCTTTTACAACTTACCATAACCCATTAATACAGATTGAACCTCTTTGCTCTGGGATTCTGTAGTCCAGCAATATCTGTGGTCTGGTAGGACCACAGATGTTTCTGGACCAGAGAGCCCTGGTGGCTGGGAGTGGAGGGCCATCTGGAAGTTCAACAGTGGAGGGGCCAGAGGCCAGGGGCCCCACAGGGGCTCTGGGAGCAGAGCTGGTACTGCACTTGGAGGGCCAGTGGCCCAGACCCAGGCCAAGGGTTTAATAGCACAGCCAGTTCCACATTTGGAGGAATAGTGACCCAGAGACCAGCAGAGGGGCCAGGAGCAGAGCCAGTACCACAGCTGGAGGGGCAAGAGCCCAGCCAGTCTGGTGGTTGGGGTCAAGGAGCCTCAGCCAGGGCTGGCAGCAGAGTCTGGTGGCTGAAATCAGAAGCTGTGAAGGGAGCCCAACTGGGAGGCTGGTGGCTCCCATGGAGGGGCCAGAGACAGGCAGCAGAAGGGCCAGAATTGACCATCCATGATCCAGTAAACTCCTTTATTGAGGACCAGTCAGGTGGCAAGAGTACTAGAACAAGGAGGTCCAAACTGTACAGGTTGCACCTTCCTGGCCCAGCATGGTTGCAAATTGATGGGTCCCAAATGATATAATTTATCAGACCGGTTAGGTTCTGGTCTTCTGCCCCAGGTATTCCCAGCCTCCTGCTTACCAGGGATTTCAGGCTTTCCGGGGCTAACACAGGGGTCCAGCAGGCAGGGCCTCTGGCTCCAGTCCTGTGCTATGGTGGGGGCTCTGGTCCCAGCCCCACAGGAGGCTTCAGTGAGGGCTTCAGTCCTAGCCTCGTGCTTCAGGGAGGTTGCTGGGGGCTCTGGCCCCAGCCCTGCACTCCAGTGGGGGCTTTGTCCCCTCTCCCATGCTGCAGCAGGACCAATGGGGGCTCCCTCTTTGGCTTGGACCGGGATACCAGCAACTGCTATGGCCCCACCCTCTGCCCATGGATGCAGGACCAGCCCAACCCCTGGGACACTCTGGTCCTGCAACATCAGCCATGGATGTTGCCGGACCTACTGATTTAGGAGGCTCAATCTGTATTCTGTTTATTGTCTGTCAACTAGTGCTAATTTCAGTTTCTATCCTGGGGATGTTCTAATTGTAGAAATTTGTTTTTGTCTCAAATCAACGTTTCAAAACAATTTTGATGATCCCAAACCAAACCACCCAAACTGCAGCACCAGGGAGACACAATGACACAAGTGAGGCACACTGATTACTTTCAAGCTGACCCAAAATTAAACATTTTGATTGGTTCAGCAACTCTAAATGTTTCAGTACAGTTCAGATTCACCTGAAAAGGTAATCTTTTTATTACATATTTAGAAAAAAATGAATTCAACATTTTTTACATTTTTGTCAGAGAAAATTTTGATTGTGTGGATATTTCGTTATCTCTTGAGAAAACATTTTGATGGAAAATTCCTCACCAATTCTTTCAGTCAGATGACAGCAATTGTGATTTTGTTAATATCTCAGCAAATTAGAATAAATTTGGAGCATAAGAGTTTATAGCCGCATCTACACGTGCACGCTACTTCGAAGTAGTGGCACTAACTTCGAAATAGCGCCCGTCGCGGCTACATGCGTCGGGCGCTATTTTGAAGTTAACTTCGACGTTAGGCGGCGAGACGTCGAAGTCGCTAACCTCATGAGGGTATCGGAATAGCGCCCTACTTCGACGTTCAACGTCGAAGTAGGGCACGTGTAGACGATCCGCGTCCCGCAACGTCGAAATTGCCGGGTCCTCCATGGCGGCCATCAGCTGGGGGGTTGAGAGACGCTCTCTCCAGCCCCTCAGCTCACTGGTGGCTGCGTGGAGTGGCCCCTTAAAGGTCCCCTCCCCCTCCCTTCCTGTGCAGGAAGCTGAGGGAACGTGCAGGCTGCAGCCGGCACACGCGGCCAGCCTGCACCACCCTCAGCCCCCCACAGAGCCGTGATGGCTGGCTGGCAGCCCCCCCAGCACCCCAAGGGGACCCCCCCCAAGGGGAGCCAGGCTGGGAAGCGGCAGCGGGGCCCCTCCTGGACGGAGGCTGAGCTGCGGGACCTGCTGGGGCTCTGGAGCGAGGAGGAGGTGCTCCAGGTAATGGGGAGCAAGAGGCGGAACGCGGATGCGTTCGCTCGGCTGGCCGACGGCCTGGCTGCCCGGGGTCACCCTGCCCGCACTCCTGACCACGTCAGGAGTAAGGTCAAGGAGCTGCGGCAGGGTTACTCCCGGGCCTGGGATGCAGCCAGCCGATCTGGGGATGCCCCCGTCACTTGCCCCTTTTACAGGGAGCTCAGGGACATCCTGGGCCCCCGGCAAACCTCCTCCCCTCCGGCCACCCTTGACACCTCAGCCGACGAGCCCCAGCAGGCCCTGCAGACGGAGTCCGCCCTGGAGGCAAGCCCCGCACCCCGGGGGCCCCCCCGGAGGCCACCCCCGGGACATCGCGGCAGGAGGAGGAGGAGGAGGAGGGGGGCTCCTCCTCCACAGAATCCGGGCTGCAGATCCTCCTCCTGCCATTCCGGAGCAGCAGCAGGGCCTCCGCCCCCCGGGGATCTCCGGACCGTGGGAGCAGACCGACAGGTAGGTACCCCCCTCTGGTGGACACCCCTGGGCTTGAGGGGCGGGGGTAAGGGATATGTGTCCGGGGCCCCCCACATGCTCACATGGCCATGGCCCCAAGGACACCAGGGCCATGGCCCTCACAGCACTGCATCAGCCCCTGCCCCCCCCACCCCGCATGACAGTGCCATGCCCCATCCCCGGGCCAGGGGGGAGCGGAACCTCGAGGGGCCCCCGGGAGGATCGGGTGGGACACCCCGCAGCAGCAGCATGTGATGGAGTGGGGGGAGTGCCAAAGGGAGACTCAGGCTACATATGAGCAACAAGAGCCGAATAGCTCCCAGGGGCAAAGGAGGATCCTGGGGCTACAGCTGGCAGGTGACACCTCTGCCCTGAACAAACAGGAGGGAGGAGCCGAGCTGGCTTGGATTTGGGGGGCGAGGGCGGGGCCCACAGGTAGAGGCTAGGGGAAGGGAGAGCTGGAAGGCAGCCAGCCTGAGGAGGGGGAAAGCTGCATCCCAGAGGGGCACCCCTTGGGGTCTTCTCCCCACGACGGGTTGGAAGGACTGTCTCTTCCGACAGCTGGTGCTGTCACTCCTGGGAGAAACTGGGCATCTGTGGCCTAAGAAACCTCTCCTGCTGTCAGACCATGGGGGGTGAAGTGAGAGTCGCTCCCACCAGGGGACGGGGTGCAGGGCAGGGGGACCCCTGAACCCCATCCATCACAGCAGCATCTCCCGGGGACGGGGATGGGGAACCTGCAGCACAGGGCTGGGGGGACAAAGGCCACGCCTCGGGGCCCACACTAACGCCTGTCTCCATTCTTCTTCCCCCCCTCCTCTCCTGTGTCCTGCACCTGCACCATCAGAAGGACCGGAAGAGAGCGCCGGCGAGGCGTCAGTCGTCCTGGAGAGCCCTCCGGGACCATCGCTCCAGGCCAGCCCCTCGGCCGAGGACCGACCGGCCCCACGGCGGGCTAGACGGCGGACCCCGCGCCACCAACAGCTGACGGCGATGGACCCCCAGCTGCTGGCCATCCACCGTCGGCAGCTGGAGGCCGCGGAACAGCACGCCCCGAAGCAGTTGGGGAAGCCCAGGGTGGCAAAGGCGGTGATGGTGGCATCTGGGTCCCCCAGCCTCATGAGCCTGTGCAGGAGCATGGCGTTGATGGCACGCACAACCTACAGAGAAAGCACATGGGACAGCACCAATGAGGGGTGAGCAGGGTGTGCGTGGCCCTGCCCTGCCCTGCCCTCCCCTGCCCTGGCCCCCCTGCCCTGCCCTGCCCTCCCCTCCCCTGCCCTGGCCCCACCCTGCCCTGCCCTCCCCCCGTGGGTTCGCTTACCTCCATGAAGACAGCCCCGACGGTGGCCTTGCCGACACCAAACTGCTGGCCCACGGATCGGTAGCTGTCGGGAGTGGCCAGCTTCCAGACAGCGATGCCGACCCGTTTCTGCACTGTGAGGGCATGCTGCATGGCGGTGTCCTGGTGCCTGAGTGCGGGGGTGAGCCACTGGCACAGCTCCAGAAATGTCTGCCGGCTCATCCTGAAGTTCCTGAGCCAGTGGTCGTCGTCCCACTCCCCAAGCACCAGCCGCTCCCACCAGTCGGTGCTGGTGGGGTAGCTCCACAGCCGCCGGCGTGTGAGGTGGGGGGGGCGGGGTGCTGCAGGGGTAGGGGTTGAGCCCTGCTGCCCTGGGGGCATCTCTTCCTCTGGGGCAAGGAGGTGCTCAGCTGCCTCCCGCATGGCACGGAGCAGGGCAAGCCCTGCTCCTGCCGGGAGGGCTGGGTGGACCTCTGGCTGCTGCTGCTGCTGCTGCTGCTGCTGCTGCTGCTGCTGCTGGGGGTCCATGACTGCAGCGCCCGGGGTCTGTGTGCCTATGGCTCCTCAGACCACGTGCTGTGGAGGCTGAGTGTGTCTGGGAGGGGCCCTTTAAGGGAGCGGCTAGCTGTTGCCCCGGAAGCGCTAGTCCGCCCGGTGACCCTGTCTGCAGCTGTGCCTGGCATCCCTATTTCAATGTGTGCTACTTGGGCGTGTAGACGTTCCCTTGCTGCGCCTATTTCGATGTTGGGCTGTGCAACGTCGAAGTTGAACATCGACGTTGCCGGCCCTGGAGGACGTGTAGACGCTATTCATCGAAATATATTTCGATGTCGCTACTTCGAAATTAGCTACTTCGATGTAGCGTGCACGTGTAGACGTAGCCTATAAGATACTATACCAAATGCTTCCCAAAATCTTAATATGTCTGTCACTTTCTTTTCCTCCAACTTATTTTGCAGTTCTGGCCAATTCAGCACTCAGTATTGTCTGGCTAGATAACATATATAAATCCCCTTGTGACTCATCTTCCATTATGATCTTAGATTCTGACAATATGTGAAAATGTATTGTCTTGGTTCTACTTGTGGTATGTTATGGTAACCAGGTGCCAATTCAACTCTATTGTTTTATGGCTTGTGTAGGATAGTGAATGAATAGATGTTAATTATAAACAGTAGACAAATCCCGTGCTGGTTATGAAGAAAAGGCCGAGAGAAAGTAAGCTGATGCTAATCCTTCCACTTATTTTAATCCTTAAGAGCGAATGGGTGTGTGTGTGTGAGATAAATATAAAATTCAAGTAAAAAAGTGAGAGATTTAAGCTTAATGTAAAGATTAGCATGGTCATAAACATTTGTCTTGCCCTATAAAGGTAGGGCAGGCAATTCATTGGAATATGCAGGTATAGCAGCCAGGCTGATAATAATATGCAATAGGCTGTGAGTAATGATGCTTTAAGTGAAAGAGTGTAACACGTTTTAGACATTTTTGCTGCATTCCTTTGTTCTTAATGGAAGAGCAAACCACTAAATTTAAAACAGTCTTTTTAGAAATGGCATACCAGAATAGTCAACTACATATCGGCTGCCCTCTTTGTAAACTGCTTAAAGCATTGGCTAGATTTGTAATTAAACAAAAGATATTTTCATGGCGGTTGGGTGCCTTTGTCTGAACTGGAGGAATCCTTTTTTAAGTAAGAGAAAGAGAGAGAGTGTGTGTGTGTGTGTGTGAGAGAGAGAGAGAGAGAGGATCTGTGTGTGCGTGCACATCAGGGAAGCATTCCTCTAAGTTTTAGATTCTTCACAAGTCTTTCTGTGTATCACTTAATAGCCTTCTGAGAGAACTGAAGTCTCATTTTGTGCTTCTGTGAATTTAAATCCAGGTCACAGAGATGTTAAATAGCAAATGACACATTTACTGTGCCACCCAGCTGCCTTGTATAATGGAGCAGGAATGCTTTCTGAACAGTGACAGCATGCCAATATTAAGTTACATACAAGTCGTTTTGTTTTGCAGTCTAATGCAGGATTCTGCTCACATTTAATAACTACATAGTCCTATTGCTACTTACCCCCTGAAGAGTATAATATCTATAAAACATATCCCTTTCCTCACTGAAGAATTCTTAAAATGCTTATTCCCAATTGTGAAAATGTTAAAGCTGTTCAAGGAGTTATCATTTTTGTTCCTATACCAAAGCAAAGAACTCCACTCCCAGGTGATCAGGAATTATGTGATATTACCATCAGGCTGTATCGACTCTGGTGAGCTTGGGATGTTCTTTTAGCTAATGTATCCTTAAATCTAAACTTACTGAAAGTTTGTTCAGTTCCTCTCAATAACTTTTACATTGCTCTTTCTTAAATCAAAACCACATATCTTCCTTCTCAGACTTTGGGGCCTTAGGCCAACCATACAAGCAAAGAATATATTTGGCCATCTGGGTTTCTGGACAGTAGCCTTCTATCAGGTGGCTGGAGAAAGTGTTCCATCATACCAATAGATTAGGACTTTAGAGCTGTGTGGGCACTACAACCTAAATAGCCAGTCTCTGATATTAGGGTGACCAGTCTGCCCTGTGGCAAATACGAGACACTGGCATCCAGGGATTGGGGGGCTGCTGTTCCATGTCAGTGCTCCTCAGTGGTGGGGACAGCTGCCCTACAGTGAGGCACCAGGGATGGTGGCTCTGCAGTTTCCTGTTGAGGGGGAGTGTAGGATGGGGGCTCCACAACCTCCCAGCAGGGGTGTCGCAGGGAATGAAGAGGCTGCCCCATGGCAGAGCTCACCAGCAGTGGGAGCTACCTATGTGGGGTGCCAGAGAATGGGGCAGACACCAGCAGAGGAGCTCACTGGCAGCAGGGGCTGACCCCTTGAGGTATCAGTTGCTAGGGAACAGGAGCCCCACAAAATATGGGGTAGTTAGCTCATTTACTTAAAAAAGTCGGGACACCTATGAAACAGCTTAAATAAGGAACTATCCTGGAAAAAATGGCACAGATGGTCACCCTCCTAATATCCAATAGTGCCATTCCAGACAGCAGCCAACTTGACCTACAAACAAGTAGATGGAAACAAACATTTGTTTCTGTTGGCATCTTTGTCTCATAATGGCTTATTCCTGCTGAGCAGACAGTTTTACTGTCTGTCCCCCAGACAGCGAAGACTTCTGTACACGTTAGATTACTTTTTTTCTTTGAATTAATATTTTAAATGGTATGCTTTGCTGAGGTCTTCCTGTGGGGGTTATGCTTTTCTTCCTCTAGCTCTGTACATGGACCTTTTCAGTCTCTGTAATTTATACTGTGATTGTACTGTAGGTTTTCTGGCTGTTATTTGGCCATCCCTAGAGACTGAAAAGGAAAACTCTGAGGCTAAAAGCAAGAGTCTACAGTTTGAGCTAAGAAACCAGGTGCTCAAACTGAGAGCTACAGGCACATCCTCTAGGGATCATTTACATAAAGAGATATCTATCTCACACTGACTAGTGGGTTTTACACTTCCTCTGGACGGAAGTAACTACACCTGAGCGTCTGTCACCCACAGCAGTTCAAAACCTATGCAAGCCTTACAGAAAAGCCAAAATATAAAGCACCATATGGTCAGAGCCTGAAACAGACCCATACTTCTGGGCTAGAGAAACAAAAGAGAATTAAGTATCTCTTTGCCCCGTTAGACGCAGAAGACTAACATTTAGATCTTAAAGCCGCTGCTCAGCTGGTGCCTAGCCCAGTAGGCACCTAAAGACCTGTACGTGAACACATTTCTGCTAGTGGGCATCAATCAATACTGATGCTGCCAAGTTCGCCCCTAAGACCAGTGGGATCCTCCATTGGTGGCCTATCTCCACTGTGTAGCCTACTATGCTGGATGTTCCCAGAGATTGTGCTCTAACACAACTCAGATTATATTGATACTTCCCGCTTTCCAAGACCCTAGTAAATAGTGCATTGACTTTCGTCACTGATGCACACACTCAACTTCATTCACCTATGAAATCATGAAAACTTCCAGGGGCCTAAAATTGAGCATATATGTAAATTTCTATAGAACTGGCCCCTTAGATGTAAGTTTTCTTTCATGTTTCCTCTGTGGACTGTATGGTACACCTCTGGGCACTATAAAACAACAATAATAGACATAGTGGATGGAATCTGAGCCCAGATGATGCTTATTTGTGTAATCTAGGAATCAGTGTCATTGGGTCTTATATGTCTCCTTCTGTCCTATCAGCAGAGAGCTAGATCCACAAAGGGGATTAAGCCTCTGTATTGCAGTGCTTCCTCAATATCTCCTAATTTTCCCTACCTTCCATAGTGCCCATTTGCTCTCAGATTTGTTTTGAAATCTGGTTCTCTGGCGATGGTTGCCCTACAAATGCTTGTAATACTATAAAAATAAATGAGCTTAAAACTTTAAAAAGTCATGTTCTGCTAGCTGTTGATCACATTGGCCAGGGCTACACTAGCTGCCGCCTTTCAGCAGGGGTATGCTAATGAGCCACTTCAGCAGATGCTAATAAAGCACTGCCAAAATGGCAGCTTCACGCATTTCAAAGTGCCGCTTTTGAAATGCATGCTGCCTGTGTAGACAGGGGCCTTTTGAAAGGACCTGCCAGACTTTGGTTTTGGGATGAAGAGGCTTTCAAAGTCTGGGGGGGTCCTACATTTTTAAGACCTGAGCCCTACATTATTAAGAAAAATCATGCATGTTTGATTCATAAATTTGCTATGAATAGAAATATATTGTGAGAAGGAAATAGGAACACAAGGTATCAGCATTTAAGGATCAATGGAATACAAAGCTGCTTATTAATTGCTCAGAGTTAAACATCTTGTTGTCTAGGAGATGCACGGACTTGATATCTGGTTTGAAGGAGGTGACTAAGAAATACACATTAGTCTACATTTCATTAGGTGGGATTCAGATAATCTAATTCAGTGCTGCAGCCTCTGCCCTTTCCCTTCTTCAAAAATGTGCCCAGCTACCCTTCAAACTAGTATTAATAGTGTTTGCTTTTATTTGGTGCCTTTGGAAATATTCTGTTAGCTGACAAATACTTAGTCAAAGAAACTCCATCTGAACTTCTGAAAGGTTAGTCCTGTCTTTAGCATCAATCCAGTCATACAAAGCTGTCAGACTGGAAATAGGATGGAGTTTAATAAAAACATTTAGAATCAGATCTATAATTTAATATAATGCTGTAGTTGTTTGTAGGATGGAAAATAAGCTGACTTACTTAAATGAGTTCAGCAATAATCAGTTTGGAAATAACTTGAATGGAGGGGGCACATAGGGGAGAATTATTCAGAATAATTTAAATGATTTTGTTAAATATGGTAACACGACTCCTGTTGAAGTCAGTCAGCCAACCAGACACATTCATTCTTTTTCATGGATGCAGAGCCATACATCCCTGTTTAGTTCTTTGTTTTTAGAACTGCTGCACCTCCTTGATCCCTGTGGTATAAAACAATAATCAAAGGAAGCAACTGATGTAAAAAATGTTTTCTCCACAAACATATCAGCTAAAAGGCACACTTGTTTTAAAGGCAGGCTCCAAACTCGGAAGCCTAAGAATCTCTCAACCAAAACCTTGCCCACCAAAGTATGATGCAAACACCCTCCCCTTCATTTCTTTACAAGTGCCTGGTCACTACTGATGCTTCAATGTTCTTTTTATAACAACATGACCTAGCTTGATTCTCCACCATGTGGCACTTTAGATTTGGCAGAATTCAGCAACCAGAGCCCTAAAGTGTTTACATGATGCTGGCTACGTTTGCTGCATCTTTCTCTCCCTTCTATCGCTGGTACATAGCTACACTATGGTTTATTTTTCTCTGATCACTGATTATATGGCTTTGTCACCCCCACCCCACCTAGCTTATTTACTTATCTGGTGAATCTTCCTTGCGTTGAAGAGCAGATTGTGTGGGATATTAGAAGGGCTACATGATACTCTGAATGGACTAAATAAAGATTGTGACCTGTTCGCAACCCTTTTCACTGTTGCATTCCATTCCTGAAATTCTGCTTTGGATTATTATGCAAATGTCAACCAGGGGTAGTTTCATCAACTTCAGGGGGAATTTTAGTAAAATTAAGGGTTCAAGTTTTAGCCCAAAACAGAGATTGTATTTAAAAACATCTTACTATAGATGTGTTTAATAGAATCAGCTTGAGCCAAGTATCATGAATACAGGAGCTTTGCAAATTTTCCTTACAAATCTTGGAACAGTCCCTCTGCTATTTCAGGAAAAGAAAAAAAAAAAAAACAAAAACCTTCCCTAACATAGATTTTCTACTGTGCCAAATTGTATGTTGGTACAGGGATATGTATTCCTGGAACAACTAACAATTAGATTTAGACAACTAAACTCATTTTATCTGTGACCAAAAGCACCTCTGAACCCAATGAAATATATTATTCCAGTACTTCACTTTGATAAAACAAAGTCCAGAATTTTGTAATTACAGTGAAGGTGGCATTATGATTTATTATGGCATACCTTCACACTTTTTACAGCTGAAGTAAGGTCAGCTACAAAGCAACTAAGTTACAGGCAAAAAACCAAGAGGGACACCTATAAGTAAGTGCTGGGAATGTGCATTTAATTTCCAGTTTCCCTATTTTTGAGGCTTGCAGACAGGCCATAACATTTCACTTTTACTTAAAAACTCAAATGTAATATTCTTGAAAGGATGTAAGTTATTATTAGAGAATTAAGTTTCTTCGTTGAACCAGTACAACTTAGAGAATGATGGTCCTTTACAGATGCAGCTGGTGGAATACTGAAAGAATGATTTGTGAACATTTGTTCTGATAAAAACCCTGAACTGGTTTGATTGTTTGAATTTGATCATTCGAATTCATGCTCTATTAACATTTGTGTGAATGATTTGTTTTGTTCAGATGAAAATTTGCGTAGTGCAAAGCTCTTATTTTTCTTATGGGAATGTGTTTGCCCCAGATGTGTTGTGAGCCTTTTTATATCCCCTTACATTTTATTGAAAATGTCTGTCAGCCACTCAGGAACCAGAAACAAATAATTATCTTAGCTGACCAATGATACCTTACAAATGAATAATAAATAGCAAACAGGCAAGTATAGTCAAAGCAATATTTTCCAAATATTTCACAGGCTTTTAAACTTTTGACTATAGATTCATTCATACTGAATGTGTAAAAATAATCTTATCAAAGATACTTTATGGGGGAAAAAAAAGAGTTCTGCTTATTAAAATAAGTGACTCATTATGAACAGTTCTACTTGTAAATGTGCCTGAACCGTGACCTGAAGGTAATGCCCTTGGGAAGGAAAGTAGTTCTTTGCACATGCTAATTTATATAGCCTTTATTTCAAGTGGTTTCTATACAATTACGAGAGTGGAACAAAGTATCTGATGCAAAGCCCACTGAAGTCAATGGAGGTCTTTTCATTGACCCCAGTGGTCCTTGGATGAGGCTGTAAACGTTTATTTCTCTCAGTACAGTATGGGTGTTTTCTGTAGTGTTTTCTCAGAAAGCATCATGCAATATACCTTTAAATAACTAACCAAATAATCAGTACAGTTATTACAAAATGAATGTTTACTACCCAGAACTTCTAGAAAAATAATGAAAAATCACCAATGTGATACTACAAAACCCTATGCTGGCATTCTGGTGGCTATTCAAGCTCTGCCTGAGTTGTTGTTATGTTATTGGTATTATCAGCAGAACTATAACAATGTATTCCATGAATATTGATCTAATAACCTCTGTTTCGTATAGTGTGCATTTTAATGTTTTCACCTTCTTTGCCTGCACACTTATACCCTGCACTCTTACATTTGCCCTCTTTTGCCATTTTAACTGAAGCCTGCTCTACAAGCAGACTTTTACCAGGTGCATTCAACCAGAACAAATCCTGGAGTAGGCATTCTTGTTTCAATTTGCTTATCATGGTTTATCTTAAGCCTCTTCCTGTTTAACTTGTCCTAGTTCAAAATAAACTTAGTTAGAAGTGAAAATATGAGTATCCACTTTTAGTCACTTAGGCTTTTGTCCACAGTAGCAATTTTTTCAGCAAAACTTTGGTTGGACTGTAGTGTGAAAACTGTGCTCTCCCAGTGATGTAGCTGTCACTGCTCACTGCATGCTTTACTTATGATGGGGGAGAGTTCTCTCCGATCAACACAGAGTGGCTACACTGGAGACCGTACAGCTGTGGCACTGTAAGATCTGTGGTGTACACATAACCTAAATCATTTTACAATTGCACTGTAAGTTAAATCACAACTATGTCTTGGGCTTGTCCTTATTGCATATCCTTATCTGGGTCTCTTAATAGAATCACAGAATCCTGTGGTTGGAAGGGACCTCAGGAGGTGATCGAGTCCAGCCCCCTGTCCAAATCAGGATCAACCCTAACTAAATCAACCCAGCCAGGACCTTGTCAAGCTGGGACTTAAACACCTCTAGGGATGGTGATTATACCACCTTTCTGGGTAATTAATTGCAATACTTCTCCACTCTCCTAGTGAAATAGTTTTTCCTAATATCCATCCTAGACCTCCCCCACTGTAACTTGATACCATTACTCCTCGTTCTGGCGTCTGTCTCTTCTGAGAACAGCATCTCTCCATCCTCTTTAGAGCTCCACTTTAAGAAGCTGAAGGCTGCTATCAAATCGCCTCTCACTGCAAATTAAATAAGCCCAAATCCCTCAGCCTCTGCTTATAGGTCATGTGCTCCAGACCCCTAATCATTTTGGTTGCCTTTGGTTTATTTCCTATATAACCCTCCTATCTCACCATTTTGGGTCACAGAGACTGTGTGATGCATTTTACTTGACAATCCTAGAACCAACAACTTATTTTCTGGGGCTGCATCTATGCTTGCATTCTTCTTTCGAAAGAGGCATGCAAATGAGGGAAATCAAAAGTGCAAATGAGGTGCAGATTTACATTTCTAGCACCTCATTTGCATATCATTCTTTCAAAAGAGCTTCTTTCGAAAGAAAAAAAGCAGTGTAGATGCAGCTCTTTCAAAAGTAAACCCCATCTTCGAAAGAACTCTTCTTCCCATAAAAAAAGGGAAAAAGGGTTCTTTCGAAGATGGGGTTTACTTTCAAAAGAGCTGCACCTACACTCCTTTTCTTCTGAAAGAAGCTTTTTCAAAATGATATGCAAATGAGGTGCCAGATATGTAAATCTACATTTCACTTGCATTTTCAATTTCCCTCATTTGCATGCCTCTCTTGAAAGAGGAATGCAAGTGTAGACGCAGCCTGGCTGAATGGAAATTATTATTGGGTTTATGCTAAAAATAGTTACAGTACTTTATGTTCCTATTTAAGTCAACAGCAAAGAAATTTTAGAGATTTTCAAATATTAGAAGTGCAAGTGTTTGGACCAACTTTTCTTTCCTAGGATGTTGTCACACAGCTCCAATTAAAGTCAATAGGAGCTATGCCTAGGCAGTAGATGGAAGAATTTGACTTTTCACTAACTTATGTTACAGCTGAATCTCAAACATAATAAAAATGGAACTGGAAATTACACTGTCATCAGATGCAAATTAATCATATAAAGTCCAACCAATTACCATTTTAACTCTAAAATAAACTGTCTTTAGACCATATCTTCCTTTCAGTTGGGATATGGAGTGACAGACACTCCTAAGAGGGTTTTCCTTCTAGAACTAAGTACAATACCTACTGGCTGCCGAAAAGGGATACTTCCATTTTGTTCAACAAGTTGAGCTACTGCTTCGTGCTTGAGGAACATAAGGAGTTAGGGACAGAATGTGCAAACAAGTGGTATGGGAGATACTTAGAACTGGCTGTATGTTCTAGTCTGTGGCCTCAGCTTGGTATCCAGGAGGATAACATGAACATATCAGACCTGACCAAGGAAGTGCAGCTGCATGATACTTTTTTTTATTTTTAAATCATGTTAATTTACACCTTCTTATGTTTTCCTCTGATATTTTACTACCTGCATATCTCAGATATTTAGGTATTTAGGTTCTGCAATATTAAGGGGTGACGCTTGTGAGTAGGGCCATAAACCTCAAAGAAATGTAAATATTATCATCTTTGCTAATGATTTCAGCATGTGTGGGGTCCCTCTCTATTGCTTCAGACAAAAGACATAAGGAATAGTTTTTATGTATCCCAGTGTCAGGCTTAGCAACAGTCTGAACATTTTAAAAGCAAAAAGCAGGTTTTAGGTGAGGATGGAATCAGGGTGGAGGTCCAGTCTGCTCATATGCAAGTCCTGAAAGGTCAGACAGATTGTATCGGTGTTTGGTAGAAGACACTTGTTGGCTATGTCTACACAAAGACAAAACTTCAAAATGCATATTCAGCGCCTCATTAGCATACTGCCAGCCGCAACTCTTTGAAATAGCTGTGTTTCACTGCCACACGGCTTGTCCAAACGGGGTCCTTTCGAAAAGGATCCCTGTCTGGACAAGCCGCATGGCAGTGAAATGCGGCAATTTCGAAGAGCTGCGGCCAGCTGTATGCTAATGAGGCACTGAATATACATTGGTGATTTGCATGGCCATTTCAAAGTTTTGTCTTAGTGTAGACACAGCTGTTATGTTTAAAACAGAGCCCAGACCCTGCATGGATTTGATGAACAATTCAAAGAGAATGAAAGGGGAAACGCTGAGACAGCTCAGAGGAGCAGTAAGGAAGTCTGGAGGCAGATATAAAAAAGATCCAATGAAAAGAGGAGATAATAGTATTTTCCTACTTGTAGCTAGTCACCAAGAGGTGAATGTTGACTGGGATACTAGGAACCTAGTACTATTATTACCTACACTTACACGTAACTACATTAAAGTCAGTGGCATTTCAATGGTATAAAACTGTGTAAGTGAGAGGAGAATAAAGCCTAATACCTCTTTCATATCCAGCATCCTGTTATGTGGAACTCTCAGATAACCAGCATTTTAACCATAAGTAAATTTTAGTTACATTTTCTGTCACTACAGTATAGTGAAGTAAAAACAAATAAATACAACAAATACAGTGCAAGTTTACAGTGTACAATACTACAGGTTGAACCTCTCTAATCTGGAATTATCTCATTTGGTAAACTCCATAATCTGGCATGATTTTAGTTAGCTGGACAACCACTTATCACAGATGTGGCCAAGTTTCCAATGGTCCCATTAAGTTTGTTTACAGCCACCATTCCTGGGTCAGTGTTCTGTGCATGTTCTGTGCATCTGACAAAGCGGGTCTTTGCCTACAAAGGCTTATGCTCCAAAAAAATCTATTAGTCTATAAGGTGCCACAGGACAACTCAGTGTTCTGTGCTGTTATATAGCTGTAATTTACCCCTGAGTGTCTTCTAAGAGCCCAGTAAGCAGTGGAAATGTTGGTAATGTGCTAGAAAATATTGACCTTCCATCATCCAGCAAATTTTGTCATCCGGCATCGGTCAGGTGCTGAGAGTGCCAGACAAGCGAGGTTCATCCTTTACTGTTGTTGGTAAATAAAGTACTCTGAATACATTTTTTTTGTTTCTTAATATCTAATTTTCTTTTTCTGTAGTGTTATGCATTGGTAGGTACACCTCTATTATCCAGATTATTGGAATATCCAACAACCTCCTGGTCCCAGGGCTGCTGGATATGAAAGAGTTTACTGTATATCAAATAAGGAAGAAAGATAAAGACTATCAGAATAAAATAACACTCTGTTAGAAAGAGACATGGTGTTATTTATGTAAGCAAAATAATTGTGCAAATATCATAGCCTAGGAAATCATAAAAATTCAGCAGTTCAGGAGCTAGAAACAGATGAATCCATTACAGAATAAAATAATTATGTATTAGAGGTAGGAAGCATCATGAATAATTTAGGAAAGTCATCAGGGAAGAATAAACATGGTAAAATTTGGTAATCAGAGGATATGTGATTTAGCTACTGTAAGTTTAAAATTATGAGCAAGAGTTTTCAAGACCAGCATTATACAAGTGCAGTAGAACTTAAGGGTTACAAACATCTTAGGAAAGGAGATTGCTCATGATTCCAAAGTGTCTGTAAGTCTGAACAAAATATTATGGTGATCTTTCAAAAGTTTACAATGAACATTGATTTAATAGAGCTTTGAAAATTTACGATGCAGAAGAAAAAACCTGTTTTCCCTATATTTTGTAGTAGTTCACACAATACTGTACTGCATTTGCTGCTTTTTATTTTCTCTCCCGAAGCCTTCCACACATGTGTTTAACTGGTCAGTATGCAGCTCAAATGCTCTACTGTACAAGACTATCAGCCTTATAGCTTTGGACTAGATTAATATCCATTTCTCATTTGCTAATCAGGCCTAAAGCCTTTGGGTCCATTGTGATAGCTCTACTCAGTCTACTAACACAGAATAATTCCATGCTTCCCAGTAGTCCCATTGACCTTAATAAGAGAGAGGTGGTATTTAACATGAGTTAAGGTGTCCCCATCTGGCCCAAAATGATTTTAGAAGTTATGTTTTGTGGGGAAAAAGAACTAGGATTTTTTCCACAAAAGAAAACCTTTCAAAATATTCTTCCAGCTGAACCAACTTCATATTGTTCACATCTTATAACAGGTGATGTCAATTAATTCTAGATGAAGTGCTGTTATTCCTGGGTTTACGAACTTGAAAGTGCCGCCTAATTAAAATATAAGATGATTAATGATCACATATAAAGTGTTTAATAATAATGAGTCTGTTATTAAAATGACTGGTATTGAACTGGTAGAAATAAAAAATGTGATTAAGTTAGAGATAAATTTTAGGTGCTGAACTGACGTAGCCATGTAGAAAAGAAGGCTGGATCTAAGGTAGCTGTTCTAATTTCTATCCTTTATAATTATACCAGCAGAGAGAAGCCCTAGCTCATCCCTTAATAATACACCAACCGAGTCATTTAAATTGTTACTGACCTATAGGCTGTCTCTCATGTTTTTAAAATGACTGGCTAGTTCTATGAACATATCAGCAGTTTAACTCTGTGATATGATATCATGCTGCATCAAGTTGTCATTTCTATTACAAAGGCTACGTCTACACTAGCCCCAAACTTCGAAATGGCCACGCAAATGGCTATGTCGAAGTTTACTAATGAAGCGCTGAAATGCATATTCAGCGCTTCATTAGCATGCGGGCGGCCGCGGCACTTCCCAATTGACGCGCCTCGCCGCCGCACAGCTCGTCCTGATGGGGCTCCTTTTCAAAAGGACCCCGCCTACTTCGAAGTCCCCTTATTCCCATGAGCTGATGGGAATAAGGGGACTTTGAAGTAGGCGGGGTCCGTTTGAAAAGGAGCCCCGTCGGGACGAGCCACGCGGCGGCGAGGCGCGTCAATGTGGAAGTGCCACGGCCGCCCGCATGCTAATGAAGCGCTGAATATGCATTTCAGCACTTCATTAGTAAACTTCAAAATGGCAATTTGCGTGGCCATTTTGAAGTTTGGGGCTAGTGTAGACATGGCCAAAGTGTCATAAGTGCAAGTGACACTTGGAAGGTGAATAGAGTGTCTTAGTCTCAGAGGAATAGCCATATCCATCTGTAGCTTCACAAATAACAAACCGTTCTGTGAAAATTCAGAGATTAACAAATTTATTAGGTCATGAGTTTTCATGGGTAGAACCCACTTCCTCTGTAAATCTGAGGAAGTGGTTTTAACCCACAAAAGCTAATAAAATTGTTAGTCTCTAAGTTGCTGTGGGATGTCATGGACTGAGATAATGGAGGAACAGCTGGAAAAGTGAGAGGAAAACAAGGAGTACCCAGAGGCATAAAAGCCAAATCCTTCATTGGTAGAGAGGATGAGCAGTGTGAGCTGAGCAGCATTTTGTCAGGATTATGTGCTTCTGTCCATGGAAGAAGGCACAGAGTAGTCTAAAGGGAAGATGTCTCCTCTGCACCAAGACTTTATAGTGGACATTCTGTTAACAGTGTGCTTGGAGCTAAGTGGTCCATATAGTGGTCACAAATTACTGCACATGAGAGACATTTAACAATATAGGGGAAACAATACAACTGAGTATACAGGAAGAATTGTCAGGTTCACAATGTAAACATACAAACAAACAATGTTTTGCTGACATCTTTCAGGTGCAGTAATCTTCAGTGTTCTTTGTGACTATAATTGGTATACCTTTTTGAGACAGAAATGTCATTTTCAAGTTGACAGCTTTCTTTAACTGAAGTAAAATGGATCCTTGATTGTCCATCCAGCAACTAACAGAATTTTTAAATTGCTAAACATCTAATTTACCAAATGGAATAGAATGAATCCCAGTTGTGGTTGTCAGGTATGTGTCATGTGAATTTTTAAACAGTCGCTCACAAAACTGTTTACCTGGTGGAGCCGAACAGAGTATAAAGAGATTTTTATTGAAGAGGAAAATCAAGCACATTTAAGTGACAAAAAATCCTGTTGACCTACTAAGTGTTTCAGAGAATCAAAGCTGGTTTCCTGGATAAATTTTATACATCCACAATATCTTGAAACAAATATTTTGGAAAAGACACTCCTTGATTACAAATCTTATTTTCTTCTGTTTGTTATCTTAAGGAAATTAAATTGGTAAGAATCTATTTTTTCATTATTAATCAAGATTGTGCACCTTTTATAATGTCGTCATCCCAGGGAATGAAAATCAATAAATCAGCCTCCGTTCAGAAATTTACTGCAGTCAAAACAGTTGAGTTATCATTATTTTTATGTGGTACAACTTAGTGGCCTCAGTCATGGAACAGGGTAACTTTATGATAAGCACTGGCTACATATATAACAAAATGACATTACAAACAATCAAAAGCTTGCAACCTTCTAGCCCTCCTGCATTACCACAGTGTTTCAGGTTTTTTCTCCTGCAATAGTTGGGAGGCTAACAGAAAACAATGGTTTACTGTGTGGGGCTGCCTCTGCTGCAGCCCACTCACAGGTAAGACTGTCATCACTGATATTGCTTGTGCAAAATACAATAAAAAATAAACCTGTGCTAATTTCACATTCCATTAGGCGCAATATTTGCCAAATCAGAAAAGACCAAATTGGTTGGTAAATTTCATTTTTTGGCTTCTAAAATGGTATTAAGCCCACAAAGAGTATTTATTAATAAATAAATAAATATACAAAGTACCACCTGCACTATTTCTCTTGAAATGACTTTGAATCCCTTAACGTTAATTATGCATTATTTTGTATCAAACCCTGGACAATTACCTAGACCATATTGTTTATAAAAATTGTAATATTAAGACTAGATACTACTGTTTGAATGGAGAGATTCAGGATGATAGAAGACAACTGAGAAGTAATATTCTCTCTCTCCTGCATTGTCACTTTATATTTTTTAAAATGTAAAGTGATGTGAATTCACATAATTAGATAAAATATTTAATATTAGCAGATGCACCCAGCATTGCTTGGGTCTTTAACTGTAGGTTTTTTATTATACATAAATGAAAAATATACGTGTGATAGATCAATGATTATATTTTTCAAAGAATAAAGGAAAGTGAAAGCTGGACTGAGGGCTCAGGGGTGAGTGGCTTAGGGTAGAGGGTTGGGAGGTGTGGGGGGCTCAGAGCAGGGTTTAGAAGTCAAGGCGAGTGGGAGGGGCAGGACTCAGAGCAGTGTGCTCAGGACAGGGGACTTGGAGGTGATGGGGGAGCTTACCGGTGCCTCCCATGGCACGGAGGTTGGTTTCCTGGCCATGAGGCTGGGTCTGCAGTCAGTGGTCAGAAGCTCATCTCCTGAGGGTGAGAGCGGGGGATCTGGAGCTGTATGTGATTGCGAGGTACAATCTGTGGGCTGGCCCCAGCCTGCAGCCTGTCAGGAGTGGGCTGCACTCTGGGAAGCAGATACAGGCCTTCTTCTGAAGGGGCCTTGCTTGGGGCAGTGGCCACTCTGTCCTCCAGCCTGTTGGGGGGCAGTGCTCTGTGGGCTGGCCATGCCTTTCAGCTGCCCCTGCCTTGCAGCTGGTTTGGTGGGTGGAGCTTTTGGGGCTACTCCTAGTACCCAGGGACATCCTCCATTCTGGTACTTGTTTGTGGGAGTGTCATCCTAGGGACTGACCAAGCTCCATGGGCTTCGCCTGACCTCCAGCAGCCTCCCTCCACTTGCAGCCTGAAGTCTGTCTGGAGGGACAGGCTGTGGACCCTCAGCTGCCTGCTCCCCTTCAGTACCCTCCCTCTAGCCTGCAGATTGTCTGAAGAGGGGAGCCCAGCTCCAGGGATTGCCGTGACTTCCAGTGGCCCTCCCGCGGTCTGCAGGCTGATGGGGTGGTGTGGGAAGTTGAGGTTCCAGGGACTGTCCACAGCCTGCAGCATTCCCCCAACCCTCACAGCCTGCAGGCTGTCTGGGGGGACAGGCTCTGAGGCGCTGCCCCCTGAAGCATCCTCCCACCCACGCTCACAGCCTGCAGACTCTACTCATGGGGGAGCAGTCTCTGGGTTTGCAGTAGGAGAACTACTTGTCTGGTCCAGTGGCTGGCAAGATGGCACAGCCCCAGACCTAATGACCACTCTCTTGTTCCTGCAGCTGCCTTCAGTGTCCACAATCCGTATCACATCCCTCCTCTGTGCGCCCCTCTCTTTCCATGTTATGTTAAACAGCCCTATTACTGGCACTTTCTGTTTTCTGGGCACAGCCAAATCCTGACCTTGACTTAATTTAGGGTAAGAGGAAGCTGCATACTGAATTTGGTGGTCCTAGCTCTTAAAGTTTAGGAGGAGTTCTTGAGGAAATGAACTCACAGACATACAGACAGATGGACTCACAGACATACAGATGCACTTTGATATTAGAGTGTGTGTGCGTGTGTGTGCGTGCGTGCGTGTGTGTGTTTGTTCATTGTGACAAAGAATAAATACACTTAATGTGGAGAATTGATTTTAAAATCTACAAGTATACTGTTTGCTGGAATGATTAGAGTGAATGGGAAAGTTTATTCACCATTGGTTAGCTACTATGCATTTTTCTCTATATACAGTATTGGTTATTTTCCCTGAAAGGGTAATGTATGACATGGTGACCTTTTAAACATGAACATGCACTTTAAAGCTTTGGGGGTCAAATCCATTGTCAGATCCACTGTAGGTCTCAAGTTTGATATTTTGTTCTTCCCACAAATTCAGAACTGACACTGACATCAATAGCTGTTCTTTCCATGAATGGAGAAAAGTATAAAAAATGAGTTCCACTGTATTAACCTGAAAGGAAAATATTGCATTTCAGGCCAAATTCAACACCCATTAAAGTTATGAATTCCTAGTCAAAGATTTTAAGGTCAAACTAGTCTGATCTCTGGCTTCCTGGATAACACAGAAAATAGTTTTATCCAGTGTTTCTTGCTTCACCAGAAACACAAGAAGTCCTGTGGCACCTTATAGACTAACAGATATTTTGGAGCATAAGCATCTGATGAACTGGGTCTTTGCCCAAAAAAGCTTACGCTCCAAACTGTCTGTTAGTCTTTAAGGTGCCACAGGAGTTCTCGTTGTTTTTTGCAGATACATGCTAACATGGCTACCCCCTGATACCTGCTTCACCAGGTTGCCTGGTGTCTGGTTTTCGTCCAAACACTCGGTCAAAAAGGGACCCTCCTCTGCTCTTCCCATCCCAGTGAAAATGAGCCAGAAAATGAGGTTGGGGGAAAGCAAGCAACAGAGGGATTATGGGGCAGGAATGAGTAGGGTGGGACTTTGGGGGTGGGGGGAAGGGTGTTCAGCTTTGTTTGGTCAGAAATTTAGCACCAGCATATGAAGGCCACTCAGTAGTTTGACAATTGATAGACTCACAATATCAAGTTGGATCAGGCCCATTCATCCAGAATGTCAGTTTGACCAGGATGTTGCTAGGCCAGAGAGCCCCAGTGGCCAGGAATGGAGGCTAACTGCAAGTCTGGCAGCTGGGAGCTCTTGATAGTAGAGCTACAGTGTATTTCAGAAACAATCAGATAGTGAAATCTCACAGCTCCATATACAACCTTAATACATGCAGTCTAACAGGAAAATGAAGTTCAGTGGATTTTGAGTGGTCTAATGGCACCTCAGAAGGAATACTTTGCACAAATTATAATCATATAAAAGTGCTGAATATGGAATATACAGGGTTTTATAGATGTACAATGAGCACCATTAAAAAGAGCAACATTTACCAGTAGGTGACTGAGCTGAAACACTGTAGTTTGGACATGATGCTGTGGGTTACAGAATGCTGTCCTCTTTGCTATTTGATGGTGGTGTTGCAGTAGCTGTATAAAGATGATCTAAACAGATGTGCGCTCATGAAAACAAATAGATTAAAATTTTCATCCAAAATAAACAAAGTTTAAGGAAGTTCTAAAAGCTTTGGATTTTTAAATTCTTAACTTACCACTTTGTATACTAAAATGAGCATGTTAACTATGTTGTATTCTACAGGAGTTATTCTTTAAAGGATCTTTATGACAATTAGATGACATAGCAGTTATTACAGCTGAAAAAAATTGAACATTACTGCTTTACCAATACTACTAAAATATTTCTCTGTACTAAGGAAAGGAGTGCTGTAGACACCAGTTGGTTTTATTGAATAGCAGCTGAAGCCAAGGATCATTGAAAATAAGCAGTTTCAGATTGCTTGTGAAAAGAAGGCTAGACAACTCTGGTCAAACACTTAATGACATGTCCTTTCCCCAAAATGTCTGGTTTCAGTTTTAAAACATAATATCTTTTCATTAAGAAGCCATAGCAGCCCCTTGCTAATGTGTGAAGAATACATTGTGAACTATGTTCTATACTTTCCAACTTTTGCGCACATCAGAGCTTGTTTCATCTCATTAGTGGATGTTTATAGGACCTAAGGGTTTAAGCAGTCTGTGACTTATTAGTGTGTGTGGTTGCAAGTTATTCTAAGCCATTTCCTTACCCTTTAAATGTTCACACAACCTTCAGCAGAGATGCAATCAGAAATACTTTCTCACATTAAATAGCCAGTTAGAAAGAAATATGTAAGGGTATATTTTAAAATAAAACTATTTTATTAGAACCTGTATTTCAAAGTCATATTATGTTCAATTGCAGACAACATTATCACACAAGAAATATAATTTTAAAATGTAACATTTTAAATGTATTGGTTTTAGAAAGCATTTACAGGAAACACCAAATCAGAAGAATGTGTTTAATTGGAAACTTGCCTGGTATTAATATCGTAAAGAATAAAAATGTTATTCCACTGCTCATTTACTAATGCACACATTTTTCCCAACCATCACTATTAATAATATAGGTTTGTATGTGATCTAATTTATATGAAAATAAATACTGTGTTTTTCATAGTTAAACATATTAAACAATGTGCCTTTTAGTAAATTGTCTGCAGCATCTGTTGGAGGTTGGCAAATAAAAAACTAGGGATAAGAAGCAGTTTGTAAAATAAAGTCACTGTTCATAATCTGAATAAATCCACTCGGCACATAATCTAAGAGGGAATGATCTACCTTTCTACTTTTTATAATTTGCATACTCACTATTTTACTGTTTTTTTGTTTTTTTTACTCAGTAACACCCATTGAAATATACTAGTAAATAGAAAAGCAGACAATACTAGTGTGAATTAACAGTGTGATGTAAATAACTGTGCAGGAAATAGCATCTTTGTTTACTAGTTTGTATGCAATATGCTCTTAGTCAAAGCACAAGAAACGGCTTTATTAATAAACTGTTGATAGTCACATTAATTAGTAAATCACAGACAAATGTGTCACTTGTGTGATAACTGTCTTATTAACACTGCATAGACCACAGTGATTTTAATAGGAATAATATGGAAATGTGTTTCACATAAGTCACTTTTGCAAAACTATTGGGGAATTGCTTATTTACAGGTTGAGCTCTAATATTGTAGCTGAGAGCAGATAACTGGGAAATTTGAAGGTGAAAACACATAGCCTTTGCCAAAATGGAAATATGTTTAAATTCAGCATCAAGGTTTATCTCCATACTTCCCCGGGGGAGGGAGCACCAGCTGTTAGGAAGAAGCAGGTTTTAGTAGTGGGGGATTCGATCATTAGAAATATAGGTAGTTGGGTTTTTGATGACCGGGAGAACCGTATGGTGACTTGCCTGCCTGGTGCGAAGGTTGCGGATCTCTCAAGGCGTCTAGACAGACTTATGGGCAGTGCTGGGGAGGAGCCGGTGGTCGTGGTACATGTCGGTACCAATGACATAGGGAAGGGTAGAAGAGATGATCTGGAGGCCAAATTTAGGTTACTAGGAAAGAGACTGAAATCCAGAACATCTATGGTGGCATTCTCTGAAATGCTTCCAGTTCCACGCGCAGGGCCAGATAGACAGGCAGAACTTCAGAGTCTCAATGCGTGGATGAGACGATGGTGTAGGGAAGAGGGTTTTAGATTTATTAGGAACTGGGGACACTTTTGGGGTAGGGGGAGCCTATACAGGAATGATGGGCTCCACCTAAATCAAGGTGGATCCAGACTGCTGGCATTAAACATTAAAAAGGCCGTAGAGTGGTTTTTAAACTAAGAGGTGGGGGAAAGCCAATTGGTGCGGGGGAGCACCTGGATCGGATGGAGACTTCTCTTACACGAGGCTCCATAGATAGGGATTCCCTAGAAGTTAGTCAGGTAGGGAACGTGGGAAATAATATATGGGCAAGATCAGATGTGGAACAATCGCATATAAAAAAATCCAATGCGTCTGTGAAAGGCGGACATATAAAGAGTGGTAGTTTTTTAAAGTGCTTTTACACAAATGCTAGGAGTCTGTCTAATAAGATGGGTGAACTGGAGTACCTCACATCAAAGGAGGAAGTTGAGATAATAGTCTAACATCAGTACTAGGCAAATTAGTAGAAACAATAGTAAAGAATAAAATTGCAAGGCACGTAGAAGAGCACAGATTGTTGGGCAAAAGTCAGCATGGTTTCTGCAGAGGGAAGTCGTGTCTAACTAATCTATTTGAATTCTTTGAAGGGGTTAATAAACATGCAGACAAGGGGCACCCAGTGGACATAATATACCTAGATTTCCAGAAAGCCTTTGACACGGTCCCACACCAAAGGCTTTTATGTAAATTAGGTGGTCATGGGATAGGAGGAAAGATCCTTTCATGGATCGGGAATTGGTTAAAAGACAGAAAACAAAGGGTTGGAATAAACGGTAAATTTTCACAATGGAGGGGGGTAACTAGTGGTGTTCCCCAGGGGTCAGTCCTGGGACCGATCCTGTTCAACTTGTTCATCAATGATCTAGAAAATGAGGTAAGCAGTGAGGTGGCAAAGTTTGCAGATTACACCAAGTTGTTCAGGACAGTCAAAACCAAAAGGGATTGTGAAGAACTACAAAAAGATCTCAGCAAACTGAGTGATTGGGCAGCAAAATGGTAAATGAAATTTAATGTGGGTAAGTGTAAGGTAATGCACATTGGAAAAAATAACCCAAATTACACATACAACATGATGGGGTCAAATTTAGCTACGACAGATCAGGAAAGGGATCTTGGACTTATAGTGGATAGTTCTCTGAAGACATCCACGCAGTGTGCAGCGGCAGTTAGTAAACCAAATAGGATGTTAGGAATTATAAAAAAAGGGATAGATAAGACAAAAGATATCATACTTCCCCTATATAACACTATGGTACGCCCACATCTTGAGTACTGCGTGCAGATGTGGTCTCCTCACCTCAAAAAATATATATTGTCATTAGAAAAGGTTCAGAAAAGGGTGACTAAGATGATTAGGGGTTTGGAACGGGTCCCATATGGGGAGAGGCTAGAGAGACTGGGACTTTTCAGTCTGGAAAAGAGGTGATTGAGGGGCAATATGATAGAGGTATATAAAATCATGAATGGTGTGGAGAAAGTGAATATAGAAAAATTATTTACCTTTTCCCATAATACAAGAACTAGGGGACACCAAATGAAATTGATGGGTAGTAGGTTCAAAACTAATAAAAGGAAATTTTTCTTCACACAGCGCACAGTCAACCTGTGGAACTCCTTGCCCGAGGAGGCTGTGAAGGCCAGGACTCTATTAGGGTTTAAAAAAGAGCTTGATAAATTTTGTAGCTGCTATTCCAGACTATAGACTAGAACAGAGATTGCTGCTCTCTTCAACTTCTCTATAAGGAAATGTTGAGCTACTGGAGCTGCATAATGAACTTCGATTTGTTTTCTGTGTACGACTTCTTTGCTTTTGTTTTAGCTATTGATTGCTTCTGGTGACCCTAAGAACATAACTGATTTAAAAAAAATAACGAATGAATAGAAAAAATATGAAAGAATGCAATGTTACAGTTAATTCCAGTAAGGTTTAAAGAATAGACATGTCAATAAGTATGGAGAAACTGTATTTGCCAAACAGCAAAACAATAAATTGCACCATGTCATCCCGTTAGAGCCAAATGTAACATAAATTGTCAGAGGGCACAGGGACTTGGCCGCAAAACCCACTCAACCGAGGCAGACAGCTGTCAGAGAAGCTGCAGAGATACGTGCTGCAGCTCCAACACCAGGGTCGGGAACTGAGAAGTCCCGAATATCTGCTGCACCTGTAAATTTCCTCTCACTTGCACCAATGTAAGGAATGACTCAGGGGAGTTACACCAGTCATGAAATGAGTACATTCAGGCCCCATAGTCTTGCTGTCTAATCATAGAAGGTGGCAGATCACCTCCTGTATGGCCAGGGCAGCTGGAACAACTGAAAATGAAAATGAATTTAAAAAAGATAAAAGAAGATATGTATGTATAAGTTGCTCTGAGCTATCTACTGCCTTGGTTATTACTGATGGGTACTCAGGATAATATTAAAGCTTTTAATTTTCTAACAGGGGACCATGCTGTATTCTTTGTATATTCTTGACTCTTTTCTTCCCCAAAAAGTCACATTCTGCCCCTTAATTGAAGGGGCATGGCTGTTTCTGCAGTAGTATGGCAGGGTACCTTCTCCAGCCCCTAACCTAAATTCTTCCTTTGGCCATGTGAAACAGATGGAACTGCACAGTCCCTTTTTGTACCACACTTCTGAGAGAACAAGGAGAAGTCCTGTGGCACCTTATAGATTTACAGATTTTTTTTTTTTTTGGAGCATAAGGTTTTGTGGGCAAAGATCCACTTCATCAGATGCATCTGTTGTGGCAGGAGAAGAACAATTTTAAAGTTCCATCCTTGTAACATTTAAAATCTGACTTGCTAAGTGGCTATTTCCCATTACAGACTAGTTAAGTTTAACTTTTTACAGAATCAGAGAATCATAGAATCATTGGGCTGGTCATCTGATTTTTTAGTTCTTAGTTAGCAGAATGTCTTTATAATTGCTTGCAGTGGAAAAAGAATATCATTTCTGTATTCTTTTAAAAAAAGAATGCTTGTCTGTAGCCAAATTTCCCTTAGATATTCAATATAAAAATGCTTTGTACATGAAACCAAACTTGAAAAATTTCTGCCTAAAGGGAGAATGTATATTCAAAATGAAAAGAGGGCTTGATAAATGGAGTCTAAGTTCCAAATGTAATCCTGAAGTATTTGTCACTGCAAAACACACAGTTACATTTTTGTCTCTGAAGCATTTGATCTCTGCCGTTACCACAGACAGGATACTGAACTAGACAGAGCTCCAGTCTGATGCAATCTGCCAATTTGTGTGTGTGTGTGTGTGTGTGTGTGTGTGTGTGTGGTTAAAGTTCAGAGCGATAAAGTAAGTGAGATAATATCTTTACTACACCAACTTCTGCTGGAGGAAGGTACAAGATTTTGAGCCACATGGAGTTAAGCACATCCCAGAGTGCTTTGCTCAGAAGGGATGGACTTAAGCATAGAGCTCTTTTCCTTCTAATGTTTTTCCATCTATGTGCAGAATAAAGTTTATATGTACCAGTGCATGTGCAGATATACACCACCTACAGAAACACATGCTGCCTACTGTGGGCAGGTATGGGCACTCTGCTATTCATCTGGGCATCATTTGAATCATCACTTGGCAGCCACCCAAGCACTCAGCTTACAGGGAACACTGGCTGTGAGTGTAGAGAAAGGTAATTCCATTCATGGAAGATTTTCACATTTTTTTAATTTGGTTCATTCTAATTTGGAATAATCCTCAACATTTTGAAATTTTCTCCAAAGCAGAGTAGAGCCCCAATTCTGCAAAGGCTCAAGACAGGTAAACCCTGGAATGGGGTAGCTGGCTTTGGCCCAGGGGTAGTCTGCCTAGTCAGGCAGGCATGGATGTTGCCCTGAGTTCTGTGAGACCTAGAAATCAAGCTGCCTTTGCAAAACATTTTTATTTTAATGAATCAGCCAATTCTGCCAAAAATATTTTGTTGGAATTTTTCTGACTAGCTATAATTTAACATGTTAAGTGCCTTGGTAAATTAGAGACTATATGAAAAATAAGGAATTGATTGTGTGCCTGATTCACCAGCTCATTATACCCATGCAGCTTCATTGAAATCCCTTCAGGTAAGGTGAGGTATGATGAGGGGACACTCAGGCACCTTGCCTTTCAAATAGAAATGTAGACTTTGCATATTCCAGTTCCTTTATGGAATGAGTTTCAGGTTTAATATACTAGTGCTTAACAAGGCAAACCCATATGTGTCTTTCATTTACTGTTGTTATTAATAGTTCTTACAGCTCACAACACCCTTGTGAGTTAAATTATATTCATACCCATTCTCTACATTTATAGAAATTCATGAAAAGGAATTGCAATAAACACAGTATGTTCAGGGACATCTGGATACCAACCAACTACTAAATTCATACGGAGATCCAGATGGTAAAAGTAGTTAACGGAAGTGTGTGTGTAAGTATATTAGAAGTAGACTTTGCACACACACATGCACATATGCACTAGTTAAATGTATCAAATATAAATCCATACCATGCTTACCTTCTGCCTCAAGTGATAAAGGATATCTCAATAGCTTTGGGAATGATTAACAGTTTATATATACACCCACAAATCCTATGATTGGTCTACACAATTATGTCATTTGTCATATTGTAACTATTCAGTGAACCCAAGTATACTCATTGGCTCTTGGTGCTGTTTGTGGGGCTCTGAACAACTGGCATGTTGATTATTTGTTCATGTAAAAGCTTATAACTGAAATTTACAAACCAACAAAGTTATCTGGGAGACAGGATAAATTTGAGTGTTCTTTGTAGCTTTTTTAAAATCTAAATAAATGATGTAGAGAACTTACTCTTGAAACAAACCCCATAGTCTCCTTTAGGTTAGAAGTCTGTCTTTTAGAGTAGCATTTCCAAATAGCCTTTGAGCCAGCTGTATAGTTTCTTAGTCATGGAAACCTTCATTGTCATGAAACTTCTGTCTCTCAGATTAGAAAAAAAAAATGGTAATGGATGAGGTAGTGACCCTGATTTACTAACATTGCTGACACATTTACTGTTTCACGTTCTATTACACATTGAACAAGATCAGCATTTCAGACTTGTCATACACTGTTTGTATAAGAAATAATTACACAATCAAAATGAATTATCTTCTGCTTTAGGGGATTATAAAAGCAGATATTAACCAATTCAAATAACTGTACCTAGTGGTGTTGTTTAAAAAAAAATCTCCCCAGTTGTGCAGAATAATTGGTCTTTTACTCTGGTTTGTTCCCCTTGGATATGCAATCTCCTTTCTTCTACCATTAAATGGGAATAGCCCAAGTCAAGCTGAGAACTGTACATTTTAGTGGTATTCTGCTTTCCAATATGGATGGTGAACCTGAAATTTTGGGACTCACAGGGAAGATTCTATTTGATCTGGTGCCAACGCAGCAGGGACAGCACTTGTGAAAAGGAACTGTTTTCACAGTCTTTGCAGCTACTTCTAGTGTACACGTTTGGGAATAGTGATAAGGTCTTGTACAGTAGTGGCTTTTTATGTGCCAATATGAGGCTAATGAGTGTTAATCTTACTGCTTCCCCATGCAAATATTTCAGTAGAACTGCACATATCAAACCTGTGTCTCAGTTATGATACAAAGCTTCAGCGTTTGGGCTACTTTTGGGGTGGACGTGTATAACCCCTGCATGTTATTACCAGCTTTCTCCCTCTGGCCTTGACTCTGCTCCTTTGAAGTCAGTGGCTAATTTCCTGGTGGATGTCACTGGTTCAAGACTAAGCATTCAAAGAAACAGAGGCCTGATTGTCATTTGCAGAAAGACATCTTAGCAGCATTCTTAAAGTGGATATAAAAAACCAACTCATAAACAGTTAACACCCCTCTGCATTGTCAGCAGTATATTATGGAAAAAAAAATACACAGGCCCCAAACCAGCATAAGACTCCTTACGTGGGATCAAGTTGTCTGACCAAATTATGGAAAACCCTGGATGAAGAAAACCACACTGAAGCTGTCCTGGACAGCTTGACAAGATGTGAGGAGTCAAAGACTGTCCTTTCAGGGGAGTTCCCTGTCCCCCAACAGAGACAGAGCTAATGGAGCTACTATAAAATAGTTCAATCAGCCAAACTGCTCTTCAGAAGGAACATACAGTGGCCTTAGTTATACTGTAGCATTCAAGCAGCTCCAGTTCCGCTCAGCAGGTTGTTTTACCCAAACTTAATGGCTATGTCTACACTAGAGAGCTTTGTTGACAAAACGGGGGTTTTGTCAACAAAACTTGCAGAGCGTCTACACACTAAATGCATTTTGTTGACAGTCTACTGACAAAACTCGGCACTTCTGCTGGCAACATTCTGCTTCTCCAGAGTGAGGAAGAGTGCCTTTGTTGACAGTTTCTGGTGACAAAAAAGCCATGTAGATGCTCCGGGGGGCTCTCTGTCAATAGAGAGGGATTCCGGTTCACTGAGCGTCCCTGTTTGCTTAGTTGCTAGTTGGTCATTCTGTCTAGAGAGAAGCTGGGCAGTCTGGTTGATCTCTGTCAACAGAGCAGATTGCTCTTTTCGATCCACTTTTGTGTGTGGAATTGATCTGTTGACAGAAGTTTTGTTGGAAGATCTCTTCTGACAGCAACTTCTGTCGACAAATTGTTCTGGTGTAGACCTCGCCAATAAATATTATCTCCATTCTGCACATAGAGAACTGTGACACGTAGGCTGCGTCTACACGTGCACGCTACTTCGAAGTAGCGGCAGTAACTTCGAAATAGCGCCCGTCACGTCTACACGCGTCGGGCGCTATTTCGAAGTTGAAATCGACGTTAGGCGGCGAGACGTCGAAGTCGCTAACCCCATGAGCGGATGGGAATAGCGCCCTACTTCGACGTTCAACGTCGAAGTAGGGACAGTGTAGACGATCCGCGTCCCGCAACGTCGAAATTGACGGGTCCTCCATGGCGCCCATCAGCTGGGGGGTTGAGAGACGCTCTCTCCAGCCCCGCAGCTCACTGGTGGCCGCGTGGAGCGGCCCCTTAAAGGGCCCCTCCCCCGCCCTGACTGCAGGAGGCTGAGGGAACGTGCAGGCTCCTGTCTGCACACGCGGTGCAGAGCCTGCCCAGCCCTCAGCCCCTGCAGCAGCCATGGCTGCCCAGCAGCCCCCCCAGCGCCCCCAGGGGACCCCCCCCAAGGGCAGCCAGGGCAGCCAGCAGAGCCAGAGGACCAAGCAGTCTGGGAAGCGGCAGCGGGGCCCCTCCTGGACGGAGGCCGAGCTGCAGGACCTGCTGGGGCTCTGGAGCGAGGAGGAGGTGCTCCAGGTAGTGGGGAGCAAGAGACGGAACGCGGATGCGTTCGCTCGGCTGGCCGAGGGCCTGGCCACCCGGGGTCACCCTGCCCGCACTCCTGACCATGTCCGCAGCAAGGTGAAGGAGCTGCGGCAGGGTTACTCCCGGGCCCGGGATGCGGCCAGCCGATCTGGGGCCGCCCCAGTCACTTGCCCCTTTTACAGGGAGCTCAGGGACATCCTGGGCCCCCGGCACACCTCCTCCCCTCCGGCCACCCTTGACACTTCGGCTGACGAGCCCCAGCAGGCCCTGCAGCCGGGCTCCAGCCCGGAGGTAAGCCCCGCACCCCGGGGGTCCCCCCCGGAGGCCATCCCCGGGACATCACGGCAGGGGGAGGAGGAGGAGGAGGAGGGGGGCTCCTCCTCCACTGATTCCAGCCTGCAGATCCTCCTCCTGCCATCCCGGAGCAGCAGCAGGGCCTCCGACCCCCGGGGATCTCCGGACCATGGGAGCGGACCCACAGGTAGGTACCCCTCTCTGGTGGATACCCCGGGGCTGGAGGGGCGGGGGGAACAGAGATGTGTCCAGGGCCCCCCACACGCTCACATGGCCATGGCCCCAAGGACACCAGGGACAGGGCCCTCACAGCACTGCAGCCAGCAGCCCCTGCCCCCCGCCACCCTGCATGACAGTGCCTTGCCCCATCCCCAGGCCAGGGGGGAGCGGAACCTCGAGGGGCCCCCGGGCGGAGGGGGTGGGACACCCCGCAGCACCAGCAGGCGATGGAGTGGGGGGAGTGCCAAAGGGAGACCCAGGCTACAGATGAGCCACCCGAGCCGAGGAGCTCCCAGGGCCAAAGGAGGATCCTGGCGCTACAGCTGGCAGGTGACACCTGTGCCCTGAACAAACAGGAGGGAGGAGCCGAGCTGGCTTGGAATTGGGGGGCGAGGGCGGGGGCCACAGGTAGAGGCTAGGGGAAGGGAGAGCTGGTAGGCAGCCAGCCAGAGGAGGGGGAAAGCTGCATCGCAGAGGGGCCCCCCCTTGGGGTCTTCTCCCCACGACGAGTTGGAAGGACTGTCTCTTCCGACAGCTGGTGCTGTCACTCCTGCCAGAAACTGGCCAGCTGTGGCCTAAGAAAGCTCTCCTGCTCTCAGACCCTGCGGGCTGAAGTGAGAGTCGCTCCCACCAGGGGACGGGCTGCAGGGCAGGGGGACCCCTGAACCCCATCCATCACAGCAGCATCTCCTGGGGACGGGGATGGGGAACCTGCAGCACAGGGCGGGGGGGGGACAAAGGCCACGGCTCGGGGACGACACTAACGCCTGTCTCCATTCTTCTTTCCCCCCTCCTCTCCTGTGTCCTGCACCTGCACCGGCACCATCCGAAGGACCGGAAGAGAGCGCCGGCGAGGCGTCGGTCGTCCCGGAGAGTCCTCCGGGACCCTCGCTCCAGGGAAGCCCCCCGGCCGAGGAACCACCGGCCCCGCGGAGGGCAAGACGGCGGACCCCGCGCCTACTGCCGGCGGTGGCCACAGACCCCCAGCTGCTGGCCATCCATCGCCGGCAGCTGGAGGTGTCGGAGCGGCAGCTGGAGGTGTCGGAGCGGCAGCTGGAGGTGTCGCAGCAGTACATCCGGCTGCAGGAGCAGGCGCTGGCCTGGCGCCGCGAGTCATGGGGGGCCCTGGTGGACACTGTCAACCGCCTGGTTGATTTCCTGGCCCCCCATGCCGCGCCAGCCGCGCCACCACCCGCCATGGCCGCTCCTGCAGCCCCACCACCAGCTGCTGCAGCCGCCGCTGGCCCGTCCGCCGTCGCCCCACCACCTCCCCGCGAGGGCCACCGCACCGAGGGACCCCTGGAGCCACCCGAGACTCGCCGGCGCCGATATCTTCTGGTGGAGCCCGCTCCCACCCAGCCGCGGACCAGACTGCAGGCCCGCCGGAGCTCCCGGCCGGGAACGCCCACTGGGGGCCTGTAGGGGCTGAGGGGCCCGGGACGTGGCCCCCCGCCCCGATGGACAGACTTTGGGGACTGGGTGGGTGGGTGCTGCCCCTGCTTGCCCCGTCCCCCCTGTAAATAGTTCTCCCCGTTCTCCTCCCTGCTTTTTGGTTTCCTTTTGTGGATGGCGCACCCTGCTTGGAGTTTATTGTTGTACATAGTTTTATTTGTGCCCATCTTGCTTTTGTTACATGTTTGTCCCTCCTTTTTGCTTTCCCTTTCACATGTGTATATTTTTCTATTTCAAAAAAAAAAAAGGTTCAGCCAAAGAAAACATTTACGTTCACCCACAAGTTCGATCTGTCGTTTCTCCTGGACAAGGGGGGGGGGCGGTGGGGTGCCCCATGGTGGTGTGGGCGTTGAGGCAGGAGTGTGGGGGAGGAAGGGGCGGGCAGTCGGGGGCCTGGGCAGAGTTCACCCCGCGGCCTGGTTGTCGAAGTGGGCCCGCAGGGCCTCCCGGACCCGGGTCCCCTCTGGGTCCACCTGCCGACTGGGGGCAGCAGGTGGCTGGAGGTGTGCCCTGCCGGCCTCGGCGGCCCAGCCCTGAAGGAAGGTCTCCCCCTTGCTCTCGACAAGGTTGTGCAGGGCGCAGCAGGCACCCACAATCTGGGGGATGTTGTTGGGGCTGGCATCCAGGCGGGTGAGGAGACATCTCCATCGTCCCTTGAGGCGGCCAAAGGAGCGCTCCACCACCTGGCGCGCACGGTTCAGGCGCGCGTTGAAGCGCTCCTGGCTGGCGGAGAGGTGGCCCGTGTAGGGGCGCATAAGCCACGGCCGGAGGGGGTAGGCCGCATCCGCAATCATGCAGAAGGGCATGGTGGTGTCCCCCAGAGGGATCTCCCGCTGGGGGATGTAGGTCCCCGCCTCCAGCCGGCGGCACAGGCCCGAGTTGCGGAAAACCCGGGCGTCGTGGGTGCTGCCAGGCCAGCCCACGTAAATGTCCTGGAACCGTCCCCGGCTGTCCACCAAGGCCTGCAGGACGACTGAATGGTAGCCCTTCCGGTTCACGTATCGGCCTCCGCTGTGGTCCGGGGCGCGGATGGGGATGTGGGTCCCATCCAGAGCCCCGAAGCAGTTGGGGAAGCCCAGGGTGGCAAAGGCGGCAATGGTGGCATCTGGGTCCCCCAGCCTCACGAGTCTGTGCAGGAGCATGGAGTTGATGGCACGCACGACCTGCAGGGAAAGCACATGGGACAGCCCCAATGAGGGGTGAGCAGGGTGTGCATGGCCCTGCCCTGGCCCCCCTGGCTCCCCTGGCCTGCCCTGCTCTGCCCTGGCCCCCCTGCTCTGCCCTGCTCTGCCCTGGCCCCCCTGGCCTGCCCTGCTCTGCCCTGGCCCCCCTGCTCTGCCCTGCCCTGCCCTGGCCCCCCTGCCCTGCCCTGGCCCCCCTGGCCTGCCCTGCTCTGCCCTGGCCCCCCTGCTCTGCCCTGGCCCCCCTGGCCTGCCCTGCTCTGCCCTGGCCCCCCTGCTCTGCCCTGCCCTGCCCTGGCCCCCATGACCCCCCTGCTCTGCCCTGGCCCCCCTGCTCTGCCCTGGCCCCCCTGGCCTGCCCTGGCCCCCCTGGCCTGCCCTGCTCTGCCCTGGCCCCCCTGGCCTGCCCTGCCCTGCCCTGGCCCCCCTGGCCTGCCCTGCTCTGCCCTGGCCCCCCTGCTCTGCCCTGCCCTGCCCTGGCCCCCCTGGCCCCCCTGCTCTGCCCTGGCCCCCCTGCTCTGCCCTGGCCCCCCTGGCCTGCCCTGCTCTGCCCTGGCCCCCCTGCTCTGCCCTGCCCTGCCCTGGCCCCCCTGGCCCCCCTGCTCTGCCCTGGCCCCCCTGCTCTGCCCTGGCCCCCCTGGCCTGCCCTGCTCTGCCCTGGCCCCCCTGCTCTGCCCTGCCCTGCCCTGGCCCCCCTGGCCCCCCTGCTCTGCCCTGGCCCCCCTGGCCTGCCCTGCTCTGCCCTGGCCCCCCTGCTCTGCCCTGGCCTCCCCCTGTGGGTTCTCTTACCTCCATGAAGACGGCCCCGACAGTGGCCTTTCCGACGCCAAACTGCTGCCCCACGGATCGGTAGCTGTCCGGAGTGGCCAGCTTCCAGACAGCGATGCCGACCCGTTTCTCCACGCTGAGGGCACGCCGCATGGTGGTGTCCCGGTGCCGGAGTGCGGGGCTGAGCCACTGGCACAGCTCCAGGAATGTCTGTCGGGTCATCCTGAAGTTGCGGACCCAGTGCTCGTCGTCCCACTCCCCAAGCACCAGGCGCTCCCACCAGTCGGTGCTGGTGGGGTGGCTCCACAGCCGCCGGCGTGTGAGGCGGGGGGTGGGGCGGGGTGCTGCAGGGGTAGGGGCTAAGCCCTGCTGCCCCGGGGGCATCTCCTCCCCTGGGGCAGGAAGGTGCTCAGCTGCCCCCAACATGACAAGAGCCAGGGCAAGCCCTGCTCCTGCCAGGAGGGCTGGCTGGACCTCTAGCTGCTGCTGCTGCGGCTGCTGCTGCTGCTGCTGCTGCTGGGGGTCCATAACTGCGGCGCTCGGGGTCTGTGTGCCTATCTGGCTCGTCAGACCGCGTGCTGTGCAGGCTGAGTGTATGTGGGAGGGGCCCTTTAAGGGAGCGGCTAGCTGTTGCCCCGGAAGCGCTAGTCCGCCCTGTGACCCTGTGTGCAGCTGTGCCTGGCATCCCTATTTCGATGTGTGGTACTTTGACGTGTAGACGTTCCCTCGCTGCGCCTATTTCGATGTCGGGCTGCGCAACGTCGAAGTTGAACATCGACGTTGCCGGCCCTGGAGGACGTGTAGACGTTATTCGTCGAAATAGCCTATTTCGATGTCGCAACATCGAAATAAGCTATTTCGAAGTAGCGTGCACGTGTAGACGTAGCCAGAGTGACTAAAAGGCAGATTTTTAAATATACATAGGGTGCCTCTAGATGCTGATGAACAACTAGTGGGAAAGGCATCTAAGTGATTTCAGTGGGAGTTAGGTACCTTGGGGATAATGAAAATCATTTAAGGCAGCATGTTTAGGTGCCTAAATGCCTTTTAGGAATCAAATCCTAAGGCCAGGTTTACACTTCTGAAAAAAGTCAGTCAAAGATGTTCAACTCCAGCTATGAGAATAGTTCAGTTGGAGTTGACACACCTTAGGTTGAATTCTACAGAATCCTCACTTCAGGAGGTAGGCAGGAGAGAACCGCTGGTCAATTTCTTTCACTCCTTGTGACCTGGTGGAGTACCACGGTCATACAAAGTGCTCTCTGCAGTCAATATAGGAGGTCCTTACTCGACCTGTTAAATCAAAGCCCAGGAGATTGATCTTCAGAACATCTGTATCTGGGTAAGTGAAGATAAGCCTTAAGTGTCTTCCTTTAGATCACACAAGATGTTCATGATGGAACAGGAAATGAACCTGGGTCATTTGTAACTACATGAACACCTTTCCTCTCCGGACGTGGTGAAAGAAGAAGCTGCTGCCTAAGACCGGTGCCAAACAACTAGTTATTACAAGTTATAGGTGAGCATTCTTGGTCACCTGTGTATATGCCAGCAAGCCATGGTGCTTAATTTTCAACCCTTTAAAGTAGTGTTCCCTGTGAGCTGTGTGTGTTTCTGCAGCCACTCAGAAAAAAAAAAACCCTCAAATGCTGTCCATCTGATCATCAGAGCACCCACAGCAAGGTTTGTATTTTTATTGGTGGTGCACATTTTTGCATTCCATGGTGCAAATAAAATTTATTCCACACAAAGAAGGAAAAATCTGCACATGGATGGAAAAGATTAGAGACAACACTGCTACACAGTGATTTTTACCTGGCTATTATTAGCAATGAGATTTTTTTTCCAGATCCCTGTAATTGTTCATTTAGTAGGAGTTGCAGAGGGCAATATAATGGCACTACATACCAACAGGTGCACTATTTGTCAAGCCACTGCCAAATATGGCTAGAATCATTAGTATGATTAAAATTTAGTATCTGCAGCAAGCTTTGTTTCTCAGCTCTATGGACAATTTAACAAGCTGGCATTGAGGAGCTTGTTAGAAGAGGTATCCATTATTGATCCAGCAGTATAACTTCACTCTGAAATGGCAGTAGATGTCAATAGGTTCTGGTTGCTAATTCTGTGGTAACAGCCTGGCAGGCTCTGGAACATGGGGGACTTTGAAAGGAGAAGGTTAAGAGATAAATCAGTAGTGTTGCAGTACTATTTTTAAAGCTATTTTTCTTTACTTCTAATATATGTTTCCCTGTTACTAGGTACTGACTGTTGAACCAAAGCTACCAATACAATCGAATGAAAGTGATATGCAGGCAAGAAATATCTTTAATTAGATAAATGAGTGGTATTGACCTTTCAGGAAAATTAAATAAAAACATACACCTTTGAAAAATTTCCTAAGTATCTGAAGGTCACCTCCATCTTTTCTGCCAAGAGTGAACCGTTCTTTTCACTGTAAATCACATAATTCTTCAGATGGCACAAGAAAAACAAACATATATTGACACTCTCCTTAACTCCATGGATACCAGACCTCTGATGTCAGCCACAACATACTCACAAAAATCACAATGGCCGTGCCTACACTAGCTAAAAACTTCGAAATGGCCATGCAAATGGCCATTTCGAAGTTTACTAACGAAGCGCTGAAATACATATTCAGTGCCTCATTAGCACGCAGGCGGCCACGGCACTTCGAAATTGACGTGGCTCGCTGCCGCGCGGCTCGTCCAGACGGGGCTCCTTTTCGAAAGGACCCTGCCTACTTCTCAGTCCCCTTATTCCCAGCTGCTCACAGGAATCAGGGGACTTCGAAGTAGCCGGGATCCTTTCAAAAAGGAGCCCCGTCTGGACAAGCCGCGTGGTGGTGAGCTGCGTCAATTTCAAAGTGCTGCGGCCACCCGCATGCTAATGAGGCGCTGAATATGTATTTCAGCGCTTCATTAGTAAATTTCGAAATGGCCATTTGCATGGCTATTTCGAAGTTTTTGGCTAGTGTAGGCGTAGCCAATATGAGGGATTTTAAAAAGAAGCACAGAGCATTAAAGAAGGCATAGTCATCTGACTTTGATGTTCGTGATACACTGTTCAAATGTCAGTTAGGCTTTGTGTGGTGGAGTGTCAGCCCCACATAAAGTCTGAAAAGATCGAATAAGCCATTTAACTTTATAGGCTACACTTGAAGGAGATCTAGGGCCTGATAAGGGCCTAAAGAGTCATGAAGACCACGCAGGGAGAAACGCTGGGCAGTCTAATAAGAAGCTTGTGACCAGAGGAAGGCTGCAGGGACTAAGATTACGACTACAGTCATTTACCATTGTGGGACATAGATGCAATTCTTTTTGTGTTATGTGGGCCACACCTACACTACATACACTATCTGTATGGCCCTGAGGATGTCACATAGGTCGCAGCTGATACTGATTGTTCCACCAGCGGCCCATGGAATGAGAGTCACTAGTTTAGAGAAAGGGGAGTTGGCTAGGTACAAGGAGGATCTGTTGGTGCGGGCAGTGAGTCCTGGGGTCTTGTTTTGGACTACAGATTCTGGCATAAGCTAAAATGGGTGAGGTTGCTATAAAACATGAAGGAAAATCCAGAAGTAACCTGGAGATGGATCCAGAGAAAGGTAGGCTGGGGAAACAATAATAAGATCTGAGCTTGACCAGACTGTGCCTGCTGAGCATAGAGTAGCTGGGCTGGAACGCAAAAGCAGTGGATGGACCCAGGTTCCCTTATCAGCCATTAGGAAAGTGGTAGAGTATTGGAAGTGGGCCAGAAAACAGGCAGAAGATGTTGGGAACCCTAGAAAGGGAAGATAATATGGTGTCTTAACTGAGTGAGTCACAAAGAGGGAGTTCTGTGAAGTACAGAGGGACAAACCACTGCTGTGATGGACAGACTTATGGAGGAGCACACCAGACTACATAAGAGTGACCAAGCCACAAGGAGATGCCCTGAAATTCCTGTCACACATTTCCATTGTGCACAGTTTAACTGAAGACTGGGGCATTCTTTATTCATTGTTCTTAGGGAATAAGATATCATTGAAAGATATAATATATATGATTGGCTTTAGTGTACATTTCAACTTTTAAAAGTAGTTGCATGAGCATTTGGTGACTTCCTGGCTTATATTTGTGATCACCTAGATTTACATTCTGTATCTCCCTCACCTTCGCACACCTTTTCTTTCTTGTTCTCCTTCTTGGCAAATGTAATCGATTCCTTTTTAAATACTTACTTTTATCAGAGGTGACATTATAGTGCAGCTAACCTACATTAACCACAAATCCTTTTGACTGACATTGCCCTATCCCATTTTCTTCTTCATAAACAGGGTTTAGGTTCTACTACCCCTTGGTATCCTTTGCAAGGAGATTATGGTCAAAATTCTTTCTCTTTAATCAAAGTTTGAGAAGGTCAAGAGGAGGTATATCAGCCAGCCGATTATAACTTCCTGATTCAAAGGAGACTTGTGCTGCCCTGTTGTTCTAATTTATATTAGCGAAGGGACCCTAAAACGGCTGTTCTGATTACGCATGTTCCCTGGCATGATGCATTTCTCTATTTGCCTCACGTGCCGGGGCTGAGTATAAGAGGGCTTTTTGAGCTGCCTTTTTAAATACTACATGCTTTGTGTCTGTGGAATTATCAACATGGAGAGGGTGCTGTCAGTGCTTAGGTATGATACATTTAAACCCACAGCTTCTCTTCTCCCTGCACAACAGAGTACAGCTACCTGTAATCCTAAAACCAGTTCAGAAGTAAGAATCAGCTTTTGGCTGACTGCACACTGATTCAGTGTTGCATACCCCTGCTCTGAGGAAATGAACTGCATTCCCAGGGTACATGTGACTACATCATGAAACATTCTAAATCATTGAAATGTGAGTTTTCTTCCCCATGGTTGAGAGAGAATTGGATGGTGCAAAGATGACACAGAAGCTTTTCAGCCATCATGTTGCACAGGCAAGGCTGGTGAAAAGGGCATGTCAACATTTGCACGTGGGCAGTACCCAGCTTACAGCCCAGCCCTGGTGGTTCCCAAGACCATGTAGAGCAGCTGTCAGAATTCTTCTTGCTGCTCTTCCATATGGTAGGACACTGAACTGAAAACTTGTCAGGAGAGTTCAAAGACTCAACAGTTTGTCAGAAAATGACTTTTTTCCCCATGCTGTCACTCAGACAATCCCTTTAAACACAATAATGAAAACATAGAAGTATATATCAGCTGGATGCTATGAGCAATGCATCATTTAATGCCTTAAGTGTCCCTCAGTGTCTAGTGAAGCAGCACTTATATGGCCCCATGGATGTGTGCTTGATGTACTTGCTGCCATTTCTGCCACTTGACTGGAAATAATTAGATCACCAAAAGGTACAGATCAGGGTATGTCAGCCTGTGCCACTTGAGAAATTAAACAAGAGAAATTATTTCCCTTTAAGCTGAAAAAAGGATGCATGTCAGTTTGATTCCCTATCGTTATATACTATTTTGGAACCAAAAATCAACTTTTTTTTAAAGTTCTTTATAGGCACCATAGATATGCTTGAAATAAGTTGAGTTAAAATATTGGCCATGTAGAGAAACCTGTTGGAGAATGCATTGGCTATGCATAGAAACCTGTTGGAGAATGACTATTGAGCAAGCAGATTAATTGTAAGGACAGAATGCACGTTACTACAAGATGTAACTAAATAATGAAAATATTATAATAGATAATATCCATCATACCAGCAATACTGCTTCATGCAAAATTAGCCATGGCTTTCCATCCTGGTACCTGTCATTTAAAATTAGTTACCCCCCAGTTAGCATTCATTTCTGGTTGGCTGGATAATTAGATGGCTATCGTATCTTGTTAAGGAAAGTACAACAAATAGATCACATAATTTTTCAAAATGCCTTGTTTTTTGAGAGACTAATTGAAAAGCTAGGACCAGAAAGCTACAATCAGTACCCAAATGAATGCCTCTCTACTTGTCTAATTTAAACTTTTATGAAAAACGCTCATGAGGAGGAAAAGTACATTAAGATAATTTTTTTTATATTGGTGAATGTAAGACCTTTTTTTTTTTAAATAATCCACTAAATGATAGTTTGTCATACAGCTCTTATATAAACCAACCAATCTGAAGAACACTATAGAATAAATGCAAGGGCTAGTAAGTTCTGTTTTCTAATTCAAATTAAAATCCAGAATGTTGTTTATTGAAAACTGTTTGTTTAATTGAGCTCTGAAAATCCCAAGTAACAATTTACTTTTATTGTTTCAGTAGTTCAGCTTAGTTTCATTTTGATCACAGAAAAAGTTACAGGTAAACAGTTCATCTGCTTGCCATAGATTTCTTTTCCAGAGGGAATTCTTCTTAATGAATTAACTCTTTCAGCTGAGACTTTGACCCCCTTTGTAATTGCTCCTCATATATTATCTATCACATCAGTCAGGGGGAAAAATTAAAAGAAACAGCAGCTAATTTTGTTCTTTCTAATTGTGTTTGCTCACAAGAGGACAGGCTATTATTTCTTCTTAAGAAAACCATAATGAGAAATGTTCTGAACTGATTAGTCCACCTAATACCTTGAGCTAGACACATCAAATGGGAAAGCAAGCTGATTTTTCAAATCTGATAGCAGCAGGTAACTTAAAATATTTCTAGGTTTCAAGAGCAGGGAAACTGTGGTATTTTACCAAAAAGGAAATCTAACTTTTTTTCTCTAACCCTACACAGACTATTAAAGTTCAAGTAACATAAACCAGAATACATCTACCTTTAGCATATTAGAGGTAAAATATTCTTAAAACATTGACAGAATCTTTCTGGGTTCAGGATGAACACCATATTATGTTCTTTTACAGTCTCATTTCATAGTCATCAGTTGGAGATTAATTTCCACTTAAAAATGCTGTTCTATAGAGCACTTTGAAAATAACTAGCAGTTTGAAATGTATATAATCATTGGTCAGTCTGATTCCCCTTGCCTGATCATATACCAGTAATCTCCCTCGATGGACATGCCATTTAACACCATTTGATCAATAACATAGCAGCTGCAGTCAGAGTTCTTGCAGTGTGTTAATAAATCCTAATCTTTGCTTTTCTTGAAGTCACTGAGAATTTTGTGACCAGATCAATGGCAGGGTTGTCCCCAAAAGGCTTAATGAGGCGGGGAAACTTGCCACTCTCTTGAAACAACTCTGCACTTCGGGGGAAAAGAAATATTCAAAAGTTGATGTCTGTGATGTTAGCCTTCCTCAACCATGTGGAGCACAGCTGAGTGACTTCAATATCAACAGCAGAATCTTATTGATACATTAGATCAAATTAATTGCGGACTCACGGCAAGATTGTCTCTGTGGCATAAATCAGTCTCAAATATTTACCAGCACTCAAATCAGTGACTAATGCAGCAGAAATATTGCACAATATAATCAGAGCCCTTGCTTGTACACTGAAATTGTTGCTCTTGCTAGCACTTAAATTTTCCAGAATGTGCATTGTTCCCCTCATCCATAGAAGACATTTGGCCACACCATTTATGGTCAACAGGGAAGGTTAGGAATTTAATGGGGACCTCAGTTAAAAAGTCAGGACATGAAAATTGCACACAGTTGCCTAAGTTGAACTGCCAATAGGCAAAGACTCTGGACTAGAGCCTCAGCTGGTGTAAATTGGCATCACTCAATTGATGTCACCAGCTCAGTGTTGATCCCTTTCCTCAAGCATCTTTGTGTCATTTTTAAGTGGGACTTTCATTTTGCTGTGGTCAAACTGGATCTATTGTCTCATTAAGGTTTCCCCCAGTCTCCGAAGATGAATGCAGTAGCTTTGAATAAAGTGCAATGCTAAGATTCAGTGTAAAATAATGTGCTGTTTATGGGAAATCTTCATGAAGACTATACCCGTGTAAGGAGACAACTAGTCTTAGAGGTGCACATGCAATAGAAAGAGAAATTGATTGCCAGGAGCCAATGTGGGCATTTTGCAGCTTTAAATTATAATTGACAATTTGTTAAAACCAAACACAGGCTATGGAGAAGATACATATTTAGACTGCCTATAGTTAATTCAAAATTACTTATTTATTCTGCTGTTCAGTACATTAAAAGGCATTTACCACAGCAGCTACCACGTGACAGGGTATTTCTGATTTCTTTGAGTTGGTTATGTTTGGGAGCAGACAGCCTTTGTGAGCTGAATCTTCATTAAAGCTGTGATTAAATGGAGATGGTTAGGTAGGCTGCATGCAGGCGCAATTAGAAGTAAATTAAAGCTTTTACATCTCTTCTGCTTTATCTTCCAAGGGAAACTTCTTAGATTTTTCATAATTACTGATAACATAATAGAAACTCCATTTAAATGAAGATGTCCATTATTAAATAATTTAACAGTGCAGGGATTCAAGCTCTCACTAATGTATTTTAAAAGAGAGAAGTGGAGGAAATGCTTTCTGTGGGAAACTTATTGCAGCAAGAGATCAGAAAGAAATAATGTGTCTGGAGAGTGGCTCAAATAATAGCTCTCTGTGCTTTGATATGTATTGACACTAACACATTGAGGCAATATGATGTAGTTTGTTTTCTGACTATTCTGTGCATCGGTGGAAAATTCTTTTCTTTTCAGTATGGTCTGTGTTATGAATCTGTGGAACTTGTGGTTGTGGTATTGGATATAAAATTATGGGAGATTTGGAACTTACCCGCCCGTCAAAGATAGCACTTATTAACCAAAGACAAATAATACAAACCAGCAGTTAACAGCTTCTCAGAGAGCCCAGCAGAATATGTGGACGTAAAACAGTATCTACTGAAACAGTAGGCTGCCTTTTCACACAATGACATTATTGTGATGACACTCCAGTGATATCTCTAAATAATGAGATGTAACACAAACATGAGCATTTTTAACAGTGATATTTTGTGTCTTAGGTACTTGACTGAAATGCTTGCTGCCCTCAGACAGGGCACTATTGTAATGGCTCAGACGAAGTGGATTTTTGTGCTATGTAAAATATTTTTTACTAAGGATAGAACTCAATAAACATAAATCTGCTCATTGCAGTAAGTGGGGGGCCTCTTTCTGTACTTGACAGTTTCAATAAGATAATTTAATTTTCACATAATTAAATTAAACTAGAATTAACAATGATTACATACCTCATGGGTGAAAGACATTACAGGGAAGTTCTAATTATTCCCAAGCAAACTAAGGAAATTAAGAGTTATGATTAAACATAACAGAAATCTAAATGTGTTAGAGGATGGAAATGCACTTTTAAGGCATCCACATAATCTTAATTCTGTTATGTAGTGACACCATCTAATAAATTCTGACTAGTATATAACAGCTCTGTAGTCTTAGACCAGAAAAAATTGGAGATGAATGATGTATGGAATTTTTGTAGATTTTTTTTTCTCATTGGTATTTCTACAGGACAGAATTAAATCTATTTAGATATTGACACTAAGATTGATAGTGAAAGAACAAGAACATCTTGAATTACTTTGTTGATTTTCAGAAGGCATTTGACTTGGATGGTGTTGAAGTTGTACAGAGTAGATAGCAGACTGATATGGTTGATTGAGGATATCAGCAAGAATGAAGAGGCAGTGGTGAGAATGTACAGAGGGTTGGGAATTTGGTTTAGAATGAGTAGAGGTACAAGACAAGGAGATCCAATATTGTCAAGTATCTTCACCATGCACCTAGAAAGAGTGATGGATAAAATCATGGAAGAGGTAGAGGGGGTATTGGTGCATGGGATGAGAATTAACTACTTGAGGTTCATGGATAAAAAAATCTACCATCAAGGAAGATGAAGAGAAGCTAGCAAGAACAGTGCAGGTGCTAAACAAGCAAGTGAAGCAATATGGACTGATTATGAACATTGATCAAAATAAAACAATGGTATTTGAAGATAAGAAAATAGGAAGGAAGATCAATGTAGACTGGATTAACTGGAGAACAGTAAAGTTCATGTATCTAGGGAGCAACAAGATGTATAATCTAGATTGTAAGAAGGAAGTAGTGACCAGAATAGCAAAAGCAAGAGTGAGTTTGAAGGTGATGGATGAGATCTGGAAAAGCAAAGTGGTTAGTTTAGGAATGAAGCTGAGCATCTTGAAAACATGTACTCAGCAGCATGTTTTACAGATGTAAGACATGGGTGATAACAAAAGATGCAAAGAAAAGGATATTGGCATTCAAGAGGAGTTGTTATAGAAAGATCCTGAGAATGGGATGGATGCAGATGGTCACCAATAAGGAATTAAACAGGAAGAGACAGCCAAAAGAGAACTTACTGCACAAGCTAGTCAGAATGAACGATGAATGAAAAGTCAACACCCTGGTATTTGGCATAATGGATGATTTCAACAGGAGAGGCAAATTTCACAAAGAATGGATAGATGGTATGGTAGATTGGTGAGGAGCTAATCTACAGAAACTAAGCCACTCCGCACTGGACAGGGAAAGATGGTGTCCAATGCCTCCCTCACTATTGGATGGTGTCCAATGCCTCCCTCACTTCCAACAGGCACTGCGGTCCCAGCTGTTAATTATAATGAAGCGTCATCATAGTGCCTTTCCATTATTGAACACATCTGGATTTCTTTCCAGTCAAGGTTAAATGCCTAATACCTTGTGTTGGGATTGCTTGTTATGCAGATGATCTAAAACATCCCTGTAACCTGTTTACTTTCAAACTGAGAAAATCTACTCAACCTTAATTCCAATTTAACCTACTTTATTTGTGAATTTCCTTACTTCTTTTATTACCAGCGTTATACATGAAAAGTATATAACCCAGTTATTGATATGTGGTATTTGCAAAGATTTGAAGGTGTGTAGCAACAATCAACATTTTTTTTTGTTATTGTTATTTTAGCATTTAGGGTCATATATCTAACCTATGCAGTTTTGTCCTATCCTGGACCAGCATGAAGCAGTTTAAGGATTCTGGTCATTTTCTAGCTCTTTATGTTCACGTTGTGCATTTGTATATGCATGCATATGTTTCTTTTTCCTCTAATCCTTTAGGTCAGGGGTCAGCAACCAAAGTAGCTAGAAGAGCCATTTTTTTCCAGTTTCGTAAAAAAAAAAAAAAATCAATAATTCAAGAGCTGCAATGCATGTGAATACCAGACAGTCCTTAATAAATAATGTGAAACCATACCTTTGTAATCCCTACTTTAAGAAGCGTATACACAATGATTTGTAATGCAATATGTTTACTCCAGGATATTCACAAACTTTTTAGATATTCTATTTCCTCACACTTTACTTCTGTGTTTGTTAGGGTGACTATATTTCCATAGCCCAAATACAGGACACCTGATGGGGGGCAGCTCTCCAACTGCAGCTACCAAACAAGGACAACTTCCTTCCTGCTCCACACCTCAGGGCACTGGAAATGTGGCTGCTGCCCCACAGGGGACCTCCCCAGCTGCCCCATGCCCTGGGGCTCAAGGAACAGGGCTGCTGCCCCATAAGGGGGACCTCCCTGGCTGCCCCATGCTTTGGGGCACAGGGAACAGGGCTGTCACCTTGTGGGGGACCTCCCCAGCTCCTCCTCCCTTGGGGTGCTGGGAATGGGTGGCTGCCGCTCCCCTGTGCAAATACAGGGCAATTAACACCTTTGTTAAAATAAATCAGGATGCTTTCCTGGCACCCAAATTACGGGGCTGCCCTGGTCAAATTGAGATGACCTAGTGTTTGTACCATTCTGTTCATGACTTTCACACTTAAACCTTCTTTCTTTCTGGGGGACAGTAGGGGGAGTTATCCGACATTTAAAAATCCACATATTGTTTGCTATTTACATATGAGCTGCTCATTTTTTAGCTTTTAAACATTCACTGTTTATCAAAATAGCCACAAAGAAGTCCTTAAAAAGCCACATGTGGCTCTGCAGTTTGCAAACAGCTCTGTTAGGCTCTGCTGAATACACTCCACAGTTTGTCTTCTTATTGTTATCCTTCTCATTCTTTTTCATGCATGCAAAGAATCAAATCCTCATTTCATTTCTCTCCTGTGCCCCAGATTTAGCTGCATACCACCAAGAGGCTATGGAGATGCCATTGGGGAAAAAGCTCCCTTTTAAAATGGCCACCACTTCCCCTTATTCCCAGTGGTATTAATGCCCAACTATTCTTAGGGAAGCTGATTGTAGACTACTCTGTCAGCGTCACCTTCTCTGAAGTAAGATGTTTTCACTCATATTTGAAGGAGTCTGTTTTGATAATTACAGCCTTGTATTGTCTTTATGATTGAGAGCAAGTGGAGATGAGGGTTATTTTGCAGTAAAACACTATTTATCCTGCTGTATTGAAGAAAATCTTTCATTTATTAATAGTAATAAGAAAATGTTCATAAACATAACCAATAAATGAGATTCTGCTAAGTTTTAGATATTTGAATATTTTGAAGGGCCCATGTTGTTCCTTTATTCAGGTTATTTAGTACATAAAAATGGTCTGACACAAGATTCTGAATTTCATAAAAAGGATGTATTTTAAAATTGAATTTATCTCGTAACTTAAAAGTAAATTCATTAGTTTATCAGAAGATTGTCCAAAGTAAGTTGTATAATTATAAGAAGAAATGTTGTATTCTTCTGATAAATAGTCAAATTCCTACTTTAATTGCAAAACTCTGCTCATTCTTGACAATGGTACCATGACCGTTGGTTACATAAAAATGAATAGCCAAACTCCCCAACAGTGGATGCCTGAAATGCTTATTAACAATGGAATCACTAATCATCATGCAAGAATACAGCTCCTGGAAATATCACAATGAGGTGAAATAATACATTTTAATTCATGCCAAAATCTAGATATGCTATGCATTCTTCATACTCTGCAAACTAGAATGTAATAACCTTGGCTGTCAATATAAACTGTTTTGAATAAGTGGAAGATTTACATACTACCAGACCATTAAGCAATATTACATTTTGGCACCACTAAGAACAGTAAGTTCTCTTGTGCCATGAAAAATAAAAGAAAAAGGAGAGTAGTGATAGGCAAACTCAGGAGTCTTGGAAGCCCATTTTGGAGAAGATTGCATATTTATTTAATTTTATCCAGTTTCTTTTTTCCCCAAAGGTCTTTCCAATATTGGGATAAAATCTAGTGTATACCGGCCTTTCCTGGGATTTGCTTTCAAAAAATCACTTAACATGTTACCTATGACTGCATGGCATGCTGCTCCCGGCAGTGTCATGCAAATGAAGGCACTCCACAATGCAAATGAGGAACTTATTTACAAATCATGCACCTCATTTGCATACTCTCACGTGATCGCTGTCCTTGCAGAGGCTTCAGTCACCACAAAACAAGCCAAGTAGACAGGGGTTTGTCAACAAAAACCGTGCTTGTCGACAGCCCCTTATCCCTTGTTTTTGTCAGGAATAAGCGGCTGTCAACAAGGAGGGGGTTTGGTCAACTGATCCCCATCTACACAACTTGTTTTGTTGCAACTGAAGCCTCTGTTGGGGCATCGATCATGCCAGAGTATGCAAATGAGGTGTGTGATTTGTAGATGAGTGCCTCATTTGCATTATTGAGTGCCATGCAGACGTAGCCAGTGTAATATTATTGCCCTTCTACCAATCAGTCACAGATTCTGGTGCACTGGGATTCATCGCACACATTGGTACCTGAATGCTTTCTCAGAAAAAAATGAGGAAGGAGCACCAAACCCTTCATAACTTATAGCCCAGTGGTTAGAGCCCTCACACTGGATATGGGGAAAACACAGCTGAAATCTCCTATTCTGTGACTGGGAGAAGGGACCCAAATTTGACTCTCTCGCCTCCTAAGGGAGTGTCTTAACTATTGAGTATTGGATATTCTGGGGGCAGTCTCACTCCGTGTGTCCTGTTGGAGCTGTACCATTTTGTATAAACTAAATATTCATGGGAATAGAGGGAAGGAGAGTAACTCTATAGCCTGTGCAATTTTCCTGTACCACTATTCACCCAGTTCTAGTACGTGTACTTACTTGATTTTTTTTTAATGTTTGTCTTGTTTTAACTTATGTGCCTGATCAAAGGAAATCAAATGAAATCAATAGCAATCATCTGCTATGTTCATTGGGCATGAGATCTTGCCCAGCACATCATTACATACAACAATCCATCATTACAGTCTCTGGATGTTGTCTTAGTTTGTAAAAAAACTAACAAACAAAATATCTCCACAGAATGGTCAATCCTTTTATTATTGTCCACAAACTGAATTGTGTTCGTCCACAAGAGCGGCCTCCCTGCCAGAAAAGAATTCAATTAAAAGCCTGCCAGAGCAAATGTACCTGCACTGCATCCTGATGCCTGTGAAATTTGGTTCCAGCAGAACTCTGCAATTGCTAAAATTGCTAACCATCAGTCCTATAAAGCTTATCTTGAGCATCAATAGCAGAAGTGCCTTTATCTTTAGTGTCACAGTGGAACATAACTAATTTTAATTCTATTTAGTTGGATAATTTTTAATATATGTATCACCATATTTTAGCATGTTATACAAATTTTTTGAGCAGAGGACAACAACGAATTGTTCATTGTGTCAGCACCATTTAAATAATGTGCCAGAAAGCTGCCCAACTTCTACTCACTAGCTCCTCCCATGTGCAAAACTCTGTCATTCCCTGCATGATTTTCCTAGTGCTAGACAGGATCAGAATAGACACTCTGTTTTCTTCTTTTGGCCATTATAAGCAAGTTTTAATTTTTTGCAACATCTTCACAAATTAAAATTTCCCCTGCAGGCATGATTCTCTTTGCTGTGGCATTTCTTCTCACAGGAAAAAAATAGTCTGTTTCTAGCAGTGTTCTATGCCCATCTGTGGGAATACTAGCTAAAGAAGTGAGCTAACATTTTTAGTAGTATCTACTGCTGCTACTTTTGAAACGTTATTGTAACCTTTAGAAGCCCTTTTGATGACCCCTTTTTCCTTATACACTATATTTATGGTAAGTATTTATGACTTCTGGGAACATTGTGCATTTTTCCCACCTTTGGCTTGTTTATAATGCTTTTTCATACTTTCTTAAGGTTTCCCTATTATCTTCTGTATCTTACATAGCTGACATTTTTCCACCCACTAGCTGTCAATTTTCTTGCCCTTGACTGCCTTCTGCAATGTTTTAGGTGTCCAGGTGTGCCTGTATTTAATAGCGGTTCTGTGAATCACCAAAGTACATTAGTGTCCAATCATAGTGTGGTCCTTTGTTATTTTTATCTCTATTGTATTTGGTGTTAGTGTCAGGTGGACTTATTTTATCTAATTTCTATTCCTCAGGATGGAATGTGGTTGGCTTGTTACAGGGAATCTGAGTTTCCCTTGAGGAAAGTGTATATGAAATAATACAGTTTGGCAGTTCATCATGAATTATCTGGGAAAGAAAATAGAGCAGGCTTTTTTTTTTCCTCTTGTGGTATGTTGGAGGTAGTGAATAGTAATGAATTTGTCTGGGTGAAGATCTTACCTCACGTCTGTTGTAGCTGAAAGTGAAGATCAAATAAAACTGCCCTTTCAGTGAACATTTGCCATTGTACTCGATCGCTGCAAAACTGCCGATTGGCCTGCTATTTAAAAGATAGGTGCTTGTAAATTAGTGACAGGGGCTGGATTACTGGATAATTGCCCTGTTCTGTACATTCCCTCTGACACTGGCCACTGTCAGAAGGCAGGATACTATGCTATGTGGGTGAGTTGTTCTGATCCACTATAGCCAGTCATATGTTTTTATACTGTAAAACATAATATGATGCCCAAGAACCTTAGGTGTAAGCCACCTGAGAGGCTGGGGTAAGTTGTCCTTAACACTGTCAGACTAGAACTTAATGGAAATTCAAAAAAAAAAGCAGAAAACAATGTCAATGTTTGGGAGAGAATGAGCTCCAAGGAAAAGTGCTCTGTAGTATGCTCTCTCCTGTGAAAATGAAAGGTTTCTCCTCTGCTGGAGAAGCTTCACAGAAAGGTTCAATATGGCGCTAATTCAGTAGATTCCCATGTTCATCCCATTCTTAAGTTTAAGGCCAACATTCCACATGGATGCCCTTGCATTTGATCTTCCCTTCCTCTTTTTTTTTTTTTTTGTGGAACTTTGTGAAGGTGTGAGTCAGAATTTCTGCTTCATCCCTTTGTCCCAAACTTTAGGAAGAATTGGTGGTGTGTCATATATAAGTTATCGGGTGCTTTTGTCCAATATCATAGGGTTTCTCCCTGCCACATTCATACATGCATGAAATATTGCCTCTGGAAAACAAAGCTGACTTAAGTGATACACCAATTGAAACATACTGCCAGAGGTGGACATGTAGGGGGGAGACTTCCAGCAACAACACCTGTTTCTAGTTGCTTGTTAAAGCCTATGTACATAGCAGGTATTTTAGGGGTACAATGTGCCCCAACAATATTTGCCAGATCCCCAAAGATGAATTAGAATCAGAGACCCAGTGGGCAGATAATTAGTTTTGTTCCAACAGACCATTTTAAAATAATTTAACAATAATTATGTAAAGGTTCTGCTGATTTTCATCTAAATAGAGACATGCAACGTAGGGGACTGAGTTTAATCACCTCTCAAGGTTCCTTCTTGTTTTTATTCTGTGATTTAAAGAAGGTAGACTCTTCAGCAAGCTCAGTGAGTTGATAAGTAAGGTTCCATGGGAAGCAAGACTAAGGCAAAACAGCTAAAGAAATCTGACAGTTTTTCAAAGGGACATTATTAAGGGTACTAGAGTAAACTAATCTTCTGTGTATGAAAGATAGGGATTATGGCATGAGACATGAGAGTTTTGAATGCATCCTAGAGTACTCAAGGAGCTGATTGAGGAGATATCTGATCCGTTACCTGTTGTCTTTGCAAAGTCATGGAAGACTGGAAAGATTCCAGAAAAGTGAAGAAGGGCAAAAATATTTCTCCACTATAACATAGGAAGTAAGGGCAAGCAAGAAAGCTACAGATGAGTTAGCTCAACTTCTGTACCAGGAAAGATAATGAAGCAAATAACTTTTGGTAAACTGCCCATGTTTGGATGTCAGCCTGATTCTTTTAATTCAGGAATTGTGTGTCAATGTTGGCAATAGGAAGTGGCCCAGAGTTTCAAACTGTGGCCTGAAATGTTGGAGATCCATATTCAAGTCCATGGTCTGCCTGACTATAGTTTTTCATCCCAAAAATTTTGAATGTGGGTCTCCTGCATTCTAGGCCAGTGACCCAACCATAGGCTATAGCATTATAGTCTTTCTCTTTCTCTTCTCTGCCTGATGAAAACTTCACCAAAACCAGTATGTCTCCATGAAATGTTTTGGCTTCATTGAAACAGCATATTTTCTCTTCATTAGTAATGTTCCAACATTCTAATGTTTCCACCCATTGCCAAGTGTCTGTGTGAAATTGAGTGGACATAAGATTTGTCATAATTTAAGGTATTTGCAAACTCAATTAAAAATAAAACACAGTGAAGGTAGATTTGTTTTGACTTTAGTCCAGTCCTGACTACAGTGTGCCACTTCCTCATTTTCTTTGCTAAAGGAAAAGGCTTCTAAAACATGAGGGTAGGAGATGGGGTGAGGGAGTTACAAAACTTGGGAGGAACCTGAAAAGTGAATGTAGTAGGGCTTTTCTGCAGGAGAAACCTCTCCCCCCGCCTTATACCAGTCAGCACAATGAGGTTTCTGTGGAAACGGTGTTGTATTTCATCTGCCTTTGTCAGAAATCTCATGTATTGTTACAGGGTTCCTTTGCCAGCTATCTTAGAATCTGCCAGCTGTTAAAGAAACAAAAAGCCATTTCCAGTTCATTTCATCTAGAAACAGCCTGCTGTTTAAATTTCTTTGTAGTGCAGCTTTCTGCTATCCCTCTTAACCCCTTCAAGTTCTGCGTTGAGGGTCCTAAACCTAAAAAGGTATTTTATTCCTGCAGATGTGGCATAGCGAATACAGGTATAGGACTGGGGCAAGAGTTTTCAAGGAGTTTCAGTGCAGAGACTTCTGTAGGGGCAGGTCATACCACTTATCTCAGTAGATCCAGGAGAAAACTAGTTTCAGACATTATCAAAGACAAAAAAATCTTGCAAAGAGGATGAAGGAGAAGGGTATGTAACATATATTTTCTGTTTTAAAAACACCATATAATATAAATAATAATGAAAATCCTTTATAATTCTTTCCTGAGAACTAACTCCAAGCCAGAAAAGGGAAGAGGAAAAAGTATTTCCTAGCCATATCTTAGTTAAAAGAATGATAATACATGAATGACAGCATTCAGATTGCAATCTATTCAGTATATGTGCACAGCAAAGTCATTTTGATAGAGTGGCCATTATTTCAAAATAACTTTGTGAGCGTCTACACAGTGCAACAGCTATTTGAAAATAATGGTCTTTATTTCAAAATAACTTTGTGAGTGTCTACACAATGCAACCACTATTTCAAAATAATTTTGAAATAACGGACAGCTTATTTCAAAACTGGTAAACCTCATTGTCTGACAAATAGCACCTATTTCAAAATAGGTATTTCAAAATGGGCTGTATAAACAGGGAGTAGGAGCTATTTCGAAATAAGCCATTGTGCATCCAAGGGCTCTCTTTCAAAATAGGCTCTATTTTGTCCAGACACTCCATTTCCTAATTGTGCTCAGCTATTTCCAAATGCATTTTATGTGTAGCTCAAATTATTCAAAAATAAACCATTCTGGAAAATCTCTTCCGGAATAGTTTAGTTTGAAATAATGCTGCTATGTAGACATAGACTCAGAGATCAGCTGCCAGGGTAGAAGTTAGGCCAGAATTTTACCTGTTTCATTTGTAGCAGACTAGATAAGGGTGTGTGTGTGTGTGTGTGTGTGTGTGTGTGTGGCATTTGACACACATAGTTAAATTTGATTTAATTGAAAAAGGCATTTTCAAATAATGATTAAAAAATGTATGGAATGCATGATCACACAACAATTTGGTTTATTTTCTTTGTGCGCAAGACAGTGCTATCTGTTATGAGTCACATGCATGTCCCTATTATAGTACATACAACTCTTTATTCATAGGGCTGCCAAGTTGGCCCTAAATTACCAGTACAATCACTATTTTCTGTTTATGTTAAGTTTGGTGGTATGTGTTAGTTTTCATTGTGATGCAGGATATAAAATTGTTAACACAAATTGGTACAAATAAGCACCTTTTAAGCAGTAGAACTTTGCATCTTGGTATGAATGACAAGCCTGGAAGCATGTACTGCACTCAGTGTTAGTGTTAGATGTTCATTGTAGCATTAGAGTAATTAGATATGTGAGAGAAATTGGTGTGAGAAGACTGCCCAAAATAACCTTTCTCCTGCTATGGGTTTGTAGCTTGAAATGAGGCTACATAAAATTGTCTGCTAAGGTGGAGGGACTAAAAGGATTCACAATAGGTTGTCTTAGGTAGTGCTCTCAAAGCCCTTCTGGGACCTGGAGAGTGAAAAGCAAACTGGAAGAAACCATCACAAGATGCACAACTGAACTCAAGTGCAGTAGAAACTGTAGGGTAAAGTGATTGCGGCCTGCCAAGAGATGTGCTGCCTGTGCACTCCTATATGTTTTAAGCCCTGCTACTGAAATGAGAGTAGATATAAAGTCAATATTTTGTAGGACAGCTCCCACATCACTTCAGCCTCCTGCCGTGCTTGATTGGAAGGAGACTGTTTAAAGATGATCTGGACACAGTTTAAAATATACATTGAATACACTTAAGCAGTTGGATTGGAGCTGCTGGAAATAATCCCGTTAGAACAGACTTTATCTGGAAGAGAAGGGGTGTTTGCCTCAAAGTTCTTCTCTGTCATTCAGTATGGGAAACATTGCAAGTGACTTTTGAAGGGTATTGGTGACACAATATCCCTGCTGCCTATATCAAAATTTTTGATTGCTTTAGAGACTTGGCTTAGATAGCAAATCCTGGAAATCCATTTCAATCACACTTGAATTTAACTTGAAAATAAAAATATTTCATCCAAGAAATTGGATTGCTCAATTTTTATTATAACTTTTAAGAAGATTCAAGCCTGTGTAGACTCTAGTCAGTATCATATAACCAAGATATTATGACAGCTTATCAAAGTAATTCCTCCTTTATCATGTGAACTTGCTTTCAAGTTTCACCTTATTCACTATATTTTATAAGTTTATGGCTTTTGTTTCATAATTCCTAGGAATTGTGCATGTTATAACTCCATAGTTCTTAGAAAGTCTCATGGCTAATGGTAAATATTTTGTGTTTCTATTATATCACTTTTTACTTGTTTTTGTTTACTATTTCTTAATATGCAAATTAAACATTGAAACTACTTGGAGTTTACAGATCTGGTTGATCTTTAAGTTCCACAAAGGAAGGTACGCTGTATACTTTATAATTAGAAGCTATAGTAGAGTAAATGGATTACAATCTGCTCTCAACAATGAAAACAGGGGAACTATACGAGGGAGGTCTTGATTTTTGCAAGCCTAAGCTTATTGTAAAGAAAAGTGTGCAGCTGTATGTGATGGCTCCCAAGTCTCCCAAATCTGGAAACAAGGTCAGCTGCCTTTTCATACGCCTATAAAAACAGCAGGAGAGATCCAATCTGCTCGTTTGGATTCCAGTGGTGGCTTTAGGGTAAATGGGGTTTAGGGTAAATAGATCATACCACTCTAGGCTTTTATATGGCATAGATAGTATCTGAATGTCCAGCAACCAAAGGGGTCTCAAAAAGAAACCCTTCTCCTACAAAAAAATCCTTCCCTTTTACTTTTACAAGTCCTCACTGTTCTATGTATGCCTGGCCCTCAAATGTGATCTCTTGTCTTCTCGGCCCATGAAGGATTCCAGCACTCTAATGATCAGAATCCCTGCATGCAACTTTTGTGTGTCCATGAATCCCTTCCCAGCCAAAGGCTTTGCTATGCAAATACATGGATTTGACCGTAATCCACCTTTGCGGATGAGATAGAATTTCAACTTAGAATATAGCTGCTGGGCTTTCTCTTAGAAATCTGTGTATACCAAATGGATGAAAGATATGTCTATATCTATATCCAGATAGACAGGTATAAATATAAGCCTATCAGGATGGCTAGTTGTGAAGTAAAAGCAATCTTCTTCATCCATCACATAGCGGAGACTTGGCCTAGCTTGTATCTTGTGATGCCTAACGCTTTGTGTAAACTACTTGAAAGAAATTATAATTGAAAGCATAAATTCAGGAAAATGGCACCATTAGTGCCTTTTCAGTCACTTTCTCACAAGCATGCATTGGGTCATGTTTTTTTTAAAATAGAAGACAGATACTAATTCTATCATTAATTAAGTCTTTCTTTATCAGGACCAGAACTTACCAAAAGCATGAACAGATCTAGCAGGATAGAATAAAGATATCTGGGTGCTCCATTTTTATTTAAAATATAACTTTGGATTCTTAAGTAGCATGAAGTGTTATAACTACAACTCTCTTGACTTCATTGTACTTAAGCCCCTGCCCCGTGTGTCATGTTATCTATGAACCATACATGTACAAAGGCTTTTTCTTATCTTGGCAAACCTGTGTGTCCAATCAACAGCTCTGCTGTCAGGAAACCTTTATCTCACTCCAATACACTCCAGGGAAACAGTCACTGTTATCGGTGTTGGTTGTCTTAGGTGTAACTTATAGTCAGAGATGGGGGGAAAAACACCCAAAAGTTACTTGAGTAAAAGCACAGTTGCTTTAAGGTAAATGTACTTAAGTACAAATCACCAGTGTCCCCTCTGGAAAACTACTTGAGTAAGAGTGCATACACATGCTTACAAGCACACGCACATCACACCTTTATTGTACTTAAGTACGCAGAAGAGAAAGCAGCTACACAAGTCACTTTTTGGGTACTTTTCACACCTCTGCTTATAGTGCTCTTGTCTTACAGCATATCTCTAATAGGATTAGAATAGTTAGAGGTATGTTCTTTAACAATTTGTGTGGTCATGACTGGTTTGTTTTTGGGGGCACTGTGCTTGATAGAATGGTTTTAGCAGTGCCAAGGTTTCTAAATATCTGCTAAGTGAAGATAATGTGCAAACACTGGAAGACACATCAAAACAGAGTTTCTCTTTCTGAAAGAGTTTATTGAAAATATTGAGTTTTAGGAGGACTGACTGGCTCAGGGAATTTGTAATGGGATCTAATGCTTTTTAAACTCTAGCCCCTGGTTCTGTTCTAGCACAGGTTGGTACTACCCTTGCACTTCATAACTACCTAATGGCTGTTCAGTGAGCTTTGTGAAATGAGTCAATTGTTTCAGTCCAGGTCCCTGTGCAAGTGTTCACATCTCAAGAAATGCCATTATGACTGTCACTAATTGGCACCTTATTAATACTTTCAGCCAAGAGGTTAAGGACTGAATAGGCACACAGACCCAACTACTCTACTTTCCCTTGTAGGCCAGCTTGCGGGGGAAGCCAGCTCTTCAGCTGACAGTCAAACAGTAAAGTGTTGAATGTTTCCAAGGTGCCATCCTAGCATCTCTCGCAAGGATTAGAGTTCTATAAAAAATAAAGAAAGAAGCTCTTCAACTATATTTACTCCTGGAGACACAGGTTAATGGGACAGTGTTGAGGACTCTTCATGATAAGAGAACTAAATGCTGGATGGTTTCAAACATGTTATGCTATTTTTTAAAAAAATCATAACACATCTTTATCTGACAAAGAACAAATATGGCATCAGCTTTGTGAGTAGGTTTATCTTCAGGGGCAGTAAGGTATCAGCTTAGCCTTCTGAAGATGTAGGTTAAGTTCCCTGCTACTCTACAAACTTCCTGCAATCGATGCAGCAGATGTCGTTTAAGCAGGTCTAGTGAAAAACTGCTAAATTGACTGCTGAGTACTCTCTGGTCAAATCCAGTACTCCAGTTTCCTGAGAAGAATAATGTAAGTTAATGGGAGAGCATCTATTCCTTGATAATCAGAAATACAGTGTTCTCTGATATTTGAAGTAGAGACTTCTAGATAAAGAAGTAAAGGTCAATTTTATGTCAGGATTGTTTCAGAGTGATTCAGAATATATTACGCAATGTGTCTAGGATGTTAATAAAGTGATTATTTTTTGTTGAATCTTAGAATTATTACTCCCTGAGTACAAACCCTTGTAATGTGTCAGCTTGGGGGAACATTTATCAAAAGCTTTATTTTCAATATGACAATGTGAACATGGCTAATGCGATAACATCCAGCTCACATGGTATGTCATCACCTCTTACCAACTTAGTACTTCCAACTTCACTATTAATATTCAGAAGAAGATATGATGCAAAATTATGTGATGTCCCTCTCCATTTGACATGTTTCAGTGTGCAGAATATTCAATATTTTTACTTGTAACAGTACAGAAAGGAAATCAATAATGTCCCTAGTTTGTATTAGTCACAAACAGGAAAAAGGAACTGTGAGCATTGCAAACGTTTTAGACTTTGAGTTAGCTACAAAATGGAAATAAAAAATGGAATGCATTGAGTTATGTATTGACTTTCCCATTGTGAAAGTTGGAAGGCCCAATTATACTTTTCCTATCTATTGACATTTAAATTTATAATTATGTCAGCCTTGCACTTCTATAATAATCTAACATGAGCTACATAAAATTAATTGTTTGTAATAATCTACTTGCTTAGCTGTATAAGTATCACAACTCAGCACCCCATCATGGTGTTCTCTGTAAACTGCAGAGTCTCATGAATGGTGTGAATTGGGCATCTATAGTCTATAGGCAGCTTTGAAAATCTCATGCTAAATGTACTGCAGCATAACTGTAAGGGGGAAAATAAAACAAAAGATAGAAAAAAAGAAACTTGTTTCCAAAAATAAATTTGAGGCACACACCTCAGTTCTGCTTCAACTCTTAGGCTGTGATGTAAAAATAATTTGCTTCTCTCAGAAGATCAAGAGGCAGAAAATTCAAAATCTGTTGACCAAAAACTACATTTTAACCAAAGTTCCAGCGAATTGCTGATTTTTACATTTTCGTAAATTAGGAGCAACATCCTAGTCATGTGTAGACATTGAGAATTTTTTCTAAACATCTTATATAAGGAGACTAGTGTGTTCAATAAAGACACAGATTAAGTTGGACAAGTTTTTTTTTCACTTTAAAAATAATAACAGTTCAAAGTAAGTTTCCATTTATGCCACCTGAGTTCTTTGGCAGGCAGATCTTGAGGATGTCAAGTTAATATCCAGTTTATTGAATGTAACTCCAGTTAAGTTAAGTTTTTCCTTGCTTAGAGGTTTAGTCATACACATAATTTCCTTTCAGTTCGATCAGACGACACTGCCTATACATAAGCACTCAAAGATTCAAGGAAGACTTTCATGAGAAATGTGTAGTCCGGCAAAATTGTCTTAAGCTCTCAATGAGGTGAGGCACATTAGGAGATCAGCCCTATCTGAAGGCTAATCAAAAGCAGCAAGAAGGGATTTTAAAAATGAGAAATGAACAGATAACAAAATTACATGGTTTGCAGGTGTTTGCAGTCATCAAAAGGACATTTTTGATCAGTTTCCAGACCTGGTAATTATTATAACAGTTTTTTGAACATTTTATTCTTCTTCAAAAGAGTAGCAGTAACACATAATATTAAACAATAGCACAAGCTAGATTTACCGGGGTTTACTGCTGCTTAAATCTTCTTTTTTGAAATTCTTAAAACCAGCTCATGGGGCTTTTAAATTTATCAGTTTACCTTAAGGCTCAAGAACAGAATGCTTGCAAAAAGACATTTAAGGAAATTCACAACTGTGAATACTAGGATTAAGGAGAAAAAATATGCTGATGATGCCATGTTAAGCTCTAGTTGAAAATACCTCACAGTCTTTCCAACACACCAGAACGGGGAAGAATGAATGCAACAAAGAGAGAGAAGTTGAATTTAATTTATGAGTTACTATGTAAATTTAATTTACAAGAGAAATGTTGTAAATATTTATGTGACCTTTAGCAGTTTTTATTGCAGAGTTTTAAGCAAATGAGACCCCTCTCAGTTTGTGCTACCCGAGTTTCAGGTTTCTCTACAAGTCTTGCCTGTTTAACCCTAAAGTTCAGATAACAAAGCAACCCTACTTAAAAAATTGTTCTGCCTTTAGTGTAGTGTGATGGGGCTTCAGGAATGAAACTGGGGAAATAGCAGGTAGTTATCAGAATGACTCAAACAATAAGGCTACCCCATCAGGTTTAGATTTTAGAATTTTGCTCTGTTTGGAAACTCTTATTTTACTCCTAGGGAGGTTGCTTCATTCATTCAGTTTGTTATTCACTCCAGATATCTTTTTCCTCTGAACCAATATCTTTCAACTTCTAGTCCCGGAGTCCCTGGAATATATAGCCTCAGGGGCCTAGGGTTCAACTGGCTGATTGCAGTAACTCTCACTCTACTATACACTCTGCTCTCTGCTCAATACTGCTGAATTTTGATGCCCCTTCCAGACTCATCCCCTCAGAGGGGAGGATCGGCATCCATAATTACAGCATCTGGGGTTCATTCAGTTGCAGATTTTTCTTCCAGGGAGCTTTCTGGTAAGGATGTTCTCTGACTGTGAGGAACGTGAGTGTCCTAAAAGACTCTGAGTAAAATATCATTGCTGTCTCAGTAGAGCAGCATGTCCTACCTGATGAAGCGTGACTGAGGTAGTTACTAGAAATACAAGGGAAGGGGCTTATGGGACTATACAGAAATAAAGGAAAGGGATGTACAAAACCCTTACAGATTTTCTTGACCCAGTCCTGATATATAAGTCCTTGCCAATGAGATATGAAAGCTCTCTTGGCATGCACCCTTCAAAGGTCAGCTGACACAGAGCCCATGCTTAGATGCTCAAAGCTCCCTACACAGAGAGAGAGAGGGAGAGAACTGAAAGGTTGCAGTTTAACCTAGAATTTAGCCTTTTAACTACCAATGTTGAAAACAAGTATGATGCTGTAATACTGCCTGTGACTATAAGGAAAGATATTCCTTTAAAAATCCCAGAAATATGCTTCCAAGAGAATATAGAAATACTTTGAGGACTTTTATAACTGCCAAAATATTTATAATGAAGTATGAAGAATCAGTGATGATTTAAGAGGCTACTACTTTTTAGCATCAGGTTGCCTATCAGTAACTTTAAGATATGGCCATTTATAATTAAGAAAACAAATATATCAGAGTGGCCCTTTAGCATATCTCAGTGCTTTGGTTTTAAGTTATATTCAATAGCAAGAGTTAATTTTGCTTGTTTACTGTTCCTGTATTTATTTGAATGATTGGAGCCTTTCTAGACCTCCATCCTTATTGGACAACCTCCTATTTCATAAGTCCATTCGTGATGTCTCAAAATGTGCAGTTCACTCTTCTGCTGCACTGTTAAGAGAAGGCTGTCTCCCCAAAGTAGATGGTGAATGAAAACAAGTTTCACTTAATTTGTTAAAATGCTCTTAATTTATTCATTACACATATGTTTAGTAATCACAAGAATGCTAAAAATTGCAATGGCACCTTTATCCAGTGAGCTTGAAGCATTTTTACAGATATTAATTAAGTGAACCTCAAGCAGGTGTCACAAATATCACTTTCATGATATTACAGATGGGGAAGTGGAGGCACAGGATAGTAACATGACCTCAAGTTATACAGGAGTCTTGATTATTTCCTTTGCTCTAACATACAGGCTTTGTCCTTAATAGTCTGGCCCTCTGCATGAGGACATCATGAATATTTGGTATTGTCAGCTAGCAGTTTTTTCGTGTGCATCATTTTTCTTTTTAATTCCTGTCATGCAGAAAAATGCTGAAGAAACTTCACCAAGGTCTTATCATTGCAATAAATGTGTCATCAAAGCACTCTGTCTCTAAATCCATCTTCGGGAAAAGGCAAATTGCACCATTATGAATTTTAGTATTTTTGTTCTGGTTCCTATCTCTGAAACATCAACAGATGTAAGCATGTAGCAAGAGCGTGTCCTGAAGTCAGTGGTTTACTTTAACTTTCAATGAACTTCACTGGGCTTTGAATGAGACCCTATAAAACAAACAGTGCAAACTTCCTTCCAGTGCTGATATTTTAACGTATTTAAGCATAGTCTTGGGAACCTCAAAGCTGCATGATGTTTCAACAGATGTAACTTAATTTTTTTGAATCTCAGTGTTATAAAGCCGTCAGTGCTGTACTGAAAATGGCGTATCTGCGGATCTGAAGAAGCAGGTCTTCCCCCCGGAAGCTCATCACCTAATAAATTATTTTATTAGTCTTTAAGATGCTACATGACTACTTGTTTGTTTTTAAAACTCAGGCATGTAAGTGAAAAATAGTTCAGTGACAGATGGTCCAGTAGGCCTCTGTCTCAGCGACAGAAAGAAGAGGGGTTAAGACCACCCATTGGGCCCCCATTGCCCTGGGTTATGAAGGGGAGGCAAACATGGGTAACACTGGAACTGAGCAAGAGGACCAGAAGCCTGGATCTAGTGGGGGAATTGACCTTTCAGCAAACTGGGGGAGATAACAGCATTTATACCCTGTGTCGGGCAGATGGAGTTCTTTTGGACAGCCGTGAGTTTATTTGAGTTATAACAGGGGTTCTCAGACTGTGGGTGGATATTGCAAAGTGGCCTGTGACCCCATTTTAATGGTGTCTCCACAGCTGGCATTTGACCTAGTTTCAGCTTTGGCCCCCAATCCTGGGCAGTGGGGCTCGGGCAGACCCCGAGTTCTCTCTCCTTTTCCCCCTCCCCGCAGTAGTGTGTTATTTTTTTGTTGTCAGAAGGGATTTTTGGTGGCATGAATATTCCTCAGGGAATTCTGTGCCACTGCATGTGCACATAGGTAATGAGCCCCACACATTTTTAATTTTTTTGATCAGACACAAGCTTTTGAGAGAAAATTTCTGCAGTTCCAAGTTTTGCCCACCAGGGAGCACTGTGATGCTAGACCAAGATAGCCGCAGCTGACCACGACTTCAACTGGAAATTTGCTAAAGCTGTGTCCAGTAGAGGGAGCTAGAACGATAGAACAAGTACCAGAGAGGTAGCTGAGTTATTCTGTATCTTCAAAAACAAGAAGTCCTGTGGCACCTTATAGACCAACAGCTATTTTGGAACATAAGCTTTCGTGGGCAAAGACCCGCTTTGTCTATGCTAGAACAGAGCAGCAACTTCCAGCTAGGGAGTAGAAAAAGCCAGCAGTGCATTCCTTCTTCATAGTGGCTGTTGGGCCAGATTGGGAGACAGACATCATGGGACTGCTGGGGCCTCAGGAAGGGGCTCAGGAGGGCTAGTGAGGGAAAATAGACTGAGGTAGGGCTGAATGGCAGTGGAGGCACAGGGCCACAAGGAGGAGGCAGGTGTAGTGCCAGATGAAGTTGGGGAAGTGGGTGCAGGGCCACATAGGGACAGGGGCACAGAAACACATGGGTGCAGGGACAGCAGGTACAAAGTGCCACAGGGGATGGGGGAGTGGGTGTCTGAGTGGTGTTGGAGGACCATATGTGGGCAGGGGGTACAAAGACACATGGTGGTTCAGGAACACATGGGGATGGAGCACATGTGTCTGACTGAATGGGAGAAATTATAGTCACCCATAGTCTGCACGGGGGAAGCTCCCTAAAAATCCCTTCCTGATCCCCAGAACATCCATTCTATACTTTTGACACCTGTACCAAACAATCCTCCAAGGTCATACCCATGCTCCTTTCAGCAGTTACTGCCCTCTCCCTTACACCCTTTATCTCCCTGACTCCACAAATCCTTTTCACTTCCTTTGAGAGGTGCAGGAGATCTGGTTCGATATTGTAGTTTAAATGAATTAGTACTCAGAGGTCTGTATTAATATGCCCAGTGAGAAATGTATTTGTGAAGAACCATTTCCTAAACCCTTTTTTTTTGTCAGCATTGTTGTAGACATACTTGCTGACAGGTACTTTGAAATGACCAAAATAACAGAAACTGATAATATTTTTTTTTTATTTTTGACACATAATACATGCAAAATTTTGCAGAACTTGAAATTATTATTTATTTTTAATTTTTTGTTGCAGAATTTTTAATTCCCCCAGGAGTAAATTAAGTTGGAGAATGCCTGCTGCGGAGTTCCCTGTAAGCTGAGCACTTGGGCAGCCAACCAGGAAAGAATCAAATGCAGCCCTGGTGAATAGCAGAACATTCACACAGCCTACAGCAAGCAACATATGTTTCAATTGGTGGTGCACATCTGCATAGGCCTTGGTGCATGTAACAAAATTTATTCAAAACATGGACAGAGTTAGAGGGAACACTGCCTTACTGTATAGTATTCCAAAAAAATAGTCCCAAAATGCTCTAGTGGTGAAGACAGAGGTAACAGAATGAGCTGAAAAATCCATATGTGATGATGACTTCACATTCTGGTTGGCTGTTTATGCTGAATGATAAATTAACATGGGTCCTGATCTTTCAGAGCCTAATAAATGGTCTTAACTTTACTGACACTGTAGTCCTGTTCAAGTCAATAACCAGTGCATAAAGTTAAGTGTGTGTATAAAGCTGTGCAGGATCGGAGACTTGCTGTGAATCTTGTGGTTCTGTGTGTATTCTACTGTCTTGGCACCTTTTGTCCATGCTGACTTTGCAGCAGGGACATGTAAACTGGTTTAATTGTTTTTGCTGTGCTGTGTGCTTATTGCTGGCAGTATAAATAAGAACCAGATATATTCTGCACTAAGTTAAGTAGAGCTGCACTCTTCATAACATCATTTGCATAAAGCTTCCTGAGAAAGAGTTCACAAGTAAACTAGGCTATTCTATTAAGTATTAGAGAATTAGTCACAAACACCATTTGTCAGATATTGTAACTCCTTCTGGTAAGGCGATCAGGACAAACAACAGCCATTCACGTTTCTTAACCTTTTCACACCTCAGTGAGGCAAACAGTGACAATGATACCTTAATGGAGTTACACTGCACGATGAGTTGCCTTCCTCCTTTATCACGTTTTCAAATACATATAGAATCCTTTTTCAGCTAAAACTGCCACAGACTTCAGTAGGAGCCATGCCTAAGTAAAAGCTTAAGATTTACGACTTTCTGCTGCTCTGGCAATGTTATTTAGTGACTTTTCTGTTTTCTTTAACAAAGCTGTAAGGTTAGTTCAGCTGCAAAATTTGATTAGTCTTGCAAAACCTGTATGAACATAGCCCCTTTTGGTCTTTGCTTTGTGCAAACTCTCACTGAGAGCTAGATCCTGGCTATTTGAAGTCAGTGGCCAAATGCCAAATAAAAATGAATTTGATGGGATCAGGATTTGGCTGTTAAACTTCACTCTTGTATCAACAACCCTCTGCCATGAAACAACCATTCTGTTCCCATATGCTTGAATAAGCTCAAACACAGAATTTTTGCAAATTCAGAATTGAATGTCTGTTCATGTGTTATTCATTTAGTATTTTATATGTGGTGTAATTATATTTTATTTTTCTAAATCAGAACTTCTCTAACATCTGACCATTCCTTCCCATTAAAGAAAGGAAAGACGCTCCAGTGCTTCCATTAAATATGTTTACAAGGGAGGGAAGGGATCAGTACCAGAAATGTTTTGGAAGGGAATAGGGACAGAACCACTGTTTGCTCTTCTTGATGGGGTTCTTTTTATGGCAGGTAATTGACCCTTGCATATCAGTGCTGGGCCAGATTTTTAAACAATCTCGGTTCCTAGCTGCTCTTATTGTTCTGCTGACAATGTCTGAAAATCTGGGCACCTCACGTGTGTAGCTCAGTAAGAGCTGAGCTGTTTTCATAATCTGGTCCTTTTAGAGGCATCCACTCCATAGGTGCTCCCAAAGTGGAGCACTGGGGGGGGAGGGAGGGAAATTGGGTGATTCGCAAGCTGCCCCAGTTCTGCAGATCAGCATTTTCTCTTCTGTCCTGACACCTTACACCCACTGTGATCAGCTTTTCAACAGTGTACAGAAGCCTCTGTGGAAGAGGATGAGGGCTGGGGGCAGGAAGAAACAGGGAAGAATCAGGAAGCAGTTGGGCCAGGATGAGGGTTTGGGGGTGAGGTGAGGTGTATTGGGGGCCAAGGACCACCTGTAAACTGGGGAATTCAGTGCCTCTGGGTCCTTAGCTTTATTAGGTGATAATTATTTTGTTAGTCTTTAAAGTGCTACATGACTGCTTTTTTGTTTTGAGAACAAACCAGAGTGATATAGAAAAATAGTACCCCCACTTTCCCCCAGAATTAAGGATATGAAATTTTCCTCCACTCTAAATTGTTAAATATATACTATAGGGAACAGTCACTCAGCTCAGGTACTTCTTTTCCTCCCCCCCGCCCCCGGATCTCCTTTTCGTATTGACTAACGTATGAGAGAAATTTGGGGAATTTCAGTAAAGCAGGGTTGGGATTTTGAAATTTTTCAAATACATGTATTTGTGTATCCCACTTAGTGTGTCTGTGTGTGCCTAGTGCACCAGAGCCAGAGAATTTTGCCTACTGGTAGCTGCTAGAAGGTGGCGCTTTCACATTCTGGCTGTAGCCTCTCTTTCATGTGGTGGCACCATCCTGACATCCCATCATTTCCTGTGGTTGGACTCAGAGCTCTGTGTGGTTTTCTTCTGTCATTTAATCTATTTTGATTACTTCTCTAGCTGCATGCCGTTAATTAGCATGTTAGTGGAACATTAGCTAGATTTAGTGTTTGTTCGCTGTAGTTCAAGTGTTTCCTGGTGATGCCCTCACCAGGGTTTACCCATTATCTGTCATCTGTGATCCTCATGTGCAGAGCTTGTTGAGCCTGAGTGAACCCCATGTCAAGGAACAGTGTTCAATTTGTAGATCGTTCCCTCAGGTGGTAAAGGATCTTCACCTGAAACAGTACTTGCTTGAACAGGCCATGCAGCCTACTTCAGCATCGAGACCCTTGGTAGATGAGAAGGTTCCGAAAGCACTGCCACTTTGCACCAGGGAGCTGCTGCCTTTACAAAGAGACATAGGAGTCATTGTGCCAAAGAACAAATCACATAAGGCTGCTACAGACCTCCTCAAGACTGGCCTTCTTCCAACAGGAGCACAGGTCATCTGGGAGTGCACAGGATGGAGCAGGTCTCAACAACCGCTTCCCAGGAGCACACAAGGAGGTCAGAGACCTTGTACCTCTGACTCCAGTTCCAGCTCTGGGGTAATCAGTTGAATCCAGTACCAATGAGAATGTTGCTGGTACTGGCTGATTTTGCACCAGCAGCGTATCAGGTGGCAACTGACTTTCTCTGCCTTTCTGTCCCAACCTGACTATTGTTGTTGGTCTTTGCAAGAGCTGCATCCTTTTGGCCCTCTTGGCTCGTCAGGTCACTGAAAGTTTGGGTCTGTCAGCACCGTTTTGTTACACAGCCAGTGGAACTGGGACCAGTACCAGGCTTGGCACTAGGGACCTCCCTGGCACTAGGAGTATCTTCAGCACCCCTGCTACTGGTATTGCTGAAATTAACATGTTTGAACTCTCTTTTCCCTGCTTTAACACCATTGGTTACTTCAGTCATGCTGCTGACTTTCAGATCAACACCACTTCTGGCACCAGAAAAAAGAGAAGCACACTTGGTGCAGCTGGGTACTGTTTCCCCCACTGGCAACAGCTCCCTCAATATTCTGGGATTGGATTGGTTTGTCACACGGTCAGGGATGGTTCCACCTTTATCCAATGAAGCCTGACATTTTTCAGTGTCTAGGTTATGATTTTCCAGGTCTTACTCTCAGTTGCCTGAGCCACATTGGGGGTTGCTTCTGGAGCACTATGGGTGCCAAGATTGGTGCTAACCTAGCAGTCAGAAAGGGGGTCCCAGGCCTGGCTCAAACTTACTGCCAATGTTCTATCAATACCAGTGCTCTCCTTGGAGTCTGTGGGATGCTTCTCAGTCAGAGAGGTCCCACTCCTTGTCCTACCCAAGAGCAAGATCACTGATCAGGTTTGTGGCAGTGCCATCCATCCTTTCACCACAGGCCCAGCCACCAGTGAACCTCCCCTTTTGTTGACCCGGGTGAAAGGTAGCAAGATATGTAGGTGTATAAATTTGGGAAAGCTCGCCAATCAGACTTAAAGTGGAAGATTATAGGTTTGCACCTCCCCCGAGTTAACGGTGAGATCTGAGGCAAAGCCTCAGGCCAAAGCCGGAGGTGAGTTTTCGGGATTCCCATTCAGAACACAGACAATGATCTTAACAATACCTATGTTTTATTTAATAATACAATGATACATATGCAGCACTTAGTCAAGATACTACATTAGAAATATATCACGGGTAGTGCTTAGAATACAATAAGAGATCTTACTTAGCCATGTTACTAAGCAATACCTAGTGTTTTACTGATTACTCTTATGGTTTTATCCTATGTTTAGCAAACAGGATGCAATACTCACTGACTTCTTTTGAACTCTTTAGAAGCAGAGACCAGCTCGCTTCCACCTGTCAAAGGGAGTTATTGCAGTGGTTCAGAAAAAGAGGAAAGTAGCTAAAAGTTCTAAGAAATAATGAGAGTAGAATATAACAAGAAGAGAGAGAGAGAGAGAGAGAGAATTGGGGTGATAGGCACCTCGTTGGTGCAGATCCATCTGGCACAGCTTCACACGCATCACGTTGGGTGTTCATTACGCGCCTTTCTGTTCTCCCAAAGGATTATTTTATACCCTTTTCCCTCATGTTGACTAAATTAGGGTCTTACCTAATCAAATCTTGAATACCTACAGAGACCCCCGTGTGTATGATGATCTAATTCTATTCATCCTGTTTTTCTCGAAAAAGAGCTTAATGGGAAATTCCCAACTTAGCCCTTTTACCTGAATATATCGGATGACCTTTTGTTCTTTCCCGTAAGTGAGAAAAGATTTGGGCGTATTTTGGTATTTTAGATGGCACAGACTGAAATGATGCACCATTACTAACCTAACCTTAAACCTACATATGGAAAGATAATTTGCCTAAGCTTTTCCCCCCTCATGCCCTACTTACTGGGCAGGCCCCTTGTGTTTCTGCTGACAGGAAAGAAAATAAGTATAGATCCTTTTAGGCCTCAGTTAGCTATACTGTCATGGCTTCCTAATATCTACCTAAATCATATACTATAAGCTAAGCACAGGCAACACTTTGCACAGCCTACACTGTTGTCCTGTCCAGCCCCTTCAGTCCTGGAGCAGGATCCAGCTCTCACTCAGTTAATCACTTTATTTCCATCCTTGCATGATTCCACAAAGCTTGGCTCTTCCTCCCTTTCAGTACCAGATGTTTTCAAGGCACGCCAGGAGTTCTTTTGGTGTGTGGTTCTTTCCCGGCAACATTCTGGCAAGAAAACGCTCACATTTTACTGGCTATCCTCCAGCTGTTTGCCTTGGCAGAGTCATCCTTCTTATTAAAATTTTGCTCTTTGAGCCAGATAAGGGCTTCTGGAGCATGTTGGCTTTGGTACATTCTGCAGTGAAGTGCATGGAGAAGTGTTATGTTGTGCTGGTGCACGGATTTGAGGGTGTTTAATCCTATCCAATCCCAAATTCCCTTTTTTGTACTGATGCAGAGCAATAGAGCCTATCATCTACACCCCCGCCCCCCTAGATAAGGACTCAGTTAATGGACCTGACATGCAGGAAGATTTATTCCTTCTGTTCCTTGCCCATGTGAATTGCTAACCAGCAGGCATTGCTGTCCAAATATGACATTGTGAACTGGATGGCTCTAACTTTTCAGGCAATGTGTTCAAAGCCTTGAAAAAGGAATGTCAGGTGTTTGTCACCAAAAGCCACGGGGTAGCTAAGACTATTGTAGCCGCATAGAAAGTGGTGTACTCCACTTCTGTGTCTAGTGATGAATTTCTACAATCACAGTTACTCAGTTGCCCCATCGTTACAAATAAAGACATTGGGTTTGTGTGACAAACATTTAAGATTTAATTGCACTGTGAAAGCTGGAATGAGAGGAATATATGAGGTTTTTCACTGCTGAAATGTTTGAATGCTAAACTTACCTACCGGATTCTATTCTAATTTCCCCTTTCTCATCTCATCCCTCAAAGGTACTAAGCAATACAGCACAAAGACTCGGTGATGTGATAATTAAAGACATGTTTTACACAACACTAACGCATTTTAGAGTCTAAACAAGATGCAAGTACCTAATTGAAATAAATGAAAATAGTTTCTTTTGTTGAATGTGGATGCTCAACTTATTAGTTTTATTTTCAAAAGCCTATTAAAAATGAATTAAGCCTCTTAAAAGGCAATCTAGCTTTTTGTCGCTATCTCCACTAGCTTCTTTTCATTTCTTGTGACCGATTCATCAGCATCTGCCATTGCAGTGGTTACATTCATCGTTCTTGCAATTCATTGCTAAGCTCAGCTAATTGTTTTTATCAGTCTGCCTAAGAACCCATAAGAAAGCATCTTCTGATTTTTTCAGTAGCAAGTGGGTTTCCTTATGCAATAATAGCTCTCTATTCTTGTGTGGAAGAAATCTTTATTTCAATCTTTAACTGTGATGCAATGATACCTGCTGGTCCTTTTTTCATTTTATGCAGACAAACCCTCCCATTCCCTTCAGTGCTTCATATGGAGGCAATGAGAGTTTTGTCTGAGTAAAACTGTAGGCTTTTGTACAGTTTCAGTCAAAAGAATTGCCACATATTAGAAAGTATATGCTGCTTACATCTTATATTCATCTCAGGTTTGAAACAATCACACAGTCAAGCAGACTCATTCTTGTGTCCTGGAAATGAAACTTCATAGCAATACCTTGCTAGCCCAACAATATCTATTTTCATATTTTTATGTTTGTCTTTTTTTTCTATTGTGATCATTGTTTCCCCTTTTTCTTTTCTGTAGAAAAATGTAATTTTACATGTAAAACATGTGGCCTAATAAAACCATTGCTTTAAAAAAGCACCCACTGCAGATTTAAAATGCAGACAGTTTGCTACTAGTAGAAGTGAGATCTAGTAAGGTTAAATTGCTTTCCGTTTCCTTCTGAAATGACATAATTCAAAACTTCCAAAAGGCTTAAGAAATAAGTTACTATTTTAATTGCTTTGTATTTCTACAGGCAAGATTAATAGTGCTGTCAGTACAATAGGATGATAAGAAACTGAAGTCCACGCAGTGAAATATATTGTAGAAATATTAAGACAACATTGATTTAGGACCAAATTCTGCCTGCATTACTTACATGAGTTCTGTCAGAGTTTGAGCCATAAATTTTAAGGCCAGAAAGGTTCATTATCATCATCTACTCTGGCCACCGGCACAACAGAAGCCCTAACATTTTGCCAGCATTTCCTGTACAAAAGCCATAACATCTATGTGATGAAAAGAAAATCCATGGTCTGGGCATTGAGAAATAGGGGAGTCATTCAGGTCTGTGCAACAGCTGTGAAATCCACTCCAGCTGTGAAACTCCTCCAGCGCAACAATTGAAATAGGCTTATATGCTTGTAACACACTCGCACGTCCTCAGCCCTACACACAATGACATACCAGTAGTTTCTGCCGATATGGGCACCAGGCCAAATAGGGTTACCTAATCCTATGCGATAGCTCCCCATATCCAGCTCCTTGACACACAGCAGTGTTGCGCTGGTGACACTGCCCAGGGGCCCTTCAGGCTAATGGAGCTGATTCTTAAAAGGAGGATAGTTGTCCTACGAGCAGCCCACACAAGTCAAACATGAATTAATATTTATAAAAATGGTTTGCCATTTCAACACCTACCCATTCAATTTCTGATAACCTTTTAAACCTCTCAGCAGCATGATCATCCCTCATTCCTTCCATGAGTTGGGCTTGGTTTATACCAGAAATTCTCAACCAAAAGTTCACATGATCTGAGGGTACACAGAGGTCTTCCATATGGTACATCAATGCATCTAGACATTTGCCTAGCTTTACAATAGGTTATGTTAAAAGCACTATTAAAATTGCTACAAACTAATACTTCAGAAAGGCAAAGACCTGTTTGTGCTCCTCTATATACTATGCACTGGTATGTATGTACAATATTTATATTTTATTTGATTTGTGTGACAATTATGTGGTAAAATGAGAAAGTAAGCAATTTTTCCAGTAACATTTTGCTATGACGCTTGTATTTAATGTTTGATTTCTGTAAGCAAGTAAGGTTTTAAGTGAGGGTACGTAAAACAAATCAGACTCCTAAAAGGGGTACAGTCTGGAAAGCTTAAGAGCCTCTGGTCTACCCTACCAACTTTCTCTAGTCATGGTTATGTCACTTGGGGGTGTGGAAATTTTACACCTAATCCCTGATGTAGACAGCTCTAAGACAGCATGTCGTGTTTTCACTAGGCAGTATGCAGATGCAGCTGTCCTGTTGTGTGCTGTAAATGGAGAGAAGCATCCACTGATGTGGTAGTCCCTCATTCCTCTCATCAATATGGGACACTTCACAACTAGCTAGAAATAAGTTTCCTTCAGATTAGTATAGGTTGACCCTCTCTAATCCAGCACCCTGGGGATCTGAACAGTGTTGAAAAAGAGAATTTGCTGGCCCATGGGAGGTCTGTATTGTCTAGCAGCATTACCTACACTTACACTGCTTACTGTCCTCTTAGAAGACATTTAGGGGTAAACTACAGATAAATAACATCACAGAACACTGAGAGCCAGGACTGGTAGCTGTAAACAAACTTTATGGGACCATGAGACACTTGGCCAGAGACAAAGCAAATGGTTGTCTGGTTAGCTAAATCATGCCACATAATGGACATTGCTGGATAAGAAGGTGCTGGACTACAGAGGTTCAACCTGTATTGCTTTTGGATGCTTCCTTTTCTCCTCTTGAACTACATCCAAGGAGCACTCCAAAGACTTTTTTAGGGCACTAGGCATCAAATGGAAGAGAAACAAAACATCAAAATGAGTTTCTTGCTCTCTATGGCTACGTCTACACGTGAACGCTACATCGAAATAGCTTATTTCGATGTAGTGACATTGAAATAGGCTATTTCGATGAATAACGTCTACACGTCCTCCAGGGCTGGCAACGTCGACGTTCAACATCGACGTTGCGCAGCACCACATTGAAATAGGCGCTGCAAGGGAACGTCTACACGCCACAGTAGCACACTTCGAAATAAGGGTGCCAGGCACAGCTGCAGACAGGGTCACAGGGCGGACTCAACAGCAAGCTGCTCCCTTAAAGGGCCCCTCCCAGACACAGTTGCACTAAACAACACAAGATCCACAGAGCCGACAACTGGTTGCAGACCCTGTGCATGCAGCATGGATCCCCAGCTGCAGCAGCAGCAGCCGCCAGAAGCCCTGGGCTAAGGGCTGCTGCACACGGTGACCATAGAGCAATTTCGATGTTGCGGGATGCGCAACGACTACACGGTCCCTACTTCGACGTTGAAGTAGGGTGCTATTCCTATCCCCTCATGGGGTTAGTGGCTTAACGTCGATGTTAACATCGAAATAGCGCCCAACACATGTAGCCGTGACGGGTGCTATTTCGAAGTTAGTGCCGCTACTTCGAAGTAGCGTGCACGTGTAGACATGGCTTATATTGTAGAGAAAGGATAGTGATTTTAGTGGTGGACTACGTTGAAAGGAGACAGCAAGGTCTATGTGCTTGGTCCGCATATTGACAGTAATCTGATTCTGTAGATGGAGTGCTATAGTGGTGTAGTGGCATCACTGTCACGTGTCTGGGGAAGGTGCTCTATGCAGAAGAGAAAAGGCTCTCCATTGGTGTAATCACTTTACCTCTGTGGGAGGTGATAGCTATGCTACTAGGACATTCTCTTGCACAGGCAGAAATTGTGGAAAAGCAGCATCGCTTACCCCATAACCTCAGCTGGGCAGAATACAACACCATCCACAGCCTCAGAAACAACTCTGACACTGTAATCCAAGAGGCCAACAAGGGAGGCACTGTTGTAATCATGAATAGGACAGACTACCAAAAGGAGGCTACTAGGTAACTTTCCAATACTACATTCTACAAGCCTCTGTCCAAGGATCCCACTGAGGAACACACAAAGAAACTACAGCATCTGCTCAAGACCTTCCCTATAAAAACACAGGAACAGATTTACACAGACACACCCCTTGAACCCAAACCAAATTTACTCTACCTGCTACCCAAGATTCATAAATCTGGGAATCCTGGATGCCCCATCATCTCAGGCGTTGGCACCCTCACCGCAGGACTGTCTGGATATGTGGACTTAGACCTTATGCTACCAGCACCCCCAGCTTTCTTCGAGATACCACGAACTTCCTTAGGAAATGAAAATCCATTGGTGACCTTCCTGAAAACACTATCCTAGCCACCATGAATGTAGAGGCCCTTTACACCAATATCCCACATGAAGATGGACTCCAAGCTGTTAGGAACATTATCCCTGATGAGAATGAGGCACAAATGGTGGTGGAGCTTTGTGACTTTGTCCTCACCCACATCTATTTCAGATTTGAGGACAAATTATACCTTCAAATCAGGGGCACTGCTATGGGCACCCACATGGCCCCACAGTATGCCAACATTTTTATGGCTGACCTGGAAAAACGCTTTCTCAGTTCTCGTCTCCTAGAGCCCCTCCTCTACCTTTGCTACATTGATGACATCTTCATCATTTGGACCCATGGGAAGGAGGCTCTTGAAGAGTTTCCACCCCACCATCAACCTTAGTCTGGACCAGTCCACACAAGAGGTTCACTTCCTGGACACTACTGTGCAGATAAATGATGGTCACATAAATACCACCCTATACCAAAAACCCATGGACTGCAATGCTTATCTACATGCCTCCAGCTTCCATCCAGGGCATACTATACCATCCATTGTTTACAGCCAGGCACTAAGGTACAACCGTATTTGCTCTGATCCATCAGACACAGACAAACATCTACAAGACCTTTACCAAGCTTTCCTCAAACTACAATACCCACCTAAGGAAGTGAGGACACAGACTGACAGAGCCAGACAGGTACCCAGAAGCCACCTGCTAAAAGACCGGCCTCGCAAGGAAAACAAGAGACCAACACTGACCATCACATACAGCCCCCACCTAAGGCCTCTCCAATGCATCATCAGTGATCTGCAACCCATCCTGAACAATGATCTTTCACTCTCACAGGCCTTCGGAGGCAGGCCTGTCCTCGCCTACAGACAGCCTGCCAGCTTTCAACAAATCCTCACCAGCCACTATAGATCACAAAACAGTAACTCTAAGCCTGGAACCAAGCCCTGCAACAAATGCCACTGGCAACTCTGTTCACATATCTACACCAGTGACATCATCACAGGACCTAACATCCACCATACCATCAGGGGCTCCTTTACCTGCACATCTACTAATATAATGTATGCCATCATGTGCTAGCAATTCCCCACTGCAATTTACACTGGGCACTCTGGAATAAATGGACATAAATCAGACATCAGGAACAATAATGTACAGAAGCCTGTGGGGGAACACTTCAATATCCCTGACACTCAGTAGCAGATTTAAGGGTGGCACTCCTGAAACAAATAAATTTCAGAAATCAAATGGAGAGAGAAATCACTGAGCTGCAATTTATTTGCAAATTTGACTCCATTAACCAAGGATTAAACAGAGAGTGGGAGTGGCTCACAGCTTACAAAGGCAGCTTCTTTGCCCTGGGTGTTAAGAGCTCCCCATTAGACTCGGACAATGGCTCACATCCCCTTGTCTGATCTGACTTGTTTTTTCCTCTTTTGATACCTACTATTGATAATGGACCATTTCCACCTTGCTGCATAGACCTAGTCAGCTCTGACCCTCCCTTTTTCTGGGACCCCATTCTTTAAATACCCCTCTGAAACCACCACCACCCCACTCATGCATCTGATGAAGCGGGTCTTTGCACACGAAACCTTATGCTCCAAAATATCTGAAAGTATATAAGGTGTTGCCTCCTTCTTAAGGTGGCACAGTGGCAGTTCGTGCCCGGTATGCAACGCTGGCCCAATAACACACCGAGAGTGGAAGAAGAATCTTTATTTGGCATGCCAAGTAAGGTGCAGGGGGATCTCTCCTCAAAGCCTGCACACCTTGCAACAAGCAGTGTGCAATACTTATACCTCTCTCCTCCTTTGTTCACCCCCTCCCAACAAACCAGGGGAGAGTTTCTCATAATTCCCTTATCCACTCCCCCAGCTCAAACTGAATTCTTACTGGTCTTGTGCCATTCCGCTCTGGTAATTCCCTATTGAGCAGGAGGTCAAGTACCAATAGATTATTAACAAAAAGTAAATTACAGGAAGGTAGAGTTATTCGGTCGTATAGAACATGAACAGGATCTCATTAACAAAACAATACTGAAAATTAAGGAGGATTCACTAACAATGCTAAATTCAATATTGAACCTTATGAGAACATCAATAAGCATTCATTTACAAAACAATGTCTCTATGAGATCAGAATATAATAACGTTTCCCGTGCCAACAAAGGTGCCACAAGACTTTTTGTTGTTCTCGAAGCTACAGACTAACAAGGCTACCTCTCTGATTCTTGCCAAAATAGAGCTGTCCACACTGGCATTTAAGTCATCATTCAGGGTTTGGGGGGCTTTGTACCTCTGAGGGAGGTAAGCTATAGCAATATAAATGGTAGTGAGATTTGCCCATACTATCATTTCTTCACCTGTCCTTGTGTTGGCGCCTGAAGCTAACTTCTGTAATGTGTGCAAAAATTTGCAAAGTGAAGAACACAAGAAAAATCAAAGGAGACAGACTGCGTTTATGGACATTTTCTTAAACTATGCACAGTTTTCAGTAATCCAGTACCAGGACATTAATCTTTATGTCAGTAATTTTCAGTAATAATGAATGAGAAAACATCAGGTTTGTGTTAGATGAAAGTAATATTTGTGTTCAAGAGGGGCTATAGCTCACCATATGGTACATCTGAGAGTGATGTATTTTTTAATACAGAAATGGAACTTGTATTCCAAAGAACTAATTAACCTAAAGGCTGAATAGGCATATGTAAAAACCATTCTTAAATTATGTTCCTACATTATCATGTTCTGTAACAGAATTGTTTCTGTTCTTACCTGTTTTCACTCCTGTGGAATCCGTGGACTTGCTGTTCATTTCCACCAATATTATATCCAAACAGAGATCTACTATTACATTGCTACAGCACATGAGAGAGTGCAGTTGGTTATGTTGTGCTGAACAATATTTCCAGAAAATATGGTAACAAACTCATCCCTCAAAAATACTAGATCTCACATATTTATTTTTATAGGTGCTTAACCAGGCTATTTCAGCTGGCTGAAGAAATTCAGTTTATTTTATTGCAATACGAGGTTTATCCTTTCTGGCAGGTGAATTAACACAAATAAAAATGGTTCTCTCCTTTCAACCTGGCTGATGCAAAGCAGATTTCAACAGTCATCTTTTGTCAACTAGGTCAATCCAAGACTGGATCTGTGAACCATTCTGAAATTTACTGGAAGTTTGATTTCCTTTTCTCAATTATTACCTAAAATAAACTTCTCTTTAAGTGCTCAGTATAATCGTGATAGACAAGAAGTTTAGAACGCCTTTCTAAATAATTCAGCTTTAAATATTTGATAATTTAATAGACGTGCCAAAATACTGACCTTCTGTATTTAACTCTTTAGAGTTTATTCCAATGTCTCAGTTACATTTTTATCAGAGAAAAAAAAATCGGCTCTGTGGAGTAAGTATACTCTCCATTCTTAAAACACTCTGAATTAAGAAGACAATGGGATTAAAATCTTTAAAATGGGATACAATGGGCAAATTGGTTTGTAAGTGCAAATTAAACTCCAGCAGATGCATGTTGCAGGTGTACATCATCAACACTTTACAACAATCCTGCTTCTAATTTCCCTCTAATGCTTTGATTGCCTATGAGTTAATCGTGTGTGGTGACAGAAAGATTTCAAAATGCTGCTTCATCAGTTGTTAATTAGGAATAAATCAACACATTTTAAAGAGGTGGTAAAATAATTTATTAGTCTTTTTTATTTCTGTTTTGATGAAATAGCAAGGAGCTTTTTCTCCTCACATTTTTTCTTCTTGTGTCTTGGGAGTGGTGGCCACTAGATTAAAAGTTAACTGATTAAAAAATAAAATCCAGCATGTTAAATGACAAACTTTTTGATGGATTTACAAATACAAATATGCCTCTTCAGTGCTTGCACAAGGAACACCAGTTGTGATTGATGTTTCAAATGTACTTCACTATAGAGTTTACATGAATATAATTGTTCTTTTTTTGTGCCGCTTGATTTTATTCCTGTGATTAATGGCTTGTTGCATAATTTACAGGATAATGAATGCCATTTTCTTGTATTAATCTATAAATAACTTGGCAAAGTTTTAATCAGGGTAATAATAGTAGCTTTTCCTAATGTTTTACTCAAGCCTTGCATTCAAGAATTAATGTGCATCTGTATCAAGTTAGATTAGTTATGGTCTATATGAGTTTCTAACCCATGCACATTTTAAGTAATCCATGGTTTCCCTCCATAAATTGTGGCTATGTTCCTGCTAACAGGGAGCTAAGCTAGAAGCTCAGTATGGGGCGGGATGGCTCAGTGGTTTGGGCATTGGTCTGCTAAACCCAGGGTTGGTTGTCAGCTCAGTCTTTGAGTGGGCCATTTAGAGATCTGAGGCAAATAGATCAAAAAGGGAATGGTGCTTGTCCTGCAAAAGGGCAGGGGACTGGACTAGATGACCTCCTGAGGTCTCTTACAGCTCTATGAGATGTGTGTATCCCCAAAATGTTGAAGTTAGTTAAACCATTTAATAAAAGGTATGTAAAAAATGGAAGTTCTGGTTTGTGATCGATGTCAAAATACACATTATTTGAAATTTGGGCTGTGTTTACACTTGGCCAAAATTTCAAAAGGGTCAGGCTAATGGCCAAATCAGAGAATACTAATGAGGCACTGAAATGAATATTCAGCACATTAGCACTCTGCCAGTCGTGGCACTTTGAAATTGCCACCTTCTTATCAGCTGGTGATGTGTATCAGGGGATTTTGACATTTGCAGGGTCCTTTCGAAAAGGGCCCCATGTAGACCAGCTGTACGCAATCAAAACACATCACTTTTGAAGCAATGTGGCCAGCAGCATGCTTTTTAGGTGCTGAATATTCATTTCAGCACCTCATTAGTATTCCCTGATTTTCGCATTATGATGGCCCTTTCGAAATTTTGGCCAGGTGTAGATATAGCCTTGGAGAGAAAACTGCCCCTTCCCCCATTAAATTCTCTCATGGTAAATTTGGGGCACAGGACAATTAGGTTTAATCAAAATATTTCATTTTATTATTAACTTTTCATATTGAATTATTTATAGCATGGTTGAAACGGGCGTTTCAAAATGAAAAATGAAAAAAATGTGTTAGTTAAAAATGTCAAAATTGGACATCTCAAATGCTATTCGAATATTATTTTCCTGTAAAATAAAAACCAGAGAAATTCACCTAATTTTGCAGTGCATTTTGATTTCGATGGAACTGCATTGTCAATGGAATATGGCTGTATTCAGTGGGAGTTTTGCCCACATAAGGATTGCACCTCTGATTCTGTAATGTTCTAATGCTGAAATCCTGCCCATTTGTAGTCCATGATAGTTTTGCCACTCACTTCGGTGGGGCCAAGATTTTACCTGGTATCTTCACTATCACTGCTGCAACAGACCAGACCCAAACTATTTGTCTATAAAAACAGTTGATGAAGCCTTGACAGTTTTGTGATGTAACATATGACAATAAACAGTTCACATTTCACTGTTAAGTTTGTCTTAGTTGCTTCTATTTCTATGACTTTGAAGATCAAAGTAACTTGCAGCAAAAAAGAAAAGAGATGTTTAGAAATCTCTTTAATGTCCTTGAAAAGTGTTTGATGGATTATATTTGTGCATCCCCAGCCAACATTACTAACAGCTGAAGACCGTCAAGAGAGTGTTGTGATACAGAAGGGGTGAAATACAGCTGTATATCTGTTACCAATTATAATCTAGTTAAGTCACAGCCTTTTGAGCAGTATGTACGGTTACTTTTGTGTTCCCCCTCCTGCACCTTAGCTCAACCTCCTGCTAGATCAGGATCCAGTATTCTACCTTGCCTGGTTTTTCAGAGAAAGGCATTGCATTGGCTGCATTTAGGTCTTATATCACCTAGTAACATATTTACAGCTAATAGAACTAGCCAAGCATGTTAAACACAAGCTGATGCCTATAAATGATTTTTTACAAAGCTGTAAGTCACTAGAACCAGGAACTGGAACCTGAGTCTTCAAAATCTGGGTCTTAAATGTTCTAACATGTGGATTAAAAGCATTAATAGTACAGGGACACCCCCAAATGTGGGTTTAGGCATGTTTCAAAAACTTACTGGGTCAGAACCCCAGGGAAGACAGATAGGGTGGGGGAACAGCTCCTCTGAGGATCCCTCTTGGGTTTAGAAGTGAGCTACATGCACATACACCCCGATGGAGAGGGATCAGTGATAGATTTTTGGGCATGTTGGAGACATAATGAGTGAAAACATAGGAGCTTACAGAGTTAGGTGATATATGAACAGGGATACTGAGACACTCAGTGACATGTAAATGTTGCTCTGAGGCACTTAAACTGGCAATTAAGTGGCTAGTAACAGAGAGATAGCACTTTAAAGATGAACAAAATAATTTATTCAGTGAGGAGCTTTCATGATACAGACCCGCTTCATCAGATCAATCTCATTTCCAATACAGACTGACATTTATAAGTATAGAGGACCAAAAAAAAAATTGCAGTAAAAACTGACAAATCAAATACATAGAAAGGAGATGGGTGAGGGATGTTAATTGTCCTGCCTGAGATAATTACAAACATCAAAGGAAGGGAACCAGTCCCTGTAACGTGTGAGGTAATTGATCTCTCTGTTCATGTCACGTGTTAATGTGTTGAATTTGAATATGAATTCCAACTCACAAATTTCTCGCTCTAATCTGTTTTTAAATTCTTTGTGCTCCAGGCATAATGTAATGCATGTCCGGATAATATTGTTAAACTTTCAAGCTGCAGACTAAACCCAGCTGAAAAGTCTCTTTTATCCTGGGTCTTTCTTTTTTGCCCCATGGTTTTCACGAACCTAATAACATTTTGTGGTGATCTCAAGGCCTCCTTTTATTGTTTCCATACTTCCAACATACCAATGAGCATCAGTCTGACTTGCTAGATCCCCTCTACTAACACCAAAGGAAGAAGAATTCTATGTGGACTCCCCCGATGGGCATAATGACAGTCTAGATTTCTATATACAATGCGTCCGCAACCATGCGGAGACTGAAATTATACACAGACAACACCAAATGAAATACAATCTCAACTGTGCTGAGTGTCAAAAGTGTCAAAAGTGTGCCCAGAGTGTCAAAAGTGACTCGGGCATTGTAATCAAGCCAGCTGACAAAGGGGGTGCTATTGTCAGCATGAATAAGTCAGACTAGCCGTGTCTACACGTGCACGCTACTTCGAACTAGCGGCACTAGCTTTGAAATAGCGTCTGTCACGGCTACACGTGTTGGGCGCTATTTCGATGTTAACATCGACGTTAGGCGGCGAGACGTCAAAGCCGCTAACCCCATGAGGGGATGGGAATAGCGCCCTACTTCGACGTTCAACATCAAAGTAGGGACTGTGTAGTCGTTGCATGTCCCGCAACTCCAAAATTGCGGGGTCCTCTATGGTGGCCATCAGCTGAGGGGTTGAGAGACACTCTCTCCAGCCCCTCAGCTCAATGGTGGCCGTGTGGAGCGGCCCCTTAAAGGTCCCAACCCCCTCCCTTTCTGTGCAGGAAGCTGAGAGAGCATGCAGGCAGCAGCAATAACACACGGCTCACCTGCACGCTCCTCCGCAACCACCCACACCCCCACCCAATGCGATGGCCACCCGGCAGCCCCCCCCAGCACCCTGAGGGAACCCCCCCGAAGGGGAGCCAGGGTTCCCAGGGCAGCCAGGGCAGGAGCCAAGCCAGGAAGCGGCAGCGGGGCCCCTCCTGGACGGAGGCTGAGCTTCGTGACCTGCTGGGGCTCTGGAGCGAGGCAAAGGTGCTCCAGGTAATGGGGAACAAGAGGCAGAATGCGGATGCGTTCACTAGGCTGGCCGAGGGCCTGGCCGCCCGGGGTCACCCTGCCCACACTCCGGACCATGTCCGGAGTAAAGTCAAGGAGCTGCGGCAGGGTTAGGCCCAGGCCTGGGATACGGCCGGCCGATCTGGGGCCGCCCCCATCACTTGCCCCTTTTACGGGGAGCTCAGGGACATCCTGGGCCCCCGGCATACCTCCTCCCCTCCGGTCACGCTTGACACATCGGCTGAGGAGCCCCAGCAGACCCCGGAGCCGGAGTCCGCCCCGGAGGCAAGCCCCGGACCCCGGGGGCCCCCCCTGGAGCCCACCCCCGGGGCACCAGAGCAGGAGGAGGAGGAGGGGGGGACTCCTCCTCCACTGAGATGGGGCTCCAGATCCTCCTTCTGCCATCGAGGAGCAGCAGCCGGGCGTCCGCCCTCCAGGTGTCCCCCGACCGTGGGAGTGGACCTACAGGTGTGTACACCCCCTGGTGTACACCCTGGGGTTGAGGGGCGGGGGTAATAGATATGGGGTCAGGGCCCTCCACATGCCCAGATGACCATGGCCCCAAGGACAGCAGTGGCATGTCCCTCACAGGAGTGCATCAGCCCCTTCCCCCCCAGCACGACAGTGCCATGCCCCATCCCCGGGGCAGGGGGGAGCGGAACCTCTAGGGTCCCCTGGGAGGAGGGGGTGGGGCAACCAGCAGCAGCAGCCGCAGCAGCCGCAGCAGCAGCATGTGATGGAGTCGGGGGAGTGCAAATGTGAGTCTCAGGCTAGATATGAGCAACAAGCTGAATAGCTCCCAGTGGCTAAGGATGATCCTGGGGCTACAACGGGCAGGTTACACCTCTGCCCTGAACAAAGAGGAGGGAGGAGCCGAGCTGGGTTTGAATCAGGGGCTGCAGTTAGAGGGTAGGGGAAGGGAGAGCTGGAAGGCAGCCAGCCTGAGGAGGGGGAAAGCTACACCCCAGAGGGGCACCCCTTGGGGTCTTCTCCCCAGGACAGGTTGGAAGGACTGTCTCTGACTGCTGTACTGTGACTTCTGGGAGAAACTGGGCATCTGTTGCCTAAGAAACCTCTCCTGTCAGACCCTGCTGAGTGAAGTGAGAGTCACTCCCGCCAGGGGACGGGGTGCAGTGCAGGGGGACCCTTGAACCCCATCACAGCAGCATCTCCCGGGGCACCTCCCGGCCACCCTCCCCCAGTGCCGGACTATAGGGCCGTGGGGTCCAGGACGTGCCCCCCCCCGTATATAGTTGGTATTTATTTATTTGTGCCCCCTGTTTGCCCAGTCCCCCCCCATGTAAATAGTTCTCCCCTTCCTTGTTATCCCTGTTGTTTTTTGTTAATATGTGCGTAAACTTTTCATATTTAAGTTAGTTAGAAGTTCCTGTATATAGTTTGTATGAGTTAGTTATAGAACAGAGCTGAAAGTAAACCCCAGCTTGGTTTCACAAACAAGTGTCTGCTTTTATTTGTGCAGGAAAAGTGGGGGGTGGGTGCTGTTGGGTGCTCCGTGGTGTAGGCGTAGGGGCAGGGAGTGCTGTGGAGGATGGGGGGGGCGCAGTGGGGGGCCTGGCAGCGTTCACCCCGCAGCCTCATCGAAGTGGGCTCGCAGGGCCTCCCAGACCCGGGTCCCTTCGGGGTCCACCTGGTGACTAGGGGCAGCGGGTGGCTGCACGTCGGCCCTGCCGGCCTCCACAGCCCAGCCTTGAAAAAAGGCCTCCCCCTTGCTCTCCACCAGATTGTGTAGGGCGCTGCACGCACCCACAATCTGGGGGATGTTGGTGGGGCCCGCATCCAGGCGGGTGAGGAGACATCTCCAGCGCCCTTTGAGGCGGCCGAATGAGCACTCCACCACCTGGCGCGCGTGGTTCAGGCGCTGGTTGAAGCGCTCCTGGCTGGCAGAGAGATGGCTCATGTACGGGTGCATGAGCCAGGGCCGGAGGGGGTATGCCGCATCTGCGATGACGCAGAGGGTCATGGTGGTGTCCCCCACAGGGCTCTCCCGCTGGGGGATGTAGGTCCCCGCCTCCAGCCAGCAGCACAGGCCTGAGTTCCGGAAAACCCAGGCGTCGTGGGTGCTGCCAGGGCAGCCCACATAAATGTCCTGAAAACGGCCCCGGCTGTCCACCAAGGCCTGGAGGACCACTGAGTGGTAGCCCTTCCGGTTTATGTAGCGTCCTCCACTGTGCACCGGGGCGCAGATGGGGATATGAGTCCCATCCAGAGCCCCAAAGCAATTGGGGAAGCCCATGGTGGCAAAGCCCGCGATGGTGGCATCCAGGTCCCCCAGCCTCATGAGCCTGTGGAGGAGCATGGCATTGATGGCGTGCACGACCTGCAGGGGAAGCACATGGGAGAGCACCAATGAGGGGTGAGCAGGGTGTGTGTGGCCCTGCCCTGCCCGGGACCCCCTGCCCTGCCAGGGCTGCCTCCCCCACTCCCGCCGTGGGTCCTCTTACCTCCATGAGGACAGCCCCGATGGTGGCCTTGCCAACGCCAAACTGCTGTCCCACAGATCGGTAGCTGTCTGGAGTGGCCAGCTTCCAGACAGCGATGCCGACCCGTTTCTCCACAGGAAGGGCACGCCACATGGCGGTGTCCTGGTGCCTGAGTGCGGGGGTGAGCCACTGGCATAGCTCCATAAATGTCTGCTGGCTCATTCTAAAGTTCCGGAGCCAGCGGTCGTCGTCCCACTCCCCAAGCACCAGCCGCTCCCACCAGTCGGTGCTGGTGGGGTAGCTCCACAGCCGCCGGGGTGTGAGGCGGGAGGGGGTGTCGGGGTGCTGCAGGGTTGGGGGTTGAGTCCTCCTCCCCTGCGGGCCACTCCTCCTCCTGTGTGGCAAGGAAATGCTCAGCTGCCTCCCGCATGGCTTGGAGCAGGGCGAGCCCTGCTCCTGCAGGGGCGGCTGGGTGGACCTCTGGCTGCTGCTGCTGCTGCTGCTGCTGGGGGTCCATGACTGTGTCACTCGAGGTCTGCGTGCCTATGGCTCTGCAGACCACGTGCTGTGCAGGCTGAGTGTGTCTGGGAGGGGCCCTTTAAGGGAGCAGCTAGCTGTTGCCCCGGAAGTGCTAGCCCACCCTGTGACCCTGTCTGCAGCTGTGCCTGGCACCCCTATTTCGATGTGTGCTACTTTGGCGTGTAGACATTCCCTCGCTGCGCCTATTTCGATGTGGTGCTGCGCAACGTCGATGTTGAACATCGACGTTGCCAGCCCTGGAGGACGTGTAGACGTTATTCATCGAAATAGCCTATTTTGATGTCGCCACATCGAAATAGGATACTTCGATGTAGGCTTCACGTGTAGACGTAGCTACTATGAACAGAAGGCAGCTAGATAACTGTCCAACACCACATTTACAGATCTCTCTCCTCAGATCCCACCCTAGAATTCCAAAAGAGACTTCACCATCTACGTTAAGAACTCCCTGCCTCTACTTGGGACCTAATTCACTCAGATGCACCATCTGAGCCCTGACCTGGATTATTCTATTTACTGCCTAGAATCCACAAACCTGGAAACCCAGAACACCTTATCATTTCAGGTACTGGCACCCTTACTACTGGACTGTCCAGCTATGTAGACTCCCTTCTCAAACCCTATGCCTCCAGCACTCCTAGCTACCTCCAAGCTACCACTGACTTCCTGAGGAAATTATAAAACATTGGACATTTTCCTGACAATTCCATCCTTACCATCATGGATGTAGAGGCTCTCTATACCAATATTCCACATGAAGATGGACTACAAACTACCAGGAATATCATCCCTGATGTTACCACAGCAAATCTGGTGGCTGACCTATGTAACTTTGTTCTCACCCACAATGATTTACAATTTGGAGACAACTTATACCTACAGATTAGTGGCACTGCTAAGACACTTGCATGGCCCCAAAGTATGCTAACATTTTTATGGCTGACTTAGAATAATGGTTCCTTAGCTCTTGTCCCCTGTTACTCATCCTTTACTTACACTACTTCTATGACATCTTTATAATCTGGACCCATGGTAAAGAGACTCTGAAAGAATTCTACAGAGATTTTAACAACCTGCATCCTACCATCAATCTCAGCATTGACTATTCCATGTGAGAAATACATTTCCTGGGTACCACAGTACAAATCACTGATGGCCACATCGACACCCTCTACGGGAAAACCACTGACTGCTACACATACCTACATGCCTCCAGCTTCCATCCAGCACACACCACACAATCCAGCGTTTATAGTCAAGGCCTGAGATGCAATCGCATCTGCTCCGATCCTGCTGACAGAGACCAAAAACTACAAGACCTCTACCAAGTATTCATAAAACTTAATTACCCCCTGGGAGAAGTTAAAAAAAAATAGATTGTCAGGGCCAGACAAATACCCAGAAATCAGCTACTTAAGATAGGCCCCAGAAGATCAATAACAGAACACCACTTATCATCACGTAGAGTGCCCAACTCAAAGCCCATTAAAAATGTACAACCTATTCTGAATCATGATGCTACACTCTAGAAGGCCCTAGGTGACAGGCCTGTTCTTTCCTATAGTGAGCTTCCTAACCTGAGAAAGATTCTCACCAGCAATCACAGTAATACTAATCTTGAAACTTTTCCTTGCAACAAACCCCACTGCCAGTTTTGTCCGCATATTTATTCTGGGGATACCATCACTGAACCGAACCATGTTAGTTACAAGATCAAAGACACATTGGCTACGCCTACACTAGCCAAAAACTTCAAAATGGCCATACAAATGGCCGTTTCGAAGTTACTAATGAAGCACTGAAATACATATTCAGCGCCTCATTAGCATGCGGGCGGCCACAGTACTTCAAAATTGATGCGGCTCGCCGCCCTGCGGCTCGTCCAGACGGGGCTCCTTTTCAAAAGGACCCCGCCTACTTTGAAGTCCCCTTATTCCTATCTGCTCATAGGAATAAGGGGACTTCGAAGTAGGCTGGGTCCTTTTGAAAAAGAGCCCTGTCTGGATGAGCCACGTGGCAGCGAGCCGTGTCAATTTTGAAGTGCCGCGGCTGCCCGCATGCTAACGAGGTGCTGAATATGTATTTCAGCGCTTCATTGGTAAACTTCGAAATGGCCATTTGCACGGCCATTTCGAAGTTTTTGGCTAGTGTAGACACAGCCATTCTCATGCACTTGCAGCAACATTATGTATGCCATTATGTGCCAACAATGCCCTGCCACTATGTACATTGGAGAGACTGGGCAAAACATTTGCCAAAGAATAAATGGACACAGAGCAGACATCAAGAAACTCAATACACATGAGCGGTTTAGTGAACAGTTCAATGGAGTGAGCCATTCTGTTAAAGACCTGAGAATCTGTGTCCTGCAGCATAAAGAATTGAAAAACAGATTAGAGGGAGACATCTGTGAGTTGGAATTCATATTCAAATTCAACACATTAACACATGATATGAACAGAGACATTAATCACCTCACTCATTACGAAGATGGCTTCCCTTCCTTTGAGGCTTGTAATTATCTCAGGCAGGACAATTAACATCCGCTCACCCCACATCCCCCTCCTACGTATTGGATTTGTCAGTTTGTATAGCAATTTTTTTTTGTTTTTGGTCCTCTGTACTTATAAATGTCTGTCTGTATTGGAAATGAGATTGATCTGACGCAGTGGGTCTGTACCATGAAAGCTTCTCACTGAATACATCATTTTGCTTGTCTTTGAAGTGCAGCATTTCTGCTCTTTTGTTTAATTAAGTGTCTAAGTCTTCTTGTGGTTTTTGCTTCAGTTAAAATCAGTGGACTTTGGATCTGGCCTTAGATGACTAATACTAAAGATAGTTTTCAGGTTCCCTCTCCCAACTTCTCCTTTATTTATAATGAGCAAGAAACAGTTCATCACCACCCATTATATTTTTCTATGCTTCATCTATTTTCTCTTTTCACCCATACTCCAGTATTTTCAGGTGGAAATGGCCTAGAAATGATAAATGGCCAGATGAGGGAAAACTCAGGTCCTATGGGTGGATTCCAGTAGTAATCTCTCTTCTATGCCCTTTAGAAAATTAGAGGAGCCTGTAGTTATTTTAAGGTGACTCATCTTCCTCTTTAAGGAATGGGAGATTCATTCACTTCTTTATAAATTATGAAAATAGATAATGATGTGTGGGCATTCATTGTGTTACAGAATTTATCTTCAGCCTCATCACTACGTATTACAATTAACATTGAGGGGTTTTCTTAACCACATGCTACTTGCTATACTGTGCCTCAAACAAGTGTAAATAGCATAGTCATTTTTGTCAAATACTAAGGCAGGAAAAAGTTGAAGAGCCAAGGTAATTGTCAATCCATCTTGTACCTAGTTGATATTTCACAGGAATGCTGTAAACTTCTCATAGGGGCTAATAACATAATATAATATAATATAATATAGAACATTATAATTCCATTAAGTACACTTCAAGGCAACACCTGTCGGACTCCACCTTATTTAGGAAACAAATATATTCTGTCTTCTTCCAATAAGAACACTGTGCATGCTTCAGGAAATTCTCATTATTTTAGGGTCATAGCCTTGTAAATAGAGTATCAAAGATGCCTTTAGATGTATTGTAGCATGGTATCGTGTAACCTTATCCTCTCCTTCCAGCTGCTATCTAGGGCTATTTTACCCTTTCTCAATAGATTAGGAATATTAGACTAGAACTGTGCAAATAACTGGCTGGCCAAAATGAGGGAGAAGATTGGTTTTGTTCTGAGTCAAACAAAATGTTCTGTTTGTCCTAAAGTGAACCTTTTAATCCTTGAATATTTTTATCCTTTTCTGAAATAAAATTGAAGTAAAATTTGAAAGTCTTCAAATTTAAAATATCGAAACATTTTGTATGAAAATGTTTAAAAAACTATATTGTTTCAACAGAATAATTCAGCAAATTCTATGCAAGCTTTCAGAATGTGTTGGTTAACCCAAATACACATTTTCCATCCAGAATGGCCAGTTGTGTAGTGCACATGTCAGTGAGTAGCATGATGTGGAAATTTTTGGTAATTCCATGCACACACTATGTATTAAAGTAATTGGACAATGACTGTTTGTTTCTATACATACTACTATATTTGTATTCATGCAATACAGGTTAGTATGCAGAGAGGATGCTTGTTTCATTGGCAATCTTAATATGAGTGTAACAGTGAGCTAGAAGAGATTGTATGACATGCTGGACACAAGTCAAGAATGTGTCATTCTGAAGCATAAATGTTAGCAAAAAAATGTTAGTATACCTTCATTGACATTAAGTCCTTGGGTACTGTGAGATGTGCTGTAGAAAAACTGAAGTCTCACTGACAGATCTTGCTACATAATGATATAATCATTAAATATTAAAAGAGAGATAGACAGAACTGTTTAACAAAAGCCCAGTCTCAAGGATAATGTATGCACTTATACCTATTTTTCAGTCTACTTCAGTTAGTTTGGAAAGGATGTGAAGCAGAACAAAGGTAAATAATGGCAAGGTAAGTATTCTATTCTTTACGAATGATCATACAATGGCACCCATGCAGCTCCATAATGTGTGTATTTCTGCAGATTTGTGTTTTAATCACCTTTATTCCCAATTTTTGCAGGGTCAAGTTAAGTGGGTGAAGTGAATTTACTGTTGATTTTATTCTTGTAAATAAGACATGCATTCTTCATATAAAAGTAAGTAAATTAGAAAGATATTTAAGTGTGATCATTGTCAGATGATGCAAGTTACAGTATTTTCATCACAAAATATAGACTTCAGAAAAAAGGGACCCCAGGAGATTTTTTATGCCACTCTCTTGCACACAAGGTAGGGTTAGGTATTATCCGGACCATCCCTGAAAATGTTTATCTAACTTCCTCTTAAGAACGTCCAATGGTGGAGATTGCACAACTTCTCTAGGCAAAAATATAGTTCCCCACCCTTTGATCACTAAACTGATCCCAGTGTACTACTTCAGTGGACTGTTGGGACCAGAGGGTTAAAAATATAAAACTGAAAACTGGGGATACAGATGGTGTTGAGTATGAATATTTTGTCTTTTTCCCCTGCCTTCTCTGTAATGTCTCTGATGGTTAGGATATTTGTCCTAATGCCTAACCTATGCTGCCTTTTTTTACAACTGAAGCCCACTGTTTCTTCCATCCTTAGAGGTTAAGGAAAATATTTTTTTTCTCATCCCAGATTGTAACAGCCTTTTATTTGCCAAAAAATTATTATGTCCCCATCTCAGTATTCTCTTCTTCACTAACTCGCTTTTTTAACCTTTCCTCTGAGGTCATGTATTCTAAACCTTTAATAATTTTCATTGATCTTCTCTGGACTTTCAGTTTGTCAACATCCAGGCTGTCCATACCCATATGCAAGATATGCAGGTGCACAGGGCACCTGAAAATTTGGTGCACCACTAACTTTTATTGTCCATTAATCCTCCTCTTTCTGTCTCTGTTCAGTGGCTTTGCTTTCTCCAGAGAGGACCTAATCAACTTACAAGTGAAAAAGCTTGCCAGACCTCTTAGCAGAACATTGAACCTGTGAAAGAGTGAATAGTAACAGAGAGGAAGCCATGCTAGTCTATACACTATCAAAACAAAAAGCAGTCAAGTAGCACTTTAAAGACTAGCAAAATAGTTTATTAGGTGAGCTTTCGTGGGACAGACCCACTTCTTCAGACCATAGCCAGACCAGCAAGAAAGAGTGGTAATGAAGCTATTTAATATGGATTTGCCAAGCCCATATACACTGAATTTACTATGGTAGTCTACAGGACCTTTGTTTAAAATTTGCTTTAAAAATATTTCATTATTGTGTTGATGAAGATCATAAAATCATATCAAGAAAAATCATCTTTTCCCCCTTTGCCCAGGCTGCTCTCAGGCATAGGGGTACCTTTTAATGTGCAGGTCTCCATAAATCCTAAGGACAGCCCTATCAACATCTTTCCTGAAATGTGGTGCCAGAATTAGACACAATACTCCAGTTGAAGCCTTATCAGCCTGGAGAAAAGTGTTCAAAATACTTCTTGTATCTTGCTTACTCTTGTGAATACATTCCAGAATTATGTTTGCTTGTTTTGTAACAGTGCTACACTGCTCACTCATAGTTAGCTTCAGGTCCACTATGACCCCCTGGCCTCTTTCTGCAGTATATCTTTCTGGGTAGTAGTTTCCAGTTTTGTGTGTGTGCAATTAATTGTTCCTTCCCAACTTTACATTTGTCCTAATTGAATTTCATCCTGTTTACTTCAGACCATTTCTCCAGTTTGTCCAGATAATTTTGACTTTTCATCTTAGCCTCTAAAGCACTTGCAATGCCTCTCAGCTTGGTATCGTCATCATTCTTGGTAAGTGTACTGTCTATGCTATTATCTACATCATTAATGAAAATATTGAACAGAATCAGAACCAATCCCTGTAGAACTCCACTTAATATGCCTTCTTTCCATCTTGACTGTGAATCACTAATAACTTATTTCTGGGAATTGTTTTTCAGCCAGTTATTCTATATTGCTTTGAGTGACAGAAGCCCGGCCATGAAGTGGAATATTGACATAAGATTCGTTTAATGCTGGAGTCTCTCAATTACATCAGTAAACAGGTTGAGCCCTCTCTAGTCTGGCATCTTTGGAACCTGACCAATGCTGAATGACAGAATTTGCTAGACCATGGGAGGTCAATATAGTCTAGCAATATTATCACTTCTTCCACTGCTTACTGGGCTCTTAGAAAGACATTTCTGGCTAAATAACAGCACAGAACACTGAGAGCCAGGACTGGTAGTTGTAAACAAACTTTAGGGGTCTACGGAAAACTTGGCCAAACTCATGATTTGAAATCATCTAGCTAACTAAAATCATGCTGGATTTCAGATGTTGCCAGACAAGAGAGTGCTGGACTAGAGATGTTCAACCTGTACTTACAGAATATAGTGCCAGCTATCAGTGAGTCTTTGACGAGAATAGTTAGCAAAATATGCACAGAAAATATAAATAGACGATCTGAGTTCAGTAACAATAGTAAGTGTTTATCGCACTTGATTACTGAATAGGGTTCTAGTGGCTAAATATCTCGAAAAAGATTTCTTCTAAGGCAAATTAAGCACTGCACGGAAGCCTTACTTGCAATAGAATGATACAATCTTAGGGCTGGAAGGGACCTCAGGAGGTCATTGAGTCTAGCCCCCTTCTTCAAGCAGGATCAACCCCAACGAAGTCATCCCAGACAGGACTCCCCCAAGCCAGGTGCCTCAGCAGTGGTCATTTTCTTGGCTCCCTCAAGCGGCGGGGTGAGTGCTGCCAGTGGTGGGGGTGGAACAGGGTCCGGGGAGAGGGCACAGAATGCGGGGCTGAGGGAACTATGGATTAGATTCCCATAATGCATTTCTGCTACAGTCGATGTTTGGCCACTCTAGTGTGGCAGCACTAACTCAACTTTGTGTGGACTTCGTGGGAAGTGAGGGTACTAAAATCAAATTTATAAAACCCAGCATTATAAAATCGAATATATCTTGTGGTGTAAACATAGCCTCAGAGTCTCAGTTCAGTCTTTGTTCAGATGATGCATGCTACCAAACATGGTTTGTTAACTGATTTACCCCCAATAGCAGTTAGTTGTTTTCTCTTTCCTATTCTGTCATTCCTTAGGTCCCTTCACACCCTCTTCTTCCGCATTGCCCTGTGATCTTTCTCTCCCCCTTAGAGTCTCTCCCTGTTCTTTCTGTCTGAGGTTTTATTGCTACCAGTCTCTTTTTTTGTTCTTTTTTGGCCTTACACAGATTGCCCAGCCTCTAAATTTCCTACACACTCAGTAGTTTATATCCCTCTTTTTGGTTTCCTCTACCACACCTAGAGCCTTTCATTATTTCATCTGTGAGACAGACTCTCCTCTTTTCATGGCAGTGCTTCTGGGAGTAGCACTGTGTCCTGTGGATGGTGAGGAGTGGGTGGTATAAAGCACTGTGGGTGGGGCAGAAGTATCTGAGGACCAGACAATGCATCTCTTTTGTCTTAATAGCTGATGTCAGACCCAGCAGGGGAATGAATCCTTGGGGTGGGGGGCAGGGATAGGTTCTCATGTTAACAAAGGAACTATTCAGAGGGGGAAAAAGGCGTTAAAGTCCAGTTATTCTGGAAAAATCTGTAATTTGAAGCAATATTTTGTAAGATAGATTGGCAATGTATTCACAAAGGCAAAAGTATTGCAGAGACCACATCCACTAATACATCTGCTATGTAAGGTTAAACCCTTTCAGAACTGCTGAAAAAACATGATGAGTCTGTTTGTGGTTGAATGATCCCTTCCCCATACTCACTCACTCACCAAAAAAAGTGAACAATTGGAACACCTATCCTTTCTCAACGGTTGGAGTGCAATGCATGCTGGTCCCTTTTAGCTAAAATGAATTACGCACTGTGAAATCCTGACAGAACAAAGTCAGTGGGAAAGGAGAAGAAGAAATAACAACCCTGCTGGCCTGAATCTGAGGTGGGGTGTACATAAAGTGCTATTCTCATCTAGAACTCTATCAAAACACTAAAGAGAGATCAAAAGAAGGAAGTGATTGTGTTGGAAGCTTCAAACTATTACTGGCCCCAAATCAAAAATATTTTTATAGTTTGCCCAACAACTGGATGAATTTAACCAAAGTCTGTAATATGATAGTGTGCACATTTACACCTTACCTTTTCAATCTTTACTGTATGGTCACATGTTATATAAACAGAACTATACAGGAAAAAAAGGTTCTGCACTTTGCTGCTTGGGCCAGCTGCTTCCTAATGTATTTGAAATGAGTCATTCTTTGGAGGAATGAGTAAAGAAGACATCCTGCTTTTTAGCACTTGCTTTCTCAGTGACTAATTAAGACAAATTTACAATCTGATTGGAGACTGCCAGCATTTCCAGTTGATGATTGGTGCAATAACCATGAATTCTAGGGAGCAGAGGTTATGATCTACCATTTGTGAACCTAAACTGCTTCTCAAGACACTCACGCTCTGCCTAGATGATATATCCTTGACTAAATGTTACTTTGTTTGACTCATGGACTGTGTGTACACTTACCAAGAACTTCAAAATGGCCATGCTAATGGCCAGATTGAAGAATACTAATGAGGCGCTGAAATACATGTTCAGTGCCTCATTAGCATGCCCTCAGCTACGGCACTTCGAAATTCCTGTGTTTGGCTCCTGCATGGCTCATCTACAGGGGAGACCGTTTCGAAAGGACCCCACCGACTTCAAAATCCCCTTATTCCTATGAGCTCATAGAAATAAGGGGATTTTGATTTTGGTAGGGTGCTTTTGAAAAGGACACCCCCCCCCGTGTGGACGAGCTGCATGGGAGCCAAACATGGCAATTTCCAAGTTCTGTGGCCGGCAGCATGCTAATGAGGCACTGAACATGTATTTCAGCACCTCATTAGTATTCTTCAATCTGGCCATTAGCATGGCCATTTCAAAGTTTTTGGTACGTGTAGACATAACCATGACGTTTTATCATATCTTTGCTGATACTATGGCTGTTCTCTAACTACTGGCTTCAAACTTTTAGATACATTCATCTCTCGTTAAATGAGTACTTCGCTTATGACTACTCACTTAAACGAGGGACACATTTACTTACCTTAGTTCACTCTATGAGTGAACTACCCCCGCTAATACAAGGATACTCCTCTCCTTGTGGCTCCAACCTGCCCCAGTCTGACCCCGCCACTGGCCCTGCAGCCCCTACCCGTGGCATCCTGACCCCCGCCGTCTGCCAGCCCCGCAGCAGCCTGACCCCCCGCACCTCTGCTGGTCCTGCAGCAGTCTGCTCCCCCGCTGCCCCTGCAGTGCCTACCTGCAGCAGCCTGACCACCCTCCTCCAGCCCCACAGCAGCCTGACCTCCCCCTCCACAGGCCCTGCGGCGGCCTGACCCCCTCTCCAGCCGCTGGCCACACAGACCAGCCCTGTGGCAGCCTGACCCCTCCACTGGCCCCACGGTGCCTACCCACGGCAGCCTGACTCCCCCCCGCTGGCCCCATGCAGCCCGACCCCCACCCTCTGCTGGCCCTGTGGCAGCCTGATTCCTGCCCCCCAACTGGCCCTGCTGCGTCTGCATGCAGCAGCCTGACTGCCCCCCCCGGAATCAGCCTGAGCCCCCACATTTCTCACCAGCCCTGCGGCAGCCTGACCCCCACACCTCTGCTGGCCCTGCCCAGTAGACCTAACCGGCCGCAGCCTGACCCCGCCCCCCCCGCTCCCCCCGCTCCCTCCCCACTGACCCGCACACCCAACCTTCAGCAGCCTGAACTCCCCACCCACCCCACGGACCCAACCGGCCACCAGGATTTTAACCTTCCTTCCCACTCATGGCCCTAAACTGCCCCCAGCCTTTAGCTTTTTCCAACCCCCCAACCCAAGGTTCACTTACCTTTCAAAAGCAGTGCCACCTGCTGCCACCCCTTCACTGAGCTCTAGGAACCAATCAGAGTCTTTTACGTGTATTTTAATGAGAATTTAGTGTCCCTCTTATGAGTTTTCATTTATGAGCACAAAGTTGGAAACCAATTGTGCTCGTAGAATGAGGGACGAGTGTATATCTTTGCTTTGCTCTTACCTATAATATTTCAGATATTACTGCAATATTATCTTCCTTCCACTTATTTAAAATTATATTATCTATCTAATAGCTAAGATATTCTTCACCTTTTAAATATGTTCCTTAATTTAGTTTCACTGATCCTCATTTCCCCCGGTGTTACAACAGCAATAAACGTAGATAACTCCTTGCTTCAGTGACTATCTAGTGTGGACATGACCCTTGGTTTTCAGTCCCAAGTGTTCTTTTTCTGTGGGCATTAACACCTAGCCTCTTCTTTTGAGCCTAAATACATGCTTCATTTGCACATTGTTGTGCTGTCAGTCTAACATTATGGAAGTCTTTCTGTTTCTTTCAGTACTAGTACTTGAAATATTTCTCACTGTTGGTCTTTGATGGCATTTTGCCCTAGAAAATTTAAGCCTACCAGAGACTCTCTGTATTCCTCATGTGTTTGTTACCAGGTAGTATACTTTAGTAGCATATAGCTATTTTCTTTGAGCACTTGCTGTTGCTTCTCATAGTGCAGTAGCAATAAAGGTTGTTGAGCAACTTTCAGGCAGTGCTTGGCATTTGCTGGGTACACTGGAAGATTTACCCTGTGTTGCTCAGGTCCTTATCTTAATTTTTTTTAATAAAATGAAAATGTGCATGTTTCATTTAAATCATTGCTCTGGGGTGCAGCTGGGGATTAGGGGTTCAGTATGCAGACTACCTTGAGGCTAGAAGACTATCCCAGCCCTCTCTCAACTCAGCATATTGGGGCCGCATGAAACACCACTTCTCCATGGCCGCTGCAGATCAGCGGGCACAACTGGGGCAGGTCCAGTGCATCAACTGGGGCGGGTTCAGATTTCTCTGCCCTTGTGCGCCCCAGCCAGAGCGATGAATGCAGCGAAGTGTGCACTTTCCCCTCACTCCCTGATGAAGCTGAACACTGAGTAATGTGAGGGATAGAAGAAGGAAGCTTCAGCCCTTTCTGTCCTCCTAAAAGGCACCTGGGGTGATGGGAGGCTCAGGACTGGGGCTGTCGGGGGGCAGGAGGGGAGGGCAAGAGTGCACCCTAGCCAGCCCCTTTCACCTGCCTGTTGATTCTCTTTTCTGTATGGTTTTAGGAGAAGCAGTCCAATTCCAGGCACATTAATAGCAAAACCAAACCCTAACTTTGCTTTATATTATGATAAAAGGAAACTGTATACCAAAGTCAGTGGTCCTAGCTCTTACTGTTTAGGAGGAGCTCTTAAACAGAAAAGCAAGCAGAGAGAAAAACAAACTCTCTCAAATAGTCTCTTGAGTGGAGTAAATCTTATCTGAAAGAGGCATCCTAAACAAAAATCACCAACCAAAACACTCCTGGCCTGGGACTGTCACAAAATTAAACTTCTTGGAACTTCTTGTTTCCAGTCTTCCTCATGGCTGATTTATACTTTTGCTTAGTCACTGGTGAAACTACAAAATGTAGATAAAGCAGCCCTGATCAGTGAACAAGGACAAAACAAGAGGCAGCAGGATGGATAATTAAGACAAAACATTCGCTGTGAGAAGTTAAGAGTAATGAAAACAATTATTTGGAGAACTTACATAATCATCTGCAGTGGAAATACTCAAGACTGGATTTCTTTCACATCAGCCATAATTCAGTCAGTCCTTCAGAGATGATGGGAGAGTGAGTAAATCAACAAGAAGTCCCTTCCAACCATAAAAGACTAAAAATACAATACCATCTTTTGAAATTAACTCATGCTTCTGCTGTCAAGTGCAAGATTCCAATCTGGTAAACCTAACTTCAGTGACAGGTCAAATTGCAGGTCAGAAAGGGGACCCACCACTGTCTGTGGCTGGTTCAAATTGTGGTTCTACCATATTTCTGTGACAGTACAATATATAGAGAATACAGCCACCTTTAAAAATGAGCATATTCACTCTCAACCATGAGCACAACTTAGTGGTCCATTTCTGATCATTTGATAAAAAAAGAGAATTGTACCAACACTCCAAGTTAAGTGTACTTTCCATGGAATGGTGCTTCCAAGTTACTTGAGCATCGTTATTGAAAAGACTCAGTTTAGGCCTGAAGTGAAATGAGCATGAATAATCCTCAATAATGTAAACTTGGCAAACTAGAAATTGCAGCAACAGTTCTCAGCAGTAATGACACTAATTAAAAGGACTCTTTTTCCCTAGTTGATACATTTACCTTGTACAAACCACATTCAGTCCATCAGTCTATCTCAGAGCTTTGATTGCTCTGCAGAATATAGTAGGTGTCACAGGAAGTTTAATACTTAGTGACTGCCAGCTGTACCATAATATCAGAAATACTGAAGTTATTTTCTGTTCTAAATTTAGGTAATAGCTATGTATTGTGATGGGGCTGGCCTGGCTCCCAGGCTCCAGGCCCCTGTTTTGTCCACTCTCCTACAGCCAGGTCACAGCTGTGCTTGAGACAGGGGAAGTGGGGGGAGATGATGGTCTGGAGGGAACCTGGGCCCCACCCACTCGTTCCAGGTTTCGACCCAGGAACCCTGTGTGGCTGCTGGTGGTCAGGGAGGGCTCCCCTTGCTATGAGCACCGCAGCTCTTCCCTGGGTCACTTCCCAAGACAACTCCTCCCCCTTGTACCTCCTCCAGGTAGTGGCCGTGGCAGTAGCAGTAGCAGCAGCCTATTCCCCATTCTGGCTTGGCTCCTCCTGTGTGTTCAGCCCGCTTGGCCTTACACCCAATCTCAAGGCCTCCTGGGCAGGGCTTTAGCCCCTTGCAGCTGAGCACTCCTCTCCTCCTCTTGGTGCCTCTAGAAAACTCCTTTTGTTTTGTTTTGTTTTGTTTTGTTTTGTTTTGTTTTGTTTTGTTTTGTTTTGTTTTGGCTCGGCTCGGCTCGGCTCGGCTCGGCTCGGCTCGGGTCTACTCTCACACTCTCTCCCCCTGCCTACTGGGTGAGGGTTCTTTTAAAAGCAAGCTTAAGTGGGACCAGCTGGCCCCAGTTGACCCAGGGTGGCTTCTTCTCCAGCTGCTCAAGCTCTGCTTGTTTGCTTGCCCTTCTCTTCCCTCTTGTTCTTGCCCTCTCCCAGCCTTACCTGGTCACAGTATGTTTGATAGCATGCTGTAGTAAACATAGTTAAATGATAATATTTTAATGGCAGTTAGTGTAAATTGGGGTGATTTACTGTAAGAAGTATTCTGCTTTAAAATAAAAATATGTAACAAAATGGACTAGTGGAATTAGCAGCTGGATTGGTTTTTACAAGTACTGTTAAAAGGGAATAACATTCTATATATGGCAGCTTGCCTCTCAGGTCAAATTCTTCATGGGACAATTCCCATTGGAATCAGTGGCAGTGTTGACTCAATTTTTTCCATCCATGAACGGAATAAATTTTGTTTTGTGCACCAAGGAATGTTCAGATGTGCATCACAATAGAAACACCTGCTGCCCACTGTGGGTGGCTGTGGAGGCTCTGCACAGCTGGGCTGCACCTGTACCTCTCCTGGGTGGCTGCCCAAACACTCAGCTTACAGGGGACACTGCTCAGTAGGCGTACTTTGATGGGAAAAATTTGGCCATAGATTTGCTAAGAAGTTACTTCTAAGTGACAGAAAAGAGTATCCATTGTTATGAAGAAAATGTCATCAAGTTTTCAGTTTTATAATATATTAAAAATATGTCAAGCAGTCATTGAACCAAGATTTTAAAGCTTCAAAAGCCACTGCAGGACCTCTCTTCGTAACACTAGGTTTAATTTTAATTAAGATCTTATTTTTTTTTGTATGAGTTTAAACAAAAGCTTTCAAATAAAAAAGTATCTGCAAGTGTTCCCTTTTCTCAGGTTAATTCCACAGTCTGGCAGGAATGAGAACTCAGGGCCTGTCTCACAACATTCCCCAGGAATTTGGCCCATACTCCTTGAAGGAACTGGGACACCTCCTGTAAAGCAGAGCACTCTGTATTCTCCCATTATTAACATTGGACTATGATATGCATTCTAACATGTGCGATATATCTTGGCCCATTTCTGCAAAATTCTGAAGGACATATTCAAGTCAATCTATATTCTGGATAGCTCACAAACGCATACTTAAATTATAGCATAAAGTTTAACTATTATTGACTTAAATGAGACTTTTAACCCCTATTTAAATACTGTTTTGAAAAGACATGTTTTCCTGAGCTGGGGCCTTTACATGTAATAATATGTACTTCTATTAGTAAATTGTCTAGTAATAATAGTGTTGATTTAAAAGGTCACTAGTCAATTTATTTTCATGAATTTGAAATTTCTCACCAATAATGGAGTTTATTTCCCAATATTACAAACAATGACGTACCACCTTGGTTACTACTCTACAGTGTCTGAGACTACAATTCCCTGATCTGAGTTTATGACCTGGATGGTAACTGTTGGTGTATGTGCACAAATGCAGGCCATCTACGGTTTCAAATAGATTCTGACACCATAAAACATCTGTTATCAAGCAAGAACAGGTGCACAAGAGCAGATGTACAACACATTTCTGTTCATATTTAATGTGTGAGTTTTATTTCCCCCTAAACTAACATGGTGCTAAATACCAATTTAAACACCTACATTGGGGATGTAAATATTTTATAAGCAAAACTTCTGGCAAATAATGCAGCCATTTACACTGTTCATTATGAGGAATGGGGCTTCCAGAATGAAGATCTGCCATTCATGAACAAAATACAGTTCCTCTTTCACTCACATTTTAAATTATACACTATTTAACTGCAGTATATTTTACAATATGTTGCATACAGTATGAGTAATGCATGTATGCATCGAGAGAGTTTATTCGTATGATGTGTGTGTGTGTGTGTGTAAGCACACAAAGAGGCTAAGATTCTGTATAACCCACATGACTTTTAGGTTAAAAAATGCAAAGATGAGCCAAAATATATATACTTCCTCCATGGCCCAGAAGAGCTCTGTTCAGTAAAACATGGTTCCAATATTTTGAAAGGAATTCAAATGTGAGTTCACCAAAGTAACACCAAATCCCCAATGCATAGGCCAGAATATTCATGACCACAATATTAAAATGTTTTTGTTGGCATGGTATTTCCTTCTTTTGACAAAAATATGGTGAGAGTTAATACAACAATGCTAGTGTATCTTTGCATTTTACTCCTTGAGGACTAAAGGACCAAGTTGTTATTGAATTTCCCAACCAGAGGAAACTGTTGCAAGTTGGTGCTATAAATAACAGAGAAGTAAACAAAAGTAAGTAAAAAACACTATGGCTACATCTACACTTGCCCAAATCTTCGAAATGGCTATGCAAATAGCCATTTCAAAGATCACTAATGAGGCACTGAAATGCATATTCAGCACCTCATTAGCATGCTGCTGGCCACGGCTCTTCGAAATTGCTGCTTTTTGCTGCCATGCGGCTCGTCCAGATGGGGGTCCTTTTCAAAAGGACCCCAGGAACTTCAAAATCCCCTTAGTCCTATATCAGCAAATAGGAATAAGGGGATTTCAAACTTCCCAGAGTCCTTTCGAAAAGGACCCGTCTGGATGAGCCACGTGGCAGCGAAAAGTGGCAATTTCGAAGAGCCACGGCCAGTGGCATGCTAATGAGGTGCTGAATATGCATTTCAGTGTCTCATTAGTAATCTTCTAAATGGCCATTTGCATGGCCTTTTCGAAGATTTGGGCTAGTGTAGACACAGCCTATCAATATTCTTGTAATAGACCAAACCACATTGATTCTATAGTGTATGGGTGCATGTGGTCAGAGCAAATATAGATGTGGGAGGCAGGAGATTTTTGATTTTGCATAGGTCAAAGATTTCATTTCCCAATGCTTTGAGAACAGCAAGCAGTCCTGTGGCACCTTATAGACTAACAGATATTTTGGAGCATAAGCTTTCGTGGGCAAAGACCAACTTCATCAGATGCATGAGGGGGGGTGGGTTTCAGAGGGGCATTTAAAGAAGCGGGGGTCCCAGTAAAAGGGAGGACCAGAGATGACAAGGTCTATTCAGCAAGGTAGAAATGGCCCATTGTCAATAGTAGGTATCAAAAGAGGAAAAAACAAGTCAGATAAGACAGGAGGATATGAGCCATTGTCATAGTCTAATGGCTCATATCCCCCTGTCTGATCTGACTTGTTTTTCCCTCTTTTGATACCTACTATTGATAATGGGCCATTTCCACCTTGCTGAACAGACATTTTCAGCTCTGGCCCTCCCTGCTACTGGGACCCCTTTCTTTAAATGCCCCTCTGAAACCAATCCCCCCACTTATGCATCTGATGAAGTGGGTCTTTGCCCACGAAAGCTTATGCTCCAAAATATCTGTTAGTCTATACGGTGCCACAAGACTTCTTGTTGTTCTCAAAGCTACGGACTAACACGGCTACCTCTGTGATACTTATTTCCCAATGCTGTGTCTACATGGCAAAGTTATTCTGCAATAACAGCAGTTATTTCAAAATATCTTTGGCAGCATTCAAACCATGCACATGCTATTATGAGATAAAATCAATATAGCGGGTGCATTATTTTGATTCCTGTAAACATTTCACAAGAAATAATGCCTATTTTGAAATTGCAATTTTGAAACAGGTGCTATTAAGACACAGAATAGTGCAGTTTTGAAATAAGCCACAATGGGTTGCAATGCCACTATTTCAAAATAGTGCAATGGACCCTAATATGCTATTTCAAAATAGCTGGGTGCTATTTTGTATGTGGATGCATTATTTCAAAATAGGTATTTTAAAATATCTTATTTTGGGACAGCACTGCTGTGTAACTATAGCCCAAATGTTCTGCAGGAAAATAGGTGGTTGTAGGAATTTGGCTTGACATGTCTTGCCTTGTCTTTTCTGCTATTGATCTGTATTTAAAACTAAAAGTACATAGTTGGCAGATATTTTATGCCCATATAAGTATTTGTTGTAGTGACGTTATTCTATTGCCATGAAAGTGAGGAAGTTGGTATAACGATGAATAGTAGAAAAAGGTGTGTCCACAACACAAATACTCTGTTAAGGGATCCACTCTATGAAATTTTGAGAACTCCTATATTGGAGCTTGAGCCAAAACTCACAGATATCAGTGGGAGACATTACCATGACTTCTGACACTTATAGTAACCTGGTAGAGCTGTTGCTGTCATTTGAAATGTTCAATATCAGTGGGACAAGAGGAGGTAAAGCCTATGGCTATACTAGACGCAGAAGTCGCCTGCCGATACACAATTTTAGCTACGCCAGTTGTATAGGTAAAATTGACTTATTAGTGGCCGACTTCAATGTCTATCTATAAGGAAGAAGGTTGACAGGCGTGTTTCTCTCATCAACCTTCCTTAATCCTTGCCACTCACAAGAAGTTCTGGGGTCGACTTTGACCACAGAAAGCTCTTTCTCATGCATGTGCAGAACAAAACCCTGGAAAATTGACCCTGAGTGGATTGCACTTTCTCAGTAGTCAAGTATCGGAGGGGTACCCATGTTAGTCTGGATCTGTAACAGCAACGAAGGGTCCTGTGGCACCTTATAGACTAACAGAAAAGTTTTGAGCATGAGCTTTCGCGAGCACAGACTCACTTCATCAGATGCTGGTCTTGGAAATCAGGAAATACCTGGCCCTGCAGATTTCCAAGACCAACATCTGATGAAGTGAGTCTGTGCTCACGAAAGCTCATGCTCAAAACTTTTCTGTTAGTCTATAAGGTTCCACAGGACCCTTCGTTGCTTTCTCGGTAGTGTGACTTTAACTAGGAGGTATCTGAAGATTTATGGGTCACTTATCAGGTTTCAAGTTCCTGGGCACTATGGACTTGATGACAGAACAAATGGAGATGTACTTAACTATTAAGTTTTCACCATACTGACATCCCTGCTAAATGTGGCTTAATTTGAGGGCATGCTGAATTTTTTTAATAAACTTCAGCAGATATTAGCTCTGAATGACTAAGATAGTGCCATCAAGAAAATGACATTTTGCAAGGATTTATGTATGATACAGAATATTCTATTTAATATGTAGGAGAGCATTTGATGCTAGTCACTATTAATTAAAAACATTAATTTCTTATCTAGCTTTACATAGAAAAAATAGCTATACTTTACCTCATTTACAAATGGGTAAACTGAGGAAACTAGGTGACATGATTTGATCAGTCACACAACAAGCCAATACCAAAGAGTCTTCTGAGTCTGAATCTAGTGCCCTGTTCCTCACACAGATACCATACACAACAATATTTCTAATAATATTTTTATTATTGCAGTTAAAAGCAGAATTCTGTTGTGTTCTTCACTTGCTAGTGCAAAAACATTTTTTCTGGTTTTAATTTGTGGGTTGCTGATATAGCCTAAATTTCAGTCTTTTGATTAATTTTTAAATTAAAAATTATTTGTTTTAGAGAAAAGATCTGAATAATTGTTTGATTGATTATTTATTTGTGAACAAGACGGCTTTAGCCAGTGATAGAGCTGATCACAGTGCTGGGCAGCTTAAATTTGCAAGAGGCTAGGGCTGTCCTTCAGGGTCAAGGACCTAGTGCCAGCTTCATTGTTCCCCTTCCCTCAATTTCTTCTTGCCCCTGCCTACTCTTAGCACCCTGGTGTATTTGAGATGCTCAATTCTCTGCCTTCTTACTCCAGTCCTTCTCCATGCTGTATAGAAGGCATTACCTTTCATTCCTTCCTAACAGTGTTTAGACAGATGTGTTTCCTGTCTGTCTCACATAAATAATGACATCAGTTTATTTGACCTGTAATTTATTCTTCACAGAATACTGTCTGCTCATGTCTATCATACAGTCTGAGGCACTGAGTGCCCTCAGCTTCCACTTAAATCTGTGGAAACTGAGGGGGTTAGCATCTCACAAGAATGCTCAGCACTTTGCAGAACTGAGCTCTGCATTTCTCTTTCAAAATAACACCTCTGGTAACCAGAAGTTATTAAGAGAAAAGTATTCCTCTTAACTTCATAAATGATACAAGAAAGCAGATTCTAGTGTATCTAGGGTGCTTCATTAATCTGTTTGACTTGTTACATAATATTAATTTCACTTCTGTAATACTTTCCCTAACAATTTTAAAGTCCTAAGAAGAAGTAGATATTATTTTGGTGTGAATATCAGGTGGAAGGGTAAGCACCCTTTAAAAATACATATTGATTAAAACATTGATCTGTTCTTTATTTAGCACACACGGCATAAAAAGCCCAAGTCTTCAGTCCATCTTTATGGAATCAGTGCTTATTCAAGAGAGTAGTCCCATTAACTTCATCTGTACAGTAAACTCTTTTATATCGAGCATTCTATTTCCAGAACTTTCAAATAACCAGCATTTTAACCATAAGTAAATCTGAGTTGTGTTTTCTGTAAGTATGGTATATGGAAAGTAAATACAGTATAAGTTTATGATGTACAGTACTACTGTTGTTGGTAAATAAAGTACCTGCATACATTTTTGAATAGTCACAGAGAGGTAGTTGTGTTAATCTGTATCTTCACAAAAAAAAAAAAATAAAGGCAGTCCTATAGCACTTTTCCTTCTGTCCCACCTAGCTGATTCATCAGTTTTATTTCATTTTTTCCATATTTCTGTTAAATTTCCTTTGTCTCAGTTTTCATTTTTCAGAATTTTCCAGATCTGAAGAAGTGGGTGTGTCCCATGAAAGCTCATCACCTAATAAAGTATTCTGTTCCTTTTTAAAGTGCTACAGGTCTGCTCTTTTGTTTTGCATACATTTTTGTTTTCTTCTTAATATCTAATCTTGTCTTTCCTTAGTGCTGCGCATTGCTAAATATACCTTTTTGTTATCCAGAATACTTGAAATCTGGGGATGCTGATTTAAAAGTGTTTACTGTATATAGGTTGCAGGTTTGAATCCCATTGTAACAGTAATGTTTTCTTTCTTTCTTTCTTTCTTTCTTTCTAAAAATAGTGTTTTATCTAGAAAGATTTTTTTTCCTTAAGGATCACACTACACAGCACATTTGCCATGCTATGGAACATCAGACTAGTACTTATTCTGCTGTCGGATATATATTTGAAATTGCAAACTGCATGTGTGAACTTTCTTATAACTGAGTTTATATTTTTACTTTATCAACACTTATTTAAAAAATCAGGAAAAAATTATAGCATTTCTCACAGGCACCAACATATCAATCCAAATTTGTATTTGTTTGTTGAATGAACATGTGTATTATGTATGTAAATTATTTAACGTATGTTATATTGTTCACTTATTGAAGTTATTTAATCATAATTATCTTCAGATTTGTTCATAAGGTTAATGTTAAATTTTAACATGTAATATAGGTGCTCAATGACTTCTATTTATTGAGCCTGGAAAAGAGATGACTTGAAGAGGGGATATGGTAGAGGTCTAAAAATCATGAATGGTGTTGAGAGAGTACATAAGGTAGTATTATTTACTGATTTGTGTAACTGAAGAGCCAGGGTCATGCAATGAAATAAATAGGCAGTAGGACTAAAACTAATCTAATGACATCCTTCATGCAGTTGACCTGTGAAATTTGGGGCCAGAGGTTTTCCTATGGGACAAAAAGTATAATGGAGTTTTAAAAAAAGAGTTCATTGAGGTTAGGTCCATCTATTGCTGTTAGGCAAGTTGGCCACAAACATAACCACAATCTTTGGGTGTCCCGAAACTTCTGACTGTCAGAAGTTAGGATTACTTGATATTTCTCCTCTTCTGTTCATTCCCTCTGAAGCATATAGCTTAGGTCACTATCAGAAAACAACATATTGGGCTAGAGGAGCTCTTCATTGGACACTGTAGCCATGTCTACACGTGCACGCTACTTCGAAGTAGCGGCACTAACTTCGAAATAGCGCCCGTCACGGCTACACGTGTTGGGCGCTATTTCCTTGTTAACATCGACGTTAGGTGGCGAGACGTCGAAGCCGCTAACCCCATGAGGGGATGGGAATAGCGCCCTACTTCGACGTTCAACGTCGAAGTAGGGACCGTGTAGTCGTTGCGCGTCCCGCAACTTTGAAATTGCGGGGTCCGCCATGGCGGCCATCAGCTGAGGGTTTGAGAGACGCTCTCTCTCCAGCCCCTGCGGGGCTTTATGGTCACTGTGTGCAGCAGCCCTTAGCCCAGGGCTTCTGGCTGCTGCTGCTGCAGCTGGGGATCCATGCTGCATGCACAGGGTCTGCAACCAGTTGTCGGCTCTGTGGATCTTGTGTTGTTTAGTGCAACTGTGTCTGGGAGGGGCCCTTTAAGGGAGTGGCTTGCTGTTGAGTCCGCCCTGTGACCCTGTCTGCAGCTGTGCCTGGCACCCTTATTTCGATGTGTGCTACTTTGGTGTGTAGACGTTCCCTCGCAGCGCCTATTTCGATGTGGTGCTGCGCAACGTCGATGTTGAACATCGACGTTGCCAGCCCTGGAGGACGTGTAGACGTTATTCATCAAAATAGCCTATTTCAATGTTGCCACATCGAAATAGGCTACTTCGATGTAGGCTTCACGTGTAGACGTATCCTGTATGTCCAAGCCTGCCAATGAGCAATGAGGGAGGAGAGGAAAGCAGGTAATTGCCCATGGGCTCAGCAATTCAAAAGGGCCCAGGGGCCTCAGTCGCTACATTCTAGGTCTACTGAAAAGTGTCTCTTGATGCTTTTGATATGCCCCATTCAGATTCTGGGGAAAGGTTACTGGGTCCTGGAACCTGCACAAGGCATATAAAATGTTTCTCAGACAAGAAACGCTGCTGTGGTTTTCCTCTTAGGAGACACATTGCTCTGGGAACTAGGGGAGGGTTGGGGTGTGGCTGCCCTCTGGCTCATCCCAGTGGGTAGGGGATGGGGTTGGGCCAGCCCATGGCTTCTCTGGTGGAGTAGAGAGGTGGTGCTTGAGGCTTCACAGGGTAGGGGGGGAGTCTGTGGCCACAGCCGAGGGAGGGGTCAAGGAGACCATTGATTTCTGCTTTAGGGCCCAGAATTGCTGTAAGTGGGCCAGAATATGTCTGGCTTTTTGTTGCTTGTATTTGATATTCTTTACATGTCTGATTAAATTGTATCCCAAAGACATTGTCATTGTGAGGGTTGCCCAGGAATACCCAGTTCCTTTCAAGAAAGACATTTCTACCCTACCCCCCATCTCCTGGCTTTAGAGATGAAGTGATTTTCTGCTGGTCCATGTGGGTAAGCAACTATAAGCCCCTGGAGCCAGCTGTACTCTGCCTTCCTGCACACTGGGAACAAACCTCTGTTCTGTTGCCCCTCCATCCACTCTACTTGTGTTCCAGCAGGCAGTAAGCTGGCTTCCTTAATCCCACAAGCACATATAACTACTATTTATACCTGTAAATGTCAGTGAAGTGCAGTGAGTGCCAAGATGACCTTAGTAAACAGCCCTTGAAAACTTTCTGCTTGTAATTTTTCCTGTTAAGCTAGAAGAGCTCACAAAATGAAACAGGCGTTGCCGTTGAGAGGTTTGTGCACATATTGAGGGAGCAGTTTTTATATTTATATACATATAGTCAGCTGTAAGTGTCAGGTTTGAAAGTACTATAAATCTATTGATATACAAACGACAAAATTACACCGTGGGTTCTCAGTTCAGGACCTGATTTTTTTTTTTTCATGGAATGATCCACAGCTTTTAAAAGGTGTCTCTTCAAATATTTCCTGTGTTGCTATAGAGAAATCAAATCACATGTTGTTTTGTAACAGGTATATTGTGCTTCTTAGTTTGCTAATGGTATTTCTAAAGCAAAGATTCTGGATTATTAGGAAGAAAATCAGAAATAAAAAGTAAGAGTAATTGAGACAATCTGTCAACCGTGAGGCTTATCCTAGAATCTGTCCCCATACATATTGTACCCATCAGGCTCTGTAACTCGTAGGTTGCAATTGAATTGCCTGGGTGGACTCCAGCACCAGACTCAGTTTTTACTATTACATTACAACAATTTGGTATTCATACCTAATAACAAAGTAATTTCAATGGGACTCTGGAACCATTTGCAGACTTGGAGCCAATGTTTATTAAAATGGCCTGGATAATATAATTTCCCTGCTGTAACATTAATAAAAAACTCCACTCAATAAAATGTATTGTCATTTAATGTTAACAAGAGTATAGGAGCCATGTTATGCAGTATCAAATTAGATCTAAAAGGAATGCTGCATCTAAATATCCTGATGTGAGCCCTCTCTGTAGGTGACTGATATTATCTTTATGAAGGAGTGATGGCTTGGATATCTCTCTTCTTTAATTCTCTCCTTTCTTATTCAGCAAATGCAGTATAAAGGATATACTATGGTCACTCATCCCAAGTTCCCCATTTTATTTCTCTGGAGGTTGGTAAGCACTTAATACTACAGTAAGAAGTGAGTGTTTGTTTATGTGCATAAGGGTTGATTTTTCCATATGATTACATGAATCTTCCCTTTTGTTGCACAAAACAAAACCTTCAGATTTCTCATTAAAATTGAATTATATAATCAGGCATTTGCATCTGTTATGAAAATCTGTTCTTCATTATTTAATGTCATTTTAACTGGAGTCATTCTGAGTGAAATTTACTAACGGCAGGCTTATCACTAATGACCATGAAAACATGGCATGAATGCCTCCTTCTTACAGATTTTAGTATAAATGACAAAAACATTTAAATATTAATACTATGCTAAAAGTATTTTCTTCTAACAATGTTCAGCTCTTGCAAACTCAGTTATTGTATACATTAGAGCTGCTCACTAAGGATGTGATTCAAAGATATGTTTTTACAAAGGATTGAGTTTCTTTCCTGACACTTACTTACTCTGTGAGCTTGGTCAAGTTTGTTAATCCCTCCCTCACAGGTCTCGTATGAGACTTCAGTAACTAATGTCTGTGAAGTGATTTGAGTCTAGTTCCCCAGATGAAAGCCATTATCAACAAAAAGCCAACATGCCAATTGTTGCACATCTCATGTGGCACTCATTCATGTCACAGGTCTGTAAAGGATACAGGCTTCTGAAGGAAAATGTCACACCTGTGAGAGACCGAGAGGTATTTCTACCACACAATAGCTTCAAGCTTTGGGGAACACATGCAGAATTGAAATCTGGTGGATCTTGGCTTGTTGTCTCAGCGCTTCCATTGACAGCTGTTAATATTTCTGTGCACTTCACATCCCTTATGGTCTTACATCTCTCCCTTAAGGAAGATAACTACTATTCTGTTATGGATAGCCTGGATGAAAGGGCAATTCTACATTTTTGTGTGTTACATCTAAATCTGAATTGCTGCAATACTATGGAACATGTCAGAATTGTATTGACATATCTGATGACTTCTGAAGCTGCTAATGACTGTAAGTTGAACTGGAGGTGAAAGATGATAAGAAGAAATTTCCTCCAGAGAACCATTATAAAATCATACTACCTTTCCTAGAAATAAATTGTAAACTACTAAAATAATTGTTGAATTATTGGATTTAGCCGCATGGTCAAGAGTTGATTATGTAATAATCTCTGGTAAAAATTGCAGGGTTGGCAGTTAACCCGAGCTGGGTTTGGAAGTTGATCCAGCATGTAGTTTGTTAAAAGGTCAGTCTGGTAATTACAACCTTTCCAGTGTTGTCTAGTCATTCTTTCTCCATGTAGGTATTTGACTAATACTGATAGTTAATGTAATTGCTGATGCTTTAAAATTTCGTTTTATTTCTCTTTATCATAAGATAATTACACCTGATAGATTTAGAGAGTGGTAACAATGACTTTGATATTGTTCAATTATGTTTTCTCTCATTTGCAGTTATATAAGTTACATGTTTAAATGATCAGCATGCTATTATTTTTAGTTACATTGATAATGAACAAATGTGGTAGACATGCTGTTGTGTCTCTATATTTTTTTCCGTCTAAATGTCATTAATGTTCTAGCATATGCTTTTCCTGGTTTAAGAAACTAAATAGTTCTGTACAAATATTTCTGAAAATATGAAAAGAAAATATCCTTAAAATGTTTTCGTGGAGGTAGAGGCTGCTCAATTAGCCAGATCAATGACACCAACAGATAGTAAAAAGATGTACCAATTTTATCATCATTAATTATCCCCTGTCATTATTTATAGTGGTTAAAAACTTCAGCATGGTGAAGCTCACAGAGATAGCTCTTCAGAGGCGTACTGTTTCCTGGTGTGTGGTAGTGTAACTTAGCACAGTCTAATATGTATATTCAGCTTCCACCAGATAGAGTAAATATAGCATATTAAATATAAACTATTTTTCTTAAGGTAAGACGAGACAATCCAGCAGAAACGTGTGAAGGATGCGTCTACACCTTTTTGAAAGATGCTGCAGAGTATCAATACATAAAAAGCGTTATTTCAAAAATAAATCGAAAGAATACGGTGCTCCTTTTGAAAGTGCTCTTCTGCTCCCGTTTCAGGAAGAGCACCTTTTTTTGAGAGGTTCTTTCAAAAGAAAACACATGGAGATGCTCCTCAGAGCCATTCTTTTCAAGGAGCAGTCTTCATGGCACTCGATTTTTCGACCCCTGGCCCATTCTTTTGAAAGAGCAGGGGCAGTGTGGATCCTCTCCTTCGAAAGAGCACATCATTCTTTTGATCTACTTTTTTGTGTGTGGATGCACTCTTTCAAAAGAAGTTCTTTTGGAAGAGATCTTCCAGAAGGGCTTCCTTTGAAAGACTTCTGTGACAAAGACATAGCCGTAGTGTTTTAAACTCAGTGAAATCACAGTTGAAATGGTGGAGTTTTGCAGAAAGTTGTGTATATAACAAGCCATTGAATGGGATCAAGGAAGCAAATCAGTTGCCAAAATTCTGTCTATCTTTTACTTGCCTTGCTGGAGTGTTGAAAATTTCTGTTATATGAAAGACTTGGAGTATGTATTGGTAAATAATATTATTATACACAGTGTTTCTATATTACTAGAGTAATTCTGTTATGCTTTGAGAGGGCACTTGCAATACTGTGGCATTTTTATGTCATTAGAGAAACTCACCATCATATAGTTTTGTATTTTTACAGATAATTTTATTGTGTGGTTCTGGATGGGAGGAAGGGTGAAGGAAGGTTTTGTATCTGGGGGGGCTGGAATGGAGGACTCTGGAAGGGAGAGGCAGGAGCCGGGTGTGGGGTGGGGAGTTGGAATGGGAATGACATTCCTCTCCAGGCCTACCCTGTTGTACCTCTCCCTTCACAGATCTTGGAATTGTGTAAAATCTTCCTTCAGACCTGGGAGATGGCTGGGCTGGGTGAGGGATAAAATAGTGCTGGGCTCTTGCTCCATTGCATGTGGGCAATTCACATTTAGAGGTTGTGAGTGAGGGTCTGTAAATAAAATTTTATCCCTTCCATTGAGGACTGTGGATGATATAACACTTCATATGAACAAATAGGATAGAGTCAGCACAGCATTTTACTACTTATCAAACACAAAAGCACACCTATCATTTTAAAAGGGACTGACAGAAAACAGATTTTTGCATAAATATTCAGAGCTCCAGCTGGACCCAAATGTGTTCTGGGTTTTTTGGTCTCCTTCCTTAGAAGAGTCAGAGGTAGCCATGGCAGGAGATGGGACACTGGGTGGAGTAGGCCAGTGTTCTGAGATGCCATTCAACAGTCTTTTACGTGCTTAGCTGGCTTTTCTTGCCCACATTCTCAAAGTTTCACATACATGAGGATGGGAAAAGATTTCCCCCAGGTCAGTTTGACAATGGCCTTTGGGGATTTTTGTCCTTCTCCTGCAGCTTGAAGTAAGGGTCACTTGTTAGGATTGCTTGTTATATCTCATCTAATCACTGCCCTGCCTGTGCATTGTTACAACTTGTCTCCTCTCTTGGCTGTTTGTGGGACATAATAGTCTCCTGTAGGCTCGACTATTCTGGTCTAATTTTGGTTGTTGGTTTCATGTGTGGGTTTTGCATTGAACTGGGAGACTGTGCTACATGGGAGGTTGGACTAGATGATCTGGTGGTCCCTATCTGCCTTAAACTCTGACTCTAAATTTTAAGCTCCTGTCAGCTGAATTATTAAATTAAAAATGTACACTTTGCAAATGTCACTCTAATTCAAGAAGTGCTAATGTAAGCTGTAGAATCACAAAAACAGCAGTCAAATTAAGAACAAACTCTAGCGCTCTCTGCTTGCTTTTAGCTGTCATAAATTTTAGCACATAACAACTTATATAATAAACTGTCACTGCTAAATGGTATGCAGTTTTAAGTAAATGTGGTATAAATTACTTTGAAAACTCTTCCGTGTTTCATATTAAGATATCAAAGGAAATCCCACCTGGAAAACAAACTTTAAAAGAAAAAAGTTTCCTTAGTCTGTTAGACAAATGTAACTAAGATAACATAATTAAAGCAAAACTAGTTAAGAACATAAAAGTGATAGCTTGTAGACCTCTACTGGCTTTGCAATTTGATAGAATTGCCTTTGTCATCAATGGGAGCTGCACATCCAAATATATGAGTACGTGGATACAGAAAACAGGTGAATGCCAAGCTCAGTAAATCAAAAGGTGAAATATTCATCTCAGTTACGGGTTTTGTGACTGAGGCATCTTTTTCTTTTCCTCCATCAACTTCTCTCTTCTGATGTTTTGGAAGAAAACAGGTTGTTTATTCAGACAGACCATTTGCTGACTTTCCTGGGAGTTTTGCTTGTGTCAGGAATCTGAGACCAGGTCTTGACAATACTTTTATGTAGTGTCTTTGTATTAACCATACATTTCCCTCTTCGGCTGGCACTTCCTCTGGATCAAAATTCTCATTTCAAACTTTGGTGTTTATTTAGCTTGAATCTTTGGCACAAGTTCTCTGAAATTGATCTGACCTCATCTTCCCTTTTCAAACACCAATCATCTTCACAAAGGGAGTTGTTCGAAATATGTTTGCAGGAAGAGATTTGTTTGCTTGCTTGTTCCCTCAGCCCAACAAAACAATAGTTCAACTGGCTTTTGAACTGAAATGAAAATGTTTCATGGAAAGATGTTAGATTGGGTTTCAACTTTTTAGGATTTTGAGGGAAAACTGCCAAAGAAAAATATTCATTTTTTAAAGAAGTATGGCAACGATATCTTCCTGTCCCAAATGTGGGAAAAGCAGCACCTCCAGCCCCAGCCCCCAGGGCTTAAATACGGAGTAATTTATTCCTTTTAAAAAATAAGTAAGGACTCCTTTTTGGCGTCCCAAATACAGGACCAGCCTGCACAAAATGGGATGGTTGGTCGCCCTATAAAGAAAGGAAGTAAAAGACGGGTTGGAGAGAGAAACTTCTTCTTCTTTTTTTCAGAATTAAAAGGTTGATTTCATTTAATCAAATAACCCAAGAATTTTTTGGAAATTTTGAGTAGAACAAAATGTTTATTTCGTATTTTATTTTTCATTCAAATAACCTGGTAATTTTTGAAAAGGTATAGTCACAACTATTTTAACCTCCTTGTCTGTTTCATTATCTTTTTCATAGTGTGGCAGGGCCAGGGTGCAGGGCCCCCTCCAGAGGGAGCCCCAACAAGCAGAAAGGCTTGCAGAACAATCACAGGCAGCTGGGCAGGAGATGGCTCAGTCTAACTGGAGCCAGCTGACTCTATGACTGGGCTAATAAGAGGCCTTGAAAAACCTTTCACCATGGGAAGAGTGGAGAGAGAGTGTGAGAGTGGAGCAGAGACATGCAAGAAGACTGGAGTAGTGAGACAGAGCAGGTTTGAGAGGAGCAGAAAAGAGCAGCAGGAACACCAGAGTCCAGAGAGGGAGATTGAGGGGCTTCAGCAGATCAAGACTGGGGACTCATGACTGCTACAGCCTGGATAAGGTACCAAGGGGAATTGTCTGGGGAAGTGGCCCAGGGAGGATAGCTGCTGTGCCAAGGGCCAAGGGAGTCAGCTCCTCCCACTAGCAGCTCCATAGGGTCCTTGGGCTGGAACTTGGCAAGAGTGGGTGGGGGGGCAGGTTCCCCCCAGACCACCTCTTACCTCAGCAAGGGCAACGGGGCACTTGAATGAGCCCAGTGCACTGAATAGAGGCCAGAGGCCCAAAATAGGACTGACTTTGTCACAGTAGTTTCATACTTTCTTAGAGATTAAGACTGAGGACTGTTAAATCATCTGTCCTGACCTCCTGTATTTCACAGGCCATTATATTTTCACTCTTATCTCTATATGAAACCCAAGAATTTGGTTGAGATTAAAGCATTTCAGTCTCCTGGAGATTATGCCTTATTGGCTATGTCTACACTAGCCCCAAACTTTGAAATGGCCATGTAAATGGCATTTCGAAGTTTACTAATGAAGCGCTGAAATACATATTCAGCACCTCATTAGCATGCGGGCGGCCGTGGCACTTCGAAATTGATGCAGCTCACCACCGTGCGGCTCGTCCCAACGGGGTTCCTTTTCGAAAGGACCCACCTACTTCAAAGTCCCCTTATTCCTGTGAGCAGATTTTGAAGTTTGGGGCTAGTGTAGACACGGCCATTGTGTGCTACTGGCAGAAAACAGTAGAAGCCATAGTGCCCCCCATACCCAGGTCCCTCCAAATGCAGGGGATTTTGTGAGTGAGCTCTGTCAAGGATCCTAGCAAATCAGCTGGGCTTCATAATGCAGAGGGAGGTAAATAACTCCACAGTTCCACCCAGTTCTTTCTCAACCCTTAATCTGGCAGTCAGTTTGACCCTGGGCACGTGAGCAAAACATGAGGCAAGTTTCTGAGGGTACATAAAAGTGCACAGAAGTGAGCTTCCCAGCTCTGGATAGTATACTCAGGCTAAAGGAATTCACGTTAGTGCTGAAAATATATAGACCACATTTTAAAGTTGAGGCTGCAGCTGGACCTTGGGCTCTCTAGCTCGTTCACTTTCCTAGGATTCAGAGCCTGACCTCCAGCCCAAACTGCTACTTCAAAACTCTGCCCATGCGGCTATTTTCATAGCCGTAGTGGAGCCCTTGCTCCTCTGAGTCTATTAACAAGGGCTAGGAAGCTCATTCCTCTGGGCTGCCTAAACACACCCTTATAAATGGGATTCTGTGAGCCACTTGGAGCACTGTCCAACCAATCTGGTGTCCCACTGCAGGGAAAAAAAAATCTCTTCAGGATCAAAGACTCTGAAGGAGTTTGAATTAATCTTTAGAACTATTTTAAGCATGTGTGGGTTTGGATTTTATTTTTTCATTTTAGGCTGTCTATCAAGAGCTTAATGAGCACATTTCAGGTTATAATGAACCAAAAACCTACCTAGCTATTTAAATGTTTACTTTGCAAAGTGTTGCCATATGGGAGGATTGATTTTGGGGGTCCCAGGCTCTCTGAACAGATGGAGGTTGAGAGGACTCTGAAGACAGCACACAAGCACCTTGAGCATACCTTGAAGGATGTTAGAATCACGTTGATAAATATGATAAGGGTCTTCTACATGAGTGGAGTTTTTTACCACCATACCAGGCTCTTGAGGAGAAAGGGAAGCAAAACTGGGGGAAATAAGGTATTGTTAAAAGTCCCCACCCACAGAACAGTTACACTAATAATTTTTGGGGGAGAAATATATTATTTCATATACCAACAGTACAGGTGGTTACTTAATATAAGCTGCTTTCATTTTGATGGTGGAATTTGACACATTAACATGTGGTTTGAAACGGGATGCAAATTTTCTGGGACACTATAGGGGCTCTTCTGCATACTTGGCTTAATCTAATTCTTGACTACCCACCCCCACCCCTCTGCTCACTGATTTGCTCACCTTGATAATTTTTTTTCTGATTGGTCAACCTTGATTACTACTTTTGGTTCTCTGTGCCTTAAATATTGAGTCTGTTCTGGTATGGCTATGGTCTGAAGAATTGGATCTGTCCCATGAGAGCTCACCTAATAAATTATTTTGTTAGTCTTTAAAGAGCTACTTTACTGCTTTTTTTGTGGTGGAATTTACAGTGTGTGTGTTTGTATTTTCTTCTAGTAAGGCAGTGTGTTAATTAGATTTCAGAGATGCATGATATATGTCTTCTGGAGAAGCACTGACTTTATCTAAAATGTCCCTCCTTTTTTAGTTTTATTTAAGAACCTTATTCACATTCTCTTCATAATACGCATGTGCCCAAATCAGAAAAACCCAGATACCTATGACATCTAATAGTCAATATGATCACAGGAAGAGGGATCATCTGTTTATCCCTTTGCATTATTTAGGATTTAACTGCATGTCTACAAAGGGCAACTGTCTTATTAAAAGTGCGGTTTTTCTCTCAGTAGCAGACATTGATCGCCATCTTGCATTCAATGTATATTTCTCATTTAGCAATGGATGTGAATATATGCATGTGATAACCTTTGGAAGTTGTAAATAAGGGTAAACATACAGTCTTAAGTGGAATTTTTGGCAGTACAAAGTAATCTGCCTGACATTAATAAAATGTCTCAGAGGGGTAGCAATGTTAGTTTGTAGCATCCCAAATAATATGTAGTCCTGATATTGGCAGGAATGGGACACATTCTATTTAATTTGCTTCATCTACTGTCCTAGGAGTGACAGTTAACCCCCTTCTATTCCCTCATTTCTTGCCCAGTCTCCTGGTATATAAATCCTAGATTCTAACTGGCTACTTCAATAATCTGAATAAGGGGGTCTTACTCAGGAAAGCTCAGGACCTAACAAGTTTTTAGTCATTAAGATGCTACAGAACTACTTGTTATTTATCATTGGGTTCATTAGAATAGTTCCCATACAAACTTTCTAGAAAATAAGAGGGATCTGAAGATTTCCTTTCTTAAGCTGTAGGTCTGTCTTACAAAGAGAGACATTTTTGGCTGAAGAACTGTATTTATTTTAACACAAAGTCAGTTGTTTTCGTGAAACTTTAATTCTAAGAGGCACTGCCAGGTGCTTACAACACAGGAGAGGAGTGCTATCCTTAGGGAGGCAGAACTTTCACTGACCCACAGAGAGATGATTTCTTACCATCTGCTCCGTATCTCACAAAGTATCAGCATGTTAAAAATACGTAGTGTGTTTTTTTATTTCCTTTGGGACTCTTGCTGTGCAGCATAAAGAGTGCAGATGAATAAAGAGAATGGAAAAAAGTGTCAGTGAAAGATACCACTTTTCTTTTTGTTTAAAAAGAAAGCAACTCTTGGGTGGTCATGTTTTTTTTTAAAGTTATATATTAGTCCAGCATTTGTAAGTAACCAAAGGATCTACAAAAGTGACACAGAAAAGGACGACATGCATTTGTAAGAGAAACACAAAAGAAAAAGGCATTGAAAAATCATCATCACGAATGCCAGAAAAAAAAATGGCTAATGTAATGGTCATTGTGTTAAATTGCTTTATTACAATCAAAATTCCACCCCCTAAGCATTTTGACAAGTGAGCAAAAAAAAATCCTACTTTTTAACAGTATTTCTAATGGTAAAAAGGGAAAGACAGCAAAAGGCTGATATTTGTAACTTTCTGCACCATTAAGTAAAAAATCACCCAGGAGCTCATCAGGTTTGAAAAGACCAAGGACAAATATTTTCTGCTTTTAAAAGAAGCATGTCAAATATGTTCTGAAATATTTATAGAGATATAGCTCCTTTATACTGTGCTTCATACCATGGAAATGAGAAATATTCCAGCCTGCTCCATGTAATCTTTGTTGTTAATTTTGGTAAGACAGCTTTTCTGCAGGCATATATTTCATCTTAAGATTCATAAAGACTTGGTGTTTAATAGACATTGAAAGACTTGCAGACTCTGTAGTCTGTAAAATTCATTAAGAAAAAATAATATTCATGTTTCTAGGAAGATAGCAAACCACTCTCTCCTTACCCTAAATTTTCTTTACACAACAGAATAAGCATTTTATGTCACTCTTGTTACCCTTGAAAATGATAAGATACTTGCCCCTTCATATATTTACTAACCACTGATGCCATTTATTCAGGCATTCATGGTGTTATTCAGAGTCTTCTGTCATGCATTTCTGTTCATTATTGCTGGCATTAGAAATGTTCTGATGCCTTTTGACTGGCAGTTGGCATCACAGAGGAAAAAGTATTTTATTAAGAAAGATAAGGCATGAACCAGAATGGAATGTAGCAGAAGAGGAAGGTCTTTAAATTAATGATAGTACAGGCTCACAGCTTGTCTCCTGTCCTCTGTGTTATCCTTTTCTCTGAAGTGCACTATCTAAGGACTGTGGAGGAATTCGGATCTGTTCTTTTTACAGAAGCCCATTTCCTAGTAACTAACCACTAACATGTCTCCAGTGTCAATCCTAGCAGCTCTGGATAATGCTAGCTCAGCTCTAATATGGGTCTATTTCAGTAAAACAAATAGACATAAATGCCTAGGGCCTAGACTTGGAAAACTACCATTGACTTCGATGGCTTTTAATCTAGGTTTGTTCACTGTGATTGCAACCTTAAATAATTGTGCTGGAATTAATTTATTTAAAATGTTATTTCCTCCAACCTTAACACTGTCATAGCTGGCTCAAGTATATAATTAGGCTCAGAGGATTAAATTTCAATGAGTAAATGACAGTAAGTATGGGTTTCTCTCTCCACCCAAATTATTGTCATTTAGAGTTTGCAGAGGAGGAATACAAAGACATTTATGCCTCGCTTTGGTAAACACTCTGGCTATGGTTACACTACAGTGATCTGTCAACAGCAGTCACTTTTGGAAGAGATTTCCCGACAAAATTGCTATCGACAGAGTATGACCACACACAATAGACAATTGGAAGAGAACTCCAGTCCATCGACAGAGCAGCTGGATTGCCTGGCTGCTTTCTCGACAAAAAAGCTCAGCAGACAGGGCTGCCCACAGTTCTGGAAGCCCTGCCTTTTGAGAAAAGGCACCCCGCACCCCGGAGCATCCACACAGATATTTTTGTCAACGGAATGTGTTGACAAAAGGCACTCTTCCTCATCAGGGAGAGGCAGAAGGTTGACAGCAGAAGTGCCAACTTTTGTCAACATACTGTTGACAAAACACATTTTGTGTGTGGATGTTCCATCAGTTGTGTCGACAAAACTGGGTTTTTGATGGGAAAACTCACTGGTGTAGCCATAGCCCTGGAGTCAGTTTGATGCTGCTCATGTGCATGGTTACTTATCTGCTTGTATGGTTCCACCAATCACAGCTTTGTTGTACCTTTAGACAACAATAGCCCCTTTTTGCTATATGTTCTTAATATTCAATACAAAATTAATACCTAATATATTTTAAATATTTCAGTATCTCATATGAATCTTAACTTGTTCATTTTTAAGGAATGAACATTTCCTAGTAGTGTAAAAATTTACATTCGTATAAGTTGAATAAAATATTATGAATCCCACTGAAATTTTATTTATTATTCCTAGCAAAGCTAGGAGACCAAATGTATCAAAACCAGTATGTATCGTACTTTATCAGACTACCTCTGTAGAAATGAAAAATTCATTCTTGAACTGTATTTCAATTATATAGGTAAGTTGGTATGCTAGTTTACTGTTTCTTATAGTTTTTGTACTGTAATTATGAAATATTTTTGAACAAATGCCTGTAAGTAGAAGATATGTGGCATTATGTATGGGTTATACCTTTAACTTAGTGTATCAAAAGTAGCATTTAAATCCTCTTTTGTTAAGATGTTAAGTTTTAGAAGTGTGTTACTTTTGAAAGTAGTGGTAAATTGATACATGTTGACAGACATGGATTTCTGTATACAGCGCCCCTTAAAAAAAGGACTATCTTTTTAGGAAGTGATATATTTACAAAAAGCTTTGAATTTTTCCCCGAAGTGTTTAAGGAAAATTGCCTCCATGATTTTGTAAATTTACATTTTTAATTTTAGAGTATTTTTGTTTTTTTATTATTTTTTTCTACAAAGAGAAGATATTTTTGAAGATGATTAGCTTGAACAGCTCAGCACTGTAGGCTCTTTTATTAAACATGATAAATGAAAAACATACCACAAATGCTCAGCCTTTTTAAAGAGCAAAGAACAGCACAGTAGATAATTTTAAATGATGTAAAATCTCCATTTACATAATAGCTGGAAATTCACTCATTTAAATGGGTAATCATCAATAGCTCCAGAGGCTGACCTTGAAAATGGTATATATAGGTACAAAATAAATAGGCTCCTTGTAGCAACCTGCAATTTCCTAGAGGGATAATATGTAACTGTCCCTAAAACTGCACAACAATAAGAATTTTTTTTAAAGCCCTGAGACTTCTTTAGCAAGCACACTAGGGGCACAGCTTTCCCTGATTAAACAATGCTATATATAACTATTGTCAAGGATGACAATTACATTGCTACATTGGATTTTATCTTCAGGAGACTATTTTACCATTAACACACATAACTATGAATGGGCATTTGACTTACATAACTACCAATAGGCTCCTTGATAATTATAAGCCTTTAATCATGTGCTGTAGCAAAACAAATAATGTGAGAGCCAATGAATTTCATTCATTCAAAACACCTATTTATAAAAACAATGAAATATTTTAACAATATTGGGCCATGATAATGGTTTACAAGTACCTAAAAGGAAGAGGGAGAGAAATTGTTCTTCTTGGCCACTGAGGAGAGGACAAGAAGTAATCGGCCTAACTACAGTCAGGGAGGTGTAGGTTGGACATTAGGAAAAACTTCCTAAATGACAGGATGCTGAAACATTGGAATAAATTGCCTAGGGAGGTTGTGGAATCTCCATCACTGGAGATATTTAAGAGGAGATTAGATAGACATCTATCCGGGATGGTCTAGACCTGCGTTTTCCAAATGGTGAAGTGAAAATAAGGATTCTGAGAGAAAATTCCCCTGTGGCTCCCTGACCTGCAGCCACTGAAACAGAAGAACTAAATTGAATTGGTTTAATGGCTGGCAGTGTGGTGGGAGGGATCTATCCATTAAATCAACTGAATGTAGTTGGTCAGGTCAGGAAGCCTCAGAGAGCCTTTCGCTCACCCTGCTACCTAAGCAGCCACACAGCTCTGGTGGGCATGGCTTGGTTCACCTTGCCAGTGGAACACCTCCATGCCAGCCTACCCCCCTACCTGGGGGTATGTGGCTTCTGGGTGTAGGCTCTCCAGACAGCACCACAGATGGATTAGTTCTGGGGGCCAGTTTGGGGCTGAGGCAGGTTAATCCTGGGGATAGGTGGCTGGTTTGGGGCTGAGAGGGGTTAAGTCTGGGGATGTGGGGATGGGCTTGGGGGATGTGGGTAAAGTTTGGGGTTAAGGGGGTGGTTTTGGGGGCTGAGGCAAGTAAAGCCTGGAGGTGGGGGCAGGTTTGGGGGCCAAGGGGGTAGAGCCAGGGAATGGGGTTCTGGGAAATTCTTTCAAGTTTAAAAGGATTCCATGGCCAAATAAAACTGGGAACCACTGGTCTAGATGTTACTTGGTCTTGATGTGAGGGCAGGGGACTGGACTCAAGCTCCCTTCCATTTCTAGTATTTTATGATTTTGCGATTGTTACTAGAAGTCATAGCACCTATTAGCTTGCACTATGAACTGAGTTGATTGACTGACTGATCTAGCAATGGAATAAGGGGGCCTCTCAGCAATACCAGTTTTATTCTATTGCAATACCATTGACTAATAGATTTACTTCTGATCTATAGTGATGTAACTGAGAGGAGAATCAGGCAGGCTGTGCCCAATAGTCTGCAGCATGACCTTGCAAAAGGCACTGCTGCAATTTACACATCAGTAAAATGAATAGTATTTGCTACACAGAGGGCTTGTAGGTTTAATTTATGATTGCCTAGTCTTGTGTTACTTCAACCTAAAACTTCAGTGTGGCAGGATTTTTTTGATTGAAGACTGCAAGTGTTTTTGGTATGTAACATATGCAATGTTGGTCCCTTACGGTCAGTGTTTTAAACTCGGTTTCTAATTTTACAGCTGCAGTCAACAAAACTACTGTTGAAAATAATCTGGTTTGCACAAACACTTAAGCAGTTAAATAGTAGCATTTGTGCTTGCAAACACTTAAGGGACTTTTTAAAAGGAGATTCCTAATGTTTTTAACATTCTATAGAAATATGGAGTATTAATATTAATGATTCTTCTTTGAGTGTTACTACTCATTAACACAATGTGCGGTTTTGAGGTTAATATCATCTGAGTAAATTCTGTATAAAAACAGTTAAAACTATGAGAACAGAGCCTTTGGCTTTTACAGAAGACCTTTCCTGGGGGGAAAAAATCTTTTAATATGTGTACACAATTTGTGAATGCTCTTTGGGGACAAAGTAAAGAAATTATATCATCACTAAGTCTTTTTCATGATAATAAATATTTCTAATAATAAGCAGTCATTTTTCATGAACACAGATATAATAGACTTAAAGCTTGTTGGCTTCCATATAATGACCAAGAAGATCTCATGCTTGAAACTAAAAATTAAAAAAATATGAAACTCATTTTAGGATTCACCTTAATCTCTGAATTTACTTCAGTAGGACTTCCTGAACAGAGATGTACTGCTCAGTTTAAGTAAGAGCATCATAAACTGGTTGTTAAAGATCTCTTTCAACTTTAATTTTATAGTCGTGTTTTTGTGTATTATCAGGGTATAACAAAAGAAGGATAGGAGACACTTAACATAGACTTGGGACTACCTGGCAAATGAAATGTTCAGTGCAGCAAATCCATGTTTATTCAAATCATTACTGGAAGCTCCACCAGCCCTCCAACACTTAATTTCCATCCTGGTCTCCCATCCAACTGGTGGCTTGGACCTTACCACCTACCACCTTGATAGGTAAATTGTGGGGAGAGGAGAGGATGCCTCATTGCTGTATCAGTCAAAGGAACTCCCAAGCCCTCTCCTCTGTTCTGTTCCTGTATCCAGTACCTTATTTTAAATGCTTTACTGGGCAGTTATCTGTCCCTGGATGCCTTCCCAGTGGAGTTCCTGCATTGGACATCTACACAACCTTACAAACTAGTTGCCACATATGACCTACTACCTTTTCTTCTTATCTGAAAAGGTCCTCCTTGACATTCACTTCAGGGAAGGTGGAAAAACCTCACTCCACCAAAGCCAATCCAGTGATGCGGTGATTCCTTCACAGATCTCTTTAAAAAGGAGTGACTAGCTTGATGCCCACATTATGTCCTAACCCAAACTCCGGATCACCTCCCAGAGGAAAGAGAGGGAGGCTGCTGGCTTTTCTCCCTGCATGCAACAAAGGGTCTTCCAGGGCTTTTATAACTTTCAGACCTCACATTTTCTGAGGAGGTGAGTCAGCGCACCAGGTTGTGACCTAATTGTCACACACACATTCACCCCCCCCATAAAGCAGAATCGTCCTTCTTTGGGAAGCCCAGACAACCCTGCCCCCCACTCTCATTGTGGTGAAATCATGTGCATTAATTTCCTATTTCATGATCATGCCATTTTCTCACTTTACTTTCACTCATCTGTTAATCATTCCATTTAATAACATTTGCATTTTCAGAAGAACAGCTGTGTGACATAGGAGAGTTTCTTTGTGATGATCACGTGACTTGTGTGTCTCAAAATTGGCTGTGTGATGGAGAACCTGACTGTCCAGATGATTCAGATGAGTCTTCAGATACCTGTGAGTAAAATGTACACTGTTATCCTTATTTTCCTTTGCATGAAACATATATAGCTGTAATGTATGGTTGTAAGAGAGGATTTTGATTTAAAAAAAACCCAAGTGAATCTTTGTACCATGGAGAATAGGTTACACTCAATATACAGGTGTGAGATGAAAAAACTGAAAGGTGTTTTGCTTGTGTGTCATTTTATAATGAACACTATCATCAGAGCATATGTTCCATATTCTCTTCCTGATTGAGTGGAATGGCTATAGCACGCAGAACCAATGGCAAACAAAGGAAGGAAAATAATGCCTCTTCAAAAGAGGAAAAGAAATTGTTAGTGCTGTGAAATGTCAGAAAGCGTAACACTGAGACCTCAAAGGAAGGAAAGGAAGATGGGGAATGAAAAAAATGGAAAAGTGTAATAAGAGAAAGCAAAGTATTAAAACAATAGGGAAAGATTTAATGAAACACGCTTAATCTTAATTAAAAAAAATCTATATTCCTTTGTAACGGAGAGCTACTGGAGACCAGAGCAGAACCCTTGCAGGCTTCTGACATTTCTGGACTGCTGATGAGGTGATATTAAATCTTAATGTTCCCTTGTTTCCTACATTATGAGGAAAATGAGAGAACTTCCTGAACTATGTCCCCATGATAATCATCTCATGTAACAGAGGATACTGACAAAAAGCAATATTCTCTCCAGTATAACATAAATCAATAGAGATTTGCTTTACCTGCTGAAAGTACAGACAGTACCATGTATCAGATCAAATTAGGGACTATATTCCTAGTTTTTAAAATCATGAACAGGAAATATACACATTCTGGTTTGCTATCTGACACGGAACAGGCTATTTAACCTTCCTGTGCCACAGTTTACTCATCTGAAGTTGTTGTGAAGGTTCACTGTGTAATGATTTATAGAGCACCCTGAATCCTCAACAGAAAAAAAATCTGTGTATAAGTGTGATTTTTTTTCATAATTAGCTTTGATATGTTCACTTCTCAATGCATATTTCATTTGAAGATATGCTGGGTAACTTTAGCTATATTTTAAACAAGATTTTGTAATAATAAAAAATATTAGTTGTGAAAATGGGCTACAAAAATGGCACACACAAAGTAATTCTTTAGAATTTTCCAGTAAAATGACTTCATGGTTGGGTAGTAAGAAATCAGTCTGGGTGACAGGCACCAAACATATTATGCTGTGAAGTGTTTCCTTCTCATCTCTGCTTTATTCACCTTTAGAGGACATCTTCTCTGTAGCTTTGTTCCCAAATCATGGTATTAGCTTTAATGGGTCCTCGTTTGTCTGTTAAGCATAGTGTGGCATTTTGAAATGGAGAGTCTTGCTGCTTCCGGCTGTCCATGCCAAACTCATTCTACTTCATATATATGTGCATAAATCCCTTCCTACTTCTGTTTCCTGACAGTAATTGGCATCAGGAGAAAATCAGTCAACTGGTAATAACCACACACCATTCTTTCTCTTGAGCCCAATCCTCAGATGATATAAATCAGCATAGCTTTATTGAAAGTCAGTGAAGTTACTCCAATTTATACTGGTTTAGGATTAACCCCCTTTTGTTTCATTAGCATCTTGAAGTGTGAAACAATTTTTCCTTCTGCTTTGCCTGAAAAACCTACTCTGTACATGATCATGGTTTTCTGCACAGCTGATGCACTTAAAGAAGAAAAAAAAATCTTTAAAATGTCTTGTTAGCCAATATCAGTGCTTAAAATGAAATATTTTTGTTGGCTAAGCTAGAGTACATGACAAGAGGTTCTCTCTAAATATAACCTTATCTAAACATAACATCATAGTTCACTTTTCTAAATAGAAGTTAAACTGTGGTGTTTAAGACATAGTAAATCTACATATCAAATATTTATGAAGCATTGGAGTACTTAAGGATCTGGGGATAAGGATACAGAGATCACATGCATTTCTGCTTAGTTATGGCTGAAAGCTGTTCCGTTTGGCAGACCTTTAGTGATTTATGCAAGATGAGTTGGAGAAACTAACCAGATACCACTAAAAATTGATCCCTACTAGTCCTCTTGTTGGTGAAGTCAGTAAGTATTCTGGGATTATATTGGAATAGAGAAGAAACTATGTATTCCCTCACTCACTGCTTAATCCAACACCTCTTGACATCATTTCCTGTTAGATCAGGGCCAATGCTTTATCCAGAAATTAAAATTGGTGCGATGGTTTGAATTTATGTCAGGGTTGTAAAATGACTAAACTAGCAGCACCATTGATGCAAGTAGTGGACCACTGGGGCAATCAGGAGGAGGACCTTTCCAACAGCAAAGGGATGTGACACGTGTCTTGTCACTGTCTAAACTATTTCCAGTCTTTAGATATGGGGCTCTCATCATCAAGCCATCAGTTTGGTACTTTTCACTACAGGTTGAACCAACCTAATCCAGAACTCTTTTGTCCAACAATATCCGTGATTTTAGTTAGTTGGATGACCACGTAGCAGGGGGGAGCCAAGTTTTCTGCCTTCGCATAGTTTGTTTACAGCCATAGCTCCTGGCTTTCAGTGTTTTGTGATGTTATTTAGTTATAATTTACCTGTAGATGTCTTCTAAGAGCCCAGTAAACAGTGGAAGTGTTGGTAGTGCTGTTAAACAATATTTATGTCAAGGAGGCCAGAAAATTCTCTCATTTGGCACCAGTCAGGTCCTGAGGGTGCCGGATTAGAGAGGTTCAACCTGTAGTTCGAAAAGTACTCACCAATAGTTTCAAAAAAGGAAAAATGGGAACTTAAAGCAAATCCACTTTTGCCTGTTGTGTTATTTTAGTAATGTTTATTTCTTTTCCAAGAAGAGTTATTGTTCTTTAAGGTATATAAAAATATGGTCAAATAATTCGTAATGGGTAGTTTATTGAACAAATTTGGCTTCTTATCAGTTCACTAACTGATATTTTTCATGAGAGAATTGTGATTTTTTCATATACTTTCTTTGAATACATTTAGAAAGTTATTAACTGAATAACTTATGCAACTATTTTTGGGCTGGTGAAGGCAATGGATTGATATCGAACTCCCTCAGCTAGGGACCCGGTTGATTGTATGTTTCTTTTTTACTTATAGATGGACTTAGTCTTTAGCATGGACATCCTGGTGTGAATGCCCACAGAATTTTTTGTAGTATTTCCTAAAAGTGAATTGTTTCTACAAACATTCTTGTCTATAATCTCATTTCGTACACTACTTGTAGGAAGTAAACATGGCTGAAGAAAAAACAATGTAAAAACAATGTAATTAGTCACCAAAGGTTTTCTGTCACATTTGTCCAGCTCTACAACCTTGAGTACTAATGTTTAAATAGGACAAAATCTATGCTGTCACCTGTTTGAAGCATGTAGTAGGTGTAGAAAACTGCAGCAGCACTGAGCATCTGTCTTAGTACATTTTAGCCTCTGTTAAGTGTGTATATTTGCTTCTCTGATCAGTCAGTGCCTGATTTGGGGTGGAAAATTCACTAACTGTATCTTGAAATGCCAATTGCATTATAGTGTTATTTCCATCCACAGATTTATGTCCAGCATCTCCTGTTCAATTCCTAGGTCTCCGCCCAAAATGCTCATCATACATACACGACAGTCATACACCAAGTGCCAGTGGCTTTCCAAATCCAGAGACTTGGCTCACACATCATATTTCAGGGTATTATTTTTCTTGTTATTGGTATCAAAGATTCAAATCACTGATATCCCAATGCCAGGTGTCTTTATTATTTAGAATTTTTTTCTGTGTGTTTAGCAAGTTCAGGATTTAGTTCTGACTTGCACACGTCTCTCTTTCCTCATTGTCAAACTCCTCTCTGCCAGGTAGCACCATTCAGAAGGGGAGGATGGAGGGAGAGGAAGGAAATAGAACCTGATTTCTCTGTGAAACTGCAGGCATCAGGTTTGAAAACAAAACACCCTCCCTCCTTCACAGATGTGTTCAGGCACCTCAGCAGTAGTTCCATCACAGAGCCTGGTATTCCTCAGGACTCACACCTGTCTTCTGGCTCTGGGATGGTGGATTGGGGTGGGGGGGACGGCTCCTAAAACATGTTATGTGAAGGGGAATTGAGGTGAGGTGAAAGCATACACAGAACTCTCTGAGCATGTGGCTGAAGTCTTTTTTGCCTCTCAAAAGTGAACCTGACTCCTAGCATTGTTCTTGCTGCATGAATCTCTTGTGGAGCCAAAACCATAGTACACTTGTTGCTTTGATAATGTGCAAGAATATCTACCTTTCATAGTCTTCCTAATTAATTATTCTTTCTCTTCTACCCTAGCATTGTAAATCTTCTTTAAGGCTAGGACTACACTGTGTAAGTTATTTCAAATGCCCTTATTTCGAACCCAGTGCAGGCTACAATGCACCGTGGTTTGAAATAAGGTGCTATTTCCTGTACAATGAGGGTTACTGGGAAAGAAACACATGCTCGAAATAGCCTGGTGTTTGGCCAGGCAGTTCCTATTTTGGGATATAAAGTGGCAAAGAGGCAAGAGGAGCCGCAGCCAGATATTAGGTTATTTTAAAGGTTGAATCTCGCTTAATTTACTAAACTAGCTTTTTAAATACCTTTACTTTTATTGACGGTTAAATATGTGAGGCTTCTCAGTAGTCTCACAAAGCTTAAAGAAATATTGGTAGTACACCTAAGCTGGTCATCTGAGCAACATTAATTTGCTCTGATAGAAAAATCACATGAGTTCTAAAACAAAAAAAAAATCATATTGCACAAAAAAAGTGCTGGAGAATCTTTCTTCTTCCACAGTTTTATTTTTACACCCCTTTGTTTCTAAAAACTGCTGTATATTTTTTTTCTTAATTTACTGGATATAACGAGTGACTTTTCTTCATTCTTTTTTACAAATTCCATGATTGAAGCAGAATTTAAGTGATGCTTTATTGAGAGAAAAATATAAGTGAATATCATGACTAATTACAAATTTGCACATATTATCTTTAGTTATAAGGAAGTGTTACATTTGAAAGATTAATCTGTGCATACAGGGGGTGAGCTATGTTGTTTTGTTCAATATGTAATAACTGATAAATCCAGTCTCTCCTTGTTTCAACCAAAGTAGATCAGTAAAGATTCAAAGGCCAGTTTAAAAAAAAATCTCTTATGATTTAGGCTACGTTCACAATTTTGTTCACATTATTAGTTATATATGTTCCTGTAAGACACATTAGTTCACTGCACTGCTTAAACAAGTATTAAGAGATGGTAGGGTCTCAGCAAGTTGTCTCGTTAATCATAACTCTCCACTTACAGATGTACAGAAATGAGTGTGTGTGCCCCATTTCAGCCTTACTTAAATCAGATGGTTCACTGATTTTATTTATGTTTGTGAAACATTTTGAGATCATTACATGAAAAACACTCCGGATAAACTTTACCTTGTCTCTGTGGGAATACCATTAGATATATAGCCGACTTTAAATCCCACAGATTTACACACTAGATTTCTGCTGGCATCATGAATGGTGGTGGATTTTACCCAGTGATCTGAACATGCTTTATAAACACAAATAAGTGAAGTTTTGCCACATCTCACAGGAGAAGATAAGTGCTATAAAAGATCACTCCCCTTCCTCTTCTCTAGTTGAGCCATTCTTCTCCAACACAATGCAATTCAGGATTATGCAGCTCCAGTTCCATCAGAAACATCTCTCCCCTGGAATTTATTGATTAGGAGAGTAAAAAACACAGCAAAAATATGGCCATGAGGAATATTAACTTGTCTTACTTTTTTGGTCCTGGGTAATTATCTTGTACATAGGGTTTTTTTAGAGCTGATATGGTGTGTGGGGGGAGAGGGGGTGGGAATCGTAATTTAAATAATGATTTTAACACTGGTCCTCTTACTTAGATTCTGGAAAAAAAATTAACTACAGTGCAAGAGCAGAATGGGGTCCCTGAACAATGGCTGTCAATGCCAACATTTCGGAAACAATTAAATAATTTTGTGGATTAATTGCTTGCTAACCTGAACTCACTTTCACTGAAGTGGTTGTAAATTTAGACACTCAAAAAGCATTTAACCTGATATATACTTGTGCACCTTTATAAAAAATGAGCAAATCAATCTTTTGGAACACTTATAAAAATAATTCATACCTAGACTGAGACTTTGTCATATTTTTAGCCCAAAGCAATTTTATTTTCATGACTAAGCTATAAATCACCAAACAATAAGATTTGTGATGGAAATACTGGCATAATCTGAACTCTAGTACTACTGTTAGGCATTATGACATGGTTCTTGTCCACAGTAAAGTCTTACTTTTAGGCCACTTATGCTTCCACCAAAATGCAAGTGGAAAAAATGCATTTAGCTCAGTGGGTAAGTTCTCTTCCAATTTAAGCTTTCTTTATTTCCTTCACCTTTGTTTCAAGGATGAACTGGAGGGGACTCTCACTAGCTTATTGTTACAGGATGGACCCTCTCTAGTCCAGCACCCTTGGGACCTAACTGATCCCGAACAAGAATTTTTCAATGCTTTCCTGATGGCTGCTGGCCCCTGCTCCCCTCCTGGACCCAGTAAACACAACTGCATTCCTGGGTCTGTCAGGGCTCTGGTCACTGCCCTCCCCTGTCACTGTCCTTCCTGTGCTTCCAGCCCTGGCAGACTCCCAGCTGCTGATCCCTCTTCTGCAAGCCTGGCCGCATTCCTGGCCAGGGCAAAGGTGTTGGCTGCCATTCTGGCCACACTCCTGGCATGGCCGGGTGCCTGGCTTCCATTCCCCCTCACATTGGACTCCCAGGCAGCACCTGCTTCCAGCTGCCAGGCCTCTCTGGTCCAGAAATATTCATGGTTCTGTCAGACCATGGATGTTGCTGCGCCAGGGAGTCCTGGATTACAGAGGTGCAACCTATGTTAGATATCAGGAAGGGCAAAACACTAGTCATAGCAGGATAGGGTGACCATATTTCCCTGTTTTTGACACCTGGTAAAATCACTTGGTTTTAAGGAAGCTCAACTGCAATCAATCAAACTATGTAGTACAAATGTTCAAAATGACTATGTTGATTGAGCACCCATTAAAAGGCACACTGTGGTGTTATACTGAAAACAGGTAAACAATTAACACATATCCTTACAGTTATGTGGTCACTGCTCTTTAGAAATGCCTGCCTTGTCCTCTTATTGCTGATTTCCACAGTGCGGGTAGTCGTGGGAAGGGGAGCTGCAGAAGTTGGGGCGTGGGGGGAAAGGGCAGGGATGTGTGGTCGAGCTGCAGGAGCCAGGCTGGGGGCTTGTGGGGCAGAGTAGGAGGCTGGGGGAGGGGGGCAGGCAGAAGTCAGGGCAGGAGGCTGTGTGAGTGAGTGAGATGGAAGGCAGGGGTCTGGGAAATGTGGGAGAGAGTGGGGGGGGCCCTGGAGCTGGTTACCTACCTTACTTGCTGCCACAAGGGAGCAGCAGTTCATCTGCATCAGGCTGCTGGCAACAGTGCAATCCAGGGACAGCAGGTTGGCTGCCCAGTGACCAAGCTCTGTTTGAAGAGCGCGACACAACTCTCTCTTTACTGACACAGTGATCTAGACACATATGTGCGTGAAATGTTACTTACCCCTTTGCCTGCTGCAATGTTTCAGGAAAGTCAGTGTAACTACAACTGTTTGTACTTTGCACTGTGGTTGTGCCAACGGGCCTTAGTCATGGATTAAGTATCCTCGTCCTAGTGCTGTATCTTCTGCTATATGTTTTTGTTTATTGATTACATTTGCCAACATCTGAATTAAAATGAAGTTATGCACCATAGCACTCTGTAGAACACCAGAGAAAACAGCAAGTAGAGAAATGCAGGAAGATAATTTATCATTTACAAAAGCAGAAAACAATCAAGAAAATGAGACCAAAGGAAAAAAAAAACAAAATACTTAGGCATAAAGTGCCAAGATTCAGAGGACAAACTATGAAGCAAGATGAGGCTGGTACTTAACAAAGGAGCAAAAATGCATACAATGAAGTAGAATACAGAGCATAGAACATATCCTCTTTACCACTTCTATGAATTGCAGAAGTCAAGGTAAACTATGTTTGCCATAGGCTATAATCTCTGGGATACCATTCATGTAAAAATAACTGTATATGTTACTAGAAAAAATGTAAAGATTCAGGAGCTAACTATGTTTAAGATTCAGCCGTGTAAATAATATCACTGGACTAACGGGGAGGAGGAAAACAGCCCTACCCCACTCTTTCTTTCCTGTAGTATCTGCTTGGAAGAAAATAGAGCATCATACCACCTATGAGAGAAAGGTTAGCAGCACTGGTGTCCAGAGAAGCAGGAGAATAAGCAGCTTACAAACACAATCAAAGAAATGACAACCTAAACATATGACACGAGACAACAACTGAGGCTGACATCACTGACAGAGAGGAGGCAGAAGCTGCTGTCTCTAAACAATAGTTCCCTGCTGTTTGACAAGCGTGCTCTACCATCTTCCCCAGACATCCCAGGCAGCTCTTTAAATAGCAGCCTCATGCTGTTTACAGAGCCCGCCCCACTGGTTCTCTAGCCCTCCAAGCCTGCTCTTTAAACAGCAGATCAGCATATGGTACAGTTTGCCCTTTTTAGATAAAAAGTGGGGATGTTTTCAGGAAGCTGAAATAAGGGACAGTGCCATTAAAATGAGATGCATGGTCACCCTAATAAGCAAGGTGAATAAGGATGGAGAACAGCAAAAGCCATTCCTTTACTTTCTGTGGACCTCCTCCAATCCCTACAAGAAGAGACAGTCACTTGAAGAATTTAGGTAGTGTACAGGAACAGGGTTGTCCATGAAAGAGTGCATGTCTTCCCTGGAGAGCTTTAGAAAACAAGTTGAGAGGCTTTTTGGGACCCTGCATAAACTTTTTGAGGCTCATCATTTGCTCACTGATAGCTAGCCTTCAGGGACCCAACTGACCAACTACCCCCTACTCCACATGCCTTAAAATATTGTTTGCCATTGATTAGCCATAATTGAACCATTAGCCTTGGTAGAAACCTAAACAGGGTTCATGGCTTCCCAATTTAATTTAACAATTTTTTCTTCTAAATTGATTATATTTCAAGTCCTTTTAATTTTGTATGCATGTTAAAGATTCGTCTTGATTCAATTCCTCATACAGAATCACAGAAATAGAGGGCTGGCAAGGACCTTGAGAAGTCATTAAGTCTAGTCCTGTGCTGAGCGAGGACCAGGCAAACTGACACCATCCCTGAAAAGAGAGAGTTTAACATCATCAGTGGAGGGTTTTCCCAACCTGGTGAGGCTACAGTTAATGTCTTTTTTTTTTAATATCCAACCTAACTCTCCTTGCTGCTAATTACTATTTGTCCTTCCTTCAGCAAACTTAAAGAACTATTGATCACAGTCCTCTTTAGAAAACCCCTGAATTGAAAACTCCTATCAGCCCACCCTCTGTTCTCAAGGCTAAACACACCCAGATTTTTAACTTTTCCGTTATCATTTTTTTATCTCTTCCATGGAGTCTCTTCAGTTTGTTCCCTCCTTTCTTAAAATGTAGTGCCAAGAGCTGGACACACAAACCCAGCTGAGACTTCACCAATGCTGTGTAGAATTATCTATCACATTTTAGATATGACATTCCTGGTAATACATTGCCAGATTATTAGCCTCTTTCACAATTGTGTTACAATGTTGACTCATTCAATTTATGATCCATTATAACCCACAGATCCCATTGGAGCAGTATTTCCACCTAACCCTTTATTTTACATTTTGTAGCAGTGCATTTGATCATTTTCAAAGTGTAGCACATTGTACATGTATTTAATTAAATTGATTTGAGATCAGACAAATTGTCCAGTTTGTCAAGGTCATTTACAGTCCTAGCTCATCTTCTCAGGTGTGTGCAATCTCTAGCAGCTTTGTGTCATCTGCAAATTTAACAAGCATATTCTCCATTCAGATATCCAAGCCGTTTAATGACAATATTGAATAGTATCACACCTAGAACTGACTTGTGATCTCACTAGATAAGTTCTCCCAGTTTAAAACACATTACTGATAATTATTTTTCTTTATGGCTTTTCACCTTTTCTGCATCCATCTTATGGTAGTGTAATCTAGATCACTGATGATCTATGCTCTCTGATGCAATAATAATGGATAGGATTGGTTTGTGCTGTGGAGGGTGAGGGTGGGCATACCTATTTAAAAAGCTGCAACACTTGATTCTGCTTCTTCCAGAGTTCGACTCTTTGAATGAGTTTGCTGGTTGTCAGGCAGCTGTTGCTGGGTTTGATTCTTACCATCTATACAGTTGTGACATCTGCTATATGAGAAATAGTCATGTGATTTCCCTACATAGCCTGAATGTTTCTGTCAGTGTCTGCCTCCTGCCCACCAAGCACAAAGTATGTTGTTACTGGAAATGAGCTTTTTTCCCACCCCCTTATTCTTTTCTAATAATATGTGAGCCTTTAGTCTCATCTTTCTTCAAACAGGCCATTCCTACTTCACCACACAAGGGACATTTGCTCCTTCTACCTTTCCATGATGTTTGCCCAGCCTCGGACTAATCTGTCTCTAATTTACACCCCTCTCCCACATACACAAGACGAACCTGAAAGGTTCATCAGAAGGGACTGGTTTCCCTCCTAACCAACTAACCCCTGTCCATAGTCAACAGGACAGATCTCACTGATAGCTTTGTTGCTATTGTAGGGAACAGTGCCTCTAAGATGACTTGGGAGAAGCATGCATGCCAAGATGAAAGGGTGGGGTTGTCAGAATTAAAGATTGGGTAAAATGAGGTATCTGACAGTAAGAAGAGTGTGGCACTGGTTAATGCTTTTGGAGGTTGAAGAGTATTAGGCTGGATTTTTTTTTTTTAATCAGGAAGAGTATTTCGCAGTTAATTTAATCTGTATCACTGGCTGATGCGCAATATAATGTTGCGAGAGCTCCTTATTATAAATGTCCTTCTCCATTTCTTCTGCTTTCCTCTCCATTCATTTTTATCATGCCCAATTTAATCTGTCCCTGGTGTTTGTTCTCTCCACTTCCTTTCCTTCTACTCTCCTGCCATTCTCCATTTCTACCTCTTCTATCTCCTCCAGTATCATTCCTGTTCTGTGTCCTTTTTGCTTTTGTTCTGAGCTTCCATCCTCACTTTTGTTTTCTGTCCTCTTTTTGCCATATTCTTTTCTTTCTTCCCCTTTTTTCCCTCTATCATCTCCACTCCTTTTTATTCCTCTTTCATTCTGCACTTGTCCCTAGGTTTTTTCTTTCTCCCTACTACCCCAATATTTTATTCTTTCCTTCTGTACATGTCCTCATTCTTTCTTCCTAATTTTGTCACCTCTTCCTTAACAATCTTTGGTTCTCTGCTACCCATCTCTCATTTGGGAGTGTTACAGTTGGTTCTGCCCTAGGGGGTAGGAACAGTTTCATCAACAAAAGAGCTTGAGGAGACAGAAGGAGATTTCAACCCAATAAGGAGGATAAACCATCCAGATTAATTAGAATTATGTTTTAGTTGTGGTTGTTTGGGTTTATACACACACACACACACACACACACACCACTAATACTTGCCCAAAACCAAGAACAAACAAAAAAAAGCCTACATATTTGGGTGCACACAGACGGCTAGCACTGGTTTGGTAAGTTTGCTTTGAAGGTAGGGGAAACTACTGCACAACACTATTAGATGTTACTAAAATGTTTTAAAGGGTTAAAAATAGATGGCCCTGGCAAAACCCTTTTGGTCTTTGCTGGTCAAAATAGATAATTGTAGCTTTTGCAACACATGGATTACAAAATTACAATAATCATACCTAGTAAACTCTAGCTGAAGGGAGAAGAGCAAAAGGGGCAGTTGCCCTGAGGTCTGGTGATTCAAGAGGACTCAGGTGTCCCAGATGCCACTCCCAAAGGAGCAGTGGTGGATGGAAACCTGAGCCCTTTAAATTGCCACTAGAGTACCATGCAGAAAGCTCTGGGTGTCTCTGAGGGCTGCCTGGGTTTGAGGAGGGGGCAGTGCAGCAGGCTCCAGGCAGTGCTGAGGGTTGACTACTCCCATCCCCACCCTTTGTGGGAGCACACAGCCATCCCCCTCTCCCCTTCTTGCCCAGGGGCCCGGCAAGTCTGTCAACACCTCTGATCACAAATGCTTTTATTATAATAATGGCATGCTTGGCCTTTAAACACTGTGCTAAACAGATGCTGTATATTTAAATAGTGGCTGGGTGTTCTTTCTTTGACACCTGAAAATATGTTGAAGCATAATAACTTGGTTTACCTCCGAAAATTACAGAGAAAACCATTGTCATTCACAAGCAGGTGGCTTTCTGGAAGTGTGAAATTGCTCTTTTTAAAAGCAGATTTGTGATTTAAAATAAGGATTCAGATGTTTTATTAGCCATCGAGTGCAAAGCCATTTTAGTCAGCAAAAGAACACTTTACTATGGACTGAGAAATAATGCAAGACAAAAGCACTTATTCAGTGTATAACATATAACTATGGAAAAATACTTAACTCACTAGACTGTCAATCTGGATTCAAATGAAATACAGTTTAGCCTTTTTAACAAGGTGGCTGAAGTGTATCAAAAGGAAATGTCAAAAAGAGCTTTTTTCTAAACATAGTCTATTAGGATTTAGTTCTGAACTGTTAACTTGTGAATATATGGGCCTGATCCAGAAAACATAAATTGCATACGTTGGGACTAAATTGTGTGTAAGTACTGGAAATGTAGAAGGAAATGTTACAAAATTTGCATTCCAGTTAAGATGCTATTATGGGATGCAAAGGTCGAAATCCTCAAAGGTAGTTAGTTGCCCAGCTCTTGTTAATGTCAATGGGAGTTAGACAGCCAAATAACATTTGATGAGCTGCTGCTAAATCCTCAGCTTAGGTCTGAAGTTGTATACAAGCCGTGGGCTGGCCTTTCGGCCAATCTGAGATTAATATTACATGCAATGAGTAAAGTCTGCTCATGCAGGTAGCTGTGTACGGAGCTGGACCCAAACTGACCTTACTGATTCTTTCAGCATCCTTGTCTTTCTGGAGTCTTACTAGAACTAAATTTGTTGAAACATGTTTAAGAATCCAAAGAAGCAGGTTACCTCGGCTCTGAAAAGCAGCCATAGCACTCTGGCACAGATAAACGGCGTGTTCTGGGGTCAGTGTTGACCCTGGAATTCCTTTTGAGAAGAAAGGATTAATGAATGTTGGTGGGAGGAGCACTCGCATTGGCATTCTGCAGTGAGGACAAGGACCAATATCGATGACTGCAAAATTGATTTTAGGTATGCAACTAGCATGCCTAAAATTGCATTGCAGCCATCAACATTCCCAATAAGTGTAGACGTAGCCTTAGATTGCCATAGAGCCTGCTCCACTTTCTCATACTAGCAGTCCCATGAATTTTATGGAGTCTAATTTGGTGACTACAGCCACCATCATTTAGTCATCTGTGTATTAACAAAATTTGCTTTGTTTTACCTTACTCACAATGCTTTTGTGGGGATAGGAAAATCCAAGATGCCCTGATCCCCCACACTTTATTCTGGGTATTGATGGAACATATGTGACAATACAGGACGGTTCCTAATTGGAAATTAAATTCTTTAAGTTTGCGAAACTTCTAAAATAGCAAATACATTAGCCCAAAAACAAACTGTGCAATTGATCCCACTTAATTACATGTTTAATAATTTTATGCCATTGTAAAGAAGTCTGACTATATATTAATTCATTTCATATTCACAGACTTCCTTCTTATTATTTGCTTTGCATCTCATCATTACCATGCACATAGAATTAGTATTCTTAGAATTTTTATAGTATTATTTCCATATAAAATGAGGAAAGGACTAATATGTGAATGCTAAGCAGCTCATTAATGTAGTTTGTAGTACATCTATTCATGATAAAAGCAGCTGAGAAGTGCAGATATAAAATAGTACTTCAGTGGTACAGTATATCTAAGATTAGACAAATCATGCTTTGGATAATAAATACTTTGGGGAAAACATTCATAAATACAAATAAAATCAAAGCAAGTGCTATGTATGCTTAATTAAATACACTAACAGATGGCATTCATGTTAGCTAAATAATTACTATATTATTGGCATTGACCATCTGCAATTTTTCATTATAAAAATTATCATGGAAATTAATGGAGTGGTTTCATTTTAAGAGACAAAAACAAAATAACAAAACCTATTTCTAAATAGCATTAAGGACCTGTTCCTTTTAGTCTAGCATTAGCATAAAAATTAGTGACTGAATCCCTGAGTATAAAATTTGCACATTTCATAGAACTGGAAGGGACCATGGAAGGTCATTCAGTCCAGTCCCCTGCCCTTACAATAAGGCCAAGCACCTTTCCTTTTTTTAAAAATAAAATCTCTTTGCCCCATATCCCTAAATGGCCCCCTCAAAGATTGAACTTATAACCATGGGTTTAGCAGGCCACTGCACAAACCACTGACCTACCCCTCCCCTTCTCCCCCCCGCATAGAATAGAATGGAATTTGGTATGGAAGGGGAAAGATGTATACTGGGCCAAGCCCTCTTGTCCTTGAATGAGCTCTTCTCTGGTTGGCCACTCTTCCTGTTCTTCTAAAAATATGTATGAAGAATCTCATTTCACTAGTTTTCTTTGACAGTTATATAAAGGGCGGTTCTGACTCTTGAGCTTTGCTTCATTACAGCAGTGTAGGAGACCTATAGATAAAAAAGATCAGTTATATAGGTAATTACACTTCAAGATCAATACATGAAACGTTGATCATTTAAAATGTTTGTATGAATTGATACTTTGTATGCATAGGACTGATTCTCAGTTTTACTGTTTTACTTAGTATTTTCATATGTAAAAATAAAATAGGTGTTCCTTTCACAGTGAAATACAGTATAATACACTATCTCTAGGGCTTAGTACTACAGGCTGAACCGCCACTGTCAGGACCAGACTGGTGTCATACAAGAGAATTAGCTGGAGCATGGGAGGGTCAGTATTGCCTGGCACATTACCAACACTTCCACTGATTACTGAGCTCTTAGAAGACATTTAGAGTTAAATTACAGGTAAATAACAGCACAGAACTCTGAGAGCCAGGACTGGTAGCTGTAAACAAACTTTATGGGACCACAGGAAATTTGGCCACACCCATAATAAGTGATCATCCAGCTAACTAAAGTCATGCTGGATTATGCATGTTGCTGGATGAGAGTGTGCTGGACTAGAGGGGTTCAATCTGTACTGCTTTTCACTGGTGAAAGAAGTACAGGTAGATAAAAGGCTGACCTGGAGCATGCAGGGAGAATTCTTAGCTCTTTTACAGTCACTGGCAGGATTCACCCTGAGATTTTTCTTAGATACAGCGAAGCTCGTGGAGAAATATTCATCATGTACAACAACAATGCCCTTGGGGAAATATACACCTATGCAGAGGATCAGTACAAGGCCGATGTTTTGGTTTTGCTGAAGGTTGAAGGGCTCAATTGGTAAATAAACATTGTGCTGGCTGTCTGGAAAGGGTGAAGTGAATCCCTGGTGAAAGGAGCACCAGTGAGCCATTATGTCTTGTGCTGTTAAAACCACCTGGTCAGGAAACAATAGTCTTACATCTTTTATTAATCACTTAATCATTTTCTACAGTAAAAATACAGATGAGCATGAACATCAGAAAAAGGGACCTAACCTCATGAGGTAAACATTTTCAAAGAATTATATTTTTTTAATCTGTCCTATATGTAGGGGGCAGGAAAGGATTACTGCTATAAAACTACTATAGAACTGATAATATTTGCATTAAAATATATCTTACATGGCCTGGAGTTTAAATCAGTATTTCAGAGTATCCCCTTCCCAATTATGAACAGCAGAAAACATGGGAATGCAAAATTATAATGTTGAATGTCTTCAACCATAAAAAAGATTTATTTCGAATGAGTTCAGTTTTATTTTAAAAAGCCAGCTGAATTCTGTGAGCAGATGATAGATTAAAATGATGCATGTAGTGTTCCTTGACCTTTGAGACCTGGCCTCTTTATTTTGGGGCTGTTGCTGTCAGGCACAATAGTCAGAAAGATGAGAGCACACTAGAGTTCAGACAGCTCAAATCTGTATTGCAGACGCAAGTTAGTAAGATCAGAAAGGATGCAGCAAGCCATGGAGCAGTCTATTTAAAAGCTTAAATGAGGGCTCTGAAAGAAGAATAGCTAAAGAACAGTTCCTGGCCTCAGGAAGGAAGCTGCTGAGGAAAGGGTGACAGGATCTGATCTGATCTGATCTTGCGTCCAACAGCAGCAAACACACTTTGATATAAGCCGCTCAGCCCCTATGCTTCAAGCCTTTCCCAAACCATTAAATTTCTTCCAGATATTGATATATGCAACACCTAAAGCTGTAATCTACCTGCACATATCTAATGTGCCAGATTTCTACTGGAGGTGGGAGCTTAAAAGCTGTTCAGCTGCTGGAGTTATAGCCAAACATTACAACGCTTTCACTGGCTGTGTGGCAAGAAAACTGACACATTGTTTGGCTTCAGAGCTCATCTCCAAAGTTGATATTCATATCTTTCACGTAAACTGTCTTCTTGAATTAAATTATTTTTTTCTGGACCTTCTAATGAACGTAGGACCAAACTTATAAGGGGTTGTATTCTTCCTGTGAGATGGAAGCATGCTGAATTCAGTTGGAGATGAAAAAAACCAGCATGTGGCAGGAGAGGAAGTATAAAAAAAGATGAGTCTCTTGTTAACTTGTGGTTTTCAAGTAGTTCAAACCATAGCAAACTGTTGGCTTTATATAATATTTTCTTTCTTTTTTCTGGGTTGGAGACATTGGGTTTCATATTCACTTATACTAGAAACTTTTCACACTGCACCAAATTACATTTACACCCACTTTAAGGCCTCTTTCTGTTGACAGAGGAGTGCTAAAGGGCAGTGAGATTCAGGCCTTTGTTTTATCTTGCTTTAATTCCTAGGTGCTTCTTTTAAATTAAATAGTCTATGTAAAGAGCTTCATCATGCATCCTGAAATGACCCTGCATTCGTAAATTGCACATTTTGCACAGTTTTGAAATATGGGCCCCTTACAAGATAGAAGTCCAAATATAACATTTGTCTAATAAGGCGCTCCATGTTTGAAGCTGAAATTATATTGATCAGATCCTTACATGCCTACTAGAATCACCAAAATCAAAATGTGTATGAAAAACTCTAAATAAGGGATAAGATTCTCCATATGCTGCAGATCATTCTACTGCTACCACATTACATATTCAGCAGTTGTAATAGAATACATGTCCATTTCACTGTCATTTAATACAACGATAAATTCACTGTAGCAGAATATTTTCCACTGTATGAAACTTGCACAAGTTAATCTGCAATCAACAACAATATTTGTTGTTGTGATCCTTACCTGTCTTTAAACTGTTACCAAGTTGGCATAAGGCTCTGAGCCTTTTGGTGTATACTTCTGTTGGACTCATTAATATGTCTTGTCAGACTAGAATATACCAACTATATTAAGTACAGATCTATGAAAGAAAAAACACGAACACAGCATACTAGGGAAATACATTAACATCCATCCAATTCACCTGTGCAGTGAAAGAAAAAAAATGTGGCAATGCATTACACTATGACTGTGGCCACACTTGGCCAAAATTTTGAAAGGGCCATGCTAATGGCCAAATCGGAAGATACTAATGAGGTGGTGAAATTAATATTCAGTGCCTCATTAGCATGCTGCTGGCTGCCTTTTAAAATACCGGCTTCAAAAATGCCGATTTCAGTCGTGTGTGGCTCGGCTACACAGGGGTCCTTTTTGAAAGGACCCCGCAGCTCATAGGAATAAGGGGATTGCGAAGTCTGCAGAGTCCCTTTCAAAAAGGACCCCTGTGTAGCTGAGCCACATGCAATCGAAACACAGCACTTTCGATGCACTGTGGCCAGCAGCATGCTAATAAGGCACTGAATATTCATTTCAGCACCTCATTAGTATCCTCTGATTTGGCCATTAGCATGGTGCTTTCGAAATTTTGGCCAACTGTGGCCACAGCCTATGGGTGAGCATCTGCCCAGCTAAGGTCAGTGGGAATCCTTCCTGACTTAAGGTTCAGGTCCTGTAACCACATTTGTTATCATTCTTTTGGAAGGACTAGAACTTTAAGTAGCAAAATGACAATAACTAAAAATAAACACAAAGTAGAAAACTAAGTTAATTTAAGATTCTTTATGTTGAAATTATGGATTCTTCATGGGTGCTTAGCAGAACACCAGCCTTAAAATCAATGTCAGTGGCCAGCAGGAGCTACTGCTGATAGTACAGAGCCATGATGAAGCAGGATGGCCTCCTTCAGGACACCCACAATATGAAGTGTATATGGGATGGAGGCAGTTGCTGCCAGAGTAACCTGTGTCCCAGCAAACCCTAGTAACTATAATAGCCCTTTTGCTGTCTGAGATAGTTACCATAAGTGAGAGCAGCCTTGAGAATTCCCAGGGACTGAGGTAGCACAAAGGTAGCCTAACACCACTTTTGTACTCCCTGTTTAAGAAAGTCTCTGGTCCGTATACTGCATTACGTGACTATTGCAAAGAGGTCAACAATGGCAAAGTCCAGTTCTTCTCCTTTGTAGAACAATATACAACATCTGGAGTAGTTATAATTGTTAGTGAAGGATGGCAGTATAGCATACATTTATAGAAAGCTAAAACATTTGAGGGACATGGTGTGGGTGGTATGGGAAAATGTGAGGTGGGTGCAGTGAAGGCTTGGGTCCAGCATTTACAAAATTTATGTATAAAGAATAGGGACATATATGGATGTTTATTAGGTTGGCGGGGGGAGAGATTTTGCATGAGTTGGCAATGGTCAAACTAGATTCAATTAATAGAATCATAGAATCCTAGGGCTGGAAGGGACCTCAGGAGGTCATCAAGTCTAGCCCCCTGCACAAATCAGTATCACCCCAAACTAAATCATCTTAGCCAGGACTTTGTCAAACTGGGACTTAAAAATCTCTACAGATGAAGATTTCACCACCTCTGTAGGTAAAGCATTCCAGTACTTCACCACCCTCCTCATGAAATAGTTTATCCTAATATCCAACCTACCCCTTCCACTTTGTAACTTGAGACCATTGCTCCTTGTTCTGCCATCCATCAATATTGAGAACAGCCTCTCTCCATCTTCTTTACAGACCCTTCAGGAATTTGAAAGCTGCTATCAAATTACCGCTCACTCTTCTCTTCTGCAAACTAAATAAACCCAAATCCCTCAGCCTCTCCTCATAGGTCATATGCTCCAGCCGCTTAATTATTTTCATTGTGCTCCACTGGACCCGGTCCAGCACATCTATATCCTTTCTATACTCGTGGGCCCAGAACTGGATACAATACTCCAGAAGTGGCCTTACCAGTGCTGAATAGAGGAGAATAATAACTTCTCGAGATCTGCTGGAAATGCTCCCCAATAAGCCATTATGCTCCTTGGCTACTAGGGCACACTGTTGATTCATATTCAGCCTCTCATCCACTGTAATCCCCAGTCCCTTTTCTGCTGCACTGCTACTTAGACAATCTATCCTCAGTCTGTAACAGTGCTTGGGATTCTTCCATCCCAAGTGCAGGACTCTGCACTTGTCTTTGTTGCACCTCATCAGATTTCTTTTGGACCACTCCTCCAGATTATCTAGGTCACTCTGGACCCTACCCCTTCCCTCCAACTTATCTACCTCGTCATCAGCAAATTCGCTGAGGCTGCAATCCATCTCCTCATCCAGGTCATAAATAAAGATATTGAACAATACTGGTTCTAGAACCAACCCTTGGGACACTCCACTTGAAACTGACCCCCAACCAGACATTGAGCCATTGATCACTACTCATTGGGCCTGACCAACTAGCCAGCTTTCTATCCATGTTACAGTCCATGTATCCAATCCATACTTCCTTAATATATGTGCAAGAATGTTGTGGGACACTGTATCAAAAAAATCGCTAAAGTCAAAGTATGTCACAGCCATTGACCTCCCCACGTCCACGGAGCCAGTTACCTCCTCACAGAAGCAAATCAGATCGGTCAGGCATGGCTTACCCTTGGTAAATCTATGTTGACTATTCATGATTACTCTCCCCTCTTCCAAGTGCTTCAAAATGGATTCCATGAGGATCCCTGCATGATTTTTCCAGGGACTGAGGTAAGGCTGACCAGTCTATACTTCCCTGGATTGTCCTCCTTTCCTTTTCTTAAATATGGGTACTGTATTTGCCTTTTACAAATCATCGGAGAACTATTCCGATCTACAAGTTTTCAAAGATAATGGCCACTGGCTCTGCAATGACATTTGCCAGTTTCCTCACTAACCTTGGATGCATTAAATCTGGACCGCGGATCTGTGTATGTCTAGCTTTTCTAAATAGCTCTTCACCTGTTTTTTCCCCACTGAGGGCTGCCCACCTCCTTTCCATACTGCATTGCCTAGTGCAGTTGTTTTGGAGATAACCATGTCAGTGAAGACAATGGAAGAATAGATTTAGATCAAAACAGAATGTTTACTGCTGAATTTTCCTCATCAGTAAACTCATCTAGAGAATACAGCCAATTTGTACAGGGAAAGGTGGTATAATCGCAATAACTTAAACTTCAAGTTATGGCTTGATAAGTTCCTATTGGCGAAGGTATAGATGTATTGAAAGTATCCTGTCAGAAGAAAGGAGGATCCAGATAACCTGCTGTGGATCCCTTCAAGCCCCAACAATAGTAAATATCACGAAAGCTAGACTGTCTTGTGAGACAGAAAGCCAAAGAGCTATGTGTCTTTAACCACCCTTGGTGAGGTGATAATTAGACAATATACCACACAGAGTGTCTCCTATTATCATTAAATTACTCAGAGGAAAGTTTCCACAGTGATCACTGTGTGAATGTGGTACAAGAAAAACTGCTATGTGGAGATATACAAAGACTACTTTAGACAACTCTGTTAGTGTTCATTCATCAAGAAATATTCCTACTAGATCAAGACAAAAAAAAATCAGTGTGAGACATTTGGGAGAGAGACTGTATCACTGTCTTAAAGGACAAGGTGAACCATTATTGCCCATGAGAAGCTCTGAATCCTATTGTGAATCAATTGAGGAAAAACTTGAGGCCCCATCTATTAGGACACTTAAAAACACAATTTTCTTATTATTTATTCTTCAGGCCAATCTGTTATTTTTGTGACTATGTTCAGTATCTGGAGATTTTAAGTAACACATGGTTTGACTGTTGTACACATGCCCTAAAGCTACGTAGTAAGACTATGAGGTTTTAGCTGAGGGGGAGGGAACAAAGCAAAAAGGAACATATGCAACGAACTGTTTTGTAAATCAAATTTTCCAAGTAAGCACTTCTTTCTTTCCCTAATGAGTTAGAATGCACACATACATATTATAGTGGAATTGCCTAATGAATTATTTTTTTTAAAGGGAGTGGAATCAGTATCTCCCATATTTTTACTTCTAGAACATTAATATAACCAAATTTATATTTCTAAAATGTTGTGAATAAAATATTTCATGGGATGAAACTATGATATGTTTGAATTTCAAACAGCAGTGAGTATTTATAGTCAAGTTCAACCCTTTGGAAAAAATTATATACCAGAAAGTTCGATATCAACTCCATTACAGCATGCATTTTTTTTCTCTTATAACATAGTCTATACAGGAACCTGCCTCATATATATTTGTTTAGTATAAACTTGAATCATATTACCTTGAGTATTCTTTGTTTTTCCAAATTTCAAATCTCTGTCCCTCCCACAGCATTTTAGTTTTGTTGGATGATGGCTGTGCCACATTTGCTAAATTTCTGTCATAAAGTTCTGATCAAACAACCAATCCATTGGGAAATCATTCACCTCACCATTTAGTGAGCTTCATTTATTAATATCCTCATCAAGACATTTATTGTTTTCAAGTAATCATTTCTATACTTCAAGATTCACTCAGTGTATATGATCATTCTGATTGTTGGTTAAAAACCTCGGCATTAATGAGATAGAGAACAGTGGCAGCCTAAAATAGAGAAGTAAATTAATTCAGCTAACTCTCAGCTGTTTAGTACAACCAAAAGTTGCCTCACGAGTAGAATTGACAGAATGGGTAGTGTTGGAATGTTGCAAAACTACTTTTTTCTTTCATGATCAGTGAAACACATCGGGCATGAGAACATTTAACACCCCTGGTTATTATAGCTATTTATAGATTATAAATCACTTGACTAGGATTTCCCAAGCTTTTCAGTGAGACATGCCTGAGATGATAATTTTGTTATGTAGATATTAAAATTAGGATTATTTTGATGATCTTTTCTATTGATCAATGCCATATGGAATTATTAATAGAAAAGACCACAACATTCTGGATGAGCTGTGCATAAACAGATTAATAAGTGCATATTATCACTATTAAATATACACATGGGCCACATCTACATGGAGCTGCTTTCCATATCCGCATCTTGAGATCTGAAAATAAACAGCGTTTGAAGCATATACTTTTTGGGGCTGATCTGAAATTTTGTTGGAGTCTTTTTAATCTCATAGCCAGATTCTTGATGTTTGCTAGTGCATAAAGCACATTAAAGCACACAGTGAAGTGTTGTTCAGAACGTATTGTATTCGTTTACTGCTGCACTCACAAATTTGTCTTAATTTCCTCTTAGTCATGACAACATGTGATTTTTTTCTGTGGTGTGATAGACTGCTAAAACAGTTCACTAATATGTGTGTTTCTCAAACATTCAGGATCTATAAAAAACATGTATTTCAGAAGGAATACAGAAAGGTCATTGTTATTTATAACATATTTGTTCAGCAATCATAACAACAGCATTGAACTACATCCAGATTGATGTATTCATGCTTAAAAAGTATCTCTTTTCTTGTAACACCTAGTTCTGCAATCCCTAACACAAGATGAACATGACTTTAATTATGTTGCAAATTTTAGGTCCAACTATTTTATTCTCTCTGTAATGTTGTGCTCAGCCGTCTTAAAGAAACCACTAATGAATATGATACCCTAATCAGAATCCCTCAGAGCCAGGAACTCCCAGGAGAAAAGATGTATAGCAGATAGTTTAAGTCTCAAGTTTGCCCTGTCACATTTAGTAAGCTTGAGACAAATTGAGTTTGCTGCACTAATATTTAGAAGTCCTCCCTTCTTTGCTTTGTAAAAACCAATGAAGCATAGATCTCTTCTCATTTCTGCAAGATATAGTAGTATGTTATTAGCCTGAAATGCCTTTAAACTCTGTTAATGCTAGAAGAAAAATGAAAACATTATGCCTTTGTTGTTTTTCCTAAATATTTATATTGCCTAAATAAGTTATGAAAAGGATATTTATTTAATTTGTTCTTCAGAATGATTTCCTTAAGTAGTGCTGGCAGGAAATGACACCTCATGTTAGGTCATTTCAAACACTTATTGTTGTGTCTTAAATATACTTATCTAAGCTATTCATGTAAACAGAGTGGGATAGTTATTGTATATTAAAAGCTAATTTATGATGAAGTACTTATTTACTGAGATTTGACATTTGTTCAATACACCCAATTTTGTTTTATACTAATTAAACTTTAAAGATTATTATACATTGATTGGCCCATAATATATATAATAAAACCAGTTGCCATAATATAGGTACAATGATGTGTCACTGTGAGTTTCAATCAATATGTTAATCAAATATTAATTTTATTTTAACGTATCCCTGAAGGTTAGGCTGTTGGTTGTTCTAGGCATTAGTTACATAATGTCAATTCATGGAAGACAAAGTAATATAGCACTTAAAAACAAGAGGATGAGGGATCACAAGATGCTTCAGGCCTCTTCCTGAACAGAGGCTTGATCCAAAGTGTAATGAAAAAATGAAACTCTGTTCCTCCAGCTGTCTTGTTTGTGCCTATCTGTTTTGTACAAATCTTAGGTAAGAAACCTTCTGCTGCAGTCACCGTTGAACCAGCTATAAACTATTGCCACACAAGAGACTTTCCCTTCACATATAAAAGCAAATGGACATGAAAAGAAAATCTCAGGGAAATACCTTGATTGGATAGTAGCCCAACCACCATTTCCCTTTCAAACAGGTATATTGCACACGTAAAAGAGGGAGGGATGTTGGCAAGCAAGGTATTCTTCTGCCCACCTTCTTTCCCAACACAACACTAGGGTATTATGGAAAGAAACTGAGGCAACTGAGAGCCCCAGGATACACAAATTGCTGGGCCTTTTATGGCCCCAAGGTGTTTGGCCACCCCTCTGTTAGAATCTCTAGTGCCTTGTCCACCCAGGTTAGGGGTTCCAGACAGATCATATGTTAATATATGTGTGAAAACATGCATTTGCATCAAGTCCCTTGTTCTGTGCAGTAATTGCACGCCTTCATACATTGCCAAGTAGTATTTTCCAACATGTGCCACATCAGGTCAGTAACTGCTGAAGACCCCTATGGCATACAGCAGTTACATCAGCTGGTCCAATATCATGGCTCTTCTTCAATGCCAACAGACTGGCCCCATCACTAGATTAGACTAGTAGGGACTAGACTAGACTAGATTAAACTAGACTGGAAGGGAATCACAGTATGTTAATGTTGACTCACAACCAGAGATGGCACAAACAGATTGTAAGCTTCTATACGCCAGTGCCCAGTTGTTAGAATTGCCTGTGATCACAAAACCAGCCATACCACTACTGTTGTGGCCCTTGATTGCAAATGAATGAGAATTAAATTCCATTAGGGAAAAAACAAGCTCACAGCCTTTCTAGAAGATAACAAATGCTGTCCACCCTACGTGATCAGTTGTTGATCATCACAAGTTGAATATCCCTGCTTGTCCCTGCTGTTGTACATCACTCAATTTCAGTCCCGCCCTTGCAGTGCCCATACATAATGCTGGTGTTAGCTCACTGATCCTCATTCAGTTCACTTTGGATCAAACCTCTCCTTGGGAAGATGCAAGAATGCTGTTCTAAGCAAAACAAAAAAACAGTCCAGTAGCACTTTAAAGGCTAACAGAATAATTTATTAGCTTTCGTGGGACAGACCCACTTCTTCAGACCATAGCCATACCAGAACAGACTCAATATTTAAGGCACAGAGAACCGGCAATAGTAATCAAGGTTAACAAATCAGAAAAATATTATCAAGGTGAGCAAATAATAATATTTTCTGATTTGTCAACCTTGATTACTATTTTTGGTTCTCTGTGCCTTAAATATTGAGTCTGTTCTGATATGGCTATGGTCTGACGAAGTGGGTCTGTCCCACAAAAGCTCATCGCCTAATAAATTATTCTGTTAGTCTTTAAAGTGCTACTGGACTGCTCTTTTGTTTTGATAGTATATAGACTAGCACAGCTTTCTCTCTGTTACTGTTCTAAGCACGTCTGCTTAATTTCCTGAGCATTTTAACTGTGGGGCCTACATGACCGCTTCTTGGGGCCATTGGAACGTAACCATTTTGCCAGTAACATTTAAGTTAAGACTGCTGCATGCACATGGATAACCATTTAGCCCACTGACAAAGGTAACAGCTGGGAAGCAATTCCAAGATTGCTGAGGACGCAAGTTGACAGGTTGCCCACAACCCCGTGTATAGCAGCATTTGCTGTTCTCTAATGGGCCATTCAGTAGCCAGCCTTGCTGCTCCAATAATTGCATGAATTTGTTAAAACGTGTCCCATTCATCTGCAATATAACAGGAGGCAATGAATCAACATTCTACATTGCCAACCATCCTACCCCTATGTTCCATGTTGCCAGTGGTATCTGCTCAGGTTCTTGGATGCCTCCCGGTGCCAGCTTCTGAAACCTCGTATCCAAAAGTGAGTCAAGGCCTCTGCTGTGCCAGTCAGTATAAAGGGAAGGTAATAAGTAATTGATATTATCCTGGAGGACCAAGCTCCAGGAGAAAACCTTCCAGTTATGTACAGGCCATAGCATGGAGAGCCCTGACACTCTGCCCTCAATTCATCCCTGTGGAATTCTATTATTTTTTTCATCCACTTAGCCCAACCACACTTCTAATATGTTTTGTTTGACAGCACACTACACACTCCATCAACATCCATGACTTATACTATTATTATTTGAGTGTATTATTTATAGTCTCCATAAACAGAATCCTAAACCTGCAATAGTCTGCTCCAATCTCCTTTATTAAAGTACTTCCAAATGAGCAACTTCAGCATCTCCAGCTGAACTGGACATGGTGCCTATGGATGGCACCTGATTTAACCCCTATGCTCTTTTCCACTGGTATGTTTCCTTACCACTATGACATGAACATGCTGCTTACACACCCCCATCAAAGATAATGTGCAAATATGCCAACCCTCATGGCTACTGACATCTTTCCTAATACTGCACCCAGTGCCACATGCATTTGTTGTTGCATTGACATAATCCTGATTTCGGTGTTGTACTCATGTCTTGTAATCAGTAGATATCAATATCAGTGCTCTGGGCAATTCTGTATCATATGGAAACCTCGAATGGGGTGACGACAATTCTTCTACTTCCATGTGGAGCCATGTGGCTGAAACATACTGAAGTGCTATATCCCCTTCAGTTTCAGCCAGCCCTGTGTAAAAGGGAAGCTTTAGGCACAGTGCTGTTCTTTTAAAACCTTTCATCCCTACAGGTTGGTGTGGGGGAGGGTGGGCAGCCAATTGCAAGGCCAAAAAAGAGTGGCACGACCTAAAAAGTTTTCTCAGCCCTGAACTAGACTGTCTCAGGGAACTCACTCCAAAAATATATTTTATTTTATTCACATTGTAGGCCTCCTAAATTGCCTGGATTCTTGTCTACTCTGTTGCTCAGCCTTCATAAATCATCCTATTAGTACTTCAGTGGTTCACAGTCAAGTTCCCTAGAGGCACCATACACCTTCCTACTTATCATACACTTTTTATTCGTAGCACATAGATGTCAGCATTCAAAGACCCAAAAATCTAAAGAGGCATCATCTGAAATGACAAAGCAAAGACTGCCTCTGCTGTACTTCTTTAAGGGGTCAGTCCTGCAGCCACAACTCTTGCAGTATTCCCACTGACTTCAGTAAGATTTTTTTCCTGAGCAAATATTGGAGAAATCAGGCTTTTAAGAAAAATTCACCTCCATTTTCATTCATTGATGCATATGTTTCATGAACACAAAGATTGGCCTCTAGTTCACACTATTGAGAAGAAAATTATTAACTCATATTATCTATTTGGAGTCTTTGATTCTAATGGATAGAGATGGAAATAACTCTCCAGTGTAGTGTTGCTGTGAATTAGCAATTGCCCCAACTAAAACTAGGTTTCTGAACACTCATGAACTTTGATGTTAGCTCATTATTGACTTTTTGGGGCTCTTGCTCATTTTTCAGTCCCTAAGCATTATTAATTACTGCTTTACCTATACAGAACAAAAATAGTGAAAATACCAGCTCATTAGGAACAATTACATAGGAACTAAGGGTTGGCAGCCTTCAACACTTGGCCTATTAGGGTAATCCTCTGGTGGGCCATGAGACATTTTGTTTACATTGATCATTCACTGGTTTGGCCATAGTTTGCCATTTCAAGCCAATGGGACCTATGGAGGGACGAGCATGTTGATGGAAGGTCGTTGTAAAACAAAAATGCCTCACAGCCCATCAGCAGATTACCCCAATGGGCTGAAGATTGCCCACACTGATTTAGTCTTTTTTTTTTTCCTGTGAGCGTTTTAGGTGCAGGTGTTAGCTATGGTTGTGGGTGAGGTTGTTGAACATGTTCCCTCATAGTGACACATTCTCTGATGTTTATAATTTTGCAGAATGGTAATCTTCCAGATAGAAATGTTCCTTGCTGAAGCTTTGTCTACCCAAGCACTTTCACTGGTAAAAATCTGTTGTTAGGGTTATGGAAAAACTACTGATAAAAGTGACAAAAGTCAGTGTGGACATTGCTATGTACGCTAATGCTGCTCACTGAGGGTGGTTAATTATACTGGCAGGAAGTCTCTCTCCTGTTGGCAAAGATAAGCTACATGGGAGGCCTCATAATGGTGCAGCCTCAGTGGTACAGCTGTAAAGTCCATCACACAGCCGTAGCTTAAGTGTCTGTGGGAGAGGGTTAGGAAAAACCCTGTCTAGTGCAGGGTGAGTGTGCCCCATCACACCCCTAATCCTGATCCACATACTCACCATTCTTAGCAGGGGAGTGGGGCCCAATGGCCAGATTCAATCAGTAGGTCCCACTTGGACAGATAGTGGCTGTGTCTACACGTGCACGCTACTTCGAAGTAGCGGCACTAACTTCGAAATAGCACCCGTCGCGGCTACACGCGTCGGGCGCTATTTCGAAGTTAACTTCGACATTAGGCGGCGAGACGTTGAAGTCGCTTACCTCATGAGGGGATCGGAATAGCGCCCTACTTCGACGTTCAACGTCAAAGTAGGGACCGTGTAGACAATCCGCGTCCCGCAACGTCGAAATTGTGGGGTCCTCCATGGCAGCCATCAGCTGGGGGGTTGAGAAACGCTGTCTCTCCAGCCCGTGCGGGGCTCTATGGTCACCGTGGGCAGCAGCCTTTAGCCCAGGGCTTCTGGCTGCTGCTGCTGCAGCGGGGGATTCATGCTGCATGCACAGGGTCTGCAACTCGTTGTCGGCTCTGTGGATCTTGTGCTGTTTAGTGCAAGTGTGTCTGGGAGGGGCCCTTTAAGGGAGCGGCTGGCTGTTGAGTCCGCCCTGTGACCCTGTCTGCAGCTGTGCCTGGCACCCTTATTTCGATGTGTGCTACTGTGGCGTGTAGACGTTCCCTCGCAGCGCCTATTTCGATGTGGTGCTGCGCAACGTCAATGTTGAACATCGACGTTGCCAGCCCTGGAGGACGTGTAGACATTATTCATCGAAATAGCCTATTTCGATGTTGCCACATCGAAATAGGCTACTTCGATGTAGGCTTCACGTGTAGACGTAGCCAGTAAGTCCCATGAGCTACAATCAGTAAGTTTGTCCTAATGCCATAGGGCAATGCACCCCAGTGGACTTGCAGTAATAGAATGATATAGTATGACCTAGTAGTCCCAATCAGTACATTTGCCCCAGGAAGACAAGGGCAGTAAGGCCTAATGGACAGATTCTATAGAATCACCCTTCTCAGCAGGCCAATGAGGCCTAGTGGTCAAAGTCAGCCAGGAGAAGGGCAGCCACAGACAGGGAAGAACGTGGTAGTCCTTAGAGAGTGGAGAGGGGGGTCCATGTCATCCCGCTCTTTTGGACCTCAGTTGAGGGCCCGTCAAGTGACAAGGGTGTGTGCCACAGAGTCTGCAGGGGGATTCTGACAGAAACATGGTGACTCTGAACTCTGGTTGGCTAACTGGGCAACTATGTCATTTCCCTGAGCTGCTTCCTACCATAGTCCCTGTTGCTGCAGTCTGGGCATCTCTGCTGTTCACTGAACTGCTGGCTCAGCAGGGTCTTGGTCTGTATCTCAGCATCTGTTATGCTATCTCTGGCCTCCCTGGCCTCAGGTTTCAGGTGATCCTCATCTGGACCCAATAGGGCACATCCTTCTGCCATGGCAGTCAGTCTCAGCTGGGCTGAGCTACTCCCTTTTATACCAGTGCATCTGGAGCTGGCCTAGATGCGAGGCTTGGCTTCCTCAACTCACAATGTAGGGTTGACCGCTCCCTATTCAGTGCAAGGTCAGGAACCCTGTCACAGTTTGCCTCAAACTTTTGTTTTCACATCTTCAGCAAAAAATATTTAAGCTGTTTCCAAGAGTGGGGGGGTGGGGAGGGGGTATAGCTGTTGTTTCTGAGATAAAATTTATTGAATCTGTTTCATTAGGTAGCTCTAGAGCAGGCCTGCTGATGGGTGGTGGGGAGGAGGAGGTAAAGAGGGCAATTGCTACAGGGCCCTACAAGAGGGCCCAGTGTTCCAGATGCTGCTACAGTAGCAGTGATGCTGGCTGGTGCCCCAGGCCCTTTAAATCACCATTGGAACACCACACTGAAGCACCAAGCAGCATGCTATGAGCAGCACTAAGGGCTGAAGTGGGGGGGGCACATTATGCCCCATACCTTTCAGCCCTTGGCCCTGCCCATTCTGTGAGTATACAGCTGCACCCCCTTCCCACCTGCCTCCCCACACCATGTCTGGCCATGTTGCCCAGTGGCCTGTGAAGGTTGTCAGCTCCACTGGTCAAGAGCCATGAACCTTTGGATCAGACACTTGAAATTTGGCAGGAGGGCATCAATTAAGTTCCCTTCAAATTAAATTGTGTGTCTTTGGTCAACTTTTTGGCCTAGTGTAGACCTGACCTTAAAGAAGAAAAAGGGACATGAGTAGAAAAGAACAAGGGGGCAAGGTGAAGATGACTAGACAGTTATTTGTAACTGCTTGAGACCATTCCCCGTCCAGAACAAAATTCAGATTTCCTGTCTCATAATACCTGTATTGTCTGTGAAACTACCTGAAAAAGTGCACAATCTCCCCTTAGAGACTAGTGCAGAAATATGGTGTATGCAATATAGTTGTAACCATGTCCCCTTCTCTCACACAAACAGGATACTAGACATATTACTATCATCCACTCTGTCCACTAAAATAGTGGACAAATCTAGGATATATATATATATATATATATATATATCCTAGATTTGTAATTAGCCCACTGGAGGATGGGTGGTGATGTGAATATGGTTCCATTTGGTGGAGTGAATGTTAAAAATTGTGAATTCAGCATACACAGGCAACCTTATTTCTGGCTGACTTTTTTGAGTTCCCCTGCAAATGAAAACTGAAGCTCAGTAAATGAGGAATTCTTAGTCAGAAGAAAACAATCACAGTTTCTTTCTCTCTCCCCATTGACACTCTGCAGTGAAATATCAAGTGTTCAAATTAATAATTACATTATAATTCTTTGTAACAATTTAAGGGTTAATGGAGCAAAAATACGTGCTTTATGGAGGAATTCTTTTCACAGCAAAATTGCTTTTCAAAAAAAGCTTTCAAGTAGAATAGTACTCGCTGACTAATTTTTCAGTTCAATGAATTTCTCTTCAGTGGGAATTGTAAATGATTCAGTCAAAATATATTCTTCTAATATAACCAGGATAGTATTTTTAAATTTTATTTCTTAAATAAAAGAGTTTGGTACCTGAATTATGGTAGAAGCCTAGACCATAGGCAGTGTTACCATATTAACTATACTTTTTATTACCAGTTGAACAAAGGAAATCAATGTCGATTTAAATAATCTTTCCTGAGAGAAGGTCATCCCATTCTTTTCCTAAATGAAATTTTATGATTTGGAATAAGGTCACTAATAATTTCCCAATCAGACTGCTATTTATTTCTCTGTTTCTCTATTGAATTAATGTATTAATTACTATTTTTTATACGATTTGGGTGTAGAGACACTCTTGTTTTTTGCAATTTCCGAGGAAATTTATATAACTGTTGGAATTATATGGAACATATATATGGTCATTTTTAGATCTTACCTGGGTTGTTTAACAATGTTTATTTTTATTATTTCTTCTATGAAAAGTGCTTGTATGCAAATAGAAATCTGAGTTGGGAAAAGCCAAATAAAAATGTACGTGGAAAGAAATTGCCAGTGAAATGAATGTAGAGCCCTGAAAAAACTTTAAAGACAAGGGAATCCTGACCTGATCTATTCTTTAAAATGTGGTGGGTGCTAAAGGGCAGTGTAAATTGGAACAAGCTATGAAATACAGAGAGAAATGAAGATATTTATGATTATGTATCTATATACACATCAAAGCTAACGAAGATCTACTGTTCACAGAGGATCATATTTTCTAATACAGTCAGCACTTAGGAATTACAGAGGACCAGAAGCTCTCCAAGACAATGGAGGAATCACAATGAAGGAAATGCTATTGTTTCTTGAAAAGGTTCACTTACTCTCCTGGCAGGAGAGGAGGCAACAAAGTGATACCTGTTTAGTAAAGATTGAAATCATGCCACCTTGCTTCAGGAGCTTCTTCTTCCTGCCAGTTGGCAAATTGGGCATTTGTCTGAAAATCATTCATGAAATTATGGAGTACAATTGTTTTGCAAACAGAATGTCCCAGATGTAATTGTAATTAACAGTAAACCACACGTGGTATGTTATTTCAGAAGTTCAGCTCACACGTTTACTTAACTAGTTGTCTCTAGAAAGGATTGATCTCTTGGATGTGGGCAGCAAATGAAAGCTTCATATAAATATTACGTCTATGCTTGGTATAAGAGCCTACCATCTGAGCTTCCCATAACCATTTAGAAAAGACATTTTGAAAATGTTTGCAAACATAGTTGATTTTAAAGATATGCATCAAAAGGATATACTGGATGGATTATTTTCCATCTAAAACAATGTCTACAATAGTCTTAATCTTTTTATAGAAGGTTCACCATTTTTGCTCCTCCCTGTTCTGCGACAGGGATTTAAGTGACTGCCAGCCTTTTCCATGTGGCCAAAATTAAAAGCACTCTGAAGCTGCACTGAGATAAGATAGGAAACATGGTATCAAATCCATTAGGGCTGTTAGCGAAGCTAGAATCAATGTGTCAGAAGCAACTTTGTTCCGTAGTATAGATCAGGCCTCTTCAGGCTCGTGCTGATGTCCCTTACTCCATGTGGCTGCATAATGTACCAGGGTCAATGTCTGAGCCCAGAGAGATTGATTTTGCCACATCTTCACTGATGTAGCAAAATTAATCTTCAGAAGATTGACTGCAGTGTGTTGAACCCCACTGTAAATATAGGTATACCCCAGCAGCCGCTGATGCCTTGTCTGCACTGGAGTTTTCGTCATTGCCAGTGTTGGTGTAATTGATCCAATGTATTGTCAGGGCTCTGTCCCCAGTCTGGCACTCCTAGTGCAGGAAACACCTTGCCTATACACAGGTTTTACTTGAAAACTTCCCAAGGTCACAGATCCCCTGGACCAGGAGGGTATGCCGCCACCACCCAGGTCACCAAAAACACCTTAGCCCAGAAAGATACACCAGGGATTATCTTCCTAGGGGGTACCCCAAGCTCTTAACCCTCCCTCCGGAGACAGCTTAGGCACAAAAACTGTAATTTTGCAGCTGACCTTTTGGTGTAAGGCATGAACATACATAGGTTCTTCTTAGGGCACACGTATCAGTTCAATTGCTTAAAAACAGTGATTTAGTCAGAAAACAAGAGAAAATAAACCATTGGTTGTACACAGAGAAAAATGTTTCCTTGCGATTCAGTTTAAATGTTACAGAGGCAAAATCTCAAGTCAAACAACAAAAAGTAGAAACAGAGCAGCAAACAACAAAACAAAGTAGCAAGCAGTAGCCAGTCCAACCAAATTCAAATTAACCATAACCTGATCACATCTAACTATACACTGCATTTTACTTACATCTCTATGGCTGATCTTGAGATGAACAGGATATTTATGGGATTCATTTCAATTGCCTGGGAGACATCATCTCCTTCCCAGCAGACAAACAGCCCCAAAAATTGCAATTGTTCTCAGTTTTTTTATTAGAACCACAGTTACACTTGAACAGCCCTCAGTGCATCTGGAGGAAGTAGGTGGGCATAAGTGGATCACCCAGGGGCTTTCAAGGACTGACCCAGCCCCTGGACTGAGCCAGGCCCCTGGAACAAGTTAGAACACCTCAAGGGCTATCTAATGTGTCACCATTTAAAACAAAACAGAACAATCCTTAGTAACCCAAATTAGTGAAAAGTGTGCATTCATCCCCAATGCAATTTCTGCTGCCATGGCTTTTTTGAAGGCTTACAAAAGACAGGAAAGCTGTTTCCTTGGTAAAAACCGTAAGCAATAGACAACATGTCACAATCTTTATTGTTCGTCATCTTGCTCGTTGTACTCAAACAAACAATTAAAATGATTTCATCCATGATTTTTTTTCTCACAAATGAGAATTCGTGTCAATAGTTGGAGCCAGTGTTTCTTTTTGTTAATAACAGAAGAAGAAAAGGAGGATTTGACACTAAGATGTCTCCCTGCCTTGTCCAAGCCAAATCTGGGACTGCTGAGATGGCTGTACTCAGTACTGGCCAGTACTGACACAAAAAAGCCTTGTTGGAGCACTGATAGATGCAGAACACCACAGTCATGACTTAGCAATTTCTACAGGTCACTGAATGCATCAGAGAATTTATTTGAAGTCCTAGGCAGAAGGACTTTTCACTGTTTAATTTTCAGAGGTCATATTCCTAGAAATCTATACACATGTGTTTCCCGGTGGAGTCCAAACTCCTGGGTTGTTCTTCTTTATCATGATAATGGCAGACAATCCTGTGATGATGGCTCAGTGCATTTCCAACTGTCACAATTTGGCACCACAGATGAAGTAGAAAAATAAAACTGATTTACTGGGAGAGGCAACTGAAACTCTGAGTCATCTTTAGTATACGATTTTACTTTAGTGGCAAGCATGTGATCAGAAAATGGCTAGGACAATGAGTTGTGGTCAAATGTGCGCTTGCCAAATTTGCCAGAAGAAAGTAGCAAGGCACACAAAGCATACTTATTAAAATGAAGAAACGTTTTATATAATAGGATGCTGTAGGTGAGGAAAAAGAAAGAAAAAAGCTTTATTTGTCACATTATTTTACAGTATGATGAAGTACCATTTATGGGTACCGATGGACATAGAAATTCTGCACTGTGGACTACTTTCAAACCCCTCTGTATATCAGGGCAATATCTTATTCCTCATTATGTTGTGTAACTTTCTTTACTTATGTTAATATACGTTTGTTGTAACGGATCCTGGAAAATCAATTTTTTCTTGTTCTGTGAGGTTTCATTGTTCAAAAAGTTAATAGAAGAATCCAGAGGCAAAATATAATGGTGTTTGTAGCTCCTGTGTGTTGAGAAAGATGACAAACAACATAGATTGTGACTTGTTCACAACTGCTATTGCTTACTGTTTCTTGTAGGCTTAATAAAAACTGCGGCAACAGAAGTTGCATCAGGAAAGAGTGCAAGGTTTGGCCCAACTCCCATAAAACTCAATGGTAAAATGTTCACTGACTTCAGTTGATCAGAATCAAGTCTGTAATCTAGGGTCTCTTTTACCAGCCAGCGTCACCCATTTTGGGGTGTGTTCTTCATCTTTGTTAATTCTCCTGGGAAAGAGAAAATATGGCTACCTCTGCAGCCCTAATCTGAAGCATCTGCCTTTGAAGTTCTACACCATGTCTCTTGGTAGACATGTTCTACATTTATTTCATGTCCACAAACATGCTTCCCTTTTATCTAACAAAGAGATTGTGTCTGAATATTTCTATGTTTTCTGCTTTTTTCAAAGGTATCCTTTTATTCCATCAAGTTATTTAGCCTTGTTATCAATAGTATTATTATTCTAAAAATGTCTACAAGTGATACAAATACATAGAAATATACCAGTTGTTAATCAGAAATAATAGTTTTAACAAACAGCAACAAACATTTCCTTAAATATATTGTAGGTCAGCTAATTGGTGTGCAATCTTTTCTACCTGTGCCATGTTACAGAAGTCTGGGTAGCATTCAGTGATGCACATACTGTTTGCTAATTTCTAAAACTTAGTGATTATTCTCTTGGCAAGCAATTCTTCATGGGTCCCATGGATATCTGCAAGAGTCTGTGGAGCTTCTGCTTAAATATTCATGTGAAGTTCATTCAGAGGTTAAGTTTTATATGCACTTCTACCTCTTCACTGAAGTGAGAAACTGCTTATAGGACGGCATAAGCATTACCTGCAATAATTCCATGGCAACATCTATTCACTGTTTTGCCTGTGCATCTTTCCAAGGGCATGGTATGTTGTGAAAAGTGCTTTCTTTTGACTGACCTTTAACTGATGATAGATAAAAGTACTTCATAAGGCTATAGCCTTTCAGGCTTTTAAGGCTACAGATATTTTAGTAGGTGCTCCTTTATACCCTAAAACCGTGAAACATCCATATTTTTCTATGTAGTTGAGTCTATGTGTGAAAATTGTTCCCTTGTTTTCAGTAATACAGAATTTTTCTAGGCTTTTATCCTCAAGTGTTCATCAGCTGTGAATTGCTAGTATCATAATGCTACTTACAAATGTTACCACCCCTTATGGCTTTGAGGAAGGGGTTGAAATTGCTTTGACATTCATGCCGGGTTTTCTTCCCTGGAGTTAGGATTGCATTATAAGGTGTTTTAAAGCTCTAAGAGGGCAACTGACTCTGATGGCATGTGTCAGGTTAGGTCAGACCTAATGTTCCCTTTTTGTATTTTTCATTTTATAGTGGAGATGGGGTTCTAACCACTGACAGGCTGTATTTACACTTTTGCAAGGTATAGTTTTATCCAATTACAGATCAGATTATTGTGGAGTTTGCATGATCACCAGCAAATATTATTCCTTAAATTGGGAACAAGACTTTGAATCTATTCCCCAAACAATGGTAAGGCACAGAAATATATGGCATGTAGAGAGATTATGCTTGCAGGGGAACAAGTTCATTTGTGGAGATCCTTGGAAAAAATGTATTGGAGTTTGGAAGAGGAAGGTGGGAGCACTATTCACATTTTTCAAAATGTTGAGGTTCAACTTCAGGTTCATTTTAGAGAAAGTGGAGATGTTTTGATTGTTGTTGCAACTGAGATGCCTCTCTGGTTATCTGAGGATTACAAAGCAATTTGCATACTTCAATTAATTAGTCTATGTATCAGTCTGTAAGGTAGATAAACATTTATTATCCTTGTTTTGAAGAAAGATAAATTGAGTTACAAAGAGGTTATGTGCCTTGTCCAAGGTCTCATGGTGAATGAGTGGCAGATCACAGAATAGAACACAGAATTCCTGACCTGCAAACCTCTAATCAATAAATGTTGTCTCCAGGGCCTTGTTGAAGAAGGTTATTTGGGATTTTTAAATTCACCCCTCTCTGTCAAATATTGCTGAAACAAAGCTGTATGTTTGCATTTGCCTTCAATGCGGCACTTAGACATCATATAGGAATGTCAAAAAAAATCATCCTTCAGTTGACAGTTTCTTTAATGGATGATTATACAGGTTGAACCTCTCTCCTCTGGCACCCTCAGGACCTGACCAGTGCCGGACAAGAGAATTTGCCAGACAATGGCAGATGAATATTTTCTAGCACATTACTAACAGTTTCACTGCTTACTGGGCTCATAGAAGATATTTTGGGGTAAATTGCACCGAAATAACAGCACAGAAAACTGAGAGCCAGGAGTGGTGGCTGTAAACAAACTTTAAGGGACCATGGGAAACGTGGCCACACCCATGTATATTTAGCGTGATGAAGATGAAAAGGTATATGGCATGGCCTTTGCCTCCAAACATGATGACCATTTCTGTCTGATTATCATACTAAGTGGCTGTGTCTACGTGGGCACAAATCTTTGAAATAGTCATTAGGACACTTCCAGTCACAGTGCTTCGAAAGC